>NC_056430.1:45577684-46177684 GCF_018296145.1 Oncorhynchus tshawytscha
TAGAAGACTGTCTCTAGAACCTATATAATTCTCAACTCCCAAATTCTAGTGACCAGCAGCACTGTTTTTCAAAGTAGCTCACCCTGAGATAGGCTATTGCCAAGAGGAGCGCATTGGCCATCACCGTGAGTAGTAGTCTATGGTGTCTTCATTATACGTGAGTCAGTGTGCCCCTGGAAATTGTATTTAATTGCCCAATGTAGTAATATATAAATAAAAACACTATTCAAACAGGAATGCTGCTTTAACATACTAAATTACAATTTTGGGGAAGGAAAATAATTTCACTCATGTTGTAAATTATAGGTCATATTTCATAGAAATCTGGAAACACTGGGCATTTACTTTAATAAGATTTAGACATGCATGGGTCACTTACCCGAAACCTCCCCTGTGCGCCGTTTGCTATCGAGTTGATGTCCTCACCAATACCCCGCCCTCGATTCCTATTTTCAGGATCTTGCGTGTCCTGTACTTCAACCTCATCAGGTCCACAGATGGATATTTCTCTGTTATGTAGCCGCGAATGGCCTGTGAGGAGACGATTCGAGAGTCCAACTCCTTCAGCGCTTCATTAACCAACACCATCGTGGGTGGATGAAGATGAGTTTTTCGTGCCACAGCAGGCGCTTTGCTGGATTCTAACAATGAAATTGACAAATGTATCAACCGTGATCTAACCAAATATCCGTTACTTTTTCAGCGGTTGCTGCTTTTTTAGGTGGCATGATTAAACGGTTAATATGAAAATAAAAACATTAGTTTAAAAACAGCAACTGCATTCTCAGCCTACACACGTTCAATGTTATGCACTTCAAGCAAAGCACGCGGTTTATCTGAACGGGCGCTGAAATGTAGGTACCAGACAGAGCATTAAAGGTAAACTAATCACTCCGAGTAGTGTGAACTCGCTTTTTCTTCTCTCCTCCGTTCCTTCCTTCCATCCATGCTTTCCTTTACTGCGTTTATCAGTTTACCGTCACTGCTCTGGCATATTATTAAACGTGACTCACCAAACATAAATGAAATATGAAAACCCTTGCAGGGTTTTTGTAGTTAAACATTGTGCAGCTGTTAAAAACTTAAAACAAAAGTCAAAGATAAATATTTTTCTCCGAAAGAAAAGTTAGTTTGTTGGTTTTAGAAATGGAATTGCCTGCAATAATGATTCAAAATACAATTTGTTGAAGACAGGTAGCTTTTGAACCTAAAAATAATTACAGATAAATGATTCTGAATGTTCAGCCTCCTTGTCCTCTGCAACATAACATTAGCCCACAGTTGCCATATGAGACATCTGTGGTTTTCCTGTGAACAAGCTCCACATCTGCTTTTCTATTGAAACATTTCATCTTTGTCCCAGTCACTGCCACCATCTTCTGTGATGTCAGACTAACAGTATGTATGTAGCTGTCTAAAAAATGACATTGTTCATCCCTGATATGGCTGGTCGTCTGTTTTTGCTCATCCTCCTTTTCGGTGAGTTATTTTTCCTTCCATCTGTTTGTGCGACAGGATATTTCATTCTTCTTTCCCCTCTATTAGTCTTTTACTTTAGGAACTCTTAATATTTCAACCTGTTATGGTTATAATAAGTGTGTCTTATTCCATTGATCATCCTATTGATTTATATTTCTCTGTCATTATTTTACATTTTGTACAGATAAGAATGACCACTGCTTGATAACATGGCTGTGAATGCATTACAGACTGTTCTGCTTCGCCAGCTTGTGTAAAGTGTTCCCATCTCAAGATTTCTTATTTTTCATAATGGCAAAAGAGCGCAATAATGACCCATTTTGTTATGTCTAGATACCTTCCAGTACCTCAAAGCCAAAGGTCAGTATCATTTTTATGGATTTAAAGCTGCAATATGTAACTTTTTGGGCTACCAGACAAAACAATGGATTACCAAAATATTCAAATAATGATTGACATATTTTCAATAAAAACGTTATTTTGATGAATTCATCCATACGATTTCATCCTTCCATGAGTGGCTGTATACACTGGCTATACAAAACATTAACATGACATAGACTGATCAGGCAAATCCAGGTGAAAGCTATGATCCCTTATTTATGTCACTTGTTAAAGCCACTTAAATCAGTATTAGATGAAGGGGAGGAGACAGGTTAAAGACATGGATTGTGTATGTGTGCCATTCAGAGGGGGAAAGGGCAAGACACAATATTTAAGTGCCTTTGAACGGGGTATGCTACTAGGTGCCAGAACTGTAACAAGGCTGGGTTTTTCACGCTCAACAGTTTCCTGTGCGTATCAAGAATGGTCCATCACCCTAAGGACATCCTGCCAACTTGACACAACTGTGGGAAGGATTGGAGTCAACATAGGTCCGCATCCCCGTGGAATGAGACAGACAGCAAGATTAATACAAATCTCCACTGTTGAAAACCAAATGCTAGTCTAAAATAAATGGGATATAATATCTTAATGCTTTTTACAGTGGAGATCAAGATAATAAATTGCCTGGCTGGGCTGATGAGATAGTAGATTGAGCAGTCAAATGGAATAGTGAATAGACCATTTTTTTGTGTTTGCAAACGTTGCGCCCATCGCCCTTGTGCGGCAACGTTTACAAACACAAAAAAAAAATGGTCTATTCACCATTCCATTTGACTGCTCAATCCACTATGGTGACAGAACGGAATGCCAACAAAAAAAAGCCTTTATTTACATGTTGCATATGAGTGCATTTCACACTACTTTTGGATTATAATTGGAGTTTAAGGGTCGTACGAAAGTCCTGCTTAATATAACGTTTGTGTCATCATTGTAAATCAAATGCATTATACTTAAAAATAACTTCAACTTCAACCAGTAAAATGTCTCTTTGGCTATCTTTTGCTGCAGCCTATGGCCATGTCAGTGAGTGTTTAGCATTCTAGCTAACAACTTGATGCATCCAAAATAGTTAATTTACAAAGATCAACACCAAATTATATTCTTAGTGACTGTTCAAGCAAGAATCAACACATCATTGTAAGCGTTAGGAGAGCCCCCCCAAAAGTTATTTTGTTTAGAACTAATAAAAACATAAATCTAGGCTATGTTGAATGTGAGCAGATGGCGTGGCTTTCTTACTGCAGCCAAGAGTCATGCGCATCTGTACATGATGTCAGTGTGTCGTGCACTGGAAAGTATCAAATCAAATCAAATCAAATTGTATTTGTCACATACACATGGTATGGGGCGGCAGGGTAGCCTAGTGGTTAGAGCGTTGGACTAGTAACCGAAAGTTCAAACCCCGAGCTGATAAGGTACAAATCTGTCGTTCTGCCCCTGAACAGGCAGTTAACCCACTGTTCCTAGGCCGTCATTGAAAATAAGAATTTGTTCTTAACTGACTTGCCTGGTTAAATAAAATTTAAATAAATAAATAAATAATAAATAAAAAGCAGAGGTTAATGCGAGTGTAGTGAAATGCTTGTGCTTCTAGTTCCGACAATGCAGTCATAACCAACGAGTAATCTGACCTAACAATTCCACAACAACTACCTTATACACACAAGCGTAAAGGGATAAAGAATATGTACATAAAGATATATGAATGAGTGATGGTACAGAATGGCATAGGCAAGATGCAGTAGATGGTATCGAGTACAGTATATACATATGAGATGAGTAATGTAGGGTATGTAAACATTATATTGAGTGGCATTGTTTCAAGTGTCTACTGATACAATTTTCCATTTTTAATTTGGCTGGAGTTGAGTCAGTATGTTGGCAGCAGCCACTCAATGTTAGTGGTGGCTGTTTAACAGTCTGATGGCCTTGAGATAGAAGCTGTTTTCAGTCTCTCGGTCCCTGCTTTGACGCACCTGTACTGACCTCGCCTTCTGGATGATAGCGGGGTGAACAGGCAGTGGCTCGGGTGGTTGTTGTCCTTGATGATCTTTATGGCCTTCCTGTGACATCGGGTGGTGTAGGTGTCCTGGAGGGCAGTTAGTTTGCCCCCAGTGTTGCGTCATGCAGACCTCACTACCCTCTGTAGAACCTTACGGTTGGGGGCAGAGCAGTTGCCGTACAGCCCGACAGGATGCTCTCGATTGTGCATCTGTAAAAGTATGGAACTCCATTTGGGTCTTTGCTTTTCAAAAAAGATACACGTGAAATAACACTGTTTGATGCGTCAAATCAGCTTGTTGACCAATCAGGACCTAGATATGACTGTACATCACATAATAATTTAACACGTTTGTTACTTTTTTACATAGTTATTACAGATTGATTACACTATCACTTGTATTTCATATGTCACAGTGATTCACCGATATGTGTGATGCTGGTAAAGTTTTGTCTTGTGCACCTGCCGCTGCAGCACAAGCACAGACACACCTCCCCAAGCTCTGGGACAGTTCTGGTCAGAAAGAAATCCATCACTTCCGTTGTTTGGCTGTGCCAATTTAGCAACGTTCCAAAATGAGCATATGTCCTGGTGAAAGGATGTAAATAAAACGCATTTAGGTCAGAGTCAGAGTTCACCAGCTGAGGTCAAAATACAATGTCAGTACAGTGCTACAGGTTCACAGTTTAGATCCATATACAGTGAGCCTTCAACAGTCACAATTCAGGGTAAGAAGACTATTTGAATGGTTGTAAACAATGTACTGTTGGGCCATCATTACCATGTTCCTCTTGGGATATGTTATCATACTGTGTGTTCTCATAATCTATTACATGAAACAATCAAGCAATATATTATATCTCCTTAATTTCCCATACTGTCGCTGCATAAAATATTGACTCAAGATCCTTAATTCTGAAATAACAAGGAGGGATTAGGCTATCAGTACATTTCTCAAAACCACAAAATGCTAAATGCGTAATCCCCTATTCTCACAGACCTTCCTCAGCTGACAGTGAGTTCTACAGTCATCAGAGAGACAGAATCAGTTCAGCTGAGTTGTGAGACTCCTCCATCTCTGCCTGTGTCTCACTGTTACTTCTACATAGAGGGGAGGAAGAATCTTCCAGACTCATCCTGTACTCAGACAATAACAGGAACAGAGCTGCTCAAGAGGGCAGATCAAACGTTTCCAGATGTGGTCAAAGTGACGTGTTACTATGCTGTAAGGAGATCTCACACATCTCCTTTAAGTGACCCTGTCTCAGTCACTGTTCTGGGTAAGTAGGTGGTTTATAAAATTATACACGTCACTGTTATACCGTATTAATTATGCTCGTTCTGAAAATGAGATCTTCTGTCGTATTTCCTGAAAGTCTAAATTTCTCATAATGATAGAAATTACTGTACTTTGTACAAACATAAATGCTGAAATAGTTGAACATTTGATTAATGGATTTTCCATACTGTTAGTATGTATGGATTACCTGTGATGTTTTGAAATACAACTTTCAAAGAGACACTATTCCCCTGATCTCACAGACCCACCTCCTCCCAGGCTGACAGTCAGTTCTACAGTCATCAGAGAGAGAGACTCAGTTCGGCTGAGCTGTCAGACTCCTCCATCTGTCTCTGTGTCTCAGTGTTACTTCTACACAGAGGGGAGAGATCCTAAACCCTCACCCTGTATGCGATCACTCACGGGGACTGAGCTGCTCTCGTGGGCAGGTCAAAGTTCATCTGCTGAGCTCAAACTGAGATGTTTTTACACTGTAGAAACTCACTTTCCATCGATGCACAGTGGTTCAGTCTCTGTTACTATTCTTTGTAAGAAATTATATATTCAGATTGTCTTGGATGATTCTGTTTAAATCACAATCTCATCCAATGTCATTTCAAAATAGTTGTTGTGAAGACAATAAATATTTGACATGTATATGTCAAAAGTAGAGTTCTAAGATCCCACGGCAAACAACCACAGAGAGGCAAAAGTACAATCAAAGGTTCTTTATAAACTCAGTAATACACAGTAATACACAGTATCACTACAGTCCTATTAGAAATGTATAAATAGGCTGGGATTTAGGGCTGTAGGCTAACTAGAAGCAACTGGCCAAACTAACACAGCAGGTGATACCTGGGTCCTTCTGAGTAGGGTTTGTTCATTCGCTTCTACCCGAGCAGGATTAGTTTGGCTCTACCCGAACAGGGTACGGCTCTTCCTCCTGAGCAGGGAGAGGAAGATTTGTGGAATCACTACACACCATACAAGCAAGCAAAATATTCTGTGCGTTCAATTTGATTCAATTTCAATTCTCACGTGAGAATGTAAGGAATTAAGTGAAAGGCAATCGTTGTAAACACACAGCACACATGATTAAATGGCACTCATAAATAGGAATGATATCAAATAAGACATGCTGATACGTAATATAAAGAGAATGGCAGGCTCTAGGTTAGTAAGAGTCAGTGTCACTTGAGACATATACATTACATTCAAATAGAGTGATGCAAAAAGGAGTCTCTGTCTTTTCCTAACAGATCCAAAACCAGACATTACAGTCCATTTAGATGAGGACTTCACCATCATCTGTTTGATTCATGAATCCTTAAGTCCTGACACCACCTGTAGCCTGTATGTTGGAGAGGAGAGTCAGCCATCCTTCACAGCACCGATCAAGAAGAGAAAAGCCACCTCAGCATCCGGACAACAGTTCTGTCAATTCACTCCAAAACATAGTGATCTGATCAGTCGTCTACAGTCAATGAGGCGTAAGGAGGTGAGCTGTGACTACAGATTGAGCTCAGGACCAAACTCTCTCTCTCCACGCAGTGATGGGCACAGCTTTGCACGTGAGTCATTATCTAAACCTATCTATCAGGGCTGTAGGTCTTCATGATCTGACTCACTTTGATTTTAGCATCTTCTTAGTATGACTATATTAATTCTGACCAACAAACTAAATACCACATTTCAATCCCAAATGATTTTAGATCTGGTGGGAGTTCACATCAGCGATCCAACAACTATACAGACACCTTCTATAGCAGGTAGTCCACATATTTGTGCTTTTAAAGTGTCACTGCTGTTATTTTAAAGCAACACAAGTTTCAGCAATAAGAATAGTTGTGTCAATGTGTAAATGAAGCTGTTCTGTTAGATAATTAAGCTGTTCTATAGATATGACACCAGCCTCAACACCAACGCCTGGGATCATCAGCACAAGTATTATAATGTCTGTGTTCATCTAGTCGAGTGTTTAGATCGTATCTATACTCTGTTAGGCTTCTGCTGTTAGATAACATGGTGACTTTATTCTAGGAAGCTGTCAACAACAATCAACACATTATCTGTCCTGAAAGACTTGATCACCTTATGAATTGGTCTCATCATCTCTATAATGAGGAGAAATATAATATACCAGGGCAGGAAGCAATCTGTCCGTAGTGATTTTATAGTCCTACTTTTCCCACTTTGAATAGACAAGTCATGAAGGTATTTCAAAAGGCCAACAACACCATGATGATCATTAATACGATCATGAATAAAATACTAATTTCATTAATATGTGTTTTCTCAGTGGTTTTAAGTCCAGGTCCTGGATATACTTTGCCTCCCAGCACGACAGTGAGTCCTACAGAAGGTGTGTTGGACCTCTAAATGACCATCTCTGCAAATACCAATTGTAGTCAAGGGTTTAGATTAATGCTTTATCTTATTCTTGTGTAATCATATTGCTTCCCACTAGTTTTGACTGTTACTTCTACTTTGATCCCAGACACCACAGTGAGACCAACTACCAGTAAGTAAATCCACTCATTTTAACTTACATGTATATTTTTGTTTACATTAATTCACTAAAGATCCATCTGATTTATGAATTGACCCATTCATAGCTGCTGTGATTTCGTCTAGATTTGTGTACTTTAAGTCTATCTGATTTGTAGGTAATGTGTAGTGTACTTCTCTATTTCTGCTTATTGAATGACCTAATAAATTAAATGCATTTACATTTGTTCTTGTGTAATCTCCTCTCACCAGGTTTGACCTCTCCTTTGACCCCCAGCACGGCAGTGAATCCTACATCCGGTGTGTTGTCCATCTTTCTCTAGTTAGCAGATAGGACCTAAACAAATAGACTAGCTTTATTTTAGCCAGGTTTTTACTCACAAATATCCCCTGATTAAAAAAAAGAGGTTGATATTTAATTAATTAAATCAACCCATTTAGATACCTTTGTTATTGTATAATCAGATCCAATGACTTTGCTTTGCACCGGGTTTGACTTCTAGTTCTACTTTGACAACTGACACCCCTAAGAGTCCACATGATTTTAGTTTAGTGGTGTAATAAGTTGTGTTGTGTGTTAACTGTTATTAAACAGTCTCTCTCTTGCATGTGCCCAGGAGGTCAAAGCTCCACAGAAAGCGTTCTGGGTAAGCATCCATCTCTAGCTGACTACCTGTCTTTTCTCAGACAAATGAGACATTTACAGGAAGGAAGTGGAGTTTACAATAAAAAATATTCTATATTATTCTCAGAAAATAAAATGTCGTCCCCCATCTCCCTTATCATGTAGGTCCATTGCTTGTTCAAGAGGTGCTGATATCTGATAGAGTTTTGCATAATTACATCCCATACCTCAGTTGTATTTGCCCGAGCTTTGTTTATCATGGCCGCTGATCGCTCTAAACGAACAATATCTTGAAAATATGATAACCATGTTTGAGGCAAGGGGATTGTAGGGGTAATCCACTAAGGATAACCTTTTGTGCTGCTGTTAACACCGCATAAATTATTATCTTATTATTATAAATTATTATTTTCTGAACCAGTTGCAGTACAAATGTAGAGTTATCATTCAACAAAAATAAAGGTGGATCTTCACAGGGAAACACATGTTTGTAAGGAAATCCAAAACATGTGACCAGAACTGGGACACCACAGGACATTCCCAAAACATTTGTGTTACAACAGCATTCATACGCCGTCTCTCACATTTTGGAGTAGGAATCAGCTTCATCTTAAAATGTCTAAATGTGGTTGCATAACTTCTATGTATGAGCTTATAATGTATAAGCTGGTGTGCTGGGTTTTTAGAGGTAACAAATACATTTTCCTAAATGGTATCCCAGTTCAGGTCAGTCCCCAATCCCTGCATTTCACGGTTCCATACTAGAGTGACACCCAATGTAGAGCATTTAACAAACAGCAGGCAATCGTAAGTAGCAGAGACCATTCTAGAAGTTAATGAAGGGAATATCCATGTAAGCATTATGTGGGATGTTATGGCTGAGACCCCACTAACGGGATCGATATTACAACAGCCAGTGAAAGTGCAGGGTGCCAAATTCAAACAGAAATCTCATAATTAAAATTCCTCAAGCATACAAGTATGTCACACCATTTTAAAGATACACTTCTTGTTAATCCCACCACAGTGTTCGATTTCAAATAGACGTTTCGGCAAAAGCACCACAAATGATTATGTTAGGTCAGAGCCAAGTCACAGAAAAACAAAACCATTTTTCCAGCCAGAGAGGAGTCACAAAAATCAGAAATTTAGAGAGAATTAATCACTAACCTTTGATCTTCATCTGATTACACTCGTAGGATTTCATGTTACACAATACATGTACATTTTGTTCGATAAAGTTCATATTTATATAAAGAAATCTCAGCATAAATTGGCACGTAATGTTCAGTAACGTAAACTCACTCACTTTTGTACATCGCCTTGATCCGTACAATTGACCTTATTTTTGAGCCCAAAAAAACGTAATACTTCCAGATCAACTGTAATATCAATGCCAATGTAAAACACAATTTCTCCCCTTTCCAACTAAATTAATGACGAGACCTTCATGATGCCCATCTCTGCATAATTCATCAAGGCAATGAGCTCCGTCTGGTCTTTTTAAAAATGGCGGGTGGGGAGCGAAGGCTACGAAGTGATCTTGAAAGGGGGTAATATGTTGTGTGAAGAAAACTGTTTTTTTTCACCCGATTTGTCCAACTAATCAACCTTAAAATGTAAATAAAACATAAAGAGTTTATGTTATGTCTCATCACATACCTGTTTGAAGGTTTGTGTCGAATTTGAAGAGGGGTTTAGGGCTGCGCTAACGTTAGCCTCACAAGTGAACTGCAGCTGTTCCGGCTTTTGAGTGTCATGATGGCTCGCAGAAATGACCTGCAAAAAACTGCAAATGGCACCCTAGTCATGAAATATTAGTTTAATATTAGCAATAATTATATTAATTTAGACAAAAATAATGAAGTTTTCTTACAAGTGTATATGGTTGAGCATGATTTTAATCTGCGAGAGAAGGGCTACCCCTGGTGGAAAGAGGCGGTACGGCACAAAATGAGTCGCAAATGCGTGCTGGACGTTACGTAGTGACACGTCACGATGTAACGTACAGCACCAGAGGGGTTAGTTTTTTCATCTTTTCTCCAATACTGTTAGCCCATTACCATGTCAATCAATGCTGAATCGAAATGTAGTTTCACACCCCGGATTTTGATGCCAACACAGTCACTACAGTCTCATTCATTTTCATTGCAGCCTCGTTTGAATGCCGTGGTTACGCACATTTGTACGGAATTGGGTGAGTTTACGTTAGTTCCAAAAACATCTGGTGATTTTGCAGAGAGCCACATCAATTTACAGAAATACTCATTATAAATGTTGAAGAAAATACAAGTGTTATACATGGAACTTTAGATACACTACTCCTTAATGCAACCGCTGTGTCAGATTTCAAAAAAGCTTTACGGAAAAAGCAAACCATGCAATAATCTGAGTACGGCGCTCAGAGCCCAAACAAGACAAAAAGATATCCTCCGTATTGTGCAGTCAACAGAAGTCAGAAATAACATTATAAACATTAATTTACCTTTGATGATCTTCATCAGAATGCACTCCCAGGAATCCCAATTCCACAATAAATGTTTGTTTTGTTCGATAATATCCATCATTTATGTCCAAATAACTCCGTTTGGATCGCGCGTTCAGTACACAATCTAAACTCACGACTGGCAGGTCCAAGCAAAAGTTCAGATGAAAAGTCATATTACAGTCCGTAGAAACATGTCAAACTAAGTATAGAATCAATCTTTAGGATGTTTTTAACATAAATCTTCAATAATGATCCAACTGGAGAATTCCTTTGTCTTCAGAAATGCAATGGAACCGAGCTCGATCTCACGTCAACGCGCATGGTCAGCGCATGTTCAGCTCATGGCAGACCTTACTCAATCCCCTCTTATTCAGCCCCACTTCACAGTAGAAGCATCAAACAAGGTTCTAAAGACTGTTGACATCTAGTGGAAGCCTTAGGAAGTGCAACATGACCAATATCCCACTGTTTCTTCAATAGGGAATGAGTTGAGAAACGACCAACCTCAGATTTCCCACTTCCTGGATGGATTTTTTCTCAGGTTTTTGCCTGCCATATGAGTTCTGTTATACTCACAGACATCATTCAAACAGTTTTGGAAACTTCAGAGTGTTTTCTATCCAAATATACTAATAATATGCATATATTAGCAACTGGGACTGAGTAGCAGGCAGTTTACTCTGGGAACCTTATTCATCCAAGCTACTCAATACTGCCCCCAGCCATAAGAAGTTAATGGGGCATCCCATGGTACACCATAAGCTTTTAAGGCTCTGGGTTTTAACAATAATATTCAAAATTCTGAAATTGTGAATCTTTCTACTGACTGAGTTGTGTTGTTTTCTAACAGAAATAATGAATACCTTTCTTCTTGTGTAATCAGATCCAGAATTAACTTTTAATACTTTCCAGTAGTTTCGACTGTTACTTCTACTTTGACCCCTGACATCACAGTGAGACCAACTAGTAAGTATCCCTTACTTTGCAATTACATTTTTAGTTCACTCTAATTCACTGAAGCTCCAACAGGTTTACTCATAGACTTATTCATGGCTGCTTGTACGTTCACTCTAAATTGTACTTTTCTTAGATATGAATAGCGCCGGAGGGGATGGCTGCCATTTTACGGGTTCCTAACCAATTGTGCTATTCTGGGTGTTTTCTTTTGCGTTGTTTGTACCTTGTTTTGCACACAATGTTTCTGCCACTGTCTCTTATGACTGAAAAGAGCTTCTGGACATCAGAACAGTGATTACTCACTGGGCGAAGATTTTTTCTTTAATGAATTGAAGGAGAAAGATTTATGTCTTTTCACGGACCAGGCCCAAAGCCCCGTCATTCGCATGAAGAGGAGACGACCGATACAGGGGCCGCAGATCCTGATGCTTGGTGAGAATTCATCTGTAAGTGGATAATCCTGCTTTACCATCCGTATCTTATGTTTCACCGAGTCATGGCTGAACGAGGACATGGATCATATACAGTTGGCTGGGTTTACCGTGTATCGGCAAGACAGAACAATAAACCTCCGGTAAGATGAGGGCTGGAGGTCTGTCTATTTGTCAATAACAGCTGGTGTGCAAATATTAAGGAAGTCTAGAGGTTTTGCTCGCCTGAGGTAGAGTATCCCATGATAAGCTGTAGTCCACACAATATACCAAGAGAGTTTATCTATATTTTTGTAGCTGTCTATTTACCACCACAAACCGATGCAGGCACTAAGACCGCACTCAACGAGCTGTATAAGGCCATAAGCAGACAAGAGAATGCTCATCCAGAAGCGGTGCTCTTAGTGCTGGAGACTTTAATGCAGGAAAACTTTAATCCATGTTACCTAATTTCTACCAGCATGTCAAATGTGCAACCAGAGAAAAATAAAATCTATACCACCTTTACTCCACACACAGAGATGTGTACAAATCTCTCCCTCACCCTCCATTTGGAAAATCTGACCATAATTATATCCTCCTGATTCCTGCTAACCTGCAAAAACTTAAGCAAGACTTACCAGTGACTCGCTCATTACAGAAGTGGTCCGATGACACGCATGCTATGCTACATGACTGTTTTGCTAGCACAGACTGAAATATGTTTTGGGATTCATCCGATGGCATTGAGGAGTACACTACATTACCGACTTCATCTGTACGTACATATGCCAACCAGAAGCCATGGATTACAGGCAACATCCGCGCTGAGCAAAAATCTAAAGCTGCTGCTTTCAAGGAGCGAGACACTAATCCGGATGCTTATAAGAAATCCTGCTATGCCCTCAGATGAACCATCAAACAGGCAAAGCATTAATACAGGTTTAAGATTGAATCCTACTACACTGGCTCTGACGCTCGTTGTATGTGGCAAGGCTTGCAAACTATTGCGGATTACAAAGGGAAACCCAACCATGAGCTGCCCAGTGGCGAAAGCCTACCAAACGAGCTAAATGCCTTCTATGCTTGCTTCAAGGCAAGCTACACTTAACCTTGCATGAAATCACCAGCTGTTTCGGACGAATGTCAGATCACGCTCTCCGTTGCCGATGTGAGTAAGATCTTTGAACAGGTCAACATTCACTTGGCTGCAGGGCCAGACGGATTACCAGGACGCATACTGAGAACATGCACTGACCAACTGGCAAGTGTCTTCACTGACATTTTCAACCTCTCCCTGACCGACTCTGTAATACACAAACTGACATGGTCCAAACACACCAAGACAGTCGTGAAGAAGGCATGACAAATCCTATGCCCTCTCAGGAGACCGAAAAGATTTGGCATGGGTCCTCAGATCCTCAAAAAGTTATACAGCTGCACCATCGAGAGCATCCTGACTGATTGCATCACCGCTTGGTATGGCAACTGCTTGGCATCTGACCGTAGAGGTTAGTGCGTACGGCCCAGTACATCACTGGGGACAAGCTTCCTGCCATCCAGGACATCTATACCAGGCGGGGTCAGAGAAAGGACCTAAAAATTGTCAAGACTCCAGCCACGCAAGTCAAAAACTGTTCTCTCTGCTACCGCATGGCAAGTGGTACCGGATCGCCAAGTCTAAGTCCAAAAGGCTCAAATGGCTAACCAGACTATTTGCATTGATCTCCTTTTTTACGCTGCTGCTACTCGCTGTTTATTACCTATGCGTAGTCACTTTACACCTTCTCACATATACATATTACCTGAATTACCTATAGCCTCGTTATTGTTTTTATTTTTACATTTTATTTCTTTAGAATTTTTTAGCAAATATTTTCTTACTTAAAAAATGCATTGTTGAAAGTAAGTGTTTCATGGTAAGGTTGTATTGTAACACCTGTTGTATTCAGCGCATGTGACAAAAAACATTTTATTTGATTTGATATGAAACAAATGTACATTTCTCATCTCTTCTCACCAGGTTTGACCTCTCCTTTGGCCCCCAGCACAGCAGTGAATCCTACATCAGGTGTGCTGGTCATCTTTAGTTAGTTAAAAAAGTAAATTGTTTTCAGTTTATCTTACCCAGGTCTTTGTATTCTTTCCTCATCACAAATGTGCCTAATTACTAGAAAAGAGGTTTATCTTGGATTGATTAAATCAATGACTTTGCTTTGCACCAGATTTGACTGTTAATCCTACTTTGACAACTGACACACCAAAGAGTCCAACTGAAAGTTTGTATGGCCACACGATTTTTGTTTATTGGTGTATACTAGTTGTGATGTGTGTTAACTGTTAACAAACTGCTCTATCTTGCATGCCTCTATCTTGCTCCGCCGGGGAAGTCCCATTAGTTCTCTTATTTAGTGCTTAAACAGACAAGTTATATTTGCAAGATTTAGCTTACTCAAAATTCATAATTAATTCATCATTAACGTTTGTTTCATGCATGTGACCAACCAATACCTCACAAGGCTTCTTCTCTTCAAGCTGAGACCTTGAAACTGAGACACCCCTTTCGGTTTTCAAAACAATGTTCTTGGCGCACTGCCAAATTGCTTATACTGATAGTGAGGATTCCTCCCAGTCACGATCAATCAGTCAGTTGCATGGACCCAGTCCAATTGGTTATTAGAAAAGCACAAACATAACATTTTCCTTCACAGGCTCAAATGTAAAATGTTTAGCTAACTGGCTGTCTTTTCTCACATATATGAAAACGGAAACGTTTACCAAGACTAATAATAAAGTGGTATTCTAACACCTGTCTACAATTGAAGTATTTACATTTGGATTAAGAGCTAATGACCTCTCCTGATGTCATCATGTCACCAAACAGAGGTGCAATTATGGCAGACAGCAGTGTGTATGGCTTCTGGAGTGGGCGTGTTCTTAATGGGATTGACAGCTGTCTATCTCTGCAGGAGGACCAGTGAGTACTTCTGATTCTGCATAACAAATAACTTGCAAACATTTTCCTTCTCATATTAATGTAAGTGCCTTTGACATGGGTTAATCTTTCAACTAATTTTGGTGATATTGTGTAGTGTATATTCAACATCAATCATTTAGTCTAATTTGTTTTTCAGAGAAAACCAATTCTCAGAGGTAAGAATTCCCTTGTGAATATGATGCAGATTGTATCAAACTTTAGTTCTGTATTGTCCATGATGAGATGTTCTTACCACAACCTTCTTATATACTTTTATGTTGTACAGACCTACAGCCAGACAGGATGATCACAGCCAATGTATGTTCCAAACAAATACATCAAACACTGCACACACTACTAACACAACTACACACATGCATGTACAAACAACAAATTCTAATTCAAGTTTTATTTATTTTCTGTTGTAGGTGATTTGGTGATGGGAGCTATGAGCAGTGCAGGCATGTTGGATTCAAGAGATGCTGGGATCTATTCTCTCATCACCTCGGTACCGTCCATGTTTTTGCCCTCAGGTGAGTTTGTAACAGAATGTCTCCTGCCTGATCACTTCTGTACCATCCACAACTTTACCATTAGGTTTGTCTGTTTAACTCTGTCCCAATGTTTCATAACATGTTGGGCTTTTATAGGACTCAAAGTTGTTTAGGCTTGGATGTTGGTCTGAGGTAGTCATATCAGTAAGCATGTATGTATCTAAGTTATACATAAGATAATGTGTTAGAGCATGAGAATAGAGCTGTACGTCTACAGGATGGTTTGAGTCAGGAGGAGAAGTGACGTGTGTGTGTGCGCGCACATACTGACTCACTCACTCACTCACTCAGGCTCCTTCTGTGTTGTACAGGTCCTTTTGAAGAAAATGGAAAGTCATCTGAAAACGACAATGTAAGTTCAGAATCACCCACTGTGTTTGGTGACTGTGATCGACTCTCAGTTTCAGATTGATGTTGCATCATTTTAAATTACATTACATTTACATTACTGTAGAATTAAAGGACTGAAGTTAAACTGTCTGTTTCTTTCTCTAGTCTGATATGTACCACATATACAGCTCAATCCCTGACAGACCAGCAACCTCAGCCCAGCATGATGGGTTTTACAGTCTGCAGACACACTGAAACTACACCACTGGCTCTCTGTATGTCTCACAGAAATACTGTTTCTTTCAGGATGTCCTTTATTTATCACACATCATGTTACTGTAAATAAGTATCTAAAACATCTACTGCAGTGCCGTTTCTATTTATAAGTAACATTCAGTAAGCAGCCGCTAGAGGCCCCTCCCCCCTCCAAAAACAACCGTAGGATAGTAGAATACACAACGTGCAGTTTCGAAATGTGGTTCTACATCAGAAGTTTTTCTCTTGTTATTTCAGTCACTGACAGTCACTCAATTATCCCATGTCAGCTAAGATTTTATAGATTGCTAGGCAAGTTAGTCTAACCAGGTATCTAAGTCTTGTAGTAATGGTCTAATTACTGCCCAGGGGCCCTGACTTCCACGGGGCCCCCAATAATTTTGTTAGTCACTCTCACTCAGATATCAAATGAACATGGCATAAGTCATGGCAAAATGTGTGGAATTGCAGGAAATTAGCTTTAAACTGAATTGTATTATTTCCACGACAATGGCACAACGTGTTGAATTTCAGGAAATTTGCTTAATAACTGCAAAGTTCTCTCCGCCCCATGGCAAAATGAGTAGAATTGCAGGACATTAAGTTCTCTCCGCCCCGTGGCAAAATGAGTAGAATTGCAGGACATAAACTTTAAAGCTCCAAATGTTTCTCTTTGCCGCCATGAGCGGGGCCACTAAAATGTTTTATCGGTGAGGTGGGCAAATCTCGCTTACGGTCCCCAAAATGCTTGGAACTGCCGTAATTTACTGTATCACACTTTGACACTCTGGATTTTGGAGGGGTCCGGGACATACTCCCCTTTAAATGCCCAAGTAAATATATACTGTATTTATATATATTCTGTCATCTGTGTGATGTCTCCTTCCATAATGGTTTGATACAGTTTACTAAATAAAATATATTTGTGATCAAACTCGATAGATACAGACAATTTAAAATAAATCAATAAATATATAACATATTCACACAATGCAAAAAAACAGGTAAATAGGAAATTAAGATAATTTAAGTCATTATGATCCAAAGTGGTATTGCTAAGACATTTTTCTTGGTGAAATTCATCTTGTGTTGAAATATGCTTATAATATAAACCAGATGCACCC
Source organism: Oncorhynchus tshawytscha (assembly GCF_018296145.1). Lineage (NCBI taxonomy): Eukaryota > Metazoa > Chordata > Actinopteri > Salmoniformes > Salmonidae > Oncorhynchus > Oncorhynchus tshawytscha. The sequence continues at coordinate 45,595,063 of NC_056430.1, forward strand.
AAACAATCTGGGGGAAAAGTCTCATGTTATTTGACCAATTTCTGCAGCAAAGGTTAGCAAACCCCAAAAGCCTGATCTTATAGCAAAAGTATTGATATTGATATTGCCCACATACGTTTGAGACAAGCTACAAAATATAACATTTCGGTTTTAAAAATGTTTACATTGTTGGCAACATCAGATCATCAAAACTGAAAAATATAGATTTCCAAATGCTATTCAAATCTCCAAATTTCTCCATGGTCACATGTTAACTTGTTGTTTTCCAAATTCCCAGTTGAATTTCAACTTACTCAGCACCTCAGTCGCTCCTTCAATGTACAGTGTTGTAGACATATTCTAGCCTTGAAGTCCAATGACTGCGGAGTGGTTTAGATGTAAATGGTGTGAGAACACAACTTCATTACATTTTTTCCAGTTAATATGAGCTTACATTCTGTTTCGATGCACACTTGAGCTTAGCGGTCAGGGTGGTCGATTATGCTATAGGGGATGGCTTTGTTTGTTGAAAAGGGGTGGGTCCCCCTCACCTCCCATATACACTGTACACACTGTACATAGATCTTTCTATTGTGTTATTGACTGTATGTTTGTTTATGTGTAACTGTGTTTTTGTTTTTGTCGCACTGCTTTGCTTTATCTTGGCCAGGTTGCAGTTGTAAATGAGAACTTGTTCTCAACTGGCCTACCTGGTTAAATAAATGTGAAATAAAATAAAAAATAAATCCCTCTTCTATACAGTGGGGAGAACAAGTATTTGACACACTGCCGATTTCGCAGGTTTTCCAACTTACAAAGCATGTAGAGGTCTGTAATTTTTTATCATAGGTACACTTCAACTGTGAGAGACAAAACAAAAATCCAGAAAATCACATTGTATGATATTTAAGTAATTAATTTGCATTTTATTGCATGACATAAGTATTTGATACATCAGAAAAGCAGAACTTAATATTTGGTAAAGAAACCTTTGTTTGCAATTACAGAGATCATATGTTTCCTGTAGTTCTTGACCAGGTTTGCACACACTGCAGCAGGGATTTTGGCCCACTCCTTCATACAGATCTTCTCCAGATCCTTCAGGTTTCGGGGCTGTCGCTGGGCAATGCGGACTTTCAGATCCCTCCAAAGATTTTCTATCGGGTTCAAGTTTGGAGACTGGCTAGGCCACTCCAGGACCTTGAGATGCTTCTTACGGAGCCACTCCTTAGTTGCCTTGGTTGTGTGTTTCGGGTCGTTGTCATGCTAGAAGACCCAGCCACGACCCATCTTCAATGCTCTTACTGAGGGAAGGAGGTTGTTGGCCAAGATCTCAAGATACATGGCCCCATCCATCCTCCTCTCAATACGGTGCAGTCGTCCTGTCCCCTTTGCAGAAAAGCATCCCTAAAGAATGATGTTTCCACCTCCATGCTTCACGGTTGGGATGGTGTTTTGGGGTTGTACTCATCCTTCTTCTTCCTCCAAACACGGCGAGTGGAGTTTAGACCAAAAAGCTCTATTTTTGACTCATCAGACCACATGACCTTCTCCCATTCCTCCTCTGGATCATCCAGATGGTAATTGGCAAACTTCAGATGGGCCTGGACATGCGCTGGCTTGAGCAGAGGGACCTTGCGTGCGCTGCAGGATTTTAATCCATGACGGCGTAGTGTGTTACTAATGGTTTTCTTTGAGACTGTGGTCCCAGCTCTCTTTAGGTCATTGACCAGGTCCTGCCGTGTAGTTCTGGGCTGATCCCTCACCTTTCTCATGATCATTGATGCCCCACGAGGTGAGATCTTGCATGGAGCCCCAGACCGAGGGTGATTGACCGTCATCTTGAACTTCTTCCTTTTTCTAATAATTGCACCAATAGTTGTTGCCTTCTCACCATGCTGCTTGCCTATTGTCCTGTAGCCCATCCCAGCCTTGTGCAGGTCTACAATTTTATCCCTGATGTCCTTACACAGCTCTCTGGACTTGGCCATTGTGGAGAGGTTGGAGTCTGTTTGATTGAGTGTGTGGGCAGGTGTCTTTTATACAGGTAACGAGTTCAAACAGGTGCAGTTAATACAGGTAATGAGTGGAGAACAGGAGGGCTTCTTAAAGAAAAACTAACAGGTCTGTGAGAGCCGGAATTCTTACTGGTTGGTAGGTGATCAAATACTTATGTCATGCAATAAAATGCTAATGAATTACTTACAAATCATACAATGTGATTTTCTGTGATTTTTGTTTTAGATTCTGTCTCTCACAGTTGAAGTGTACCTATGATAAAAATTACAGACCTCTACATGCTTTGTAAGTAGGAAAATCTGCAGAATCAGCAGTGTATCTAATACTTGTTCTCCCCACTGTAAGACCTTTAAGGTACAGCAAATACAAATCCTATGTTTTTTCTCTCTGTTTGAAATGCTCTCTTCTGTAAAACAAAAAAGTATGCAGAATAAATTGACTTTGACCATTCCCTCATCTTTGTTAGTATTTTACATGATTTGATCTGGATTATTCAAGATAATGCTATGATAATACTATGTAAAGTTGTCTCTGTCATCTTTTTCTGGCCATTGGTGAAGATCAAGGTGCTATTTTCCTTAAATGTTTCTTTCAGTCCATATACAGCGCATTCAGAAAGTATTCAGACACCTTGACTTTTTCCACATTTTGTTACGTTAAAGCCTCTCTAAAATGGATGAAATAGTCCCCCCCCCCCATTGATCTACACACAATACCCCATAATGACAAAGCAAAAACAGATTTTTAGACAGGTTTTTAGACATCAACACTGAAAATGATATTTAAATACGTATTCAGATCCATTACTCGGTACTTTGCTGAAGCACCTTTGGCAGCAATTACAGCTTCAAGTCTTCTTGGGTATGACGCTACAAGCTTGGCACAACTGTATTTGGGGAGTTTCTCCCCTTCTTCTCTGCAAAACCTCTCAAGCTCTGTCAGGTTGGAGGTGGAACGTTGCTGCACAGCTATTTTCAGGTCTCTCCAGAGATGTTTGATCGGGTTCAAGTCCGGGTTCTGGAAGGGCCACATAAAGAACTTTCAAAGAGTTGTCTGAAAGCCACTCCTGCGTTGTCTTCGCTGTGTGCTTAGGGTCATTATCCTATTGGAAGGTAAAACCTTTGCCCCAGTCTGAGGTCCTGAGTGCTCTGAAGCAGGTTTTCATCAAGGATCTCTGTACTTTGCTCTGTTCATCATTCACTCGATCCTGACATGTCTCCCAGTCCCTGCTGCTGAAAACATTCCCACAGCATGATGTTGCCACCACCATGCTTCACCATAGGGATTGTGCAAGGTTTCCTCCAGACGTGATGCTTGGCATTCAGGCCAAAGACTTCAATCTTGGTTTCATCAGACCAGAGAATATTGTTTCTCATGGTCTGAGAGTCGTTAAGGTGCCGTTTGTCAAACTCTAAGCGGGCTGTCATGTGCCTTTCACTGAGGTGTGGCTTCCATCTGGCCACTCTACCATAAAAGCCTGATTGGTGGAGTACTGCAGAGATGGTTGTCCTTCTGGACGGTTCTCCCATTTACACAGAGGAACTCTGGTGCTCTGTCAGAGTGACCATCGGGTTCTTGGTCACCTCCCGGACCAAGGCCCTTCTCCCCTGATTTTCCCAGAGACAGATAATGCTTAGTCCTGGACTAAAAATATTATTCAAAGGACAATTTACAGATTATCTGCATTGTGGTTAGTTTTACTGTGAGGGAAGCAAAGATGCCTACATTCTCCTGCAGCAGTCACAGACAGTCTACAGATCACATACCAACCAGTACATGTATGCTGCCACGTATCCACACCTGCAAACAGGTGCACGAGTGCACACATGCACACGCACCCACACACACACACACACCACAGTCGGGTGGAAAGTTAGACGAGACTCTTGCCGCATCCTGACCTTCTGAAACTTCAGCTTATCATATTTCAAAGACTAGTTGTGTTGAGGAGATTGACAGAAGTACTGTTGAACCAAACCTCAGATACATCTAACTGAAACTATTCAAATACTTTACCAGACAATTTTAGCAAGATATAAAAAAACTCAACTAAATTCTCCCTCCAAAATCACCATTATGAGAAATGTATTCATGCTTCTGACCATTACAACAAGCATCTCACCAGTGATGAAACCCCACTTGTCATGTTATATTTCCATGGGAGGATGTCTAATGCCTCACAAAGAAGGACACTTATTGGTAAAATTACACAATTACACTTTGGATGGGGTATCAATATAAACAGTCACAACAAATATACTGGAATCATTCCTAACTTAGTTGCTGGAGAGAAAGAAACCCGCTCAGAGATTTTACCATGAGGCCAATGGTGACTTTAAAACAGAGTTTAATGACGCGCAGCCACACCTTCTCCATGCTGCTCTTCGTCGTCCTCCTCGCCTTCCTGAGGAGGTACTGGGAGGTGAACTCGCAGTAACTGGATCGCTTCCTGATGTCCCCGAGTTGACCTACAGGGGTGGGGCTCTCTCAATGAGTGACGAAGGGAGGCGACAGCGGGGCGGGGCTCCCTGAACAATGAGGAACAGAGGCGGGGCCTGGTGTGAGGGGCGTGGGACGACTGACTAACAAACCCGTACTCTGCCTCTGATGCATGTGGTGGAGCCAGGCCAACACAGGGCGGGCTTAGCGGAAAGGAGGAGGATGATGAGGAGCCAGTGAAATTGTTTACACACGGAAGACATTTTCTTGCAAAAACATCCTGTAGCGGACTGCAATAGCATCGAATAGTCCCCGCGATATGCAACTGTTCAGGGAAGTCAGGAACCAATACACACAGTCAGTCAGGAAAGCAAAGGCTAGCTTTTCAAACAGAATTTTGCATCCTGTAGATCTAACTCCCAAAAGTTTTGAGACACTGTGAAGTCCATGGAGAACAAGAGCACCTCCTCCCAGCTGTCCACTGCACTGAGGCTAGGCAACAAGGTCACCACCGATAAATCCATGATAATCTAATTAATCAATAAAATTTCAATAAGCATTTCTCTACGGCTGGCCATGCTATCCTCCTGGCTACCCCAATCCCGGCCAACAGCTCCCCACCCCTCGCAACTACTTGCCCAATCCTCCCCAGCTTCTCCTTCACCCAAATGTTCTGAAAGAGCTGCAAAACCTGGACCCGTACAAATCAGCTGGGCTAGACAATCTGGACCCTCTCTTTCTAAAACTATCCACCGCCATTGTTGCAACCCCTATTACCAGTCTGTTCAACCTCTCTTTCGTTTCGTCCGGGATCCCTAAAGATTGGTAAGCAGTCGCGGTCATCCCCCTCTTCAAAGGCGATGACACTCTAGACCCAAACTGTTACAGACCTATATCCATCCTGCCCTGCCTTTCTAAAGTCTTTGAAAGCCAAGTTAATAAACAGATTACTGACCATTTCGAATTCCACCGTACCTTCTCCGCTATGCAATCCGGTTTCCGAGCTGGTCACGGGTGCACCTCAGCCACGCTCAAGGTACTAAACAATATCATAACCGCCATCGATAAAAGACAGTACCGTGCAGCCGTCTTCATCGACCTCGCCAAGGCTTTCGACTCTGTCAATCACTGTATTCTTATTGGTAGACTCAATAGCCTTGGTTTCTCAAATGACTGCCTCGCCTGGTTCACCAACTACTTCGCAGATAGAGTACAGTGTGTAAAATGTTGTCCGGACCTCTGGCAGTGTCCATGGGGGTACAATAGGGTTCAATTCTCGGGCCGACTCTTTTCTCTGTATATATCAACGATGTCTCTTGCTGCGGGTGATTCCCTGATCCACCTCTACGCAGACGACACCATTCTGTATACATCTGGACCTTCTTTGAACACTGTGTTAACTAACCTCCAAACGAGCTTCAATGCCATATAACACCCCTTCCGGGGCCTACAACTGCTCTTAAACGCTAGCAAAACCAAATGCATGCTTTTCAACCATTCGCTGCCTGCACTCGCCCGCCCGACTAGCATCACTACTCTGGACGGTTTTGACCTAGAATACATGGACAACTACAAATACCTAGGTGTCTGGCTAGACTGTAAACTCTCATTCCAGGCTCATATCAAACATCTCCCAATCCAAAATCAAATCTAGAATTGCCTTTCTATTTCACAACAAAGCCTCCTTCACTCACGCTGCCAAACTTACCCTCGTAAAACTGACTGTCCTACCAATCCTCGACTTTGGCGATGTCATCTAGAAAATAGCTTCCAATACACTACTCAGCAAATTGGATGCATTCTATCACAGTGCCATCAGTTGTGTTACCAACTCACCTTATACCACCCACCACTGCGAACTGTATGCTCTAGTTGGCTGGCCCTTACTACATATTCGTCGCCAGACCCACTGGCTCCAGGTCATCTACAAGTCTATGCTAGGTAAAGCTCTGCCTTATCTCAGCTCACTGGTCACGATAACAACACCCACCCGTAACACGTGCTCCAGCAGGTACATCTGATTGGTAATCCCCAAAGCCAACACTTCCTTTGGCCGCCTTTCCTTCCAGTTCTCTGCTGCCAGTGACTGGAACGAATTGCAAAAATGGCTGAATCTGGAGACTTACATTTCCCTCACTAACTTTAAACATCAGCTATCTGAGCAGCTAACTGTTCGCTGCAGCTGTACATAGACCATCTGTAAATAGCCCACCCAATCTACCTACCTCATCCCCACATTGTTTTTATTTACCTTTATGCTCTTTTGCACACCAATATCATCACTTACACACCATCATCTGCTCGTCTATCACTCCAGTGTTAATCTGCTAAATTGTAATTACACTGCTACTATGGCCTATTTATTGCCATACCTCCTCATGCCATTTGCACACACTGTAAATAGACTTTCTTTTTTTCTATTGTGTTATTGACTGTACGCTTGTTTATTCCATGTGTAACTCTGTGTTGTTGTTTCTGTTGCACTGCTTTCCTTAATCTTGGCCAGGTCACAGTTGCAAATGAGAACTTGTTCTCAACTACCTTACCTGGTTAAATAAAGGTGAAATAAAAAAATAAAATATATGTGACAGCTTCAATGGCGTTGCCTATGCTCTCTTCCTGTGTATCCTTTTTCAAATCCAGGCCTTGAGGTCCACAGCATTAATGATTTATTCTTCTCCTTAGGGGTGGTTGAGTAAAAGCTGGTTAAACTTCCAGGGAATAAAGAACAAGTAGCACCAGCGGACAGCAATGCTCTGGGTTGGGTACCTTTGAATACCAAACTGAAGACCCAATTAGTTATTGCACCCCCTTGTGGACAAACTGAAGTGGTACAACATGTTGCATTGCACAATTGTGGGCACTGACCCATAACAGAAAAGTTTTGAATAACTTCCCATAGCTTCATAGTTATGGGAAATGTTTGTTTTGAGATGGTTAGTTCTAACTGTATAGAAAGACTGCTACCACAAACCAGCAGCATCAACAATTCCATGGTGGAGAGAACAGTGAAAGACCAGTATCAGGGTCGTCCCTCAGGAGACTGGTACCAAGATATCATGTCCAGTGTGTTCCAGGCTCAGATGGATCTCAACCATCTGCACACTCACTGTACCAGATTTTCCCAACGAATCGTGCCATGGTCATCAACCTATGATGGATGAACAACAAAGTCCTGACTGTATAGAAAACAACCATCAAGCGTCATTATTTTCCAGGAACCGGGAAGTCACTGTACTAGTGATACAATTAATCTGGCAGAAGAGGGTACTGATTAAGCAGGTGCAAGACACAAGAACTTAACAGCTTTATATATATATATATACCTACATACAGTGTAGATATAGATATTTTATATATAAACTTGCATCAGTGAATCATTAAACATCTTTACAAAGCCTTAGCTACCACCAACACTTCTCTACAGGAAAAGTGGAGATGATATTTTACAGCAGCTCGGTCTACACTTAAATGCCACAAACAAGTTGTACAAAAAGCTGCTTTATTTAAAAACATACAAAGTGGATAAAAGGAGTGCAGTCACTCTGCTGCTGCAGTCCATTCACCTTGGATCACATTATTCTTGATTTAATGACTTGGGTTAACAAAGCCTAGTTCCCACAAGGAGCCTATTAAAGTAACTGTCCAGTGGAGATCTCACTTTAAACATTTTTATATTCTGTTAATTTGTATCTAAATAATGTTGTGGACTCATCCGGTATAGTGATGTTATGTTTGATGCCTGAGCTCTGAGGTATGCGTTGAAATCGCGGTGTGCCGATGCCCAGATCACCTTATCACAAGCATGTGATCAATGACGTCCAAAGCTTTGTTTCGTCAAACAACCACCTGATTGGAAGAAGACAAAAAGGCTACACTGCACACACACTCTATGGGGTGTGGGACATAATCTATAATAATTTGGCTGCTCTAAATTCGATGATCAGCAGGTGGCACTAGTGTGCACTTGATCAAAGCCTTGAGTAATTGTCAACAACAATCAACACCTTGTCTGTCCTGAAAGACTTGATCACCTTATGAATTGGTCTTATCATCTATATAATGAGGAGAAATATAATCTACCAGGGCAGGAAGCAATCTGTCCATAGTGATTTTATAGTCCTACTTTTCCCACTTTGAAAGACAAGTCATGAAGGTATTTCAAAAGGCCAACAACACCATGATGATAATTAATACGATCATGAATAAAATGCTAGTTTTCTCAGCGGGCTTAACTCCAGATCCTAGATATACTTTGCCTCCCAGCACGACAGTGAGTCCGGGCCTGTAAAATTAAGTGAACCAAATGTCAATGTAAAACCGTATTCTTGTGTAATCATATTGCTTCCCACTAGTTTCAACTGTTACTTGTACCTTTACCCCAGACACCACACTGACACCAACTACCAGTAAGTAGATCAACCAATTATAACTTAGTTTGCAAATACAATATCTTTGTTCACATTTATTCACTAAAGCTCTGACCGGTTAACTAATAAATATATTCATAGCTGCTTGTAATTTCAGTCGAGATTTTTAACCACTTTTAGTCCATCTGATTTGTAGGTAATGTGTAGTGTACTTCTCTCTTTAAGCTTATTGAAAGGCCTTAGATATTACATTAACTTTCATTTGTTCTTGTGTAATATGAGCAATCTCTTCTCACCAGGTTTGACCTCCCCTTTGACCCCTAGCAGGGCAGTGAATCCTTCATCAGGTCTCTTAGTCATCTTTATCTAGTTAGCAAATATAAGTAAAACAAATAGAGTAGCTTTATCTTCTCCATGTTAATGTTTTTTTTTACATCACAAATTTGCCTCATTACAAAAAGAGGTTGATATTTGATTGATTAAAATCGTGGGAAAAACATAGTTTGGAAAGCAAATGTCTACTGCTGAAAATAGAAGACAGTCTGTAGAACCAATATAATTCTCAACTCCCATTTTTTTGTGACTAGCAGCACTATTTTTTCAAAGTAGCTCATCTTGAGATAGGCTATTGCCAAGAGGAGCGCATTGGCCATCACTGTGAGTAGTAGCATATGGTGGCTTCATCATTACGTGAGTCAGTGTGCCACTGGAAATTGTATTTAATTGCCCAATGTAGTAATATATAAATAAAAACCACAATTCAAACAGGAAAGCTGTTTTAACCTCTTGAATCTAGAGGCCACTATTTTCATTTTTGGAAAAATAACGTACCCAAAGTAAACAGGCTTTTTGTCAGGACAAGATGCTAGAATATGCATATAATTGACAGCTGTGAGTATAACAGAACTGATATTGCAGGCGAAAGCCTGAGAAAAATCCAATCAGGAAGTGACTCTTATTTAGAAACCTCTGCGTTCCTATGCATCCTTATTGAGCAGTGAATGAGATATCAACCAGATTCCTTTTTCTATGGCTTCCCTAATGTGTCTAGTGTCACAATACATAGTTTCAGGCTTTCATTTTGAAAAATTAGCCTGAACGTCAACATTGCGTCAGTGGTCAGCTGGAGTCTCTCAGAGTGTTTTGTGTGTGAGGGACAAATGCGGCCATTGTTTCTCTCTTTCCTACTGAGAAGCCATCTGTCCCGGTTGCTATATTATCGAATAGATATTTGAAAAACACCTTGAGGATTGATTATAAACAACGTTTGACATGTTTCTGTCGATATTATGGAGCTAATTTTGAATATTTTTCGGCTTTGTCGTTACCGCAATTTCCGGTCGAATTCTCAGCCAAAGTGAAGAACTAACGGAGTTATTTCGTCTACAAAAATAATATTTGCTATCTAACTGGGAGTCTTGTGAGTGAAAACATCCGAAGCTCATCAAAGGTAAACGATTTAATTTGATTGCTTTCCTGATTTTCGTGACCAGGTTGCCTGCTGCTAGCTAGGCATAATGTTATGCTAGGCTATCGATAAACTTACACAAATGCTTGTCTTGCTTTGGCTGTAAAGCATATTTTCAAAATCTGTGATGACAGGGTGATTAACAAAAGGCTAAGCTGTGTTTCAATATATTTCACTTGTGATTTAATGAATATGAATATTTTCTAGTAATATTTATGTCCGTTGCGTTATGCTAATTCATGTCAGTTGATGATTACGCTCCCGGATCCGGGATGGGTAGTTACAACATTAACATACTCAATTACAATTTTTGGGAAGGAAAACCATTTCACTAATATTGTAAATTATAGGTCATATTTCATAGAAATCTGGAAACATTGGGCATTTACTTTAAGAAGATTTAGCCATTTGCTATCGAGTTGATGTCCTCACCAATACCCCGCCCTCGATTCCTTTTTTCAGTGTCTTGCATGTCATGTACTTCAACCTTACCAGGTCCACGGATGATTATTTCTCTGTTGCGTAGCTGCGAATGGCCTGTGAGGAGACCCCTTTTCGAGAGTCCAACTCCTTCAATGCTTCTTTAACCAACACCATCGTAGGTGGACGAAGAGGAGTTTTTCGTGCCACAGCAGGTGCTTTGCTGGTTTCTAACAATGAAATAAACAAATGTATCAACCGTAATCTAACCAAATAGCCGTAAAATTAGGCTACTCAAATTGGCCTAAACCGCACATGGTTTTACAAACCTGATTTAGCTTTTCCTGACACTTTTTCATATTTTTTGGGCACATCAGTAAGTGAAGTTACTTCTTCGGCGCCTGCTGCTTTTTCTTTAGGTGGTATGATCAAACGGTTCATCTCAAAGTTAGGCTATATAAAAACATTAGTTTAAAAACAGTAACTGCATTCTCAGCCTACACACATTCAATGTTTTGCACTTCAAGCAACACCGCAGCAAAGCATGCGGTTTACCTGAACAGGCGCTGACATTTAGGTACCAGTTAGAGCATTCAAGGTAAACTGATCAGTCCGAGTAGTGTGAAATCGCTTTTTCTTCCCTCCTCCGTTCCTTCCTTCCTTCCTTCCATCCTTTCCTTTACTGCGCTTATCAGTTTACCGTCACTGCTCTGGCATATTATTAAACATGACTCACCAAACATAAATGAAATATGAAAACCCTTCTACATTTTAGAGATCATCAAACTCTCAACCACAAATGCAGGGTTTTTGTAGTTAAACTTTGTGCTGTTAAAAACTTAAAACAAAAAGTCGAAGATAAATATTTTTCTCAGAAAGACACGTTAGTTTGTTGGTTTAAAAAATCAAATTATCGGCAATAATGATATAAAATAACATCTGTTAAAGACAGACAGCTTTAGAACCTAAAAATAATTACTGATACATGATTCTGAATGTTCAGCCTCCTTGTCCTCTGCAACATAACATTAGCCCACAGTTGCCATATGAGACATCTGTGGTTTTCCTGTGAACAAGCTCCACATCTGCTTTTCTATTGAAACATTTCATCTTTGTCCCAGTCACTGCCACCATCTTCTGTGATGTCAGACTAACAGTATGTATGTAGCTGTCTAAAAAATGATATTGTTCATCCCTGATATGGCTGGTCGTCTGTTTTTGCTCATCCTCCTTTTCGGTGAGTTATTTTTCCTTCCATCTGTTTGTACGACAGGATATTTCATTCTTCTTTCCCCTCTTTTAGTCTTTTACTTTAGGAACTCTTAATATTTCAACATGTTATGGTTATAATAAGTGTGTCTTATTCCATTGATCATCCTAGTCATTATTTTACATGTTGTACAGATAAGAATGACCACTGCTTGATAACATGGCTGTGAATGCATTACAGACTGTTCTGCTTCGCCAGCTTGTGTAAAGTGATCCCATCTCATGTTTTCTTATTTTTCATAATGGCAAAAAGAGCATGATAATGACCCATTTTGTTATGCCTAGATACCTTCCAGTTCCTCAAAGCCAAAGGTCAGTATCATTATTATGGATTTAAAGCTGCAATATGTAACTTTTTGGGCTACCAGACAAAACAACGGGTTACCAAAATATTCAAATAATGATTGACATATTTTCAATAATAACGTTATTTTGATTAATTTATTCATATGATTTCATCCTTCCATGAGATGCTGTATACACTGGCTATACAAAATATTTACATGACATAGACTGACCAGGAAAATCCAGGTGCAAGTTATGATCCCTTATTAATGTCATTTTATTAAAGCCACTTAAATCAGTAAATAGATGAAGGGGAGGAGACAGGTTAAAGACATGGATTGTGTATGTGTGCTATTCAGAGGGGGAAAGGGCAAGACGCAACATTTAAGTGCCTTTGAACGGGGTATGGTAGAAGGTGCCAGAACTGCATCAGTGCTGGGTTTTTCAAGCTCAACAGTTTCCTGTGTGTATCAAGAATGGTCCACCACCCTAAGGACATCCTGCCAACTTGAAACAACTGTGGGAAGGATTGAAGTCAAAATTGGTCGTCATCCCTGTGGAATGCTTTTGAAACATTGTTAAATCCATGGTCCGACTGTTTGGTATATTCAGTGTAATCCTGACACAAATCTAGGGTTGGTACCCAAGGCAGCTGGTCGATCCATGATGGCTGTCAACGTTATTATTCCTTGCTTGCTAGCTAACACTGTTAACACTGTCACGTCAAACAGTGCAGCCAGAATAACAGCAAAGAAGCTGTATTTGCATTTGTTTAAGCTGTTTTCTATAGATCTTTTTTGGGGGGTACATCCATAACAATGAGCTAATGACTCGATGTGAGATTTTGCCTGGCATAGAGAATCTGCTCTCTCTCCAGGACATTATTCAGTGGAGCTAGCTCACTACAGTACACAGTTAACATAATCACTTCAAACTGAAGCTGGAATGACAGTAAACTAGCTGCATTTCGTGTTTTTCTTTTGTCGTATCTTTGAATATATCCATAAAAATGATACTGATTCATGATTTTGACTGGCTAAGAAAAGCTGCCAGACTGTCTCATCCCGACACATTCATTCATTACTATGTGACAGCTGGAGATGATCCAAATTCAATATTGAAACAATGTTGCAAATATCGGAGACAGACAGCAAGGTGAATACAAATCTACACAGTTGAAAAACAAATGCCAGTCTAAAATAAATGGGATATAATATCTAAATACTTTTTACAGTAGAGATCAAGTTTATAAATTGCCTGGGGATGTCTGGTTGTCTGATGGGATCGTGGATTGAGCAGTCAAATGGAATAGTGAATAGACTATTTTTTTGTGTTTGCAAACGTTGTGCGCATCGCCCTCCTGCGGCAACGTTTGCAAAGACAAAAAATAGTCTATTCACTATTCCATTTGACTGCTCAATCCACTATGGTGACAGAACATGGGGGAGTTTTTCTAGAACGCCAACAAAAAAATGCCTCTATTTACATGTTGCATAACAGTGCATCTCACACTACTTTTGGATTCAAATTGGAGTTTAAGGCTCGTATGAATGACCTGCTTAATATAATGTTTGTGTCATCATCGCAAATCAACTGCATTATACTTAAAAATAACTTCAACTTCAACCAGTAAAATGTCTCTTTGGCTATCTTTTGCTGCAGCCTATGGCCATGTCAGTGAGTGTTTAGCATTCTAGCTAAAATAGTTATTTTACAAAGATCACAACAGAATGTAATTTTAGTGACTGTTCAAGCAAGAATCAACACATCATTGTAAGCGTTAGGAGAGCCCCCCAAAAGTTATTTTGTTTAGATCTAATAAAAGCGTAAATCTAGGCTATGTTGAACGGGCGCAGATGGAGTGGCTTTCTTACTGCAGCCAAGAGTCACACGCATCTGTACGTGACATCAGTGTGTTGTTCACTGGAAAGTATGGAACGTCATTTGGGTCTTTGCATTTCAATAAAGATACACGTGAAATATCACTGTTTGAAGCGTCAAATAACAATATTTGAAGGGTCAAATCAGCTTGTTGACCAATCAGGACCTGGATATGACTGTATGTCACATAATCATTTAACACATTCGTTACTTTTTTACGTAGTTATTACAGATTGATTACACTATCACTTGTATTTCATATGTCACAGTGATTCACCGATATGTGTGATGCTGGTAAAGTTTTGTCTTGTGCACCTGCCGCTGCAGCACAAGCGCAGACACACCTCCCCAAGCTCTGGGACAGTTCTGGTCAGAAAGAAATCCATCACTTCCGTTGTTTGGCTGTGCCCATTTAGCAACGTTCCAAAATGAGCATATGTCCTGGTGGAAGGATGAAAATAAAACACATTTACTCAGAACAATAATACGTCTTTAATGAAAGACATGTCCTTAATCTTTTGTTTAAATGTTGGCAAACGTTTTACAAAAGCCAAATGGCCATCAAAGCCGAGGATTATTGTGTGATAACTCCCTCCTAAGGGCTGTTCCTGGCACAGGCTCTCATTGTTTATTTATTACAGTGTCTGAATTGTTTTTCTCTTTCAAACTCATAATATTACGTGGTACATTATCTGTATGAGTCGTTAAACATTGAAAATGAATTTATAATTCAATTAAAAAAGACACTCCATCATCTCTCTGATCTCACAGATCTTCCTCAGCCCAGTCTAACAGTGATTCCTGCCGTCATCAAAGAGAGAGACTCAGTTCAGCTGAACTGTCAGACTCCTCCACCTGTCTTTGAGTGTTACTTCAAAATAGAGGGGAAAGTAGAATTCACCCTTTCATCACCCTGTCAACAGACACTCACAGGAACACTACTGGTGAGGTGGACAGGTCAGAGTTCACCAGCTGAGGTCAAAATCCAATGTCAGTACAGTGCTAAAGGTTCACAGTTTAGATCCATATACAGTGAGCCGTCAACAGTCACAATTACGGGTAAGAAGACTATTTGAATGGTTGTAAACAATGTACTGTTGGGCCATCATTACCATGTTCCTCTTGGGATATGTTATCATACTGTGTGTTGTCATAATCTATTACATGAAGCAATCAAGCAATATATTATATCTCCTTAATTTCCCATACTGTCGCTGCATAAAGTAATTGACTCAAGATCCTTAAGTCTGAAATAACAAGGAGGGATTAGTCTGTCAGTAAATTTCTCAAAACCACAAAATGCTAAATGCGTAATCCCCCTATTCTCACAGACCTTCCCCAGCTGACAGTGAGTTCTACAGTCATCAGAGAGACAGAATCAGTTCAGCTCAGTTGTGAGACTCCTCCATCTCTCCCTGTGTCTCACTGTTACTTCAACATAGAGGGGGGAGAGAATCCTCCAGACTCATCCTGTACTCAGACAATAACAGGAACTGAGCTGCTCAAGAGGTCTGGTCCAACATTTCCAGCTGTGGTCAAAGTGACGTGTTACTACACTGTATGGAAGTCTCACACATCTCCTTTTAGTGACCCTGTCTCAGTCACTGTTCAGGGTAAGTAGGTGGTTTAAACAATGATACACTTCACTGTTATACCGTATTAATTATGCTCGTTCTGAAAATGAGATCTTCTGTCGTATTTCCCAAACGTCTTCATTGCACATAATGATAGGATTTACTGTACTTTGTTAAAACATAAATGCTGACATAGTTGAACATTTTATTAATGGATTTTCCATACTGTTAGTATGTATGGATTATCTGTAATGTTTTTTTAAATGCAAAGTTCAAAGAGACCCACCTCCTCCCAGGCTGACAGTCAGTTCTACAGTCATCAGAGAGAGAGACTCAGTTCAGCTGAGCTGTCAGACTCCCCCATCTGGATCTGTGTCTCAGTGTTACCTAAACCCTCACCCTGTACGAGGTCACTGACAGGGACTGAGCTGCTCTCGTGGGCAGGTCAAAGTTCATCTGTTGAGATCAAACTGAGATGTTTTTACACAGTAGAAACTCACTATACATCGACGCACAGTGGTTCTGTCTCCCTTACTATTCTTGGTAAGAAATTATTATTCAGATTGTCTTAAATGATTCTGTTTAAATCACAATCTCATCCAATGTCATTTCAAAATGTTTGTTGTGAAGACAATAAATCCATAGAATATTTGAAATGTTCATGTCAAAAGTAGAGTTCTTAGATCCCACACAAACAACCACAGAGAGGCCAAAGTACAATCAAAGGTTCTTTATAAACTCAGCCTTACACAGTATCACTACGGTCCTATTAGAAACATGTAAATAGTCTGGGATTTAGTTCTGTAGGCTAACTAGAAGCAACGGGACAAACTAACACAGCGGTTGACTCCCGATTGGTGGCCAATGTTCATTCTGGTCCTTCCGAGCAGGGTTTTTTCCTTCGGTTTTCCCCGAGCAGGATTAGTTCGGCTCTACCCGAACAGGGTTCGGCTCTTCCTCCTGAGCAGGGATCGTTAGTCGATGGCTGGTCTGGTAGTCAATTGCTGGTTTGGTGTTCAGTGGTAGGTCGCCTTCTGTCCCTCACTCTGCACCGGCCTGGCTGTGTATTAGAGTTGGGTGTAGCCTCTCAGCGGCGTCAAGCGTGTCCCCCGTGTCTATAGTCGTGGGGGACAGAAAACATACAATTAGAGCACGTACTGGCCAACAATTGGGGTCACACTCACGTTTGAAACAAGCACTTTCCTTCAGTAGTGTTATAAAGAGCTTTGTGATTTGTGTCTTTCCCACAGCAGGCGACCAGCGGAAACGAGAAGCAAGTCGGTCGAGATGTCCCTGGTTCAGTTCCTTTTTAACTCTAGTTCTGGGGCGTGTTTAGCAATTTGTTTAGGGAGGGAGAAGGTGATAGAGAATCGTCTCAATGTTAGTTTAGTCTGTGTTAATTTTTGGAATCACAGCAAGCAAAATAGTCCATGCGATTCAATTTGATTCACAGGTGAGAATGTAAGGAATTAAGTGAAAGGCAATCGTTGTAAACACACAGCACACATGATTAAATGGCACTCATAAATAGGAATGATATCAAATAAGACATGCTGTTAGTTAATTTAAAGAGAATGGCAGGCTCTTGTTTAGTAAGAGTGTCACTTGTGACATACACATTACATTCAAAAAGAGTGATGCAAAAGGGAGTCTCTGTCCTTTCCCAACAGATCCAAAACCAGACATTACAGTACATTTTGATGAGGACTTCAACATCATCTGTTTGATTCCTGGATCCGTCAGTCCTGACACTACCTGTAACCTGTATGTTGGAGAGGAGAGTCAGCCATCCTTCACAGCAAAGATCATGAAGAGAAAAGCCACCTCAGCATCCAAACAGTGGTTCTGTCAATTCACTCCAAAACATAGTGATCTGATCAGTCGTCTACAGTCAGTGAGGCGTAAGGAGGTGAGCTGTGACTACAGATTGAGCTCAGGACCAAACTCTCTCTCTCCACGCAGTGATGGGTACAGCTTTACAGGTGAGTCATTATCTAAACAAATCTATCAGTGCTGCAGGTCTTCATGATCTGACTCACTTTTATTTCAGCATCTTCTTAGTATGACTATATTAATTCTGACCAAAGAACTAAATACCACATTTCAATCCCAAATGATTTCAGATCTGGTGGGAGTTCACATCAGTGATTCAACAACTATACAGACACCTTCTATAGCAGTTAGACTACACATTTGTGCTTTTAAAGTGGCACTGCTTTTATTTTTATAGCAACACACGTTTCAGCAATAAGAATAGTTGTGTTAATGTGTAAATGAAGCTGTTCTGTTCGATAATTAAGCTGTTCTATAGATATGACACCAGCCTCAACACCAACGTCTGGGATCATCAGCACAAGTATTATAATGTCTGTGTTCATCTAGTCGAGTGTTTAGCTCGTATCTATACGCTGTTAGGCTTCTGCTGTTAGATAACATGGTGACTTTATTCTAGGAAGCTGTCAACAACAATCAACACCTTATCTGTCCTGAAAGACTTGATCACCTTATGAATTGGTCTTATCATCTCTATAATGAGGAGAAATATAATCTACCAGGGAAGGAAGCAATCTGTCCATAGTGATTTTATAGTCCTACTTTTCCCACTTTGAAAAGATGGTATTTCAAAAGGCCAAAAACACCATGATAATCATTAATATGATCATTCATAAAATGCTAATTTCATTATTATGTGTTTTCTCAGTGAGTTTGACTCCAGGTCCTAGATCTACTTTGCCGCCCAGCACGACAGCGAGTCCTACAGAAGGTGTGTTGGGCCTCTAAATGACCATCTCTGCAAATAGTAATTATACAGTCAAGAGTTTAGATTACGGGCCTGTAAATTAAGTTACCCAAATGTGAATGTAAAACCTTATTCTTGTGTAATCATATTGCTTCCCACTAGTTTCAACTGTTACTTGTACTTTTACCCCAGACACCACAGTGACACCATCTACCAGTAAGTAGATCAACCAATTATAACTTAGTTTGCAAATACAATATCTTTGTTCACATTCATTCACTAAAGCTCTGACCGGTTAACTAATAGATGTATTCATAGCTGCTTGTAATTTCAGTCCAGATTTTTTACCACTTTTAGTCCATCTGATTTGTAGGTAATGTGTAGTGTACTTCTCTCTTCATGCTTCTTGAAAGACCTTAGATATTACATTAACTTTCATTTGTTCTTGTGTAATATGAGTAATATCTTCTCACCAGGTTTGACCTCCCCTTTGACTCCGAGCAGGGCAGTGAATCCTTCATCAGGTCTCTTAGTCATCTTTATCTAGTTAGCAAATATAAGTAAAACAAATAGAGTAGCTTTATCTTCTCCATGTTTTTTTCCACATCACAAATTTGCCTCATTACAAAAAGAGGTTGATATTTGATTGATTAAAATCAACACATTTAGATGTCTTTTTTTAATAATCAGATCCAATGATGTGCTTTGCATCAGGGTCGACTGTTTGCTCTACTTTGACCACTGACACCCCAGCGAGTCCAACTGAAAGTAAGTTTAGCCAATAGGTTTAATTTAGTTTGATAAATATTTTTGTCTATTAAAGCAGAGACCAATTTTGCAAATATAGCCAAATGTAAATTCAGTCAAAGCTTTAGAATTAATCAAACAATTTGTCTCTTCTTAGAAATATTTACATAACTCTGTTATTAAGTTGTCCTTCTCTCTTGCATGTGCCCAGGAGGTCAAAGCTCCACAGAAAGTGAAGTGGAATCAAACAGTCAAGAAAGCATTCTGTGTAAGTATCCTTGTCTAGCTGTCTTTTCTCACACATTTGAAAACAGAGCTGTGCACATTTTCTTAGAAGAACAAGAGCTGATGACCTCTCCTTATGTCATCATGTCATCAAATAGTGGGGCAATTATGGCAGGCAGCAGTGGGTGTGGCTTCTGGAATGGGCGTGTTCCTGGTAGGATTGACAGCTGTCTGTCTCTGCAGGAGGACCAGTGAGTACATTTGATTCTGCAAAACAAATCATTTGAAAATTTACCGTGCTAACATTAATGTAAGTGCCTTTGGCATGGGTTAATTCATCAACTCAGTTTGATCATATTGTATAGGTTAGACTATATTCAATTGAATTAATTTAGCCTCATTTGTTTTTCAGAGAAAACCAATTCTCAGAGGTAAGAATTCCCTTGTGAATGTGATGCAGATTGTATCAACCTTTAGTTCTGTATTGTCCATGATGAGATGTTCTTACCACAACCTTCTTATACTTTTATGTTGTACAGACCTACAGCCAGACAGGATGATCACAGACAATGTATGTTCCAAACAAAATACATCAAACATACACATACATACAACTAACTATATACTCTCATGTACAAGAACTGTAATTCAATTTTCAATGTGTTTCTGTTGTAGATGATTTGGTGTCTATGGGAGCGGTGAGCAGTGGAGTCATGGTGATTATTCTACATTACAGTGGAATCTGTACACATGTACCCCTCTGACAGAGGAGGCTGGTGGGATGAGTTATAGGAGGACAGGCTCATTGTAATGGCTGGAATGGAATTAATGGGACGGAGTCAAACACATCACATACATTGAAACTACGTGTTTGACTCCATTCCATTAATTCCATTTCAACAATTACAATGAGCCCATCCTCCTATAACTCCTCTCACCAGCATCCTCTGCCCTTTGTCTGTCTGATCTGAGGATCAAGACCTTAATGTTACATTAGTAGTGCTTCAACATATGAATGTTCAAAGGATCAAACTAACAGCTGTATTTATATGGTAATATTTATAATTACCATATAAAGATGGATTTATTATTTATATTTGTATTTATTACCAAATACGATGTTCTTCACCAGAAATAATTTCTTAATGTATTAATTCATGTTAAACCTTGTAAATGTGTTCCTAAGTAAGTACAGAGTTTAGTCGTATAAACTATTTTTGATTGCATTGGACATGTGTAGATCTCGGAATGACGTGTAGATCTCAGAATGACACAAATCCGACTAACACTTCCTGTGATACAAAGGAGGGTGCCGTTCATGTCACGAGTTAGAGAATAGAATAGACAGACAGTTTTTAGACTGGAGGATAAAAAGTCTCTATTTTCTCTCTCTTCTTCTCCCTCTCTCTCTACTACAGGTGGATTCAGGAGATGCTGGAAACGATTCTCAGATCACTTCTGTACTGTCCATGTTCATGCCCTCAGGTTTGTCCCTCAGATCTCGGGACCATCTGCAAGTGCACAGCTGCTGTACATGCTTAAACTTTGGGCCTAACCATATCAAACTTATCAAAACGCATATATAACACTTAAAACAGAAATGAATGTGTCAGAGCATCAGCAGCATGAGAATAGATCTGTAGATCTGCAGGGGGTTTGAGACACGAGGAGAAGTGTGAAATTACATCAAGCCTTGTTACTTGCACTTCTGTTTGGCTGTTACTAACACAAGAGGGCAAACTCGACTAAAAAACACACATGCAATGTAGACATGTAATATACACATGATCCCCCTCAGGTCCCGTTGATGTGGATACACAGGCATTTGCAAATGAACATGTAAGTACAGCACAAATGTCCTATTCATTGTATTATATTATATTGTTATATTATAATTGTATATAGCATTGTTTTCACAGGCAGACTGACTCGAGGATAAAAGTATCTCTCTTTCTCTCACTGTGTTTTGACTTTCAGTTTACGATTGGTCTTACATCCTCATAAAATACCCCTTATGAATTACATTTACTGTACTGTAGATTCAAAGCCCTAAACTGAATCTGTTTCTTTTCTCTAGTCTGATACGTACCACATATACAGCTCAATCCCCGACAGACCAGCATCCTCAGCCCAGTCTGATGGGCTGTACAGCCTTCTGCAGACACACTGAAACTACACCTCTGGCTTTCTGTATCTATGTCTCACACATGTCACACAAATACATTCTTTCTCACACGACATCCTTTATTATCACTCATCCACTTACTGTAAATAAGTTGGTTAACAGGTAATATTTCTACTGTATTACACATGGACAACTGATTTCTGTTACATGTCTATCCATAATATCTCTTACTGTGTTAATATTTATATTTTGGAGGGGTATGGGGCATACTCCCCTTTGAGCATTTTTCTTATTTCTTCTCCCTAGTAAATGCTAAATCTACTGTATTTAAGTATATTATGTTGACTGTTTGATACCTTCTTCCATAACAGTTGGATAGAATTAATTTCCTATTGTGCAAAACATAATCCACAACCAAAACAAACTGCAAATGCATACAAACTCAAGTTTGTTGAGTCACAAGCTTGATACATTTATTGGGTGCAAAGAATTTAGGACCAAAATACATAATGCTTGACTACTTTAATACACTATAAATTAATTTGTCCAAATACTTTCTTGACTTTCTTGAATTGGGGGGACTATATACATAAAGTGCTTTTATATCTAAATGGTAAAACATACAATACCTTCAGACAGTATTCACACCCCTTGACCTTTTTCAAATTTTGTTATGTTACAGCCTGAATTTAAAATGTATGAAATTTAGATTTTTTTTTATGTCACTGGCCTACAAACAATACCACATAAATTCAAAGTGGAATTATGTAAAAAAAAAAAAAATGTCATTAAGTATTCAATTACTTTGTTATGGAAATCCAAAATAAATTGAGTAATACCTTGCATGGACTCACTCTGTGTGCAATAATAGTATTTAACATGATTTTTATTGACTACCTCATCTCTGTGCCCCACACATACAATTATCTGTAAAGTCGGTTAGTCGCGTAGTGAATTTCAAGAGATTTAACCAAAAAAAACAGGGTGGTTGTCTAATGCCTCACAAAGAAGGAAACTATTGGTAAAAAAGCAGACATTGAATATCCCTTTGAGCAAGGTGAAGTTATTAATTACACATTGGATGGTGTATCAATATACCCACTCACAACAATAATACTGCCATCATTCCTAACTTAGTTGCCGGAGAGGAAAAAACCCACTCAGAGATTTCACCATGAGGCCAATGGTGACTTTAAAAAAATTACAGAGTTTAATGGTTGTGATTGGAGAAAACTGAGGATGGATCAACAACATTGTAGTTAATCTACCAAACTAACCTAAATGACGGAGTGAAAAGAAGGAAGCTTGTACCTGTTTGCAACAAGGCACTAAAGTAATACTGCAAAAACTGTGGCAAAGCAATTCACTTTTTGTCCTGAGTACAAAATGTTATGTTTGGGGCAAATAGGATACAACACATTACTGAGTACCATTCTCCATATTTTCAAGCACAGTGGTGGCTGCATCTTGTTATGGGTATACTTGTAATCATTAAGGGACTGGGGAGATTTTCAGGATAGAAAATAAATGTGATGGAGCTAAACACAGGCAAAGTACTAAAGGAAAACCTGGTCGAGTCTGCTTTCCACCAGACACTGGGAGATGAATTCACCTTTCAGCAGGATAATAACCTAAAACACAAGGCTAAATATACACTGGAGTTGCTTACCAAGAATACAGTGAATGTTCCTGAGTGGCAGAGTTACAGTTTTGACTTTAATCTACTTGAAAATCTATGGCAAGACCTGAAAATGGTTGTCTAGCAATGATCAACAACAAATTGGACAGAGCCTAAAGAAATTTGAAAAGAATAATGTGCCAATGTTGCACAATCCAGGTGTTGAAAGCTCTTAGAGACTTAGAGACGCAGAAAGACTCACAGCTGTAATCGCTGCCAAAGGTGCTAATACAAAGTATTGATGTAAAGCCTTATCTAAATGAAATATTTCTGTATTTCATTTTCAAAAATGTAGCAAAAAATTACAAAAAACATGTTTTCACTTTGTCATAATGGGGTATTGTGTGTAGATGGTTCAGACATGGTTTTTTAAAATACATTTTGAATTCAGGCAGTAACACAATAGCAATAATAATAATAAGTCAAGGGAAATGATAACTTTTTGAAAATATCCTAAAAAAAAGGGGAAATTCTGTACTGTCGCCTTATATGAAACATTCTATCTTAAATCTAAACTACTGGAGTATAGAGCCATATATACTTTTTGGGCTTCACTGTCCAAATGCATATGGAGGGGAGTGTATGACCGATAAATGATTCTGATTGTTCAGATACCCTTACCTCTGCAACATTAGTTCACACTTGCTGTATGAGACTGTTGTTAAGGTTTCTGCTCCTTGTGGTTTTGAAGTGAACAAGCTCCATATCTACTTCCCTATTCAAACAATCCTCTGATTCAGTCACACACCTTACTGTGAAGTCAGACTAATCGTATGTAGCTGTCTGACAAATGGCATTGTTCATCCCTGATATGGCTGGTCATCTGTTCTTGGTCATCCTCCTTTTTGGTGAGTTATTTCCACATTTCTACAGTTTCATCATCTGTTTGTTCTACAGGATATTCCTCTTCTTCTCTCCCCTCTTTTAGTCTTTTACTTTTTACTCTTTTACTTTAGGAACTCTTGATATTTCTGAATCTCATGGCTATGATGAGTGTCTTGTATCTTATTCCATTAATCATCTTATTTATTTCTCTCTATCATCATTTTACAATTTGTTCAGATATGATTGACCAATGCTTAATCCCCATTAATGCATTACAGTAGATTACGCTACTTTACCAACTTGTGTGAAGTGTTCAGGTGTCTCCTGTTAAAACATACTTTTTGAATGGCAGATGATGATAATCTATTTTATCATTTCTAGATACGTTCCAATCCATCAAAGCCCAAGGTCAGTATCATTATTATGAGTTTTTAGTTACCCAGTAAAAATCTAATAATAATCATGGTATATATTCTTCTCATTCAAATATAACATTAGCTGATAGCATATCCATCTGACACTATGAATTCAAAAGGAATTACAGATAAATGATTAATACAATACAGTGCTGAAGGTTGGCAGTTTAAATCTGTATACAGTGAACCTACTTCTGTCCAAATTCAGGGTAAAACTAATGTCTATAGCTGTAAACACTGCAAACACTGTTCTGCTCAGTTGGTCATCTAGAAACACATTGTCATATTGTCTTTTTGCAAAGAGCAAAAATATATTCCAGACCTCCCTCAGCCCAGGCTGACAGTGAGTTCTACAGTCAACAGAGAGAGAGAGAGACTCAGTTCAGCTGAGCTGTGACTCTCCTCCATCTGTCTCTGTGTCTCAGTGTTTCTTCTACACAGAGGTGAAAAATCCTAAACCCTCACCCTGTACGAGGTCACTCACGGGGCTGAGCTGCTCTCGTGGGCAGGTGAACGTTTACCTGCTGAGGTCAAACTGAGATGTTTTTACACAGTAGAGACATCCACACATCCATCGATGCACAGTCATCCTGCGCCTATCACTATTCTTGGTAAAATAGTATTATTGTTTTGAATACACTGATCTGATTGGCTCACTGTAATCAGATTGGAGTATGTAATGTCATGCTAACATATACAGACTCTTTAGTTCTTACTGGTAAAGAAAGAGGTGTATATTCTCATTAACCTACAGTCTGGACAGTTATTGATGTGTCCTCCTCACAGGTAAACTGCAGAAACCAGACATTAGTGTCAATGACGAATCTTCTCATGACATCACTATTGCCTGTGTACTTCCTGAGTCTGTCAGTGATGGTCATAGCTGTAACCTGTACACTGGAGACCAGCCTCAGGCCTACAAAGAGGCCTGGGTGAGGAGATTTAACGCAGCATCATCCAAACTATTCTGTACCTTCAGTGTTACAAAGAATGATCTGTTCAGGCATCTGCAGTTGAGAGAGATGTGAGCTGTGACTATAGAGTGAACACAGGATCACACTCTCTGTCTCCCCGCAGTGATAAATACATAATTACAGGTAAGATACTTACACAAACAAATGCAGAAATATGTATTATATGTACATTTTTTAAGTTTAGAATGGTATGGGCAAAAACTGGTTGAATCAATGTTGTTTACACGCCATTTCAACAAAAAAATACTATGTTTTTCCTTCTGATGACATTAAATCAACATGGAAAATGTATTGGATTTGCTGAAATAATTTGGGGGAAATTTGTATTTTTTTCACCCAACTTAAAAAATAAAGTAAAAATTGTATTATTTTTACCCCCATTTTTCTCCCCAATTTCGTGGTATCCAATTGTTAATCGTCACTGTCTTGTCTCATCGCTACAACTCCCGCACGGACTAGGGAGAGGCGAAGGTCGAGAGCCATGCGTCCTCCACACACAATCCAACCAAGCCGCACTGCTTCTTAACACAGCGCATCCAACCCGGAAGCCAGCCGCACCAATGTGTCGGAGGAACCACCGTGCACCTACCAAGCTGGTCAGCGTGCTCTGCGCCTGGCCCGCCACAGGATTCGCTAGTGCGCGATGAGAAAAGGATATCCCTTCCGGCCAAACCCTCCCTAACCTGGACGACGCTAGGCCAATTGTGAGCCGCCCCATGGGCCTCCCAGTCGCGGCCGGCTGCGACAGAGCCTGGGCTCAATTTTTCACCCAACTTGAACCTAAATCCCATGACATGGCTGAAATGTTGACAACTAAATCAAATGTAAATCAAAACTAGATGTGGAACTGACGTCTGTGCCCGTTGGGCAAATGCTATTTTTGTCTTATTTTGAACATTTTGACTTTGCATAGTGAAAGACTGCGGGCTCTACAGTATATTGTTATGTGCAGAATAGTGTGCCTTGTACTTCATTAAGTTGTTGTCCTCTCCCAACAGGTCAGAAACCAAATATTACAGTCAGTCTGAAAGGGAACCTCATCCTCACCTGTTTAATTCCTGGCTCTGTCAGTTATGACACCACCTGTAACCTGTATGTTGGAGAGAAGAGTAAGTGTCTTTTCAGAGCACAAATCAGGAAGAAGAAACACAAAGATTCCGAATGCTGGTTCTGTCAATTCTCTGCGGCTGAGAGTGATCTGATCAGTTGTCTACAGTCAGTGAGGCGTAAGGAGGTGAGCTGTGACTACAGAGTGAGCTCAGGACCAAACTCTGTCTCTCCACGCAGTGATTGGAACAGCTTTACATGTGAGTCATTATTATTATTATACAATAATAATCTATCAGTGCAGCAGGTCTTCATGATCTGACTCCCCTTACATTTTTTAGTATGACTATATTCATTCTGACCCTCCGTCCCTCCATCCCCCACTCACTCACTCACTCACTCACTCACTCACTCACTCACTCACTCACTCACTCACTCACTCACTCACTCACTCACTCAATCAATCAATCACTCACTCTTTGCTTGCTCCTTCGAGCACAGCACCTTGACATATGGATCTCTACACTGTCTTATTCTGGGCCAGGTCCCAGGCTGATCTGGTGTTGAGTCCCAGGTTGTGTAGGTCGTCCCCCAACTGGCCGGACCACCTGGCTCTCGGTCTTCATCTTGGGTGTGACCAGTTGGGGGAATGCTCCTTGAGGATGAGGGCAGGCAGGGAGCTACTGCCACCAAATAACATTCTGACCCACAAACTAAAGACCCCATTCCAACCCCAAAGTGGTTGTAAATCTAGTGGGAGTTCACATCAGTGATCCAACAACTACACAGACAACCTCTACAGCAGGGAGACAAAGGGGGTTAGCTTTGGTAATGTGTACGTGTAGCTGTTGGAATGTCTTTCTCTGTAGTTCATTGTGTTGAAGATGGAGGATGTTGTTAAGAACACTTTACATTAGAAACTGTATGTAATTTGTTCATAGATATGAAACCAGTCTCAACACCAACGCCTGGAGTCATTTCCACAAGAATTACAAATTAATTTTTGAACTGGTTCAGTGTTTAGATCATGTCTGTACACTGTTAAGCTTCAGCTGTTAGTTACATGGGGACCTTATTCTAGGAAGCTGATAACAACAATCAACACCTTATCTGTCCTGAAAGACTTGATCACCTTATGAACTGGTCTCATCATCTCTATAATGAGGAGAAATATAAGAGAGAAATATAATCTACCAGGGCAGGAAGCAATCTGTCCATAGTGATTTATAGTCCTACATTTCCCACTTTGAATAGACAAGTTATGAAGGTATTTCAAAAGGACAACAACACCATGATGATCATTAATACAATCATGAATAAAATGCTAATTTCATTAATGTGTTTTCTCAGTGGGTTTGACTCCAGGTCCTAGATCTACTTTGCCTCCCAGCACGACAGCGAGTCCTACAGAAGGTGTGTTGGGCCTCTAAATGACCATCTCTGCAAATACCAATTGTAGTCAAGGGTTTAGATTAACGCTTTATCTTATTCTTGTGTAATCATATTGCTTCCCACTAGTTTTGACTGTTACTTCTACTTTGACCCCAGACACCACAGTGAGACCAACTACCAGTAAGTAGATCCACTCATTTTAACTGACATGTATATTTTTGTTGACATTAATTCACTAAAGCTCCATCTGATTTATGAATTGACCCATTCATAGCTGCTGTAATTTCGTCTAGATTTGTGCACTTTTAGTCCATCTGATTTGTAGGTAATGTGTAGTGTACTTCTGTCTTTCTGCTTATTGAATGACCTAATAAATTAAATGAATTTACATTTGTTCTTGTGTAATCTCCTTTCACCAGGTTTGACCTCTCATTTGACCCCCAGCACAGCAGTGAATCCTACATCAGGTGAGTTGGTCATCTTTCTCTAGTTAGCAGATAGGACCTAAACAAATAGACTAGCTTTATTGAACCCATGTTTTAACTCACAAATTTCCCCTGATTAAAAAAAGATGTTGATATTTCATTAATTAAACCCTTTTGTGACTACGGGGCAGTATTTTCATTTTTGGAAAAATAACATTCCCGTAGTAAACGGGATATTTTGTCGGGACAAGATGCTAAAATATGCATATAATTGACAGCTTATGATAGAAAACACTCTAAAGTTTCCAAAACTGTAAAAATATTGTCTGTGAGTATAACAGAACTGATGTTGCAGGCGAAAGCCTGAGAAAAATCCAATCCGGAAGTGCCTCATGTTTTGAAAGCGCTGCGTTCCAATGCATCCCTATTGAGCAGTGAATGGGCTATCAACCAGGTTACTTTTTCTCCGTATTCCCCAAGGTGTCTACAGCATTGTTACGTAGTTTTACGCATTTATGTTGAAGAATACCCGTAAGCGGCTACATTGCGCAACTGGTCACCTGATGCTCCCAGAGAGATTCTCGCGTAAAATACAGAGGTAGCCATTATTCCAATCGGTCCTACTGAAAAACTAATTGTCCCGGTGGATATATTATCGAATAGATATTTGAAAACACCTTGAGGATTGATTGTAAACAATGTTTGCCAAGTTTCTGTTGATATTATGGAGCTAATTTGGAATATTTTTCGGCATTTTCGTGACTGCAAAAAAAAAACTCAATCAGGACTTACCAGTGACTTGCTCAATACTGAAGTGGTCAGATGAACCGCATGCTAAGCTACAGGACTGTTTTTCTAGCACAGACTGGAATATGTTTTGGGATTCATCTGATGACATTGTGGAGTATACCACATCAATCACCGACTTCATCTGAACGTACATATGCCACCCAAATGCCATGGATTACAGCCAACATCCGCACTGAGCAAAAAGCTAGAGCTGCCTCTTTCAAGGAGCGGGACACTAATCCGGATGCTTATAAGAAATCCCCCTATGCCCTCCGACAAACCACCAAACAGGCAAAGCATTAATACAGGGCTAAAATTGAATCCAACTACACTGGCTCTGATGCTCGTCGGATAAAGCAGGCTTGCAAACAATTCTTCTACGGATTACAAAGGGAAATCCAACTGTGAGCTGCCCAGTGACGAAAGCCTACTAAACGAGCTAAATGCCTTCTATGCTTGCTTCAAGGCAAGCAACACTGAACCATGCATGAGATCGCCAGCTGTTTCGGACGACTGTGAGATCACGCTCTCCGTAGCTGATGTGAGTAAGACATTTAAACAGGTCAACATTCACAAGGCTGCAGGGCCACATGGATTTCCAGGATGCATATTGAGAACATGCACTGACCAACTGGCAAGTGTCTTCACTAACATTTTCAACCTCTCCCTGACCGAGTCTGTAATAACGACATGTTCAAGCAGACCACCATAGTCCCTGTGCCCAAGAATGCCAAGGTAATCTGCTTAATCAAATCAAATCAAATGTATTTATATAGCCCTTCGTACATCAGCTGATATCTCAAAGTGCTGTACAGAAATAACTACTGGCCAGTAGCACTCACATCGGTAGCCATGACGTGCTTTCAAAAGCTGGTCATGGCTCACATCAACACCATCATCCCACCGTCTCCACACTGCATTTTCCCACCTGGACAAAAGGAACACCTACGTGAGAATGCTTGTTTGTTGACTAAAGCTCAGCGTTCAACACCATAGTTCCCCTTAAAGCTCATCACTAAGCTAAGTACCCAGGGCCTAAAATCCTCCCTCTGCAACTGGATCCTGGACTTCCTGACGAGCCGCCCCTAGGTTGTAAGGGTAGGCAACAAAAAAATCTGCCTCATTGATACTCAACACAGGGGGAAGTCAAATGTGCGTGTTGAGTCCCCTCATGTACTACCTGTTCACCCACGTCTGCGTGGTCATGCACGTCTCCAACACTGTCATTAAGTTTGCCGACGACACAATGGTGACAATGATGAGACAGCCTATAGGGAGGAGGTCAGAGACCTGGCAGTGTGATGCCAAGACAACAAGCGCTTCCTCAGCCCCCCATTTACATCGACAGGGCTGTAGTTCGAGAGCTTCAACTTCCTTTCTGTCCACATCATTAACAAACTATCATGGTCAAACACAGCAAGACAGTCGTGAAGAAGGCATGACAATGCCTATCCCCTCTCAGGAGACCGAAAAGATTTGGCATGGGTCCTCAGAGCCTCAAAAAGTTAGAGAGCTGCACCATAGAGAGCATCCTGACTGATTGCATCACCGCTTGGTTTAGCAACTAATCGGCATCCGACCGCAGAGGTTAGTGCGTACGGCCCAGTACATCTCTTGGGCCAAGATTCCTGCCATCCAGGACAGCTATATCAGGCGGGGTCAGAGGAAGGCCCTTAAAATTGTCAAAGACTCCAGCCACCCAAGTCATGAACTGTTCTCTCTGCTACTGCATGGCAAGTGGTATTGGATTGCCAAGTCCAGGTCCAAAAGGCTCCTTAACAGCTTCTACCCCCAAGCTATAAGACTGCTGAAGAGTTAATGAAATGGCTAACCAGACTATTTGCATTGACCTCCTTTTTTATTCTGCTGCTACTCTTTGTTTATTACCTATAAATAGTCACTTTACACCTTCCTACGACTACATACTACCTGAATTACCTCCTTTATATTGCCTCGCTATTGTTATTTTATTGTGTTGCTTTTTAAAAAGTGTTTTTCTTTTTAATTATTTAAAAAATTAAACAAAGGGAGCAAATATTTTCTTACATTAAACAAAAGCATTGTTGATACAAAGTGTTTCATGGTAAGGTTGTATTGTAACACCTGTTGTATTCGGAGCATGTGCATAACGATGGTCATTTTGGACAAACAGTTCAAATTTTCTTTCATCAGACCAGGGGATATTTCTCCAAAAAGTATGATCTTTGTCCTCATGTGCAGTTGCAAACCATAGTCTGGCTTTTTTTATGGCGTTATTGGAGCAATGGCTTCTTCCTTGCTGAGCGGCCTTTCAGGTTATGTTGATATAGGACTCATTTTACTGTGGATAAATATACTTTTGTACCTGTTTCCTCCAGCATCTTCACAAGGTCCTTTGCTGTTGTTCTGTGATTGATTTGCACTTTTCGCACCAAAGTACGTTCATCTCCAGGAGACCGAATGTGTCTCCTTCCTGAGCGGTATGACTGCTGCGTGGTCCCATGGTGTTTATACTTGCGTACTATTATTTGTACAGATGAACGTGGTACTTTCAGGGGTTTGGAAATTGCTCCCAAGGATGAACCAGACTTGTGAAGGTCTCCAATTTTATTTGAGTTCTTGGTTGATTTCTTTTTATTTTCCCATGATGTCAAGCAAATAGGCACTGAGTTCGAAGGTAGGCCTTGTAATACATCCACAGGTACACCTCCAATTGACCCAGATTATGTCAATTAGCTTATCAGAAGCTTCTAAAGCCATGGCATCATTTTCTGGAATTTTCCAAACTGTTTAAAGGCACAGTCAACTTAGTGTATGTAAACTTCTGACCCACTTCAAATGTGATACAGTTAATTATAAATGAAATAATCTGTCTGTGAACAATTGTTGGAAAAATGACTTGTGTCATGCACAAAGTAGATGCCCTTACCGACTTGCCAAAACTACAAGAAATTTGTGGTGGTTGAAAAACGAGTTTTAATGACTCCAACATACAGTTGAAGTCAGAAGTATGTAAACAGAAGTATGTAAACTTCTGACTACAACTGTATGCATAGTCACATACACCTTCTTACATACACATTTTACCTGAGTTACCTCCAGTATATAGCCTCGCTATTGTTATTTTATTGTTACTTATTGAAATGTTTTTTAATTTGATTTATTTAGAGTTTTTTAGCAAATATTTTCTTACTTTCAGCAATGCAGTGTTTTAAAGGTAAGTGGTTCATGGTAAGGTTGTATTGTAACACCTGTTGTATTCGGAGCATGTGACAAAAAACATTTGATTTTATTTGATATGAAACAAATGTACATTTCTCTTCTCTTCTCTTCTCACCAGGTTTGACCTCTCCTTTGGCCCCCAGCACAGCAGTGAATCCTACATCAGGTGTGTTGGTCATCTTTAGTTAATAAAACTGAAAATAATTTCATGATTTTATCAGACCCAGGTCTTTGTATACATTTTTTGAATCACAAATGTGCCTAATTACTAGAAATGAGGTTGATACTGGATTGATTAAATCATGCCATTAAGATACCTTATTGTATAACCAGATCCAACTGACACACCAACGAGTCCAACTGAAAGTGAGTATGGCCACACGATTTTTGTTTATTGGTGTTGACTAAGTTGTGATGTGTGTTAACTGTTAACAAACTGTCTCTATCTTTCATGCGCACAGGAGGTCAAAGCTCCACAGACAGCGTTGTGAATTCAAACAGTCAAAAAAGAGTTTGGGGTAAGTGTCCTTATTTAGAAATCCCATAGCAAAAATGCACTTGTCTTTTTCTGCTAGCTCTGACTTTGCTGATAAATACTTTGTTGAGGGAAAATGTACTTGTTGTGATTGTGAGATGTTGTAGCCTCACCAAGCTATCTTCAAATGAATGCACGTAAGTCGCTCTGGATAAGAGCCTCTGCTAAATTACTTGTTGCGGAAATTACCATCAGGGACACCTGAAGTCAATGTTAAATGAATAATTCTTTATTATCAACAAGCTGGAGAGGTTCCAACAAACTTAATGTACCATAGTACACGTTGGTCAGGAGCTCCACCGGGGAAGTCCCATTAGTTGTCTTATATACTGCTTAAACAGA
This sequence comes from Oncorhynchus tshawytscha, assembly GCF_018296145.1. Classification (NCBI taxonomy): domain Eukaryota; kingdom Metazoa; phylum Chordata; class Actinopteri; order Salmoniformes; family Salmonidae; genus Oncorhynchus; species Oncorhynchus tshawytscha. Next base: position 45,628,228 of record NC_056430.1, read on the forward strand.
CAAGTTATATTTGCAAGATTTAGCTTATTCATAATTCATAATTAATTCATCAGTAACGTTTGTTTCATGCATGTGACCAACCAATACCTCACAAGGCTTCTTCTCTTTAAGCTGAGACCTTGAAATTGAGACACCCCTTTTGGTTTTCAAAACAATGTTCTTGGCGCACTGCCAAATTGCTTATACTGATAGTGAGGATTCCTCCCAGTCACGATCAATCAGTCAGTTGCATGGACCCAGTCCAATTGGTTATTAGAAAAGCACAAACATAACATTTTCCTTTACAGACTCAAATGTAAAACGCTTAGCTGACTAGCTGTCTTTTCTCACATATATGAAAACGGAAACGTTTACCAAGACGACTAATAAAGTGGTATTCTAACACCTGTCTACCATTGAAGTATTTACATTTGGATTAAGAGCTAATGACCTCTCCTGATGTCATCATGTCACCAAACAGAGGTGCAATTATGGCAGGCAGCAGTGTGTATGGCTTCTGGAGTGGGCGTGTTCTTGATGGGATTGACAGCTGTCTGTCTCTGCAGGAGGACCAGTGAGTACTTCTGATTCTGCATAACAACTAATTTGCAAACATTTTCCTTCTCATATTAATGTAAGTGCCTTTGACATGGGTTAATCTTTCAACTCCTTTTGGTGATATGGTGTAGTGTAGGCTATATTCAATATCATTCATTTAGCCTCATTTGTTTTTCAGAGAAAACCAATTCTCTGAGGTAAGAATTCCCTTGTGAATATGATGCAGATTGTATCAACTTTTAGTTCTGTATTGTCCATGATGAGATGTTCTAACCACAACCTTCTTATACTTTTATGTTGTACAGACCTACATCCAGACAGGATGATCACAGACAATGTATGTTCCAAACAAAATACATCAAACACTGCACACACAACTACACACATGCATGTCCAAACACGTATCCTAATTTAATTTTTCATTTTGTTTCCGTTGTAGGTGATTTGGTGATGGGAGCTATGAGCAGTGCAGGCATGTTGGATTCAAGGGATGCTGGGATCTATTCTCTCATCACCTTTGTACCGTCCACATTTTTGCACTCAGGTGAGTTTGTAACAGAATGTCTTCTGTCCCTGTCTTCCTGACCTGGGACGTGAATTTGGGACCCTCAGCACAATAACACTTAATCACTCAATGCCAACCATACAAACTTACATTTTTAGTCAGAGCATCTTGAAAGCGTGAGAACAGAGCTGTAAGTCTCCAGGGTGGTTTGAGTCAGGAGGAGAAGTGTGAAGTGACATCAAGCCCTGTTATTTTCACTTCTTCTGACCTCCCCCCACAACCTCTTACTTGTGGCTTTGTCTCTCTCTGTGAGATGCAGGTCCTGTGCAGCAATCTGCAAATGAAGATGTAAGTACAGCAACAATAATAGCCTTGGATATAGATGCATACTTGTATCAGACAGTCTGACAGACAGTCTGAGGGATAATAAGGATCATTCTCTTTCTCTTTCCTCCAGGCTGATTCAGAGAATGCAGGGGTCTACAGCCTGATCACTTCTGTACCATCCACATCTTTACCATTAGGTTTGTCTATTTAACTCTGTCCCAATGTTTCATAACATGTAGGGCTTTTTATAGGACTCAAAGTTGTTTAGGCTTGTTTGTTGGTCTGAGGTAGTCATATCAGTACACATGTATGTGTATAAGTTATACATAAGATAATGTGTTAGAGCATGAGAATAGAGCTGTACGTCTACAGGATGGTTTGAGTCAGGAGGAGAAGTGTGAAGGGACATTAAGTATAGCAAAGTGACATGCAACCACACACTCACTCACTCACTCAGGATCCCTCTGTGTTGTACAGGTCCTTTTGAAGGAAATGGAAAGTCATCTGAAAACGACAATGTAAGTTCAGAATCACCCAGTGTGTTTGGTGAATGTGAACGGCTCTCAGTTTCAGATGGATGTTACATCCTTTTAAATTACATTACATTTACATTACTGTAGAATTAAAGGACTGATGCTAAACTGTTTATTTTCTCTAGTCTGATACGTACCATGTATACAGCTCAATCCCCGACAGACCAGCAACCTCAGCCCAGCCGGATGGGTTTTACAGTCTTCTGCAGACACACTGAAACTATACCACTGGCTCGCGACATACAGTAAGCAGCCGCTAGAGGCCCCTCCCCCCTCCAAAAACAACCGTAGGATAGTAGAATACACAACGTGCAGTTTCGAAATGTGGATCTTCGTCAGAAGTTTTTCTCTTGTTATGTCAGTCACTGACAGTCACTCAATAAATCCCATGACAGCTAAGATTTTATAGATTGCTAGGCCCAGTTAGTTTCGCCAGCTATCTAAGCCTTGTAGTAATGGCCGAATTACTGCCCAGGGGCCCTGACCTCCAGGGGGCCCCCAATAATTTTGTTAGTCACTCTCACTCAGATATCAAATGAACATGGCATAAGTCATGGCAAATGTTTAGAATTGCAGTAAATTAGCTTTAAAACCGAATGTTATTATTTCAACGACACGGGCATACTCTGTTGAATTGTAGGACATTAAGTTCTCTCTGCCCCATGGCAAAATGAGTGGAATTGCAGAACATTAAATTTAAAGCTCCAATTTTTTCTCTTCGCCGCCATGAAAAGGTCACTAAAATGTTTTGTCGGTGAGGTGGGCAAATCTCGCTTAGGGCCCACAAAATGCTTGGAACTGCCGTAATTTACTGTATCACACATGGAAACCTGGATTGTGTTACATGCCTATCCATAATATCTGTTAATATGTTAGTATTTTTATTTGGGGATTTTGGAGGTGTCCGGGGCATACTCCCCTTTAAATATTTTTAAGTAAATGCCCAAATAAATATACTGTATTTATATATATTCTGTCATCTGTGTGATACCTCCTTCCATAATGTTTTGATAAAATTGACTAAATAAAATATATTTGTGATCAACATCGATAGATACAGACAATTAAAAATCAGTAAATATATAACATCACACAATGCAAAAAACAGGTAAATAGGAAATTAAGATAAATGAATTGAAATTAAGTCATTAGATCCAAAGTGGTATTGATAAGGCATTTTTCTTGGTGAAATTCATCTTGTGTTTAAATATGATTATAGTATAAGCCCCCCCCCCAAAAAAACTGGGGAAACAGTCTAATGTCAATTTAACAATTTTTTGGGCAAATGTTAGCAACCCCAAAAGCCCAATCTTATAGCAAAAGTATTGATATTGATATTTCCCACATACTTTGTTACAAGCTTCAAAATATAACATTTTGGTTTTAAAAATGTTTACATTGTTGGCAAAACTGAAAAATATAGATGACCTAAATGCTTCAAATCTCAAAATTTCTCCATGTTTACTTGTTATTTTCCAAGTTCCCAGTTTAATTTAAATTTACTCAGCACATCAGTCACTCCTTCAATGTGCAGTGTTGTAGACACATTCTAGCCTTTAAGTCCAATGACTGCGGAGTGGTTAAGATGTAAATGGTGTGAGAACACAACTTCATTACATTGTTTTCCAGTTACCATGAGCTTACATTCTGTTTCGATGCACACTTGAGCCCAGCGGTCAGGGATTATGGTGATGGCTTTGTTTGTTGAAAAGGGGTGGCTCCCCCCTCACCTCCCATATACACTGTACACACTGTGCATAGATCTTTCTATTTTGTTATTGACTGTATGTTTGTTTATGTGTAACTGTGTTTTTGTTTTTGTTGCACTGCTATGCTTTATCTTGGCCAGGTCGCAGTTGTAACAGTCTGATGTTTAACTGTTTAACAGTCTGATGGCCTTGAGATAGAAGCTGTTTTTCAGTCTCTCGGTCCCAGCTTTGATGCACCTGTACTGACCTCGCCTTCTGGATGATAGCGGGGTGAACAGGCAGTGGCTCGGGTGGTTGTTGTCCTTGATGATCTTTATGGCCTTCCTGTGACATCGGGTGGTGTCCTGGAGGACAGGTAGTTTGCCACCGGTGATGCGTTGAGCAGACCTCACTATCCTCTGGAGAACTTTACAGTTGTGGGCAGAGCAGTTGCCGTACCAGGCGGTGATACAGCCCGACAGGATACTCTCGATTGTGCATCTGTAGAAGTTTGTGAGTGCTTTTGGTGACAAGCCGAATTTCTTCAGCCTCCTGAGGTTGAAGAGGCGCTGCTGCGCCTTCTTCACGATGCTGTCTGTGTGCGTGGACCAATTCAGTTTGTCTGTGATGTGTACGCCGAGGAACTTAAAACTTACTACCCTCTCCACTACTGTTCCATGGATGTGGATAGGGGGGTGTTCCCTCTGCTGTTTCCTGAAGTCCACAATCATCTCCTTAGTTTTGTTGAAGTTGAGTGTGAGGTTATTTTCCTGACACCACACTCCGAGGGCCCTCACCTCCTCCCTGTTGGCCGTCTCGTCGTTTTTGGTAATCAAGCCTACCACGGTTGTGTCGTCCGCAAACTTGATGATTGAGTTGGAGGCGTGCGTGGCCACGCAGTCGTGGGTGAACAGGGAGTACAGAAGAGGGCTCAGAACGCACCCTTGTGGGGCCCCAGTGTTGAGGATCAGCGGGGTGGAGATGTTGTTACCTACCCTCACCACCTGGGGGCGGCCCGTCAGGAAGTCCAGTACCCAGTTGCACAGGGCGGGGTCGAGATCCAGGGTTCGAGCTTGATGACGAGTTTGGAGGGTACTATGTTACTATGTGTTAAATGCTGAGCTGTAGTCGATGAACAGCATTCTCACATAGGTATTCCTCTTGCCCAGATGGGTTAGGGCAGTGTGCAGTGTGGTTGAGATTGCATCGTCTGTGGACCTATTTGGGCGGTAAGCAAATTGGAATGGGTCTAGGGTGTCAGGTAGGGTGGAGGTGATATGGTCCTTGACTAGTCTCTCAAAGCACTTCATGATGACGGAAGTGAGTGCTACGGGGCGGTAGTCGTTTAGCTCAGTTACCTTAGCTTTCTTGGGAACAGGAACAATGGTGGCCACAATAAGGTTGATTGAATATGTCCGTAAACACACCAGCCAGCTGGTCTGCGCATGCTCTGAGGGCGCGGCTGGGGATGCCGTCTGGGCCTGCAGCCTTGCGAGTGTTAACACGTTTAAATGTTTTACTCACCTTGGCTGCAGTGAAGGAGAGTCCGCATGTTTTGGTTGCGGCCCGTGTCAGTGGCACTGTATTGTCCTCAAAGCAGGCAAAAAAAGTTATTTAGTCTGCCTGGGAGCAAGGCATCCTGGTCCGTGACTGGGCTGGTTTTCTTTTTGTAATCCGTGATTGACTGTAGACCCTGCCACATACCTCGTGTCTGAGCCGTTGAATTGCGATTCTACTTTGTCTCTATACTGACGCTTAGCTTGTTTGATTGCCTTGCGGAGGGAATAGTTACACTGTTTGTGTTCGGTCATGTTTCCGGTCACCTTGCCCTGATTAAAAGCAGTGGTTCGAGCTTTCAGTTTCACACGAATGCTGCCATCAATCCACGGTTTCTGGTTTGGGAATGTTTTAATCGTTGCTATGGGAACGACATCTTCAACGCACGTTCTAATGAACTCGCTCACCGAATCAGCGTATTCGTCAATGTTGTTGTTTGACGCAATACGAAACATATCCCAGTCCACGTGATGGAAGCAGTCTTGGAGCGTGGAATCAGATTGGTCGGACCAGCGTTGAACAGACCTCAGCGTGGGAGCTTCTTGTTTTAGCTTCTGTCTGTAGGCAGGGAGCAACAAAATGGAGTCGTGGTCAGCTTTTCCGAAAGGAGGGCGGGGGAGGTGTCACGTTCTGACCTTTATTTCTTTTGTTTTGTCATTATTTAGTACGGTCAGGGCATGAGTTGGGGTGGGCAGTCTATGTTTGTTTTTCTATGATTTGGGGATTTCTATGTTTTGGCCTAGTATGGTTCTCAATCAGAGGCAGGTGTCATTAGTTGTCTCTGATTGAGAATCACACTTAGGTAGCCTGGGTTGCACTGTTTGTTTGTTGGGTGATTGTCTATGTTAGTTGCTTGTGTCAGCACAGTCCTTATGATAGCTTCACGGTCTTTATTTGTTTATTGTTTTTGTATTCAGTGTTCAGTTCTTTCTTTAATTAAACATTCATCATGAACACATACCACACTGCATTTTGGTCCTCTGATCCTTCTCGCCTCTCCTCTTCAGATGAAGAGGAGGAAGATCGTGACAGGTGGGCCTTATATGCATCGCGGAAGTTAGAATAGCAATGATCCAAGGTTTTACCAGCCCTGGTTGCGCAATCGATATGCTGATACAATTTAGGGAGTCTTGTTTTCAGATTAGCCTTGTTAAAATCCCCAGCTACAATTAATGCAGCCTCAGGATGTGTGGATTCCAGATTGCAAAGACTCAAATAAAGTTCGTTCAGAGCCATCGATGTGTCTGCTTGGGGGGGAATATATACGGCTGTGATTATAATCGAAGAGAATTCCCTTGGTAGATAATGCGGTCGACATTTGATTGTGAGGAATTCTAAATCAGGTGAACAGAAGGACTTGAGTTCCTGTATGTTGTTGTGACTACACCACGTCTCGTTAACCATAAAGCAGACGCCCCCGCTTCTCTTCTTACCAGAAAGATGTTTGTTTCTGTCGGCGCGATGCGTGGAGAAACCAGCTGGCTGCACCGACTCCGATAGCGTCTCTCGAGTGAGCCATGTTTCCGTGAACGTTACAGTCTCTGATGTCCCTCTGGAATGCTACCCTTGCTCGGATTTCATCAATCTTGTTGTCAAGAGACTGGACATTGGTGAGTAGTATGCTAGGGAGTGGCGCGCGATGTGCCCGTCTCCGAAGCCTGACCAGAAGACCGCTTCGTTTGCCTCTTTTACGACGTCGTCGTTTTAGGTCGCAGGCTGGGATCCATTCCGTTGTCCTGGGTGGAAGGCAGAACACAGGATCCGCTTCGGGAAAGTCATATTGTTGGTCGTACTGATGGTGAGTTGACGCTGCTCTTATATTCAGTAGTTCTTCTCGACTGTATGTAATGAAACCTAAGATGACCTGGGGTACCAATGTAAGAAATAACACGTAAAAAAACAAAAAACTGCATAGTTTAGGAACGCGAAGCGAGGCGGCCATCTCTGTCGGAAGTAGATTGTAGAATCAGGTGTGTTAAATTAGGGTTGGACTGAAAACCCACAGGATGGTAGATCTCCAGGAAGAGGGTTGGGCAGCCTTGCTGTAGAGGGCCTATAAGCTATTTCGCAAGTATGAAACCATCACAGTTAGTAAAGGTGAGGAATTTATTCTGCAATGATCATGGAAATGAAATGAACAATAGGAAATAGATGCCGATTTCAAACTATTTTAGAATCCAAAGATGAAATAAATAGACCTAGATTTGAACTCTTCTCATTAAAGGCACATGATATTTAGCTACCAGTTATTTTGTTATGAATAATAGTATCATCATATACTGAGTGTTCAAAACATTCCTAATATTGAGTTGCATCTCCTTTTGCCCTCAGAGCAGCCTCAATTTGTTGGGGCATGGACTCCACAAGGTGTCGAAAGCGTTCCACAGGGATGCTGGTCCATGATGACTCCAATGCTTCCCACAGTTGTGTCAAGTTGGCTGGATGTCCGTTGGGTGGTGGATCATTCTTGATACACGTGGTAAACTACTGAGCATGAAAAACCCACCTTTCCCAGTCAGAGGATTACGGCAACCGCACAGCGTTACTCACACTAAATGACTTTATTTCCAGAGGACATATGAGATGGATGTGGTTCTGAACAGAGAATAATATGAATGAATATACTAATAAACATAGCATGAGAATGAATAAGTAACAGCACATGAGCAATAATAATATTAACTGTATAAGGAGATAGTGACATAAAAAAAGTACTGTATAATACACAGCATGAACTACTATTAACCATCAGCAATAGTAACAACCAACAGTAAATGCACAACTTTCAATAACAACATCACTCACTTCTGTCCACACACTCCATCACTCTTGTCCACTTGCAGAGAGACTGGGGAGGCTCTGACCTCAGCAGGCAGAAGGACTTCCAGGTGTCCTGCTCCCTAGCAACCTATTGGTGACCTGGTAGCAGAGGTCACTGGGGGTTTGGGAGACAGTTTGTGATCGCCTAGTCTCTCTGGCAGCAAGTCTTCAACTGGCAGCTTCATTAACTTCTTTGGGATAGGGGGCAGCATTTTCACTTTTGGATGAAAAGCGTGACCAGAGTAAACTGCCTCCTACTCAGCCCCAGATGCTAATATACGCATATTATTATTAGTATTGGATAGAAAACACTCTGAAGGTTCTAAAACTGTTTGAATGATGTCTGTGTATAACAGAACTCATGACAGAAAAAACCTGAGAAAAAAATCCAAACAGAAAGTAGGAAATCTGAGGTTTGTAGTTTTTGAACTCGGCCCCTATCGAATACACAATGGGATATTTGTTAGGTTGCACTTCCTAAGGCTTCCACTAGATGTTAACTGTCTTTAGAACATTGTTTCAGGCTTCTATTATGAAGGGGGGCCGAATGACAGGGGAATGAGTCAGAGGTCTGCCAGTAGCCCCGAGCTCAGTCACGCGCATTCACGAGAGGTAGCTCTCGTTCCATTGCTTTTCTACAGACAATGGAATTCTCCAGTTGGAAAATTATTGAACATTTATGATAAAAACATCCTAATGATTGATTCTATACATAGTTTGATAGGTTTCTACGACCAGTAATATAACTTTTTGGAATTTGTCTGACCTTTCCGCTGGAAGTTGCACACGCGTTTCGATTTGTTTACCAAACACCCTAACAAAAGGAGGTATGTGAACATAAATGATGAACTTTATCGAACAAATCAAACATTTACTGTGGAACTGGGGTTCCTGGGAGTGCATTCTGATGAAGATCAAAGGTAAGTTAATATTTCTAATGCTATTTCTGACTAATGTTGACTGTGCAACATGACGGATATTTATTTTGGCTGGTTTGGGCTCTGAGCTCCGTACTCAGATTATTGCATGGTATGCTTTTTCTGGGTTTTTTACATCTGAGACAGCAGTTGCCTTAAGGAGAAGTTTATCTAAAGTTCCATGCATAACACTTGAATCAACATCATCAACATTTATAATGAGTATTTATGTGAATCGATGTGGCTCTCTGCAAAAATCACTGCATGTTTTGGAACTACTGAACATAACACGACAATGTAAAATGAGATTTTTGGATATAAATATGCACTTTATAGAACAAAACATACATGTATTGTGTAACATGAAGTCCTATGAGTGTCATCTGATGAAAATCATCAAAGGTAAGTGATTAATTTTATCTCTATCTGAGCTTTTTGTGACTCCTCTCTTTGGCTGGAAAAATGGCTGGGTTTTTCTGTGACTTGGTGGTGACCTAACATAATCATTTGTGGAGCTTTCACTGTAAAGCCTTTTTGAAATCAGACACTGTGGCTGGATTAACAAGAATTGTATATTTAATATGGTGCCTAATACTTGTATGTATGAGAAATTTGATTTATGAGATTTCTGTTGATTTGTATTTGGCGCCCTGCAATTTTATTGGCTGTTGGCGAGGGGTTCTGCTGGCGGAACGGGGTCCCTGCAAATCTCCAGTCTCAACGTCAACAGTGAAGAGGCGTCTCTAGGATACTGGCCGAGTTCTAGGCAGAGTTGCAAAGAAAAAAACATCTCAGACTGGCCAATAAAAAGAAAAGATTTAGATGGGCAAAAGAACACAGACACTGGACAGAGGAACAATGCCTAGAAAGTCAGTATCCCAGAGTCGCCTCTTTACTGTTGACATTGAGACTTGATTTGAGGGTACTATTTATTGAAGCTGCGAGTTGAGGACTTGTGAGGCGTCTGTTTCTCAAACTAGACACTTAAATGTACTTGTCCTCTTGCTCAGTTGTGCACCGGGGCCTCCCACTCTTTCTATTCTGATTAGACCCAGTTTGCGCTGTTCTGTGAAGGGAGTAGTACACAAGTGTTGTATGAGATCTTCAGTTTCTTGGCAATTTCTCGCATGGAATAGCCTTCATTTCTCAGAACAACAATAGACTGACCATTTGGAGCCTGTAATCGAACCCACAAATGCTGATGCTCCAGATACTCAACTAGTCTAAAGAAGGACAGTTTTATTGCTTCTTTAATCAGCTCCAGTTTTTAGCTGTGCTAACATAATTCTAATGATCAATTACCCTTTTAAATGATAAACTTGGATTAGCTAACACAATGTGCCATTGGAACACAGGAGTGATGGTTGCTGATAATGGGCCTCTGTAAGCCTATGTAGATATTCCATAAAGAATCAGACGTTTCCAGCTACAAGTATCATTTACAACATTAACAATGTCTACACTGTATTTCTGATCAATTTCTTGTTATTTTAATAGATACAAAAAATTGCTTTCCTTTCAAAAACAAGAACATTTCTACATGACCCCAAATTTATGTCAAGCAAGTATTTTTATATTCCACAGGTATTATCAGATTAACTTTTTCTTCAGATAATTAATCAGACTCAAGGAAAAATGCTGGTAAACACATACTTTAAGTAAAAAAGATTCTCACAAAGTAGTGCAATGGGACGGTCGGGTCGTGACACAACCTGGGATCCAACCCCAGGCTGTAGTGACCCCGCAACACTGCGATGCGGTGCCTTAGACCGCTGCACCACACAGGAGGCCATTAAAGAACATCCTAAAAGAATCCCTCCCTTTTAGTATGCCGTACACTTGAGGATTCCATTGATCATTTGGTGTCTCAATACAAAGTGCCATTGGTGTAACTCAATTTTATTGTGAGCAAAACTATTAATCATATCGATTTAGTCAATTATTTTGAAAGGGTAATTAACTAAAACCAAAACATTGTCATTGGTGTTACTACTCTACTAATGGCACAATGTTACCATAATGGTAAACATGATTTAAAGTCATTGAGCTCCCATATCAGTTGATTTATAATGGGAAGATGTACCCAAATACATTAAAATTAATAAAAAAATCAACAAGAATGTATTAATGCCCAAATGCCTTCGCATTTCAAGAACGACCATTGAACATTCAAAGTGTCAAACCAACAATTGGTTGACTGCTGTTCCAGACAGACAGGATAACTAAGATACATTTCTCTCTCTTCTAGGTGGAATCAGGGGATACAGGAAACTACAGTCTGATCACTTCTGTACCATCCACATGAATGCCCACTGTTGGAGTGGATACGCAGGCATCTCAAAAAGTACAGCACAAGTAAAAATGAGCCATAATTTGTCTAATTCACCATCACCCATGTGATTGTGTTCTGCACTTCTTTAAATTGTTCTTACCATATCATTTATATGCAAAATACCGTAGGCCAAATTGTCAAATTGTCTCTTTCTGTCTTGTAGTCTGATATAGACCACGTGTTCAGCTCAATCCCCGACAGACCAGCAAACTCATAGTGAAACCACAACTGTCACTTTCTCTAGCTACAGATCCCAGATACCCCTCTCATATAATGTCATATGTCTGTTCTGCTCAACAAGTTAAATGCTCATCTCTCACAGGATGCTGAATATAGAGCATGTCTTGAGTTTAATAGACAGACAATAAGACCTTCTGTTAAACACCTACCTATCTCTTACGCCTGTCTCTGTGATTCTATTTCTGGTATTTCTATCTCTCATGTTTTTATTCTGATAAACTGAGGTGGCTTGGCTTTTTTTTCATCTGTTTAGCTAATTCCATTAGGTGTCAGTTAAGCAAACTGTAAAACAACACCAACATCCACCTTACACATAAAAGCAACTGTTGAAGTTGAACCAAACCTCAGATACATTCAACTGACGCTATGGTTACATTTAACATCTTTACCAGACTATTTTAGATATGAAAACCCAAACTAAATTCACCCTCTAAAAATACCAACATGAGAAACATATGAATGCTTCTGTAAGCACCTCAAGATGTCAACAGAAATGTAGTGTTGTTGAGTTACAGAGCCAGACATGGAGTCACAGCCAGAATATTAACTTTTGTGTGTTGCCAATGCTGTACATAAACCTTACTTCTTTTTATCAGAGTTGTCGCAGTCAAATAGGCCTCAAACAAAACATATGAATTTACTCAGACAGTGAAGCTAATGCTTTTTGGTTCATTGTCAAATATTGGAGCAAAATATAACTACAGAACATTGACTGATTGACCTTCCCCCAACCTCATGATGTGAGACACTACTTGATAGTTAATGGACTTTGTTTGTGGTTTTCCTGCAAGGAAGTTTCTCATCTATCTCTCTATTCAAACCGTTCTCTGAGTCACAGACACCATAATCCTAGTAGTTTGTGAGAGTCGATTACTATTGTCGGAACTAGAAGCACAAGTATTTCGCTACACTCGCATTAACATCTGCTAACTATGTGTATGTGACAAATAAAATTTGATTTGAGTCGGAGGATCTGTGAAAATGGTATTGTTTATCCCTGATATGGCTGGTCATCTGTTTTTGGTCATCCTCCTTGTCTGTGAGTTATTCCTCCATTCCAAGTTCTTGTAGCATTCTACAGCTGTGGTAAGTTGATGTCTCATTTTATCAGTCCATTCTACTTTGATTTGAATGTTATTTTTTTGCCTAGAGGAGTATTGCCATTACTACTAAATAAGTTCAATTGAAATTAGATGTCTGATCTGAAGTAATAATGTCATGAGCTTGTGTGAATAGTTACTAACATTATGTTACTATAGAACTGTGACTCATGCCAATCTATACTGGTTTTGAAAAAAATTCAATTTTTTGTTATTTCTAGATACCTTTCAATTCATCAAAGCACAAGGTCAGTATCATCATGGTCAAATAACTTGACATGGACAAACAACTCAAGCATAGTTTGGTAACTCTTTTTCTAATTTGGCACACAGAAACTAGAGGCCATGAGTAATTGGTCAAAAAGATTGGCCTATAGGTGGAGCTGTTATAAGAAGACTCACTTAAACCCTCATATCCGCTGCCCCGTTTGACCTAGAGCAGGAGTGTCAAATATACAGCTGGTTTGAGTGAGGAAAAACAAACTCAATATTCAGTGCATTCGGAGAGTATTCTAAAAACCAGTTTTTCCTTTGTCATTATGGGGTATTGTGTGTAGATTGGTGAGGGATTTTGTTTTAAATTCAATTTTAGAATAACAAAATGTGGGAAAAGTAAAGGGGTCTGAATACTTTCCGATTTCATTGTACTTTAAAATGACTAAAATCAAATCTAAACTTTAGAAACAGTAATAAACCTACATTCATACAGTTTCTTGACTGTCTAGATTGCTTATAATCACCAAAATGAAAGCTAGACAGTCAGGGACCTTACATTTTTTTAAATTGATGGATGGAGGACTATTTAGGGACATTTTACACGGCAAGGAAATATAAACAATTGTCAGCGGGGTCCTCCGGACCTCGTTTATGACCGAATGCAGCCCCTGGGGAAACATTTGTTTAATACCCCTGACCTAGATACTTGAAACTTTGTATGTAGGTGTCTGTCCTCAGGCTGAACATATTTGCCTCAATGACATGGTAGATTGTCCTCCATCTTGGAAATCTTTTCAAAACTTTGAAAAGTGTATTCTCAGGAAAGGTCCAAATAACACCCAATTCGGTAAGTAGGCCCATGGTACATCTCTTAATTTAGCTAAACGAAGTGATTGGTTCAGAGATGGCTGACTTATTGATAAACCAGGGAATCCAATCTTTCCTTTAAAATACTTTGCATATTAATTTCACAATGACCTATCAACTTGACAATGTTTAGGGTAATCAAAGACTTTACCAAGATAACTTAAAAAATTAGGAACTATTAACTATTTATTTTATATTTCTTAGATCTAAAAATACCCCCTTGACATCCTTTTCTGGGAGATGTAGGCAAAGATTTGTATAACTAAACCAAGATAGACCACAGCTTGTCGTTTCCAATAGAAGCAAAATAATCCAAGTGGATCATAGTTGGGCAGAACAAGCAAGGAGGTGGGCAGAGCCAAGCACGAACTAGCTAGATCCCATTGGCACGCTCTATCATGCATTTGCATATTTCTGTTAGGGAACACCTACTCTGTGAAGTGCACGTGTGCAATAACTCAATTTGCCCCTGCACTCCTTCTCAGCAACGCCTTTGCCAAAGGATAGTCTGTAAAACTTAGTCCACTCTGTTCATAACAGATTTTCGTTTTGGGAACAGAAAACTGTGTTTGAGATCATATATGTTTTATCGATGATAAAAATGATCAGAATAACGGACAAAAATCCATCTCACTCCAACTTCTCAGTCAACATTTCCATGTGGGACCCATATCGGTTAATGAAGGGCTGTTCCACGGGCCCCATTAGAGAAACCCAACAGTGGGCCCACTAAGTTTTGTCCTCAGTATCCACGTTGGCCCTTATGTTGGTTCATGTTGGTCTTATTGAGGGACCACAGTGTGCAAATGTATGATAACCCATGTGGGCCCCAGATTTGAATCCAATTGGGTTAACCTGTCTGGGAACGCCAACAGCCAATGAAATTGCAGGGCGCCAAATTCAAATCAACAGAAATCTCATCATTCAAATTTCTCAAACATACCAGTATTAGACACCATTTTAAAGATAAACTTCTCGTTAATCCAACCACAGTGTCATTTCAAAAAGGCTTTTCGGTCAGCACCTAATCACAGAAAGCATACAGCCATTTTCCGAACAAAGAGAGGAGTCACAAAAAGCATAAATAGAGGTAAAATTAATCACTAACCTTTGATATTCTTCATCAGATGATACTCCCGGGACAACATGCTACACAATACATGTATGTTTTGTTCGAACAAGTTCATATTTATATCCAAAAACCTCAGTTTACTTTTGACTTTGCCTCCAAAACATCCCGTGAATTTGCACAGAGCCACATCAATTTACAGAAATACTCAAATGTTGATGAAAATACAAGTGTTACACATGGAATTAGAGTTATACTTCTCCTTAATGTAAATGCTGTGTCAGATTTCAAAAAACAAACCATGCAATAATCTGAGTACAGCGCTCCGAGACCAAAACAACCCAAACAGATATCCGCCATGTTGTGTGGTCAACAGAAGTCAGAAATAGCATTATAAATATTCACTTGCCTTTGATGATCATCAGAATGCACTCCCACGAATCCCAGTTCCACAATAAATGTTTGTTTTGTTCGATAATGTCCATAATTTATGTCCAAATACCTCCTTTTGTTAGCACGTTTGGTAAACAAATCCAAACGCATGTGCAAGTCCAGTCGTAAGGTCGGACGAAAAGTCCAAAAAGTTATTACAGGTCGTAGAAACATGTCAAATGAAGTATAGAATCAATCTTTAGGATCTTTTTATCATAAATGTTCAATAATGTTCCAACCGGAGAATTCCTTTGTCTGTAGAAAAGCAATGGCACGCGAGCTAACTTTCACATGAACGCGCGTCACAAGCTCTTGGCACTCTGCCAGACACCTGGCTCATTCCCCTCTCATTCCCCCCTCCTTCACAGTAGAAGCCTCAAGGTTCTAAAGACTGTTGACATCTAGTGGAAGCCATAGGAAGTGCAATATGACCCCACAGACACTGTATATTAGAATGGCAATGAGTTGAAAAACTACAAACCTCAGATTTCCCACTTCCTGTTTGGATTTTTCTCAGGTTTTTGCCTGCAATATGAGTTTTGTTATACTCACAGACATCAATCAAACCGTTTTAGAAACTTCAGAGTGTTTTCTATCCAATACTACTAACAATATGCATATATTAGCATCTGGGACAGAGTAGCAGGCAGTTTACTCTGGGCACACTTTTCATACAAAAGTGAAAATGCTGCCCCGAAGGGTTAACACTTGAGCCCTCATAAAGAATAACCACAAGGGGCCCGCAAAGTTTTGTCCTAAATAACCACGTTGGCCCCACATGTGGTTGCCATGTTGGGCTTCATAAGTTGTCCTAGCGGGCGAATTGAGGACTTACTTGCATTGTAACCCATTTGGGTAAACACCTGGGACCCAAGTCCCCAATTTTCCCGCTAGGCCAATAAGTAGGCTGTAAATGTTGGTTTCAAATGGGCTGTCCACCTGGGACCAAACTGGTTTTATTCTCAGTCTCCCCAGATGTTGCTGCCCAAGCTGCTTTCCTAAGAGATGACAAAATCATAGTTTTCTTTAAAATAAAAAGTGTATTTATATCACATCAAATGCATTGTAGGAACTTCAATTAGAGGGATAGTTCAACATAATTACACATTTACAAATTGGTTTCCTTACCCTGTAAGCATCCTTTTGACAAGGTATGACAATAATCCATGCTTTGCTTTATTTACCTGGCTACTATTTCCAAATGCTAACTTTTTACAATTTGTAGTACAAATCCAATGCAAATAAATGATACAAACTTTAGCATTTTTTGCACTTCATGTCTAAATCATCTTAAATCAATAATACAGTATGTACAATGTGTATTTTCAAAAGGTCTAAAGTGTAACTGCCTGTTTCTTTTATCTAGTCTGATATATACCACATATACAGCTCAATCCCCGCCACACCAGCAACCTCAGCCCATCAGGACAGCCTACTGATGTAGTTTTGAAACCACAACTATGACTTTCTCTACAGTGCCATGAAAAAGTATTTGACCCCTTTCTGATTTTCTCTATTTTTGTATATTATTGATACTGAATGTTATCAGATCTTCAACCAAAACCTAATATTAGATAAAGGGAACCTGAGTTTACAAATAACAAAAAAATAAATATACTTATTTTATTTAATGAACAAAGTTATACAACACCCAATTCCCTGTGTGAAAAAGGAATTTCCCCCTCTTTCTCAATAACTGGTTGTGCCACCTTAAAACTGCAATGCCTGCAACCAAACGCTTCCTTGGTTTTCGTCTGACATAATGGGACACATCTCGTCCAAACAGTTGGCTCAGGTTTGCCAAAAAGCACCTGGAAGTACCTGGATGATCAAGACTCTTGGGAGAATGTTCTATGGACAGATGAGTTTAAGTATAACTTTTTGGACGACATGGGTCCCGTTATGCCTGGCGAAATCCAAACACTGCATTCCACAGTAAGAACCTTATAACAACGGTCAAGCGTGATGGTGGAAGTGTGATGGCTTGGGAATGCTTTGCTGCCTCAGGACCTGGGCGACTTGCCTTAATAGAAGGAACCATGAATTCTGCTCTGTGGCAGAGAATTCTACAGGAAAATGTCAGGCCATCTGTCTGTGAGCTGAAGCTAAAGCACAGCTGGGTCATGCAGGAAGACAATGATCTAAAACACACAAACAAGTGAAAATGGCTAAAAAGCAACAAAATGGGAAGTTTTGGGATGGCCTAGTCAAAGTCCAGACCTAATTCCAATTGAGATGTTGTGTCAGGACTTGAAACAAGCAGTTCATGATTGAAAACCCACAAATGTCAGTGTGTTAAAGCAGTTCTGCAAAGAAGAGTGGGACAAAATTCCTCCACGGCGACGTGAGAGACTGATCTACAACTACAGGAAGCGTTTGGTTGGAGTCATTGCAGCTAAAGGTGGCACAACCAGTTATTGAGTGAAAGGGGGCAATTACTTTTTCCCCACAGAGGCATTGGGTGCTCCATAACTTTGTTTCTGAAATAAATTAAATAAGTATGTAATTGTTGTTATTTGTTCACTCAGGTCCCCTTTATCTACTATGAGGTTTTTGTTGAAGATCCGATAACATTCAGTATCAAAAATATGCAAAAGTAGAGAAAATTTGAAAGGGGCAAATACTTTTTCACAGCACTAGCTACTGATGGCAAAATGTCCTATGTCTGCATACCCTTTGAGCCTCTTACAAGATGTTGTATGTAGAGAATGGCTACAGTATTATCACTGCTCTCTATTATCACCTGGCTCAATGATTGTATTTATACTTATTTCATGTTTTACTAGTTCATGTTTTTGTGTAAGATCATTATGATAAACCGTAAGGGCTAAATACATTAGCTTTTTTATTCATTTGTTTAGCTAATTCCATGAGGGTAACTGTAAATCAACACCCACATAAATGCAACTGTTGAAGTTAAGTAAAGAATTGGAGCTGAAAGACAGATGATAGAAAATATTGATTTGTGTTTATTTAGATAGTAGCAGCATCCTCAAACGAGGGGGTTTGGGATCAGGGTAAGCATTAAGGGTTATAGGTTACAATAAACATTTAAAACATGCTAATGTTCATATTTTCAGTTTACAGCCAGAGCTCTGAACTTTATTCCTTTCACGTAACTTAAATGTATTTGTTTTATCCTTCACATGCATATTTTGAATCTGTTTAAGATGTTCTCCGCTGTAAAATTTAAAAAGCAGGCAGAATAAATTGACTTCAACCATCCGCTCGTCTCTAAAATCGTACAATCGTGTCTCTATACCATCTTTTTTTACAGTTTATTTTCAATTGTATAGTACTCTTTTTTTAAAAGGTGGATTTTGTTTTGTTCTTTTAATTCATATAACTACCTTGACGTAACTCTTGTTATTTTCTACAGTGCATGTACAGTACACAGGGATATTGGTTTCTTTGCTCTGGCATCCACAGAGGCGTCTGTAATGTGCTCAGGATCTCATTGCTGTCACAGTGCTTTCTCATCCTTTTTGTGATTCTTCATTTTCCCCCCCCCTTGACATGGTCAAATAACTCAAGCATAGATTGATAATTTATTTCTACATTTTCCACATGGAAACTAGAGTAACTTGGTCAAAAGGAATGGCACTGATTGGCCTATAGGTGACACTGTTACAAGCAGTCTAACATAAACCTTCATATCTGCTGCCCCGTTTCACCTAGTGACGGGAAACTTTGTATGTAGGTGTCTTTCCTCATGGTGCACACATTTTCCTCAAGGACTCATTAGGTCTGTTTGGATAGATTTTCCTCCATCTTGGACACTTTGAAAAAGTTATTCTCATGAACCATAGGTCCAAATAAAACCTAATTCAGTGTGTAGGCCTATGGAACATCGTTAAATTTAGGGTTATTGATAAATCTTGAAATCAGATTGTACGTGTCCATTTAAATCCTTTGTAAATCCACTTCACAATGGCCTATCAACGTCAAACATTTTAGGGTCATCAAAGACATTACGTGATGAGCCATGTTAAGTTCCTGTCGCACATTGTCAAGACAACCATGAGACCAGACATAACCCTGGTGTCAGAGTCCACAAAGACCATCATTATTGTTGAGCTGACAGTCCCTTGGAAAGATCGTCTTCAGGAGGCGTACGAGATGAAGAGGGCAAAGTACGAGGGACTTGTCAACGACTGTCAGAAGCAGGGTTGGAAGGCTAGGTCCATGCCTATCGAGGTAGGCTCCAAGGGTTTTGCTGGGCAATCCATCTACAGAGCCTGCAGCGCACTTGGCATCAAGGGAGTGAAGAGGAAAAGAGCCATCAGCAGCACAATGTCTCTGGATCAAGAGAGGAGATCCATTGGGAGCAGCGTAATGCTACCTGGAGACAAGTCAGGATCTGATCAACCTTGGTTGGGTCGCCTGAGCGAGGGTGTGTGATGTTGACCCGAAACACCCTATGACTCCAGGTTACATCACTGATTATGTGTCCAGGAGCATCAGAATATGTATTCATTTGATTTTTAAAAAACAAGGAAATTATTAACAATTCCCTGTTACTTATCTGTCGTGATTGGTTTTGAGGCTTCTTTGGTGCGTGACGTCACTCTGAGCCCTTACCAAAACATGGCGGAGAGTTTTACTCGTCATCTGAAACCAGTAGTGACCACCAACTTCAATTACAGTTAATAACATTGCTGCTGAGGAGGTCTAGCTAGCTAGCTACAGTACTTCTTCTAGGTTTGGGATCTCATGGGGGCGTCAGGTGCCAGCGGGTTTGAATTTAAAACTAGATCCGTGTTTAGCTATTCCTTGCTTGTTTCTTTTGGTCATGAAAGTCGAGGGTGCTGTTGCTCAAGGAGAGAGAGACAATGCAGCAGCAGGTAGGCTAGCCTATAGAATAAAATAAAAAAAATAGATAGCCAATTCAAAACATATCATGTAGCCTAGTCTGGCTACTTACATCAGTGTTTAACTACACTGAACAAAAACATAAAGACAACATGTAAAGTGTTGGTCCCATGTTTCATGAGCTGAAAAAAAAACAGAAACTTTCCATACACACAAAAAGCTTATTTCTGTCAAATTTTGTGCACAAATTACATCCCTGTTAATGAGCATCTCATTTGCCAATATAATCCATCCACCTGACAGGTGTGGTGTATCAAGAAGTTGATTAAACAGTATGATCATTACACAGCTGCTCCTTGTGCTGGGACAATAAAAGGCCACTCTAAAATGTGCAGTTTTGTCACAACACAATGACACTGATGTCTAAAGTTGTGGGAGTGTGCAATTGTTATGCTGACTTCAAGATTTCAAGATGGTCTGTCCACACGAGCTGTTTACGGAGAATTTAACATTCATTTCTCTGTTTTAGAGAATTTTGCGGTATGTCCAACTGACCTTTAACAACGCAGACCACATGTATTGCATTGTGTGGTTGAGCGGTCTGCTAATGTCAGCATTGTGAACAGAGTCCCCCATGGTGGCGCTGGGGTTATGGTATGGGTCGGCATAAGCTACGGACAACGAACACAATTGCATTTTTATCGATGGCAATTTGAATGCACAGAGATACCATGATGAGATCCTGAGGCCCATTGTTCGGCCATTCATCCACCTCCTTCCTGTTTCAGCATCATAATGCACGGCCCCTTGTCGCAAGGATCTCTACGCAATTCCTGGAAGCTGAAAATGTCCCAATGGCATGCTTACCAGACATGTCACCCACTGAGCACGTTTGGGATGCTCTGGATCAACTTGTACGACAGCGTGTTCCAGTTCCGGCCAATATCCAGCAACTTCGCACAGCCATTGAAGAGGAGTGGGTCAACATTCCACAGGCCACAATCAACAGCCTGATCAACTATATGTGAAGGAGATGTGTCGCGCTGCACGAGGGAAATGGTGGTTGCACCACATAGTGACAGGTTTTCTGATCCATGCCCCTAGCTTTTTTTAAGGTGTCTGTGACCAACATATGCATAGCTGTATTCCCAGTCATGTAAAATCCATAGATTTATGGCTTAATGAATTTATTTCAGATGACTGATTTCCTTATATGAACTGTAACTCAGTGAAATTTTTGCATGTTGCATTTATATTTTTGTTCAGTATATTTAGCCATTAGCAGCATGTATTATTGTCATGTCCTATGTCTGTCCCTGTTTTGCTGTATCCTCTCACTCTCTCTCTCGTTCAATGTCATGTCAGATGTCCTCTTTCGTTGGCCTAGTCTTGTTAAATGTTTTGAAAATATAAACGTGGGGTATGTGGGGCAAACAAAGGGGATTCCAGACTGCATTTCATGCACTCTGCCTTGTGTTGTTAATAAAGATAATTGTTTTCGATATCCGTGTTGTCTTTGTGTCCTAACCTCGCTGGACCATACCAGTCAAACAAAGATGGTGGCTGCATCACACTACTTTGCTCAATCCAGTAACTGCCCCACCTATCATGTGGTCCTGTGAGCATTATTACACTGGTGGGATATATATGTCAGACCATGAGGACACAAACTTAGGCACAGGTGCGGCCCAGATGGTAGCCCCCGTCCCACATAATGGTCAGCCACTTCCCCCCAACATGCAGCATAAAATATATCTCTGTTACTATCAGGGTGGGCTCAGGACATTAATAGCGGTCTCTCCGTTGATGATAGACGTGACTACACAGTTGAAAATGGTATTGGGAAATGTTTAGACCCTTGTGACAGTCACAATGGGAACTGTGCCAACTTCCTGGCTAGGAGGAGGCTGCATAACGAAACAGCCCCTGAATTTGGCAATGCTCTATGTCGGTTAATGGAGAAAGCGTACCCGACTGCAGATGCCACTACTCTGGATATGTTTACACGTGATCATTTTATTGATTATGTATGTAGTGGGGACTGGCGAGTCAGTCTTCGTTCTGCTAGGCCCGCTACTAGGGAACAAAGCGGGTTTGCTTATGACCGAGGGAACAGAGGCTGAAGCAAATTCTGCTAGGAATGTGGATGTAACTGTCATACACGCAGAAACTGCCGCTACCTGCCGGAAAACTAGAGCGGGTGTGCACGGCATGCCAAATGCTCACCCCCCCTCTTCCTCCTTCTAGAATGGCCTCTCCATGTGACAAGAACACTTCTGGGGTGTACCTCAATGTTAAACTAAGTGGGTGGGACTACCGTCGACCAGTTGATACCTGGGCTCAAGCTTCAATTGTTTCCATTGCTAAAAAACACTAATGGAGACACTGAGTTGATGGGTTACCAGGGCTAAGTTGCTGTAGCTAATGGGGGGGGGTAGTTACTGAATTCTTATGGTGGATATCCTGCCATAAGACATTTTGCTTGGCACTGACTTTGTAGCTACATTTGGTGATGTGATTGATATGGGGGAAGATGAAACCGACTAATGGGAAAGAAGCTACCTCTTGTTGTATGATGCTAACCAACCCAAACTTGTTACTGTTCACTATGATACAGTACTCTCACCCTGTAAGTAATTATCCCGTGGGCAGTTGAAGGTCTTCCCAAGAAGTACACCAAAGGCATGCTGGAACCCTCTTCCTCTTTGCTCAACCATTGTGATGTCAAGGTGGCTCACGTCGTGTGTACAGTTGACCAGGGGGTAATGCCAGTACGTGTAATTAATATGACTGATGAGAACCAGATTCTAAAACGGGGCATGGAAATTGCCACTCTGTTCACTGAGGTGGAGGTAGAAAGTGAAACAGTGGACTTCGAAAAACGGAGTAAAGAGGACATCACCACTTCCTGGTCTGTAAACACCATTGTGGCGCAATTTGGTTTGGAAACGAGAGGTTTTGAACGCACTTCATTCCATTCGTGAACAGGAGATCCAGATCTATGGCAAACTCACCTTACGATGCATCAGATAGATACCAGTAACGCAAAACCCATTAAAATGGCCCCACGCAGGATCCCCCTCCAACTGCAACAGGAAGCCGTAGACCACGTTTAGCAGATGCTAAAGCATGGCATCATCCGCCCCTCATGTAGCCCCTGGACAGCCCCTGTCGTTCTGGTAAAAGAAAGAGACTCAATGATGTCACTGAGAAAGATGCTTACCTGCTCCGGAGAATTGAAGATGCTCTTGACAGTTTAACAAGGCTCGCTGGTTCTCCACCCTCGAGACAGTCGGGTTGGACCCCAAAGACAGATCAAAAACGGTGTTTCCTACCAGACGTTTTACATTTTGGTTTATGCAATGCACCAAGTACCTTCCAGAGATTGATGGATGTAGTCCTAGCAGATTCACAGTAGACCACCCGTTTAGTTGATTTGGATGACATTATTGTGTCCGGTCATACCGTTCAAGAACATCTCCTCCATTTGGATGAAGTTCTTTCCAAGTTGCGCCAGTTCAATCTTGCCCCTATCTGCATCAGCTTACTGAAAAAGGAAGAGTTTCAAATGACGGGAAAACTGCCAGCGGGCATTCACACAGTTGAAAGTTAGCCTCACTACTGCATCAGTCGTGTCCTACCCAGATCCTAACAAGACCTTTATCCTAGGTACCGATGATAACAATGAAGGAATTGGAGCTGTACCATACCAAAGAAGGAAGGATTGGAGTGTGGTAGCATATGCTAGTTGAGCTCTGACAAAGCAACAATGCAAGTATGCTACAACGAAGGAGGAGCTGTTGGGTATGGTTACTTTCAGAAGATACTATAAACATTACCCCTTAGGCAAAGAGTTCATTCTGCGAACAGACCACATCCTCCTACGATGGTTGCACAACTTTAAAGGTTTAGAAGGGCAGCTAGCTCGGTGGGTGGAACAGTTGGCCAATTTTCAATATAAGATTGTGCACCGCCCCCGGAAAGCAGCATGCGAATGCAGACACCCTGTCGAGGCTACCAGCATTCTCTGCCGCGCCCTGTGTTGCGTCAAGCCCTCCCTCTGATCAGTGCCCTGTGGTTTGCGCATTGATGCATGTCAACCAGCTGGCATGGCCAGAACAGGAAGCAGGGGTGGGGGATGACTTTGCAGACGCCCAACAAGAAGATGCAGAAATACGCCTTCTCCTCTAGGTTAAAAGAAGTAGAGTATAGGGGACAAGCGCAGGGAGGTAGAGTAATCAAGCCTTAATATGTGCCAGTATGGGATCAGCTTCAGGTGCAAGGGCTGAGTTTAGTGCATGTCCCCTTGCCTAATGCTGATGCCATTTGTAAGACACAAGTGGTCCTCCACAAAGCTGTGGCGCCTACAGTTTTGGGCATGCTACATAGCACAACAACAGGGGGTCATTTAGGAGTGCTACAGGGGAAAGCCAAAGATCGTTTCGACTGGCCGGGGAGTTTGACAATGTCGCAAAATTGTGTAAGGAGTGTGTGGACTGCACGTCCCGTAAAGCCCAAGGGCGGCCGCCCTGTGCACCCCTAAACCTGTCTGTCACCTCTTGACCGTGTGAACGTATAGCTGTGGATATCTTGGCTCCACTCACTAAAACCGCCAATGGGAAAAGTACATCCTGGTAGAGTGAGATTATATCTCAAAATGGACAGAGGAGTTTGTGGATGTGTTGAACATCCACAAATCTCGAACCTCTGCTTATCATCCCCGGTCAGATGGGTTGCTCGCGCACATCTAGCACACAAGAGAGGTCATCTGACCTCCAGCATCCACGAGAGGGGTCTTCTTCGGCAATGGGAGCGCCAGCAGCGTCTCCTTCAATGGGAGGGAGGTCAATGGGAGACCAACTTTCTCTGGGAGCACGAGCTGTACGAGACCGGAAGCCACTAGCTTGGTCCAAAGTTACCACATGGCTTCGGAGTGACTCAGGGACAGTCTTTTCCATCCAGGATGGGGGACAGTGGGTTGAACTGGGATGTTCTTCTACCATATGTCATGATGGTCTATCGTAGTAGAGTTCATGCAAGTACCGGTTTCAACCCATTCAAAGTGCTGTTTGGTTAAAACATTGACTAGGGGGCAGTATTTTAATTTTTGGAAAAACGTTCCTGTAGTAAATGGGATATTTTGCCAGGACAAGATGCTAGAATATGCATATAATTGACAGTTTAGGATAGAAAACACTCTAAAGTATCCAAAACTGTAAAAATATTGTCTGAGTATAACAGAACTGATATTGCAGGCGAAAGCCTGAGAAAAATCCAATCCCGAAGTGCCTCATGTTTTGAAAGCGCTGCATTCCAATGCATCCGTATTGAGCAGTGAATGGGCTATCAACCAGATTACTTTTTCTCTGTATTCCCCAACGTGTCTACAGCATTGTGACATAGTTTTACGCATTTATGTTGAAGAATACCCGTAAGCGGCTACATTGCGCAACTGGTCACCTGATGGCTCACAGAGTGATTCTCGCATAAAATACAGAGGTAGCCATTATTCCAATTGGTCCTACTGAAAAACCAATTGTACCGGTGGATATATTAAAAACACCTTGAGGATTAATTATAAGCAAACGTTTGCCATGTTTCTGTCGATATTATGGAGCTAATTTGGAATATTTTTGGGCGTTTTCTTGACTGCAATTTCCGGGCGATTTCTCAGCCAAACGTGAAGAACAAACGGAGCTAATCCGCCTACAAAAATAATATTTTTGGAAAAAAGGAACATTGGCTATCTAACTGGGAGTCTCGTGAGTGAAAACATCCTAAGCTCCAAGGTAAACAATTTAATTTGATTGCTTTTCTGATTTCCGTGACCAAATTACCTGCTGCTAGCTGGACAAAATGCTATGCTAGGCTATCGATAAACTTACACAAATGCTTGTCTAGCTTGGCTGTAAAGCATATTTTGAAAATCTGAGATGACAGGGAGATTAACAAAAGGCTAAGCTGTGTCTCAATATATTTCACTTGTGATTTTCATGAATAGGAATATTTATGTCCGTTGCGTTATGCTAATTAGTGTCAGTCGATGATTACGCTCCCTCATGCGGGATGGGGAGTCACTAGAGGTTAAGAAATTGTTCTTCTCGTCAATGTGATGCTTGACATAGATCACAGGAAAAAATGTACATCTGTCAGTGAATATGTATTATGGCTGGATGACACTTTGTCAACTTTAGTGCAGTCAGTGAAAAGACACCAAGCTAGTGCCTCCGGTCAGCAGAAGGCTAGCTTTGATTTTCGGGCCAATTATCTATATTAATCTGTGGGTGAATTGGTTTGGGTTCAAAATAAGGCTAAGAAGCGGGGGGTATTTCCTAAGTTTCAGAGGTGCTACTGTAGCCGATGTGAAATGGCTAGCTAGTTAGCGGTGGTGCGTGCTAGTGGCGTTTCAATCGGTGACGTCACTTGCTGAGACCTTGAAGTAGTGGTTCCCCTTGCTCTGCAAGGGCCGTGGCTTTTGTGGAGCGATGGGTAACGATGCTTCGAGCGTGACTGTTGATGTGTGTCGAGCGTCCCTGGTTCGCGTCCAGGTCAGGGCGAGGGGACGGACGTAAAGTCTATACTGTTACACTACAAACACCCTTTCCAAGTGGTAGAGCAGGTTTTAGATGTCCTGTGCCGTATAGAATTGGCTGAGAGAGGTCCTGAAACTATTGTGCATTTCAAACAACTCAAACTCTTTGTTCCTTGTTCATTTGCAGACACTCCGGTACGACCCGGCAGGCCATCCCGCCGACTGGAGGTCAACCCATGACCCAATTGGGTTATCACAGGCCGGGGTTCCATTCTGCTGTGTATTTTCCAGGAGAGAGGCTGTTCTGCATCCAGGACTGCTGTTGCAGCTGTATCTAGCACACGATAGGGGTCATCTGACCTCCAGCATCTACGCGACGGTACGTCCAGCATTCTTCAGCAACGGGAAGCACCAGCAGAATCTCTTTCAGTGGGAGGAAGGTCGACGGGAGCCCAACAATCTCAGGGAGCATGACCAGTGCAAGACTGGCAGCCACCAGCGTAGTCCAAAGGTACCACATGGCTTTGGAACAACTCAGGGATGGTCTTTTCCACCCAGGATGGGGATAGTGTGATGAAGCTGTAGGACAGCTTGTAAGGGAAGATATCACTAAATCATGAACTATTTGCTCACAAGACTCTGACCAGAACTCTGAGACACTGACATAAGGCAGAGCCAAGAGTGCAGGCAGGTCTTGGCAGGGGAGCTGTGCTTTGATGAACGCTGGACTTGTAGCCTTTGCAAGTATCTGCATTGCACTCACCTTAACAGAGGGAGGTTTTGGCCAGTTCTCCTTAACCGTTCGGACAAGAAAAAAAAGAAAGAAAAGTATTTGTCTGAAGGACAAGTTTCTTTAAAAGTTCATGTTAAGCCCTGCAGATAATTCCACCATGGGTAACTGGCTATAAGAACTGAGCCAATGGACAAGGGGCAATGAAAGGTGGTATGTAAACCTTATGTGTGTCCTTAGTAGCTGTGTGAATATAAAGTCACTGCAACCTTAGATGGCTGCACCAGACCAAATGGTGGCACTATAGATCTCATCGTCACCAGTGACACAATATTACTGTATTAGAGCAATAACTATTGATCAAGTGGACTTTGTCTCATGCAATAAATTATGTCAAATATTGTGTTTAGTATATCTGTACAATCACATATCGTTGCCCGTGCTATGTTGTCTGAACGTAGGGAAAAGTGGATCTTTTATTCTGTAAAATCCTGTCTTGTCGCTTGCACAGTCAGCGTATTACAGCTGTGAGAGTGTATTGAGGTATTTTGGAACGCTAATGTGGAGTGAACCAACTGAGATTTAAATCAACATGGTAATGCTTTCACTGACTGCACATAAAGGAAGATAGTGCCTACATCACAGAGGGCTGGCTTTGTTATCCAACTGATCTTGTGTCATTTCTGTCATCCTGTGAAACCCGTTCATTGCTGCTCTCAGGTATATTTTTTCTGTCTAATGTCCATATTGTTTTCCCCTTTGAATATTGTTCTGTTTCTCTTGAACAATGTCTAATTTGTTATTTCTCTGCTGGTCAGGGAGATTGCTTTACAATTGGTCCATCTCTCTGTTGGTAATAAGTAACTCAGTTGTGAGCAAGTTCTTCTTGTTGGCGAGGCTCCCTGTGCGTTGTCAGCATTTGATGGTGTGCCAGTCTATCAATCTCTCCAGTGTTAGGTCCAGTGTTGGGTCCAGGAAGGTGGGCCTCGAGGGTGGTGTGGTCACCTGCTAATGAAAGTGGCCAGTAGGGGGAGCAGTGCTGCTGTAAGGGGGGCAGAGAGGCCTGCTGTTCCTCCACACTCCATGGCATTCTCCTGCATCAGACACAGGGGGCATCACAGGAGTTTCAGACCATAGAAATGAATTAATACATACAATACATGGTTCAGACAATATACAGATGGTCACATATGCTTAATTTCATGTTATTAAACACTCATAAACAGGCGTTCATGTACTTTCCGTGTAATCACAGAATTGTGACGCAGACACATATCTACACACTGCGTACCTCGGGGTGAAAAGGATGACACGTTTCTGGCCGCTTTCTGTCTTTCTGAAACTTCAGCCTATCACATTTCAGAGACTCATTGTGTGCAGAGGGGTTAAGGATAGAAATACTGATGATGAACCACACCTCAGATACCTCCGATACATTTAACTGATAGCGTGGTGACTGTTTCTGCAACATCATTCTGGCATGATGAGAAAACCGAACCGTAATGCACGCTTCATAAATAGCTACATGTATGAGAAATGTATTAATACCTCTGACAATGAAGCTATTCACATTCTCAGAAAACTAAAGTCTAAGTTCAGAGTTCACTTACAAGACATTTATATTTTAAAAAACACTCAAAAGCTTTGTACTAACAATACACTCCAACACCTCAAACTTAGAGGGTTAGTAAAGGATATACATAATCTCGATGGGATCCATGGAAACCAGGGGGGCAGAGCTGCAGTCACACTTGTTGTCCACGACGACCATGAAGAGATTACTGCTGGGAATCTGCTGAATTACAAAAGATCTGAGGAGTGAGAGAGAAAGAGAGAGTTGAGTGGATGATTTTAACATAAGGCTAGGTCCCCATTTTCTCCACTTCCTGTCTGACTGACGTGCCCAAGGTAAACTGCCTGTTGTTCAGGCCCTGAAACCAGTACCTGTACCATTGGTAAGAAGACACTTTGAAGTTTGTAGAAATGTTAAAATAATGTAGGAGTCTATAACAATAGACATGGTTATAAAAAATAAATAAAAATTGGGGGGGAGCCCATGCTCTTACAATGGAACGTATAGGGAAATAATTAAATCTAGCTCCCAGTATGCAATTCCTATGTCTTCCACTAGGTGTCAGTAGTCTTTGTTCAAGGTTTCAGGCTTGTTTCTTCTAAAACAAGTAAGAAAAATGAGTTTTACTACAGGGACACAGACTTGTGTATGCGCACGATGACACGCACATGCTAATATCGTTTTCGTATTGAACATAATTCTTTCCGTATGAAATATTATAGCTTAATTACATTATGGTATCTTTGGTTTGAATCGAAACATTTTGACTTGTTGAAACAAAATTTAGGGGTAGATTTTGAGATTCCTATCTTGGCATGTTGAACGAGTGGATTACTCAAATCGATGGCGCCAACAAAATACTTTTGATATAAAGAAGGATTTTAATCTAACAGAACGACACTACATGTTACAGCTGGGACCTTTTGGATGACAAATCAGAGTAAGATTTTCAAAAAGTATGTGAATATTTAATTTGTGAATTTATGAAACGTGCGGGTGGAGAAATATTTTGATGTGGGGCGCCGTCCTCAAACAATCATATGGCATGCTTTCGCTGTAAAGCCTACTGTAAATCAGACACTGCAGTTAGATTAACAAGTATTTAAGCTTTCAACTGATATAAGACAATTGGATTTACCTAAATGTTTAATATCCATAATTGTTATGATTATTTATTTGAATTGCGCGTCCTCTAGTTTCACCGGAAGTTGCGCTAGCGGGACGCCTATCCCAGAACTAACGCATGAAATTACCCTGTATTGTGTATACACCTTCAACACACAGGCTAAGTGAGTTTATCGGTGCCTAATACACAGATAAGGTAACTGTGTTACAAGTACCTGGCACACCCCTCACAGTCGATGTTTCCCGTGGTCTCTTTGATGGTACGCTCAGAGACGAATGCAGGGTACTCCGTGTCACATGGCACCATCATGGTCTTTCCCCTCGACCTTTGGGCTGGAAATGGGACATGTAAATCTTAACATAATAAAAACATGAAAGACACACTCACATGTGTGCAAGCACCCACACCTCAAGGTATATTCTTGCACACACTGACCTTTGACTGAGAGATCAACATGCCACCAGCTGTAAAGGTTGAACTCCAGCAGGAAACTGAGGAAAACAAACATAAATTGATATAATAATACAATAATATGTACTGTGGTTGATAATCAGTGCATCTCATTATTTTATCGTATCAAGGTGATTATTTTATTGTTCTCACATGACAAGTTTGGTCAGGAGCCATTTCACGATGGAGAAGGGCTGGGAGAGAAGAAATTAAATAAATAGCATTGACTGGATGTATGTAAGTCTGATGAGTAGTTTAGGGACAGTATGTACATGTGATATTTAGGGAGAGTCCTTACATGTGACAATATTTAGGGACAGTACTTACATGTGATAGAGAGCGTGCGCTGTCACTGCTGCCAGCATACACTCTACAGAGAGCCTGGTAGTCATACAGAGTGATCCTAGAGAGAGGAGAAAATAGACCATTCATTGTGTGTGTGTGTGTGTGTGTGTGTGTGTGTGTGTGTGTGTGTGTGTGTGTGTGTGTGTGTGTGTTCAGGGTATGACTGTAACATGATTTATCCTCTAACCTTTTGAAGGAACCCATGAGAAGCAGCTTGTTCATAACAGCACTTTCCACCTCTCCAAAGAACAGCCCCGTCTGAGGAAGATGTTTATTTAAAGGCAAATACTAAGAACCAGGGGAGCTACAGGACACACACACACACACACACACACACACGTCTAGTATATAATTTATGGTACCTGAGAGTAGTCCTCTGTGACCAGAATAAATCCGTTGTTGTCAATAAGGTAACATTTGATGTCCTGTTCGAAATAAAGAAAGGAACATTAATTCAGATCTTCAAGGCATGACGTCATTTAATAATTCAATACTGAGAGGAAACAGAAAGGTCAGACAGTATAGACAGGAAGTAGAAAATCTGAGACATGGACCACAGGCTACGAAGCAGGAAGTAGCATGAGCCAGTGACAGAAACTACTGTCTGGTCTTACCTCATTATCACAGCTAATGGTGCACTTCCCATCCAGAGCAGCACACTGGATCGAATCAATAAGATGAATAAATGATTAGAATAATCCATAAAGCATGTCTCACAGCACTGGATATTGTGTGTGTGTGTGTGTCTACCTGTCTACTAGCGGTCCAGAACTTCCTCTGAAAGAAATCCAGCTTCATCTGAATCCCAACAGCTATAGTGGGTTTTAACAAAAACAAACATAACAGTCAGCACACTGTACATCTAGAAGAGGAATTAAAAATGTATTAAAGAGTTTCGTCACATGTCTTCAAAGGGTTTTTATATGGTTTAAAACATTAGTTACAAGCCTATAACAGGTACAGTAGCTCTCTATGTCAGGGAGAAGGTAGGGTCTTTTTCAGGGAGCTTACAGGCAACAATAGGCGACTTCCTGTCATCCAGCAGTTGTATGGCAGTGCTGGCCAAAACCACACTCTTATTCTCATTTCCTGGAGTAAAAAACAGGAACACAGAAGCACAGATATTAGCCTCAATCAACAAATGTTGTGTAAATGGAAAACAATTCCTACTATTTCAAAAGATCTTATAAAATACACTATATATTCCATTCCACCCTCAGCACCGAAGCATAATCACAGCTGGAAAACCAAGTCACAGAAACAAAAGGGAATACTCCTTTTCTAACCAAAAGATGGCGCCATACCCACAGCTTTCAGCAGGCAATAGCAAACCACAGTACTACACTCAGTGATGGAATCCCATCAGTAGCCTACAACCAGGATGTTTGAAGTGATTCTGACAGAGTGATGTGTTCTTATGAAAAATAAACAGTTCTGGTACTAGCACTACAGAACCTCTGGGGACAGGGATTGTTGGAGGAGGTTATAGTATTAAACAGGGGAGGTGATAGTAAAGGAGGGATATTTTACAACAGACTAAGGGATGAGAGCAGTTAGAGGAAGGTAGAGGCTGGTAGATAACAGGGAACAGTGTGATCCTGATCCTCTCTTTCCCTCAGGGGGAAGAAAGTGGGGCACATTAATTACAGACAGCAGTGAGAGATGAGCTGTACAACACAACTTCTCTAATATACAGTAGCTCACTCTCCCTAACTTGTAATTGAGTGTCATCTGTAGGCTGTTTTCCCCACACCCCACTCAACAGATCTCTTTAGTTAACCCTGTGTACTGTATCTCTGATAGGTTTTACCATGACGATTCGCTGTATCTGTGTCTCTGATAAAGGGTGTAGTTAGCCTCTTCGCTCAGTGAGACTTGTTCACATTAATCTAGTCTCCTGTCACTGCAGGCCACATCCCGTACCCCGATAACATATTTATCAGCCCCTCTGATTGACCTATTTCCGTTAACCTTTTCC
The DNA here is from genome assembly GCF_018296145.1 of Oncorhynchus tshawytscha. Taxonomy (NCBI): domain Eukaryota; kingdom Metazoa; phylum Chordata; class Actinopteri; order Salmoniformes; family Salmonidae; genus Oncorhynchus; species Oncorhynchus tshawytscha. Next base: position 45,660,914 of record NC_056430.1, read on the forward strand.
CATCACAAGGAATGCCTTACCGATCGGTACGGGATATAAAGTGTGTGAACTATGGTAAAAATAAACATTTAAATCCACATTTTCCAAAAGTCACTCCCTAGTCCCATACTCCGTAGTTGTCGCCATGCAAGATTACCGCGTGATCTCAGCTGGCAACGAACCTTTGGCTTTAGGGTGTGTGAGGGCTCAGACGGGTCGAGTGGTCCGACTGCGCCCTCTCCTGGAGGTGGGCTGCAGCACAGCCACTACTGATTTGCTCACCTGGGGACAATTGACTGAGTATTGTTTGTGCTCTCTAAAGACCTGACTGAAGGGGCAGAGGGGGGAGAGTGATGATGAGCCAGAGACTATGGTGAATTCCAGGACAGTAGGATGTCCTGTTAATGGTTTGGCTCAAGCTGTTGGATTGGCGTTTGGTACCAACTGTTCGTTTTTACGGTCCCGGGGAGAGTTGAAAGAACACCGAATACAGTTTCCTTTTTTTGTTGAAGTCACGTCTCTGCGTCTCATTTCGTGCTGTCCCGCCTAGGATTTTGTCAGTGAAAATGTACGGCCTTTCACAGGTGACATGGTGTGAATTCGGTAAACTCTGGAAAAGTTGGATTTAAACGTTTATTTTCACAGAGTGGATAGTCCGTAAAAACTGGTAGGGCATATAACCCGGAGGTTATAGATTTGCCTTCGGTGACAGGAAAATTTGATCGGAAATAGATAACCAGAAGGCTGGTAAATATGTTTTTCGGGGTTCACGATGTCGCCTTCAGCTACGGGAGACCAGATTAATGTGTGCATGTCTCCCAGAGTGACGTGGCTAACTACACCCTATATCAGTGACACAAATACACTAAATCTTCATGGTAAAACCTATCAGAGACACACCGAATCTCTACGGTAACCCACAGAGATACAGTAGACAGGGTTAACTAAAGAGATCCATTGAGTGGGGTGAGGAGGAAAATAGGCTACAGATGACACTCAATTACAAATAAGGGAGAGTGAGCTAATGTATATTAGAGAAACTGTATATTGATTAAAGTAAAATGAAGTTGTATTTCAAAGACAACATAATTGAAATACAGTGCAAGTAAATGATGGTGTAACGCCTTGTGTTAAGTGCGGGTGTGTTTAAGGTGAGGGGATTCTGGACATAGAGTAAAGGTACGTTTTGTGTAAGTGTCTCCATACCTCCAAAGGGGATGGAGTAGACAAAGGTGCCGGGAACCTGCTCTGCTGCCCTCTTGTACCACAGAGGGAAGTGGTCAGCGTTGAACACCCCCTCCTTATCCTCTGCCGTCAGGAAGTCTCTGATGAGACACAGGAGGACATGAAGGAGTCAGAGGAGAGACTACAAGTCACTGGTATATTGCTTTGTCTCAGTTGTTGCACTGATTGGCCAGATGCTCAGTATCGTACTCACTGATTGGATAGGTGCTCTGGGACAACAAACAGGCTGGTTCTAGAGAGGCCAGTGCGTGTGCCTAGGTAAGCAATCTCCACTCCTTTGTCTGAGTTCCTGTTGGGGTGATGCAAACAAACAATGAAAACAAAGAGCAAACAAACATTCAGCACATTAATCACGATACCACAGAGTAGAGAGGATTGTGGGAAGAGGCGGGAACCACAAGGGTGATCAAAGCAGAGAGCCCTAGTGACGCGCTGATGTCGTTGATGTTTTGAACTGTTTAACGACCACCACCAACCCCGCAAAGAGCTGTGAGAGCAACAGAGGGAGGCGTGTTGCATAAAGGAGTTGAGGAGGAGTTAGTTCAAGTTCAGGAGTTAGTAGGCTAGACTCACTCGGACTTGTTGAGGGCCAGGCCGGTCCAGTAGGCCTCCAGTGGGGCTGTGACCACAGCATCAAACAACACCTCCTGGACCAGCTCCCTGTCACCTACAGCAGAGAGGGAGTGGTTCAGTCCTGGAAACACACTACCAAGTCCTCTACAGACAGGACATAGGATATAGGGTTAGGGTTAAGGCTAGGGTTGGAGCGAGGGTTAGGGTTACAGCTAGGTTATATGACTTCCCAGGATGTATAATGAAACCCCAGTAGGCTATAGATCCCAGTGTGGTGTAACTTACATTTGATGTGTGGCTTGCGTCCGGTCAGGTAGAGTTTAATGGCCTGGATCTGGGAGAGGGAGCGGTGCTCATGGTGCTCATCTGTGTTGCAATACGTCCTGTCAGAGAAATAGGTAGACACACACCCAAAACACTTGAGGAGCTGACCAACAGAAACTAAACTAAATTACAGAACGAAAAATATAGAAAGTGGCACAGTCTATTTCAGGCAAATAACACATGTTGCTGCGTTTCAGCTGAACAGAACATAGACAGACATGCTGTTATATCACATGGCTCAACATAACATGCCTACTAAGACAAACAGGGTGCGTTCATATAATTTCACTCCATCTACTCAGGTTTCAGAGCACTCTTGACTGAGTGTATCAGAGCGCAGAATAACTGATGAATTTACGAACGCGCAAACACTCGTTGAATATGACAGGTCTCAGTAAGTGACGGCAAATAAACATAATTCAATTATTGCCAGCAGCACAGCTACAGTCACCAACGCTCTAGATAACATGAAAGCAGCCTAACCAGCTCTGCTTGGGCGAGTAAAATGGTCAGAGTGATGTGTTCTCTCATTTGTGTCTGGAAGTAGCTAGCTAGCAAGATAGCAAGATTTAACCAGTTAGCTTGGGTGCTTGACAGCCTTTGAGGTCAAAACGCTCGGATCAACCCTACTCCTCGGCCAGAGCGTCCAATGTGCACTCTGAGAGCAAAACTCTGAATTTACCAAAAGACAATCTTACAATGCTCTTAATTTACAAAAGTCCAAAGCGCATACTGAGCGCACTCTGGCATTCCAGAGTGAATTTACAAACACACCCACAGAAAGCAATAACCTATATAATGCTTGACTGACCTATCCCAAGCTCATAACCCCCCACATCACCCAAAACCCCCTGCATTACCATTCATCTGCCAGCGCAACATCTGGCTGTTCCAGGTCAAGGAGCCCTGCAAAACACATGAACATCAGATAAGTGACGCTTCAACAGGGACAGGCTGAGTGCCCTGATATATGGCCTTAAGAACAGGCAGACCACAGGTACAGAATATCCATAAACGTCTATGAAACTGATGAAGCTCTCATAGTTCGTTGAGTGAGTGAGTGACTCTTACCTGCTTCCACTGAGACGTTTCCTCTGAAGAAGAATTTGCCATGGCCTCTAGACAAAGCCACTCCGACACTGAACACAGAAACACACGGCAGGGTGAGCAGCAGAGAGAAGTCAACAGTTACACTCTTAGGGCTGGTTTCCCAAACATAGAATAAAGCCTAGTCCTGGACTAAAAATAATGTTCAGTGGGGATTCTCCACTGTGGTGCAGCAGTCTAAGGCACTGCATCTCTGTGCTAGAGGCATCACTACAGACCCTGGTTTGATTCCAGGCTGTTCCAAGATAGAGTAGCAGTCAGACGTCTTGTCGTGTTGTGTCCCTTGTATATATTTGTTTTTTTTTACATATTTTTCTTCGCATATCTTTTTTTTAAAAATTCTAAACCTCAACATCTAAATACTCTTCTGCAACCCGCCTCACCCAATGTAGCGTGGATCTGCTTTTTTTTTCTAAAGTATTTATATTTACTTCGGATCCGGAAGCCCTCAACTGAAGCTAGCCAGCTAACTACCAGCTATCAGTCAGCAAACCATTGCTAGCGGTCATCAGCTAACCTTTTGCTCGGATAGCTCTCGCCAGTTCGAACAACGCGACTCTAACCAGAGCATAACGGACCTATTATTTTTATCCCCGGATTCCCACCGCAAACGGAACTTTTTCATCTGGATCTTCACAACTAGCTAACTAGCTAACCGCAACCCCGGATGACTACTCCTGGCGTTTCCATCCACTTAGCTTGAAGCTAGCCCGGCCAGAGCTCCTGTGCTACAATATCCGGACCCACGACCGGTCTATCAATGTCACCGCATGAAGAGGCATAAACAGACTTAACCCCCATCGCGATGTCCCCCAAAGGCTAACTTTCTAGCCCTTGCTATCTGCTTGCTTGCTAATTCGGCCTGCTAACTGCTAGCTTGTTTAGCCCCGGCCTACTAATTGTTAGCTTGTTAGCACAGGCCTGCTAACTGTCTGAATCGCCGCGTCCCCAGCCAGCCAATCCACTCACTGGACCCATATTTACTTTCAATCGCTTTTCGATTTTTAATTCGATTATACCTTCCGGTAACCTGCCTCACCCAATGTGATACAGAATCGCTATTATTTTAAATTTTTAGAACACATTCAAGAACCTCCAGAAGCCAACCAGCTAACTAGCTATAAGCTATTTAGTCATTGTTAGCCACTGCTAGCGGCTTTTACCTTCTGCACAGCCAGCCAGTTTTTTTAGCCTGGATAATACTCGCCAGTCTAGCTTCCCTGTCCCATCCACCACTGCCCCATGGACACTGTGATCACTTGGCTACATAGCTGATGCCTGCTGGACTGTCCATTAATCACGGTACCCCATTCTGTTTGTTTATGTTTTATCTGTCGGCCCCAGCCGCACTCAGGCTCTGTGTGTAGTTAATCCGACCCTCTCTGCCTAGTCAACGCCATTTTACCTGCTGTTGTTGTGCTAGCTGATTAGCTGTTGTTGTCTCACCTACTGGTTTAGCTAGCTCTCCCAATCAACACCTGTAATTACTTTATGCCTCGCTGTATGTCTCTCTCAAATGTCAATATGCCTTGCATACTGTTGTTCAGGTTAGTTATCATTGTTTTAGTTTACAATGGAGCCCCTAGTTCCACTCTTCATACCCCTGATACCTCCTTTGTCCCACCTCCCACACATGCGGTGACCTCACCCATTACAACCAGCATGTCCAGAGATACAACCTCTCTTATCATCACCCAGTGCCTGGGCTTACCTCCGCTGTACCCGCACCCCACCATACCCCTGTCTGTGCATTATGCCCTGAATATATTCTACCATGCCCAGAAATCTGCTCCTTTTATTCTTTGTCCCCAACGCTCTAGGCGACCAGTTTTGATAGCCTTTAGCTGCACCCTCATACTACTCCTCCTCTGTTCCGCGGGTGATGTGGAGGTAAACCCAGGCCCTGCATGTCCCCAGGCACCCTCATTTGTTGACTTCTGTGATCGAAAAAGCCTTGGTTTCATGCATGTCAACATCAGAAGCCTCCTCCCTAAGTTTGCTTTACTCACTGCTTTAGCACACTCTGCTAACCCTGATGTCCTTGCCGTGTCTGAATCCTGGCTCAGGAAGGCCACCAAAAATTCTGAGATTTCCATACCCAACTATAACATTTTCCGTCAAGATAGAACTGCCAAAGGGGGAGGAGTTGCAGTCTACTGCAGAGATAGCCTGCAAAGTTCTGTCATACTTTCCAGGTCCATACCCAAACAGTTCGAACTACTAATTTAAAAAATGACTCTCTCCAGAAATAAGTCTCTCACTGTTGCCGCCTGCTACCGACCCCCCTCAGCTCCCAGCTGTGCCCTTGACACCATTTGTGAATTGATTACCCCCCATCTAGCTTCAGAGTTTGTTCTGTTAGGTGACCTAAACTGGGATATGCTTAACACCCCGGCAGTCCTACAATCTAAGCTAGATGCCCTCAATCTCACACAAATCATCAAGGAACCCACCAGGTACAACCCTAAATCTGTAAACAAGGGCACCCTCATAGACGTCATCCTGACCAACTGGCCCTCCAAATACACCTCCGCTGTCTTCAACCAGGATCTCAGCGATCACTGCCTCATTGCCTGTATCCGCTACGGATCCGCAGTCAGAGTATTGAGTATTGATCAAGATTTATGGATGAATCAATGAATGTGCTGAAAAACTAAAGTAGTGTGTGTACCCTACTCTCAAAGCATCTCCCCTTACCTGAAGGGAGTTCCCTTGACTTCAGTGTAGAAATAGTCATTGTGCATCTTCAGGAGTCTTTTCTGAAAGCACATAGAGAAGCATGGAGAATGAGGAGTCATCCAGTGGATCTCATTAAAAGATGAAGTCCGTGCCCCTGCGGAAATCGAAATAGCATAATCAAAGAATCCCCATAAAAAAATGTCTGTTTACGCTAGAGACTTCTGTTTTGAATGGGCTACGCCGGTGTCGGCCTTCCGAATCTGCGGTGGAAGGTGGCAGAGCTACAGCGGTGTTTGTCGGACCAGGAAACATCCTGCAAATCGGTCTTCTAATGAAAACGTCTGTAGCGTCCGAAGATGAGATTCTCACAAACACGATGACGTTCTCCATTTTGCTCTACGACCCCCACAAGCGTCAGTCGGCACCACCGATCTGCCAACTTCTTGTCGGTAGCGTGTGAAAGGTTTAGCCTACACACTAATACAGGGTTTGCCAAACTCTGTCCTTGGGACCCAAAGGCGTGCACATTTAGGTTTTTTTTTGCCCTAGAACTTGTTAATGTAATTTAATTATGCCAATGTGCTTTCATCAATTGAAAGCCCTTAATCTATTTTATGAGAATTTCTACGATTTCTTGTTTGCATAAAATAGACGCAGACCAGTCTTTCAATAATAGGTAATAGAATTTATTCTCGGAGCACGCTCCCACTTAATCACGTGCAGCAGTTTATATAGAGATCATGACGTCATTTCATTGCTTTAACAGAATCCCCTCCTCTCGACCGGGACAAAGTAAGGTGAAAAGTTCATTCTAACTTACTAACACACTCCCAGATAACTTTTGACCCCTCAACATTATCGATCACCACTGAACTGACAGTTTTAATTAACAGAAAACCTAGGAATGCACTCACTGCCTTATCTAAAAACCCCAGAGCTAAGTTTCTTTAGGGTCAACCATAGGCTAACGACATCTGTTTTCACAGTCCACAACCCATAGAGTTAATCAGATATAATAAAACAGAGTATAAGTTTACTTAGTTACAGTTCCATTTAAAATGATTTGTTCAGTCATATTAATCATAATTTCCTAACAAACTGCACAGCTGATTCAAATAATTATCTAATCATCATAATTTGAATCAGCTGTGTAGTGTTAGGGGGGAGGGAAAAGAGAACAGAGTTTGGGAAACTTTGCACTAATATGACCCCACCATCAACAGGTTAGACTGTCACGAACATGTACATGCTGGTTGTTTTGCTCTAGCAAGCCCACCCCATAAGCCTCGTCTGAAGGTAGCCCGGTACCAGTTTAAAAAATAAATGGAAGCATATATGGAAGTAGTTTAGAACATAAAAAAGTGGTTCAATTTGGTTAAAACCTTTTTTTTTAAAGATATCCTGATCTTTCGTAGATCTCTCAGATATAGGACTTACACTGCAAAACATAGTTCCTTTTTATTTATTTTTGGGGATATCTGTTTTGCAATGTATTCAATGTGTTCCTATGGGCTAATAGCATTAAGGCCACATTTGATGAAATAACTTTTATTGCAACTTTTTTTTTTTAGGGGTCCTAAAATTCTAAATCAAATAGCTAAATGATCCTTGGTTGGGCTTTCTTAAAACAATTCCATATGTTAACCCATTCCCGGGCCCATAGACCTTAAGGGGTTCAAAAAGGAGAGTGTAATCTTTTCTTTAATTGTCAGAGTCATAATTTAATCTTCAGTCTCACCCCTTTGTCCACTGTCTTCTTCACCTCCATGGAGAATGTCCCAGTCTTCCTGTTGACCATGGCATTACGCAGCTGTAACATAAGAACAGGATATTTATCAGGATGCAAAGAGTCCATGCTGTCTTAGAGTATACAGCGGCAGGGTAGCCTAGTGGTTAGAGCGTTGGAGTAGTAACCGGAAGGTTGCAAATTCAAGTCCCTGAGCTGACAAGGTACAAATCTGTCGTTCTGCCCCTGAACAGGCAGTTAACCCACTGTTCCTAGGCTGTCATTGAAAATAGGAATTTGTTCTTAACTGACTTGCCTAGTTAAATAAAGATAAAAAATAACAACTCCCTGGAAAACAGTGGCAATTCTTACTGAGTGGACGTTCCAGGTTATTTAAATAAATAGGGATACCTCAGGATTTGCATGAAGCCCTTTATCTACTTTCCTAAGAGTCAGATGAACTTGTGGATAACATTTGTATGTCTCTGCGTGCTGATTGAAGAATGTTGCTAACTAGCAATTGCTAACCAGTGTTAGCACAATGACTGGAAGTCTAAGGTGACTGATAGCATGCTAGTAGATACCATAGACCTCCAGTCCTTGCACTAACGCTACAGTAGTTAGCATTGGCTCACGAAACTACCTCTAACTTCCTTCATACTGGATGCAGAAACATAAAAATGGTATCCATGAGCTGATCTGACTCTGGGGAAGTTATCCCAAAGTATCCCTTTAAGTATAGTAAAGGCAGTAGTAGTTTATCAGGAGTGTGTGTCTAATGTTTTGTTACGTCATGATTTAGACATACAAAGTCATCCTTGTCCTCCCACTCCACTTCTGACAGGTCCACACTGCTGTAGTTGGGTTTCCTCCTCTTCTGGCCCTCCTGGTACTGAGGCACAGAGGAAACACACATTTGATGGGAACAGTTGAGGAAGTCTAGATTTCGTTGTGGATGGTTTGGGTGCACAGCTAAGTTAAGAGTGAACCTATACAAGGCTTCGTTCACACAGTCTTGCTCAAAACCAGAACAATCCTAGCCAGGTTAAGCAGACTGACGGCTGTGCTCAAACTAAATGTGAGCTATCGTGAGATCAGGCTGGTTCCACCAGGCTAGAACTCCCCAAAATGCAATCCCAAATTGATCAGTTCAATCAACAACCAATAACATAAGCATGTCCAGTCCCACACACAAAGTCCAGTAGGGTCTAGTACAGCCTCAAAAGAGACAACCACAGTCACAGCACAGAGAAACACACACTTACAGTACATAGAAAACCAACACATTCTAAAACACATATACACACACAAACACACAGTGTCACAGAGAGGTACTAACATCACATAGACACTGTTACACACAGATCCACTAGCACCAGTTTCCAGTGGAACCCATGCAGGGTCCCAGAGAGAGAGTGAGTGTCTGTGGTCTAGTCTCTGTATGGTACAGTTACAGGACAGGAGGGTTACCTCTGGGTTAGTGTTAGCTCAGTTAGCCAGGGCCAGCCAGCCCTACAGTAGTAGCAATGGCCTGTATCCCTCCCTGCATGCATACATCAAAGGAAAAGGTGGGCATTACAGATTGAGTCTCCCAAACTTCCTCGGTAATACACACTCACACTGTTTACGTGTATGTGGTCAACATAGTCTGTCATGTAACAGAAAAGGACACTTTCTGTTTTTCAAAACACAGGCATTCAGTGTCTGTATTTAAACTATTTATTTAAAGAGATTCTCCGGTACTTTTTCTATACTTTACTTTTTAGCCAGTAGTTCTGAAAGTAATGCTCACGAGCAAAAAGTTGCCTGAGAAAATGATGTACTATGTCACATACAGTGCATTCGGAAAGTATTCAGACTCTTTGACTTTTCCAAATTTTGTTAGGTTACAGCCTAATACTAAAATAAGTAAATAAAAATCCTCATCAATTTACACGCAATACCCTATAATGACAAAGTGAAAACAGTTTTGGGGGAATTTTTTGCTAATTTATAAAAATGTAATAAACAGAAATATCTTATTTACATAAGTATTTAGTCCCTTTGCTATGAGACTTGAAATTGAGCTCAGGTGCATCCCGTTTCCATTGATCATGTCACGCCCTGGCCATGGAGAGGGTTTTATTCTCTATTTTGGTTTGGCCAGGGTGTGACTAGGGTGGGAATTCTAGTTTCTTTAGTTCTATGTTTTCTATTTCTTTGTGTTTGCCCGGGTGTGGTTCTCAATCAGAGGCAGCTGTCTATCATTGTCTCTGATTGGGAATCATACTTAGGCAGCTTTTTCCCATCTGTGTTTTGTGGGTAGTTGTTTTCTGTTTCTGCACCTGACAGAACTGTTCGTTGTCGTTTTTGCTCTTTGTTATTTTGTTCTAGTGTTCAGATTTTAATAAACATCATGAACATGTACCACGCTGCGCTTTGGTCCACTCCCTCTTCTTCAGACGAGCGTTACAGAACTACCCACCACCAACGGATCAAGCAGCGTGGTAAGGAGGAGCAGCGTGTAATGGACTCCTGGACATGGGAGGAAATCCTGGACGGAAAAGGACCCTGGAGGCAGGCTGGGGAGTAGCGCCGAACTGGGAGCAGCTAAAGCTGAGAGGCGGCGTTATGAGGGAACATGGCTAGCAAGGAAGCCCGAGAGGCAGCCCCAAAAACTTTTTTGGTCAGGCACCGTGTTATGTGGTGGAGCGCGCGGTGTCTCCAGTACGTGTTCTTAGCCTGGTGCACTACATCCCAGCTCCCCGCATCTGCCGGGCTAGGGTGAGGATCCAGACAGAAAGGATTGTGCCAGCCCTGCTCTCCAGACCTCCAGTACGTCTCTACAGCCCAGGACATCCTGCGTCGGCTCTGCACACTGTGTCTCCAGTGCATCTGCACAGGCCAGTGCGTCCTGTGCCTGCGCCCCGCACGTGCCGGGCCAAAGTCACCATCCAGCCAGGACGGGTTGTGCAGGGTCTTAGCTCAAGATCTCCAGTGCGCCTCCACGGCCCAGTTTATCCAGTGCCTCTGCCTAGGACAGGGCCTCCTGTATGTCTCTCCAGCCTGGTGAGTCCTGTACCTGCACCCAGAACTAATCCTCTTGCATGTCTCCCCAGCCAGGTGAGCCCTGTGGCAGCTCCACATACCAGACTGCCCATACGTCTCCTCCATCCAGTGATGGTTCATGGCAAGAAGCCTCCAGTGAATATCCATGGCACGAAGCCTCCAGTGATGATCCATGGCAAGAAGCCTCCAGTGATAGTCCAGTCATGATCCATGGCAAGAAGCCTCCAGTGATGATCCATGGCACGAAGCCTCCAGTGGTGAGACATGGCACGAAGCCTCCAACGAGGGCCTCCAGACCGGAGCCTCCAGCGCCGCCCTCCAGTCCGGAGCCTCCAGCGCCGCCCTCCAGTCCGGAGCCACCAGCGACAGCCTCCAGTCCAGAGCCCTGGCCATAGAGAGGGTTTTATTCTCTATTTTGGTTAGGCTAGGGTGTGACTAGGGTGGGCATTCTAGTTTCTTTAGTTCTATGTTTTCTATTTCTTTGTGTTTGGTTCTCAATCAGAGGCAGCTGTCTATCGTTGTCTCTGATTGAGAATCATACTTAGGCAGCTTTTTCCCACCTGTGTTTTGTGGGTAGTTGTTTTCTGTTTTGTTTTTCTGCACCTGACAGAACTGTTCATGGTCATTTTTGCTCTTTGTTATTTTATTCTAGTGTTCAGATTTTAATAAACATCATGAACACGTACCAAGCTGCGCTTTGGTCCACTCCCTCTTCTTCAGACGAGCGTTACAGATCATCCTTGAGATGTTTCTACAACTTGATAGGAGTCCACCTGAGGTAAATTAGATTAATTGGACATGATTTGGAAAGGCACACACCTGTCTATATAAGGTCCCACGGTTGACAGTGCATGTCAGAGCAAAAACCAAGCCATGAGGTCGAAAGAATTGTCTGTAGAGCTCCGAGACAGGATTGTGCCGAGGAAAAATGTCTGCAGCATTGAAGGTCCCCAATAACACAGCGGCCTCCATCGTTTTTAATTGGAAGAAGTTTGGAAACACCAATACTCTTCCTATAGCTGGCCGCCGGACAAACTGAGCAATCAGGGGAGGAGGGCCTTAGTCAGGGAGCTGACCAAGAACCCGATGGTTAGCGAGCTCAAGAGTTCCTCTGTGAAGATGGGAGAACCTTCCAGAAGGACAACCATCTCTGCAGCACTCCACCAATCAAGCTTTTATGGTAGAGTGGCCAGACGGAAGCCACACCTCAGTAAAAGGCACGACAGTCTGCTAGGAGTTTGCCAAAAAGGCCCCTAAAGGACTCTCAGACCATGAGAAACAAGATTCTCTGGTTGGATGAAAACAAGATTGAACTCTTTGGCCTGAATACCAAGCGTTACGTCTGGAGGAAACCTGGCACCATCCTTATGGTGAAGCATGGTGGTGGCAGCATCATGCAGTGGGGATGTCTTTCAGCAGCAGGGCCTTGGAGACTTGCCAGGATCGAGGGAAAGATTAATGGAGCAAAATACAGAGAGATCCTTGATGAAAACCTGCTCCAGAGTGCTCAGGACCTCAGACTGGGGCGAAGGTCTACCTTCCAACAGGACAATGACCCTAAGAACACAGCCAAGACAACGCAGGAGTGGATTTGGGACAAGTCTCTGAATGTCCTTGTGTGGCCTAGCCAGATCCTGGACTTGAACCTCATCTCTGGAGAGACCTGAAAATAGCTGTGCAGTGACACTCCCCATCCAAGCTGACAGAGCTTTGGAGGATCTGCAGAGAAGAATGGGAGAAACTCCACAAATACAGGTGTGCCAAGCTTGTAGCGTCATACCCAAGAAGACTAAAGGTGCTTCAACAAAGTATTGAGTAAAGGGTCTGAATACCTATGTAAATGTGATATTTCTGTTTAGTTTTTTTAGAGATGTGCAAAGATTTCTACAAACGTATTTTTTGCTTTGTCGTTATGGGCTATTGTGGATAGATTGAGAACTTTTTTTTAATCCATTTTAGAATAAGTCTGTAACGTAACAAAATGTGGAAAAAGTCAAGGGGTCTGAATACTTTCTTAATGCACCATATGTACACATACTGTACATGCAACATGTCACTGTGCTCTCTCTCTCTTGCTCTGCTGTGTGTGCATCTTGCTTGTGTTCCCTCAAATGGTGAGGAGCTGAAGCTTATTGGCAAGAACTCGAATTGCTAGGAGGCTGACCCACTCCGGGGAAAATGTAGGGAAAATAGTGCAGCACAGCTTCCAGAAAAACAAACTAGGGATTTCGTGGTTAATTGAGGTAAGACAGTAATTCTGCTCATAGATTATGCATGTATGAACTACACACTGACACATCTGGCCAAAAGCAGGAAATAGTCGTTCAGTAGTCGCCAAAGTTCCGGAGAATGTCTTTAAAGGTCCAATGCAGCCATTTGTATCTCAATATCAAATGTCTGGGTAACAATGAAGTACCTTATTGTGATCGTTTTCAATTCAAATGTTTTAAAAAATGTTTAAAAAAGAATTTTGCTAGGACTCTCTGGGAGGAGTTTGAGTGGGGAGGGGAAAACTGCAATGTACTGTAGCTGTTTAACCACTCCAAAGATTAGTATGTGTAAAGGCTTTTTGGGTTAGGGTTAGTGCATTGTGGCAAGGCTTGGGTTAGGGACAGGGGTTAGGGACAGGGGTAGGGGTAGGGTCGCAAAATTTAGGCAACTTTCCCAGAATTCCCAGGTTTTCCAGAAATCCTGCTTAGACGATGCCCGGTATAAGGAGGGGATAAGCAGGAAATCCTGAATCCTCTAACCATTATTTCTGAGGAAACCTTTGATTTTACAACCCTAGGCAGGGGACATAGTGTATGAGTGTGTTTAAAAGACAGTGTGTTACCAGTGGCCTCAGGTCCGGATGGGTCAGGATGTAGCCGTTGTTTGTGATGGCAAAGGCGTAACCGTGGATACCCAGCTGAAGGCATAAAAACAATATATAGAGTAGAAGCATGGCCGATTAATTAGGGCCGATTTCAAGTTTTCATAATAATTGGTAATCTGCATTTTTTTGGCATTTTTGTAAAAGACAATCAATCTTAACATAATCACGAGTTAACTACATATGGTTGATGATATTACTAGTTTAACTAGCTTGTCCAGTTTTGCAAATAATCAATGTGATCCCTGTTAATTTATCATCGAATCACAGCCTACTTAGCTAAAAGTGTATTTACGAAAAAGCGCTGTCGTTGCACCAATGTACATTACCATAAACATCAATGCCTTTCTTAAAATCAATACACAAGTATATATTTTTAAACCTGCATATTTAGTTCAAAGAAATCATGTTAGCAGGCAATATTAACTAGAGAAATTGTGTGACTTCTCTTGCGTTCTGTGCAAGCAGAGTCCGGGTATATGCAGCAGTTTGGGCCGCCTGGCTCGTTGCGAACTGTGTGAAGACCATTTCTTCCTAACAAAGACCGTAATTAATTTGCCAGAATTGTACATAATTATGACATAACATTGGAGGTTGTGCAATGTAACAGAAATATTTAGACTTATGAATGCCACCCGTTCGATAAAATATGGAACGGTTCCGTATTTCACTGAAAGAATAAACGTTTTGTTTTCGAAAATGCTAGTTTCTGGATTTGACCATATTAATGACCTAAGGCTCATATTTCTGTGTGTTTATTATATTATAATTAAGTATTTGATATGATATTTGATAGAGCAGTCTGATTGAGCGGGGGTAGGCAGCAGCAAGCTCTTAAGCATTAATTCAAACAGCACTTTCCTGCGTTTGCCAGCAGCTCTTCACAATGCTTGAAGCACAGTGCTGTTTTCAAGCCTATCAACTTCTGAGATTAGGCAGGCAATACTATGGTGCCTATAAGAACATCCTACATCAAAGGTATATGAAATACAAATGGTATTGAGCGAAATTGTCCTATAATTCCTATAATAACTACAACCTAAAACTTCTTAACTGGGAATATTGAAGACTCATGTAGAAAGGAACCACCAGCTTTCATATGTTCTCATGTACTGAGCAAGCGTTAGCTTTTTTACATGGCACATATTGCACTTTTACTTTCTTCTCCAACACTGTGTTTTTGCATTATTTAAACCGAATTGAACATGTTTCATTATTTTTTTGAGACTAAATTGATTTTTATTTACGTATTATATAAAGTTTAAAAAAAAAAATCATTCAGTATTGTTGTAATTGTCATTATTACAAATATTTTTTATATATACATATATAAAAATCGGCTGATTGATCAGTATCGGCTTTTTTTGGTCCTCCAATAATCCGTATCGGCTTTGAAAAATCATAATCGGTCGACCTCTAATATAGAGATACTTGATTACATAAAGTAGAGTACAGTACAACAGTAAATGACAAGGCATCTAATGGGTCATAAACATGGGTTAGTAAACCCAGTACCAGGTGTTTAGGGATGATCTTCATGAGTTCCTGAAGAGGAATGTCTGTGCCCACTACCCCTAGGAGTATACCCTGGTTCTTCTGTAGAGGAGAGAGGAGAGAAAGAGTGAGTATAACACACACACACAGACAGACACACACACACACACACACACACACACACACACAGACACACACACTTACGGTCTCGTTCTTGGTGCTGAACACAGGCATGGCCACAGTGGTCATCAGGCTTGGGCCCTTCTTGTTTCTGGACTGAGATGGAACACAGTGACAGTGACAGAAAGTGGCAAAGACCGATCTCGATTGCATTACTCCTCGCGCCCTCTTTCCTTGTCTCCTTCTCAAAACCCATTGGATAAGAAAGCCAGAGGTCCCTCCCCTCTGACCTTCTCCTCCAATGGGTTTTGAGAGGGAGACGAGGAGAGAGGACACGAGGAGGTTGCAATCGAGATTTTCCAATTACTTTAACCATCAGAGGCTATTGCTACAGTATTCCATGTCTGACTGATGCTAAATGCTATCCTATTCGGTGTCAATAGAGGAATATATGCACCAATGTCCATCCCTACCAAGTAGGCTTCAACACAACACATCTACAGTCCAGTAATTTCACCAAAATAAACTTCACCAAACACTGTGTCGCCAAATGCTTTAAAAAAAAATTGAAGTGAGTCTGCAGTGTAAATATATGGTAAATGTTGCTTGCGGTTTGTGGTTTTACAGTAAATGCACAGTGAAGCTCCAGTTTAGAGCGATCCCCAGTGTGTGTGTGTGTGTTTGTCTTCATTTTGAGAGCGGGGCTGTGTTCAGCAGGATGAGAACTGACATGATTAAACACATGAGCTCACTGAAACTAGGTCTGCTATTCCCTCACCTCAGAGGCTCACGGCCACAGCTGTGAGTGCACTGTGTGTGAGGGTCATAGCCGCTGGAAGTAGAGGTTCTAAGGGTGCTCCAGCACACACTTATAAATCACAATTAAACAATAATGAATATAACAATTACAAATAAATAGTTTAAAAAATGTCATCCACCAAATTAGTGCACTCCCACCCCTAAACATCTTCCCGCAGCCATGGTGAGTGTGCGGCTATTTGTGTATGTGTGTGTGTGCTTGTGTGTGTGTGTGTGCTTACGTATTTGGCTGTTGTGCGTGTTCATGTACGTGTGTACGAGAGAGGCAATGAACGGTTACTAGGGTGGGATCGTCTTGGCTGCTCGACAAAATGACTGATGGTGGGTCTCACCATCGACCAACCTGCTTCCCCCCAGACGACAGCCTCCAAAGCCTAGTCTCACCTATACAGGTAGACCCTGGCAGAATCCCCCAGTCCATCAGAGGAGCTTAGTAAAGACACACTGGGTATACGCAGCAGTATATACAAGAACTTTCCGGGAAACGACCTTGTGCTAGCCCCCCTGTCCCCCGTCCCCTCTCTCTCTCTCTCCCTCTCTCCGCTCCAATGTCAGTTTTATTACGAGCTTGAGGAGATAAAAGGCAATGATCCACAGAATGATGAATGGCGATTCTCTGTGGCTGAGATACAAGAGCACACACGTCAGAGGACAATCCCCCAGCCCTTACCTCTGTGGCCGTGTGTGTGTGTGTGTGTGTGTGTGTGTGTGTGTGTGTGTGTGTGTGTACTGTGCACAATACACATACAGTAGTGGACAATCCACATACTGAGTAGAAGTAGAGCTTTACACATTACAGCAGTCTCAACTGCGGCTGCAATGCCTT
This sequence comes from Oncorhynchus tshawytscha, assembly GCF_018296145.1. Classification (NCBI taxonomy): domain Eukaryota; kingdom Metazoa; phylum Chordata; class Actinopteri; order Salmoniformes; family Salmonidae; genus Oncorhynchus; species Oncorhynchus tshawytscha. The sequence continues at coordinate 45,677,726 of NC_056430.1, forward strand.
AACTCCACAGCAGGGGAGAAACTCACTACTCAAGGACCCTCAGCAACCAGATTACAGAAAAAGATCCATGGCAACCATATAACACCTCAAATAAGGTATCCATGTTATGCAACATAATGGAAAATAATCCAAATGTGCACAGTAAATACTCTCTAAATGACAAGGAAATGAGAGAGAGTGAGGAAGAGAGAGCGAGAGAGAGCATTAGAGAGAGAGAGGCTTTACCTTGTGTGCCTGGGAGAGCTGCAGAAGGAGACAGCAAAAATGACAAATGAGAATTGAGCTCTCCTCCTGTACAACACACAGACAGACAGACTGCTCCTACTGCATTTTAACATTCTAGACACAGAAGTGCAGAACATTCCAGTCAGAATTAATGAAGCTCATAATGAGGAATCAATCCTGTAGCATGAAGGGGACTGATCAGAGAGGACACGGGCGCACACACACACACACAAACACACACACACACACACAGATGCAGGAACACACGCGCACATTCACATACACACACGCACGCACCCTCGCACACACTCACCGATACGCAAGCATGTTCGGACAAGTATACATACAGTATGAACTCATATAGCTGGTGGAAACCAGTGTTGGGATTAGTTACTTGAAACAGCAATATATTACATATTACTTGTTACATTTATTTTATTTTTTTTAAGTTCCGCGTTACATTGCATTACGACTCAAAATCTTTCGGTTTGTTTGACTGTCGGAGGGAGCAAGGCGAGCCGCGCGCTCTACCAAGGATGTGCTACTTACTAACTCAGCTTTGATCGCTTGTTTCTCCTTTCATCTGTGGCGCTGCTTTCCTGTGCTCGTCTACAAGTGCTGCGCTCTATAGGGGCTGCTTAATTAGCCGTATATACTGTTAGCCAAACATCTGTACCGATTCCCTATCTTTCCGTTTAAAATCTTTCTCTCGAGCTGCCAGTTTTGGTTATAGAAAGCACATACACAATGGACTCATAGAGATGTATAGAGGGCACACTTTCCACTGGACGCAAAAGCCCTCTATGGACTTTGCTATCACAGAAGTGATCAATGGCAAAGATGAGGGGGGCGCCCTCTATACATTTCTCTGGAAAGCAGCTGTCATGACATTTCTCCAAACATCCTTTCTCCGCTCGCGGTCGAGATTGGATCATGGAAATATAAGCCCGGCAGAGATATGATTCTGAAAGCTGTTTGACAAAGTAACTGTATTAATAATACCCAATTTGAAAAAGTACCGCAATCACTTGACTTCGTTACTTATAAAGTAATCTGATTACGTACACTGGTGGACATACAGTACATTATGTACATTATGTACCTTACACACAGTCACTAACGTTTTCCACTCACTATGAAACTTACAGTGCTGTCCACGTAGGCCTCCGTCCAGACCGTGTCATGCTCATGGTCGATGACTTTAGGACGACTCATAACATGAAGATACCTCATCACATTTTCCTGTACGTCAGCCAGTGTGGAGATCTGACTGAAATACCCTGAGGCAACAAGCACACACACATGCAGGTACGCACACACACACACACACACACACACACACACACACGCACACACATACACACACACTGTATCACATTAAGGTATTTCACAGGCATTTCCCAGTAAGTGTGTGTTACTGTGAGTATCAGAATAAGGTTAGACTAGCTGGGCTGTGTAATCCCGCAAGTCATCGGTTTTCCTGACTGTGACTTTCCCAGTCCAGAGCGTTCTCCTCTCATCCGGAGCGTGGGCACACGGGAGCCATCAGCGGCAGGCGGTCAGGGGGAAAGGCTCTGACAGGAAGAGGGATGAGGCAGGGATGCCCCCTGACCCCTCTGTGTCACTCCACTGCTGCTCTGCTCTGAACTGCTCACATCAGCAGCACAGCCACCCCCAACACCTCCAAAAACACACTAAAACCTGCATATCTTCGCTCCCCACACCTCACACACTAACACCCACAATCCCCCCCTCCCCAAAACACACTCACAATCTAACACCTGCGTCTCTTCTCTTCCCTCCTCAAAACACACACACACCTCTTTGACAAACACACACCAATAACCACAATTCCCATCTACCCGACACACACTCACACCCACCCACACATTTACACACAGCCAAGTGTATGTGTTTCTTATGGTATAGTACGAAGAGGAGACACACCTTTATTAGCACAGGCCATCCATTTCATGTTATCAGCAAAGGCAGACTCTCGGCCAATCAGGTAAGGGAATATGCGCACCTATACGGAGAGGAGACAGCATCGTCAGGCGTTTACAGGGTGGTTGCCAGCTCAGATTTAAATAGAGAGTGCATAAACATTCACCGTGACGGAACGACATGGGGCTCCATCTTCCTGCTCTCATTTTATCTGTCTGGAGAGAGGAGATGAGGGGTGGCTGTATGCACTACTACAGTGCTAGATGTGCCTCACGAGGAAAGACCAGTGCTCCGTAGCTATTTATCTTTATTTCTCCCTTCCTCTCTCCTCTCCTCTCCTCATCCCTTTCTCCTTTTCATTGTTTTTCCCTTCCTCTTGCTCCCTTTCTTGCTCATCCATCCATCCATATATCTGCACGCCTGTGCTTCATTAGATCTCTGTGTATGTATAAACCTAAGTCGACAGCACGGAGAGACAAGAGGCAGGTTACGTTCTCGCTGTGGCGTAAGCCAATCAGAGGGCTTCAAGCTGGACATGGGAACGGGTCCATGTGTGCGCTTTCTGTGACTCTCTGCCAATACGGCACGGCTCATTGGCTCCAGATGCTATGCTAAGCATATAGGAGAACCGGAGTGAACGGCTGCCAAATACTGCCCCTCTGGGTATGTTTGGGGATGGGGGGGGGGCAGTTACACTGCCAAATACTGCCCCTTTGTGCGACACGCATTTGCTTGATAGGACTGGACAAAAGGGCCGTAAGCTGCTGTTTTTATTGCACTGTGAATAGCACAGCAGCCCATTTAATTTCAATTGCATTTGCCTAATGCTTTCACCCAGCCGTTTGTCACAGAGTGGCCCAGAAAACACCCCCCCAGAAAGACCCTCCAATATAGAGCCAGCCTGGGGCGACAATGACAGAGGCTGAGAGGCAGAAGCAGGGCGAAGCCTATGGTACTGGAGGAGGGGATTCAGAGATTCTATTGCCAGCCTGGGGCGCCAGAGGCGGAGGCAGGGGAATGACTGAGCGTAGATACAGGAGGAGAGGGGCTCCACAGCACAGAGCTACAGTCTGGGGCAGTATAGCGGTAGAGGCAGGGAGAAGGCTACTCTATGTGGATACGTACAGGAGAAGAAGAAGGGCTCTAGAGCACTGAGAGCCAGCCAGGGGTAGTAGAGGCAGAGAGAAGACAGGAGGAGAGAGGCCAGACACTGGAGTACATTCAGTCCTCTTCCTCCAGCCAAGCACACGCAAGAGCAGAGTTCGCTGTCTGCGTGAGTGGCTGATTGTGTCAGGCCAATCGGTCGTTGAGGTGGATGGAGGTCAAACAGAGATGAACCGGGCCCCAGAGACAAGCTCTCTGAGCCATCTCCGCAGCCCCTCCATTGTGACTCTTTATGTCACGCTTATAAAGGCTTTGTGAATGCTACGTAATGCGTTGTCCGTTTTGTCTTCAATTATTTTATTTATTTTATCCAAGCCCCGTCCCCACAGGAGGCCTTTTTGCCTCTTGCCAGGCCGTCATTGTAAATAACAATTTGTTCTTAATTGACTTGCCTGGTTAAATAAAGGTCAAGTGAAAAATCGACATTAATCATCAGCTTAAGTAAAGTGTTACTGTATTTTCTGGTCATTAAACAGGGTTTGGACTGTTTGGATAAAACAGCTCAAAAAGAGACGGGCTTAATAGGCAAAGGAAAGCAGCTTGAGTGTAATGTTTTAGGTTTCGACTGGCTCTTTGTTCTGTGTGCAGCGTAAACCATGCGCGAGTGCGGGCTCAGGGACTGAACCATGATTCTGCCCTTGAAAACAGTTCATCCCTCCTGTTTCTCTGGTTAAGGACAAATGTCACGGTGTGTCAGGTCAGCTCTATGAAATACATGTATATTTCAGGCAATTGTACATTTCCTGGGCTGTGAGCTGTACTTGGATAATAAGAACTACATTTCGCCAAACGTTCCAAGAAGGAAAATCAAACTGCCGTCTAATATCCGTCATTTTAAAAACGACAAGTCTCAAAGGAAGGAAAAACACGGCACAAGCATGAAGGAAATCTCAAATGAAACAGATTCACAATGAGAGTTTGAAAGGAAAACCGAGGCAGTGAGAAAATGAGAAGGAGAGATGGATCGGAGTGTTGGTGTGTCGTTTGTCATAACAATACAAAATCAACCAAAGCAAAGTTGCCAGAATGTTTGAATTGCAAATGTTTGGTTGATAAGAGCAACAGTGTTGCCATGGTGATTACATTGATTAGAATACAATTACATTTGAAAATGATGATATAGCAATTGAAAATGGAATGTTGAAATGTTTGGTTGATAGGCACAAATGTTGATTTGGAACTCTGTTTTGGTGGCAATAACCCGAGACTGGACGCTTCTTTCCGCTATCTAAGATTATACACCCAGTGATTTAACCAGTGCCTACCATGGATGGCACAGGGACATCAGTATCTTCTGCAATACCTTCAAATTCCATCAGCTATGGTAATACTGAGAAAAATACTGTATTTTTTTTAACCAGGATTTGGTTCATTGCTTATTTTTGTGTATTTCTGAGTATTACAGGTTTCGAATGCATTTAGGTACATATCAGATCATCAAGTTCCTGCAGGAAACCAATGGACTCCATTTGAATTCAAATTCTATCACTTGAATCTGAATGAATGACTCGACTGCCCCCCTGCACATGAAGAAAAAGCATTTCTGTGGGTTTCTGTTGCATTTATGTAAATCAGGAAGTCCATTTGCACTCATTTGCATTTTCCTGTGGAGGAAAACTTTCTGCAACAAAAGGGTGATGAAAGGAAGTTTTACGAGGATGGAGTTTTACGAGGATGGAGTTTTACGAAGATGGAGTTTTATGAGACTTTTCTGATGAAGAGATTGAGCAACTTGAATCTATTTCAGGGGTGTTGGAGATGGCTATGAATCTCTGAGTTATTTTGCAGAAGAAATAAGAAATATAAGATAGGATTGGTAGGTATAGTAAGTTTGACAAATGCAAGTTATTGTCCATTTTATAGCAATACAAATAAATTATATATTTTTGGAGCTGTGTGTGTGTGTGTGTGTGTGTGTGTGTGTGTGTGTGTGTGTGTGTGTGTGTGTTAGTGAATGGTTGTTTGTATGAGAGAGAGAGAGAGAGACTACCCATTGTAGCGCCTTCCCAGCCATGAACGGTATCTCACCTTTCTGTCTGGCCAATTGAACTTGGCGAAGACATCGTCGTACATCTGCGTTGCCCCGTCAGTCACCAGCATGATAGCCTGGCTACACACACTGCCATGCCCAGTCTGGTTAAACTACGCACACAGAGAGAACACACATGCTTACACAGAGATACACAATACATCGTTAGGAACTTGACTCTGTAGTTTTAGGCAGATTTTGGTTGATTAAAGTTCAGATGATTAATTGAAATAGATGATCTACTATTTACAATTTTTCTAATAAGGAAACTCATTGAGTTGAACCAGATGGGAACATCAACGACAGGTTGTGCACCATGGTCTTCCCGACAGCCATATGTCTATCTCCAAAAAGGAGCAACATTTATTCACGGGGCATGTTCATCTCTCCTCTAATCCTATCCCATCTCTGTCTCTGACACCTGGGCTACCTCCGAGACAGATCTGGGTTCAAACACTATTTGGGCTTGATTACCTGGGCTTGATTGAGCTAGTCTGACACAATTGAACCAATAGAATACTCACAAGGAGTGCAAACCCTGCCCATCTCGCACTCCAAACGAAAATGCTAAAAGTATTTGAAAGATTTCAAGTAGTGTTTGAGTATTTGAACCCAGGTCTGCTCTGAGACTCTGTGCCTGTCATCTCTGCCCGTGGCCGTGTAATAGCTGTTTTCACTGCTGATGTCTGATGATGTCTGATACTGGCGCCCGGCGTGCCCGCGGGCCCCGTCAGGGACTAAAACACAGATAATCTCTTTGTAAATAAACCGGGAAGTGCAGCCCACATGAACCTGATGGAAGAAGATGCATGGCGGTAATTAACTGGTTTATTGACCTGTGTGACAGAGGGAATGTGGAGAAATAGAGGTTTGTGGAGGGAGCGCCTTTATCGCCGTCCGAAAGCTGCTGAGCTGAGCACGACTCTGCTCCCAATACACACCAGCATAGCAAGAATGTGTGTGGACACACACACAGGATTACAATACCTCCGTACCCACTGCGGATTACCACAAGTTTTTTTTTTTTTGTATTTTTTCACCTTTATTTAACTAGGCAAGTCAGTTAAGGGCATTCTTATTTACAATGACGGCCTAGGAACAGTGGGTTAACTGCCTTGCTCAGGGGCAGAATGACAGATTTTTACCGTGTCAGCTTGGAGATTCGATCTAGCAACTTTTCAGTTACTGGCTCAATGCTCTAACCACTAAGCTACCTGCAGTCTTCCAAAAGTTGACCTTGCTCAGAGCGTCCCTTCGAGCTAGGGAAAAGAGTTACTGTAGATATGTCAGACAGACTTAGACAAACACAGCACGTGATTTACATGTATTTTCTCAACAATATGGTCATCGCTAAACCCTTTGACACCGCAAGCCATTTTAAAGCTACGGCGGTTTGTCTGAGGCAAAGAATTGTATACCACCTAGACAGAACATAATGTTCACCATAATATTTAAAACAGATGCAGTGTAGAATACATGATTCCATGGTAGGGTCAGTGGTGTGGATCCATGGATGCCAAACAAATTGACCAGTATTTTGGGGTTATAAACAATATATAATTGATCGTTCATCTCTCTGTGTGTCATAATTTTCCGTCAATTCGCAAGAGGCTGAATGTGTCTCACGGGAGTTAACATCCGAGTGTGCAAAACAACGCCCTTCTGTCTCTCAACGTGTAGAGCTGTAGATCTGGCGCTGTCTGGTCCAAACGAGGATGGCATTTCTGCTGCCCTTTGCATTGAAGGCAAGCGAAGCCAGCGAGCATCTGGGCTTCCTTGACGACAAAATAAAGTATAAAGCATTTGCCATTCACAGCTCAACTGGGAATGGTCCTGGCGCACCAAAAATGGATTTGGATTTGGCATCACTCCTATCAAATCCCATTGAGACCATACATCCTTGACAGAAAAAAAAATAGAATTGTTGCATCTCAGTGTTGTTGTCCTTCACTGGCTAGCTAGCTAAAATGGTCCCTTTTTCTAAATTAGCCATGGATGAAGATAGGGATTTGGACTAATTCTCTGTTCTGGGCAATGATTATAATGGATTATAATTAGAATTATAATTCTGATCCAACCATTCATTTATACATTGTTGTGCCCCTGGCCGGAGAGGACGGAAGTTCAATATGTAGCTAGATGTAGAAGGCTAATGTTAACTAGCTAACGTTGCCCATGAATGGAAGTTAGGCTAGCGAGCAAGCATTTTAACCAGGTAGCCTAGGACAACAAAACAATTAAAGCATGTACTGTATGACAGAGTGATAGACCGTTTCGTCAACATGAAAGAGAGGAGGATGGTATTGACGTTTCTCTACAAGTAGAGTGAGTCAACATGTTTTTCTACTTGCACTTGGCTTCCCAAGTGATTTTACCAGTGGTGGAAAAAGTACCTAATTGTCATACTTGAGTAAAAGTAAAGATACCATAATTGAAAATGACTCAAGTAAAAGTCACCCAATAAAACACTACTAGAGCAAAAGCCTAAAAGTATTTAGTTTGAAGTATACAGACAATTTGGAAAGTGTTCCTCATTTTGTCACTTTACAGCCTGGATTCAATCGTTTTTTCCCCTCAACCTACACACAATACCCCATAATGACAAAGGAAAAACAGGTGTTCGATTTTTTTTGCAAATGTATATATAACCTGAAATATCACATTTACATAAGTATTCAGACCCTTTACTCAATACTTTGTTGAAGCACCTTTGGCAGCGATTACAGCCTTGAGTCTTCTTGGGTATGACGCTACACGCTTGGCACACCTGTATTTGGGCAGTTTCTCCCATTCTTCTCTGCAGATCTTCTCAAGCTCTGTTAGGTTGGATGGGGAGTGTCGCTTCACAGCTATTTTCAGGTCTCTCCAGAGATGTTTGATTGGGTTCAAGTCCGGGCTCTGGCTGGGCCACTTCAGGGCATACAGAGACTTGTCCCAAAGCCACTCCTGCGATGTCTTGGCTGTGTGCTTAGGGTCATTGTCCTGTTGGAAGGTGAATCTTCACGCCAGTCTGAGGTCCTGAGCGCTCAGTAGCAGGTTTTCATCAAGGATCTCTCTTTACTTTGTTCTGTTCATCTTTCCCTCGGTCCTGACGAGTCTCCCAGTCCCTGCCGCTGAAAAACATTCCCACAGCATGATGCTGCCACCACCAGGTTTCCTCCAGACGTGACGCTTGGCACTTAGGCCAAAGAGTTCAATCTAGATTTCATTAGACCAGCGAATGTTGTTTTTCATGGTCTGAGAGTCCTTTAGCTGCTGTTTCACAAACTCTAAGTAGGCTGTCATGTGCCTTTTACTGAGGAGCGGCTTCCGTCTGGCACTCTACTATAAATAACTGATTGGTGGAGTGCTGCAGAGATGGTTGTCCTTTTGGAAGGTTCTCCCATCTCCACAGAGGAACTCTAGAGCTCTGTCAGAGTGACTATCACCTCCATGACCTCGGTCACCTCCATGATCAAGGCCCTTCTCCCCTGATTGCTCAATTTGGCTGGTCGGCCAGCTCAAGGAAGAGTCTTGGTGGTTCCAAACTTCTTCCATTTAAGAATGATGGAGGCCACTGTGTTATTGGGGATCTTCAATGCTGTAGACATTTTTTAGTACCCTTCCCCAGATTTGTGCCTCGACACAACCCTGTCTCGGAGCTCTATGGACAATTCCTTCGACCTCACGGCTTGGTTTTTACTCTGACATTAACTGTCAACTGAGGGACCTTATATAGACAGATGTGTGCCTTTCCAAATCATGTCCAATCAATTGAATTTACCACAGGTGGACTCCAATCAAGTTGTAGAAACATCTCAAGGATGATCAATGAAAACAGGATGCACCTGAGCTCAATTTCGAGTCTCATAGCAAAAGGTCTGAATACTTATGTAAATGATGTACTTTTTACTCCATACATTTTCCCTGACAACCATTACTTATTACATTTTGAATGCTTAGCAGGACAGGAAAATGGTCTAATTCACACAATTATCAAGAGAACATCCCTGGTCATGCATACTGCCTCTGATCTGGTGGTGGCACTAAACACACGTGCTTCATTTGTAAATGATGTCTGAGTGTTGGAGCATGCCCCTGGCTATCTGTGCCGTCTGGTTTGATTAATATAAGGAATATTAAATTATTTATACTTATACTTCTTATACTTTTAATTTATACCTTTTTTTTAACTTAAGCATATTTTAGCTATTACATTTACTTTTGATATGTTTTCCTAGTCAATCTCCACACAATACCCCATAATGATAAAGCGAAAACAGATTTCTAGAACATTTTGGAATACCTTATTTTATTTAGGAATGTCGTGAAGTAAAAGTGAAAGTTGACAAAAAATATGAATAGTAAAGTAGAGCACAGATAGCCCCCTAAAACTACTTAAGTAGTACTTTCAAGTATTTTTACTTAAGTACTTTACACCACTGGATTTGACCCACAAACCGCTACTGGGTAGGATACGAGGGTTGACAAATGTGGAGATTATGGGATGACGGTGATGATCAATATTATGGTCAAGGTGTGTTTATGCTCAGACCCACGGTCCTGCTTCTAACAGAGAAACACACAAGCACCTTCCGGAAACCATAGTCTTGAGAATGCTGCAGTGTACTCCACTCCAGAGCTAGTCAATCGCCTCATACCTTCGATCTGCCCTGCGATAAGCCAGAGAAAAAATGGCTCTAGCCCAGTCAGTATCCATTCCATCCATTCACCAAGGTGGTAGCCTGGCCTACTGTAACAATGAATTTCACACTGGGCCTATTGGCCAACTGATTACCATATTCATTGGACTAGCTTCAATGAATCGTACCAATGCAGACATTGAAGCCGTGCTCCCGGGACTCTGCGCGTTGCGGCGGACCGCTAGCCTGAAAACAGAGAGATAAAAGGAGAGCAGAGAGGTCTTATCTCCACCGGCTTTGTGTTCCAATCATCCTCCTTATTAATCAGCACCGTTAATTACAGCCATTAATCACCCTCAGAATCGACGTGTCTGTGTTCGCTGGGGGTGGAACGGAGGATAGCGGGGATTGCAGTGAAGCGTTTCGAACGGGGAAAACGGGGAGGAGACGCGCTGTACTCAGAGCTTGAGAATAAGTAGGTACACCTTGCTGGAGTGTACTGATGTTGCTCGTTTTCATCATTCAATTAGGTTGGGACATGAAACTATTGTGCCTGAACTAATTGCCTTTCTACTCAAACTTCTCTGGCGTGTACCCAAGAGTGTTTACGTATTTGTTGTTCAATCAAGTAAAAAGTCATTCTGGAAATTTACTGAAGTCCGAGACGCATTTGAGAACCAATTTGTGTTTAAGGTTTTGTGTTGTGTGTTTCATCCGCTCTACATAGTAGACATTTGCTGAGTTGAATATTACATTATGTGTGATGTTCATGATGTGGATACACAGATACGGCACATGTAAGTCGCACAGTTGAAATCGGAAGTTCACATACATCTTAGCCCAATACCTTTAAACTCAGTTTTTCAAAATTCATGACATTTAATCCTAGTAAAGATTCCCTGTCTTAGGTCAGTTAGGATCACCACTTTATTTTAAGAATGTGAAATGTCAGAATAATTATTTATTTAAGCTTTTATTTCTTTCATCACATTCCTAGTGGGTCAGAAGTTTACATACACTCAATTAGTATTTGGTAGCATTGCCTTTAAATTACTTAACTTGGGTCAAATGTTTTGGGTAGCCTTCCACATTCTTCCCACAATAAATTGGGTGAATTTTGGCCCATCCTGACAGAGCTGGTGTAACTGAATCAGGTTTGTAGGCTTCCTTGCTCGCACACGCTTTTTCAGTTCTGCCCACAAATTTTCAATAGGTTTAAGGGCAGGGCTTTGTGATGGCCACTCCAATACCTTGACTTTGTTGTCCTTAAGCCATTTTGCCACAACTTTGGAAGTATGCTTGGGGAAGGTCATTTGGTCCATTTGGAAGGTCATTGTCAAATTTGCTTCAATATATCCACATAATTTCCCTTCCTCATGACGCCATCTATTTTGTGAAGTGCACCAGTTCCTCCTGCAGCAAAGCACCCCCACAACATTATGCTGCCACCCCCGTGCTTCACGGTTGGGATGGTGTTCTTCAGCTTGCAAGCATCCCCCTTTTTCCTCCAAACATAGCGATGGTCATTATGGCCAAACAGTTCTGTTTTTGTTTCATCAGACCAGAGGACATTTCTCCAAAGAGTACGATCTTTGTCCCCATGTGCAGTTGCAAAATGTAGTCTGGCTTTTTTAATGGCGTTTTTGGAGCAGTGGCTTCTTCCTTGCTGAGCGGCCTTTCAGATTATGTCGATATGGGACTCGTTTTACCGTGGATATAGATACTTTTTTACCTGTTTCCTCCAGCATCTTCACAAGGTCCTTTGTTCTGGGATTGATTTGCACTTTTCGCGCCAAAGTACGTTCATCTCTAGGAGACAGAACGCGTCTCCTTCCTGAGCCGTATGACGGCTGAGTGGTCCCATGGTGTTTATACTTGCGTACTATTGTTTGTACAGATGAACGTGGTACCTTCAGGCATTTGGAAATTGCTCCCAAGAATGAACCAGACTTGAGGAGGTCTACAATTTTTTTGTTCTGAGGTCTTGGCTGATTTATTTTAATTTTTCCATGAGGTCAAGCAAAGAGGCACTGAGTTTGAAGATAGGCCTTGAAATACATCCACAGGTACACCTCCAATTGACTCAAATTATGTCAATTAGCCTATCAGAAGCTTCTAAAGCCATGACATCATTTTCTGGAATTTTCCAAGCTGTTTAAAGTCACAGTCAACTGAGTGTATGTAACTTCTGACCCACTGGAATTGTGATACAGTGAATTATAAGTGAAATAATCTGTCTGTAAACAATTGTTGGAAAAATGACTTGTGTCATGCACAAAGTAGATGTCCTAACTGACTGGCCGAAACTATAGTTTGTCAACAAGAAATGTATGGAGTGGTTGAAAAACGAGTTTAATGACTCCAACCTAAGTGTATGTAAACTTCCGACTTCAACTGTAGCTACTGTATATTTCTTTGTGCAATGTCTGTGGTGAACGAATGAATGAATGAATAAATGAACTTTTACAGTGTTAAAGTCAGAGGCTGAACTTACATCACTTAGAATGGTGAACGCTTCGGTCAGAGCATCACCCAGCAGACCAATCCCTTTGGCGAACAGCTTGTCCAGATGTTCTCGGAAATGCTAACAGATAACATAGGAAGAGGCAAACATGATATGATCTACATACAATTTTGTGTGCGTGTGTGTGTGTGTGTGTGTGTGTGTGTGTGTGTGTGTGTGTGTGTGTGTGTAAATGTGTGTGTGAGTGTAAGTGTGTGTGTGTGTGTGTAAGTGTTTGTGAGAGAGGGGAACTTACAGCTTTATTATTTCTGTCTGCTCGTACCAGTGTACCGTTCAGACAAGGCTCCACATAGTGCATCTCCTGATTGTACTGTGAACACATATGGAGAGGGTTAGATATGAGTGGAATGATACATGAAGTGTACACACATACACACGCACACACACACACACATTCTCTCACACACTCACACACACACACACACACACACACACACACACACATTGTGCAAGAAATTCTAGACATACCTATTCATCCATTGTCATTGTTTTAGATAAGAGGTTGACTAATCATCATAAACACGGTATAGAAAAACGAGCTGTAGAAACACCTTATTTTACTCAAATAAACAGATAAGTTTAATACACACACACACACACAAAATACCACCCCCACAAACAGGTCATTAATGATACTGACAGCGATGATGTTGAAGAAGTCGTCGTCTCCCAGTGTGTCCAGTATAGAGGAGACCGTCTGTCTGGCAATGGTCAGTCTCAGGCCCTTCATACTGCCACTAACGTCCACCAGGATCACCATGTCTTTAGGAGACGTCGCTGCCTGGATGTACCTGAGCAAGGAGGGATGATAACCTAGTATCCACACAGTAGCCCAACATTGGATCTATCTATCCATCAAATACATGGGAGTATAGCAAGTGCGTGGATAACAACACACAACCCGTTGCCCAACCTAGGACTGCAATGCAGCAAACATTGACTGGAATCAATTTACTGTAGCGGAGCCAAAGCAACACACAACAAATGGACAACGTACGTGACAGGGTTCAAGACTTGCCATACTGTACGCTGCACAAACGTCTTGATATGGACATCATACTGTAGGCTACAGGGCAAGAGAGGAAGCCGTGTTCTAATTGGCTAATGTTGACCTATTGTGAAAAAGCATACCACTTCCTGTTCCTGCAGTCGAAGGCGATGACCCCGTGTTCATCTGGATGCCATTTGACCCCTGCAACCATGAGGAGAAAGACACGTAGCTAGATACACAAAGCACCATGTTTAAGTCATACGGAGTGTAAGGATGTGCCAGAGTCAACTATGGGCTGCACATTGCCTGTAGAAATGGCGGTTAAACATGTCTCTGTTTCTTTCATTGCTACTCAATAAAAATTAGAAAGGAGAGTCGGGTCTAAGGATGCCAGATCCCTGAAGGGCACAGTGCTATGCTAGTATGTCCTACACTCTAAAGCAGGCCTGGGAAATTCCAGTCCTCGAGGGCCTGATTGGTGTCACAGTTTTGCCCCAGCCCCAGTTAACACACCTGACTCCAATAATCACCCAATCATGAGCTTCAGTTTCGAATGCAATTTGATTAATCAGCTGTGTTTGCTAGGGATGGGGTAAAAGTGTGACTCTGCTCTAAAGCCTCATTCACATTACTGAGCAGTCTGGACGTCATTCATTTCAATGGGGATCATCCACAACGGAGTGGTAACGCAGCTCCCCCTTGCAGTTGAAGGCTCCTTTGCAAAACAGATGTCGCATGCTTCAAATTTTTCCAAACTTTGAGTTGTCTTCACTGCAGCCAGAGAGGAAGAGGCGAAGCGAGAGGGATAACTGTGTCCATAATCTGTTTTAGTGAATAGTGAATACTATTTTAATAGTAATGTTAAATTGACTGTTGCCTCCCATTTTATTTTATTGTGATGGTAATGACTTTTGTTTTTGATGAGAATTGTTAAGTGGAGGTCACTAGCGACACTATCTTCAACTTAGCCTAGCTTTTAGCTAGCTACCTGCTCTGATAACTAGCTTGACTTGCTAGAAAGTTAGAGAAACAAGTTGAGGAAAAAGTAACTAAACAAAACATTTAATTATCACCTGAAACGATATATTTCACCCCCCCAAATGCTATCTCTGATGAGAGACTAGGCACTCCTCCATCTTGTCTTGCGGTGTGAAACCCTATGCTCTTGGTCCACTAGCGGAACGAGATTGTGTGAAGATGACATACAAAGTCATGAAACACGGCATGATGTGTACGGGGCATAGCACTACACTAGCCTGACCTAATGCAGGACATCATCCACTGTCATCCACAGTGGTGAATGACTTTAAATGATTTGATACAATGAGAAGGGGACGCATTTCTGCATCACCACTTATTGGCCATCTTTGTGGTGTTACAGTGGGATATAGTCCTGCAGTCAGCCCTGTGGCTGTCTGATGGTGCTGTAATGATCCAATATCTCTGACTGCCATTGCTCTGGACTGCTTTGTGGTATGCCGCTGCTGGACTCACGCATTGGGATTAATTTGCTATATGCATCCTCTCTGACGGTCTGTAAAATTACAACATTAGCAAAATCACCCTTTTAGCGATTCCATTTCGTTTCCCGGCAGTTCGTACAGTGACTGCTCCCAGCACCTCCCCCACACACAGACACACACTTAGACACACACACACACACAACTCACCGGGATACTGCCTAAAGAAGCCCTTGGCACTGCCAAAGTACTGCCATATCAGGGACGGATCTTTTTCAAAGTTATCCACAAACACTTTATTCAAGGCCTCTGACCAGTACACCCCATTCACTATGGCTGGATCTGAGCGAGAGAGACAGAGAGAGACAGTGAGCGGGAGAGAGACAGAGACAGACAGACAGACAGACAGACAGACAGACAGACAGACAGACAGACAGACAGACAGACAGACAGACAGACAGACAGACAGACAGACAGACAGACAGACAGACAGACAGACAGACAGACAGACAGACAGACAGACAGACAGAAAGAGAAAGGAGAGGGGAGGGGAGGGGAGAGGGGAGGGAGACAGAGTGAGTGAGATAATAACCAGGTAATAATGATCATCATCACCATTAACACTGAACACAGGTGTGCTGGACCGTTAACCTTTGGCCCTTATTGACCCTGCTGGTGGAGGGACATTGGTGGAGGGACATACTGTCCTCCCATCCTTCTGCTGCATGGCCTCCACATACATACACACACACAGAGACACAACACACACACACACACACACACACACACACACACACACACACACACACACACACACACACACACACACACACACACACACAGCCAAAGCAGAGACTGATCCTGTCAGGGAGCCTCTCATTGTGCCAAGAACAAAGGGGGAGTGTGTAGCGCTGATGAGGCCATTATATCCAAAGGAAAGAGGTCATTATATCCAGAGAAAAGTCAGCCAGGACTACACAGAGAGGCCACACACTGGGCTAGAAAACAAATAACAGTCAGTCACTACAAGAGAAAAAAATAAACATCCCTTCCTCTCTCCTCTTGTCACTCACTCATGCTGTGACTGCTCTCTCTATCGTCGGGCCATTATGGACCACACACCCTCCAGTGATACCGACACGGCTAGAGCACTGCACCTCATTCTCACCATGCAGGGTCGGGGTCCATTCCATTCCATTGAAAATATATGGCACGTTTCAGTTGTTTTAATTCAAATTTTTGAATTTGACATGAAATTGACCACAAATCAGCTTCTCATTCAATTGAAAATATTTATATTTTCACTGAAGGGCAAATCTGTTCCCACCATGCACCCACTCCTATCTCATCTCTTGTGGGCATGCCCCTACTTTTGCTGTATCCATTTTTGCACACAGTGGTGTCTGAGTGTCCCTACCTTTGTTGTAAATGTTGGTGGGCACCCGGACCACAATGAGGCATAGATCTACCCATGCACTTTATTTCCAGTAGGCTCTGTTGGGTGTTCGTGATAGTGTGTGCTGTTGAACGTACCTTTGCTGTACACGTCGGTGTGTGCTGTTGAACGTAGCTTTGCTGTACACGTCGGTGTGCGCTGTTGAACGTAGCTTTGCTGTACACGTCGGTGTGTGCTGTTGAACGTAGCTTTGCTGTAAATGTTGGTATGTGCTGTTGAACGTACCTTTGCTGTTGCTGTTGAACACCTTTGCTGTCGGTGTGTGCTGTTGAACGTACCTTTGCTGTACACGTCGGTGTGTGCTGTTGAACGTAGCTTTGCTGTACACGTCGGTGTGTGCTGTTGAACGTACCTTTGCTGTACACGTCGGTGTGTGCTGTTGAACGTAGCTTTGCTGTACATGTTGGTGTGTGATGTTGAACGTACCTTTTTGCTGTACACGTCGGTGTGCGCTGTTGAACGTACCTTTGCTGCTTTGTTGTACATGTTGGTGTGTGATGTTGAACGTACCTTTGCTGTACACGTCGGTGTGTGCTGTTGAACGTACCTTTGCTGTACACGTCGGTGTGTGATGTTGAACGTACCTTTGCTGTACACGTCGGTGTGTGCTGTTGAACGTACCTTTGCTGTACACGTCGGTGTGTGATGTTGAACGTACCTTTGCTGTACACGTCGGTGTGCGCTGTTGAACGTACCTTTGCTGTACACGTCGGTGTGCGCTGTTGAACGTACCTTTGCTGTACACGTCGGTGTGTGCTGTTGAACGTACCTTTGCTGTACACGTCGGTGTGTGCTGTTGAACGTACCTTTGCTGTACACGTCGGTGTGCGCTGTTGAACGTACCTTTGCTGTACACGTCGGTGTGTGCTGTTGAACGTACCTTTGCTGTACACGTCGGTGTGTGCTGTTGAACGTACCTTTGCTGTACACGTCGTGTGTGCTGTTGAACGTACCTTTGCTGTACACGTCGGTGTGCGCTGTTGAACGTACCTTTGTTGTACATGTTGGTGGGAACCTGCACCACACTGAGGCTGAGGTTGACTGACAGGTTGTTGAAGTGGTCATTGGGTTCCAGAACGAACTCTCCTCCCAGCTCCACGTTGTTGCCCTCCTCATCCACCTCGTTGATCAGCACCGCGTTAAAGTACTCATACTGAGGAGAGGGAAATAATCCAGACCGTAATGATAGAAGTAACATAGAGTTTGCATCAGCACCGCGTTGAAACACTCATACTTGGGAGGAATAGACAGTACACCAGTGGAGGCTGCTGAGGGGAGGACAGCTCATAGTGATGGCTGGAATGGAGTCAATGGAACGGTTTCAGCCACGTGGACAGCAGATAGCCTAGTGGTTAGAGTGTTGGACTAGTAACCGAAAGGTTGCAAGATCAAATCCCTGAGCTGACAAGGTGAAAATCTGTTGTTCTGAATAGGGCAGTTAACCCACTGTTCCTAGGCTGTCATTAAAAATAAGAATTTGTTCTTAACTGACTTGCCTAGATAAATAAAGGTCAAATATGCTTGATACTGTTCCAATGACTCCATTCCTGACAATGTTATGAGCCAGCCTCCACTGCAGTACTCATTGGGTTAACAGAGTTAACATCCACATTGTCGATCAGCACTGTGTTGAAGTACTCATATTGGGGAGGAACAGATACAATGCCTTTGGAGAGTATTCAGGCCCCTTTGATTTTTTCCACATTATGTTGCCTAATTCTAAAATTGGTTAAATATTTATTTTCCCTCTGTACTCTACACACAATACCCCATAATGGCAAAGCGAAAACAGGTTTGACAGAGCTCTTGATCTGATAGAGCTCTAGAGTTCCTCTGTGGAGATGGGAGAAACTTCTAGAAGGACAACCATCTCTGCAGCTGTCACGCCCTGGTCTAAGTATTTTGTGTTTTTCTTCATGTATTGGGTCAGGCCAGGGTGTGGCATGGGGTTTTTGTATTGTGGTGTGTTTTGTCTTAGGGTTTTGGTGTGTATGTATTGGGATTGTAGCTAGTGGGGTTATCTGGCAAAGTCTATGGCTGTCTGGAGTGGTTCTCAATCAGAGGCAGGTGTTTATCGTTGTCTCTGATTGGGAACCATATTTAGGCAGCCATATTCTTTAAGGTTGTCCTATGTGTCGTTGTTCCTGTCGCAGTGTTAGTTTACACAAGTATAGGCTGTTTCGGTTTTCGTTAAGTTCTTTGTTTTGTAGTGTTTGTTATTGATTCGTGTTTTACGTTCGTTCATTAAACATGAATCGCAATCTACACGCTGCATTTTGGTCCGACTCTCCTTCACACCTAGAAAACCGTAACAGCAGCACTCCACCAATCAGGCCTTTATGGTAGAGTGGCCAGACGGAAGCCACTCCTCAGTAAAAGGCACATGACAGCGCACTCAGAGTTTGCCAAACGGCACCTAAAGACTCTCAGACCAAGGGAAACAAGATTCTCTGGTCTGATGAAACCAAGATTGAACATCTCTGGAGAGATGAAAATAGCTGTGCAGCAAAGCTACACATCCAACCTGACAGAGCTTGAGAGGATATGCAGAGAGGAACGGGAGAAACTCTCCAAATACAGGTGTACCAAGCTTGTAGCGTCATACCCAAGAAGACTCGAGGCTCTAATCGCCGCCAAAGGGGCTTCAACAAAGTACTGAGTAAAGGGTCTGAATACTTATGTAAATGTGATATTTACATTTGTTATTTGTAATAAATAAAAAACAGTTTTTGCTTTGTCATTATGGGGTATTGTGTAGATTGATGAGGGGGGGAAAACGATTTAATCCATTTTAGAATAAGGCTGTAACGTAACAAAATGTGGAAAAAGTCAAGGAGCCCGAATACTTTCCGAATGCACTGCATATAGAGTTCCAAATCCAATAATCAGAACAGTGCTGCATTGAAGTACTCACACTGACGGGGGGAAACGGAAGAGTTAACATTCAACTCAACAACCAGTTTCAATAGCCTTGTAGCTATAAAGTCCTACTTTATTTCTCTTGACAACCCAGACCCTGATGAGAAAAACACAGAAGTGTTGCATAAACGGGACATCCTTTGTGATGAGGTCAGAATACAATAGAGATGCGTTCAGACTGTGCATTTACACAGTAACTAGAGTCAAGTCCAGCACTCTCTCAGAGATGTCTCAAATGGAGTGGATGGTACAGTGTAGCAGACTAGCAGTGGTGGTTAGCTCTGCTGCTCGGCACTCTGGACGATGTGGGTTAAGAGAACAATCAGACTTTTCTGAAGTGTAACTCTGCCGTGTGATTGGCCTGTCCTTCACAGGGAACCTGCTTAGAGGAGAGACTCTCTCATTCTTTCTAAGCAGCCCGGATTTGGCTCTGGCTGTGGACTGGCGGGGCCGCCTGTTTGCCAGTGTGGTGCTGGGGGGAGGGATGGGGGGAGGGAGCTGGAGAGGGGAGGTGTGATGGACTCTGTGGCGTACTCTGGGAAGGCCACGCCGGCATCACCATAAAGCAGGGCCTGACAGCTCATATCACGCCTGAGCGCCCCTCTGACTGGCCGAGGCGGGGGGAAGGGAGGAGGAGGGAGGAGGAGAGAAATGTGCACGCTCAGCAGAAGTGATCATGCTGTAGAGAAAGAGGGCCGTTAACCATCAGGGTTATTACTGTAGCACAGAGCAGGAGTAGAGCAGGGCCAGGCTGGGCAGGGGACACTGCGGCTCCACGCCCGAGACGCTCCACTGACTCTTCATGTAGGTTACTGTACACCACTGCAGTGAGATTGGGCCTACACTCTTAGAAAAAAGGCGCAATCTAGAACCTAAAAGGGTTCTTTGGTTGTACCCGTAGGAGAACCTTTTGAAGAATTGTTTTTCCACAGAGGGTTCGACATGGAACCCAAAAGGGTTATACTTGGAAGCACAAAAGGATTCTACCTGGAACCATAAAGGGTTCTCCTGATTTCTAAGAGCGTACTGTACCAGGGTTGGCAGCATAGGCAGGCATTGGTGGGTCTAATCCCCTTTTCACATTATTGCGCAACCCTGATTTTTCACAATGTCCTTTCCAGTACAGTTCCATGCAACAACTATGGATGGATACGTAACCGGGCCAGGCACAGTACAGCTTGGCTTGGCTTGGCTTGCCTCAGCTTGGCTTGCCTCAGTAGTGTATAAAGGGTATAACTGGTCTAAAACCGGGCTGACTCGGCTCATGTGTTCCCTTCCTTAGTCGACCCCATCTTGGAGGTCAGTGTATCGCCTATGAGAGTGTCTCCAGTCTCTTCAATGAGACCCCGTGCTCTGTCGTGGCCATTTGATCCTCAGACTGAAGGTAGGCAGACAGAAATGACTGAGACTTCTCTGCAATAGTAACAGGCTTCCCAAAAAGTTTTCAAAAATACTGTCTGTAGAAAAAGACTGTAGATGAATAAATGTAATGATATATACAGGCCCGTGTTCTAATATTATTTCCCAGCTATAAGCAATCCCTCTGGTTACACACTGGTTGAATCAACGTTGTTTGCACATCACTGCAATGAAATTACATTGAACCAACGTGGAATAGACTTGACGTCTGTGCCCAGTGGAATGTAACATTGTTAGATTTTGTTTAAGTCTTATGTTGAAGCAAATACACTGTAGCCTAATATGCAGCCTACTTTATCGAGTGGAAATTCAAACAGACGAAAACGAGGCTACATACAAAACAGCGTTAAGGACATTCGATCATTTTATAACATCAAACTCTGTGACGCATCATTTCATCAACCTATTGCCGTTTTCTGACACCGTGCATTTTTCACGCACCATTTCCCGAATTCACTATTGTCTCGTTTTAAGAGGGTGTAGTGTTTTACATTGATCCGTGTTAGGTTTTAAAGACAGGGTTTAAGGACGTGCAGGTGACAACATGGTATACCGCAAGGTGAACTCTCTCAACCACTGTATCCCGCTCAGTAGCCCCTAGGTTATCGATAACAGATCCCACAAAATAATAATGTATTTTTACTGTTGTGTCATTTTATGTTAGATGTCTCTCTGCAATTGTTGAATAAGAGATACGTGTTTTGTAAGCAGTAGACGTTTATGAGGCTTTAAAATAGTCTGGCTACTTTTGCTGATAATAAATACACATCAGACCTTGTTTTGCAGTTCAAAGCAGGCTATGCTTTGAAGGGGGGAAAAAAATCTGGTTTAGCCTACTCTAGATCTTATAGATCAACGATTAGCAATTCTGAAAATATTTTACGACAGTTTTCTAGAGAGACGTGGAGCTGCGGGGTAGCCTACACTAGATATTTACAATGAAGAATAGGCGTTAGGATTTTTTCAATGAACATGCGGGCATGAAGTTGCAGCAAGTTCACTGTAAAATAAGTAGCCTGAATAGAGCCTAAAGGAAATAACGAAAGTACATGTTTTGACGTAATAATAACCACGTGAGAGATCGATGCATGTTATTCGCCAATAGGTTGCATCTCATATAGCGTTAACAAAGGGATGAATTTGGTCACCAATTCAAATAATACCAAACAATGCTTATCTAAAATAGTGGCCCTGTTAAGTACGCACTAAAATGTCAGCAAAACAATCAGTAACAGCCTTCAAAAGCTGTGAAAATGTGTTACAAAGCTTGTGTAAGCATGTGTAGCTTATTGTAAACGTCTAGGCCTATACTGTAAATACAGCGTATGTGTAGCCTAAATATAACACCCATAAAAAAAAACAGGAAACCATATTCCCAATGACAATATGCTATTAAATCATAAAACAATACAATAACGTTATGTACATACATATATCACCAGAGCAAGGAACATACATAATCATCTGGACACATGTAATCAGAGTGTTATCCCCAAACTGGAATAAGTGCAGAGTAATGAAGAATAATAACATTGAAATATGGAGAAGGAAATGTGGTCCTATGATGGTAATAATGACCTGCTCGACCTTCTTCCAATGCGTTCATATAATCACCAGCGAAACAAACCCTGCAAACCATGGGGTGATCACAAAGTATTCATAACGCAAATGCGTCTATTAACTGGGAAGTGTGGCGCCATTATTTCAAAGTGTTTTTGTTGCCCGAGTGAGTTCCTAATCTTCAGGAGGAAATGTGGAACAATGCACTGTGCATAAGAGTTGCATTAATCTTTGTCTACTGGGAAGAGGGAGAAGGGGGGTAGAGAGACAGAGGGAGGGAAGCAGGGTCCTGTACATTCTCAGTGTTACAGAATTACTGCAATCCCACCGCATAGGAAGAGGAGGCTCACTGCGCCAAGGAAAGGGAAAGGAAGCCAGTGATAACAGCTGTACTGTCCTTTAAAGAGCACAATGGCCTATGACGAGCTGTACAATACACCTGCATGAGAAGTTGGAAACCACACCTGAACAGATGCCGCAGCACACACAATGGGAATATTCAATTCTCTCAAATTCCACAAATGTACGAGTATGTATGAATGTATGAACATTTCCTGTATGAATTGAGCATATCCCGAAGACACAGCTGAATTGTCGTAGCATGACAATCCAATAATTTGTTTGTGCAGCATTACGTCTCATATCAGTGTACAATTTATATCAATATGCTTCGTTAGAAGACAAAAAAAAAAAGTTCCTTGAGTGTGAAATTGCATTTCGGACTTGTCAAAAGAAGAAGTACCCCATTATTGCTAATGGTGCAGTTACAGAACCTTATGATATAATATGAGTCCATTGTGGTTTGTCAGTGGGCGCTGAACTTGAATATTTGGCTTGTGTTTTTTCCAACAGCAGTTTACTGGAACTGTCTCCACTCCCTCTTCAACAGGCTACTTATAAATGATCATTACGCTTTCAAATAATCAGCGAGTTGTGACAGCCGCAGTTTGGTATGGCGTTCGGCAATGTATGCAGGGTTTGCTTATTAAAATGCGTCATTTATCATCACTGTGACAGGGTATTCATGCGAATGACTGTCAATGTCAGCAGACACTATACTGTCCTTAACCCCTTCTCTCACCTTGCTATAACTTGCACCCCCCCCCATCCGTCTTACCTGCAGCTCTGGGTCCTCCTCGTGCTGTAGATGGGCCTCCTCTGCTGCCTCCACCAGCCGCTGAAGGAGGGAGAAAAGGGAGAGATAGGGGAGGGGTGGAGATAAGGGGAGGGACACTGAGGGGAAGCATAAGCACACCAGCTCAACTCAAAGTCATCACCCATGTCCAAGAGTTATTTGACCCCCGACAATGTCAGACCGTCTCAGTAGCTTCTAGTTCCAGCCAGCCTTCTGCAGGGAGACATTAAATCTGCTGTAACAGAGGGCCAGAGAGCTGAGGGCTAAGGAATGGTCCTGACTGCCTGCCTGCCTGCCTGCCTGGCTGTTTGAAGCACAGAGACATAAGCCTGCTCTACAGTACTCCTCTTGCAGCTCTGGGAAGGGGACAGCCCAAGCCAGTCACGGACATAAAGACGGGACCAACATAATGTTTAGTCCAGTCTCCCTTCCATGTCTTGCACTATTCTATATATTTTCCCACATTTCGATATTTCTGAAAACTAATGGCTAGACAATTTGCTGTGTTGTATTACTTTTCACATCAGTGTCCTATTTACATTTATGCTTCGTGACACCTGAGAAGACAAACCAACGTTCCTTGAGTGTGAAAATGCATTCAGGACTTGTCATAAGGTGAAGTACCCCATTATTGCTAACGGTGCAGTTACAGTATATTGTGATATTGTATGAGGCCATTGTGGTGTGTCAGTGGACGCTGACCATGGTGCTGAATATACAGTTGTGTTTTTCTAATAGCAGTTTAACCCGAAACTGTCGCCACTCCCTCGTCAACAGGCTACTTGTGAATGATTATAGCGATATGTTGATGCTATTTAGTGATGCTCATGCTCTTCGGTCGATGGATATATTCTTAATCCACTTTAAATGATTTTCCTGATGCTACCCTCCCAGGATAAGGTTTCTTCAACATAGTTATATCAATAACCTGCCTCAAGCGAAAGACCCCCTTGCTGTTGGAAACAATATGAAACTTGTAGCAATAGGCCTACATTCTGTAATATTTTTCTGTGATAAGATTTTCCCATTCACGTAGGCTACTGTAGGCCGAGGTCTATATTTCTGCCTCGAAAGGCACCCACGGAAATTCGTACGTTCAGTGAGATGCTTGATTGCCATATGGCCCAGCGTAGAACCGGATCCCATAACACGCAAAACCTTATATAGCCTCCTTGAAATGTGCTTGCCTGCGTGAGAAAATGCCGGCTGAACACCACAGTCATCGACGCGGTTCTGGAACAGGTCATTAATAACTGTCCAGCACATCAAAATAGCTGCAACGCAAACAGAAAATGGCGGCATGGCATGGCGTAAACACTTTTGTGACAGTTAAACTTAATTTATTTTCATACCGTTGCGTTTCAGTCTTAGATGGTGTCGTCAGCAATACAGGCATAATGAAATAAATAGGAAACCTCAAGCCACTAAATGCAAACAAATGTTTCTCCAGGCCTAGGTTATATTTTTGTGTGCAAATGACAAGATGCCAACATATGCTATTGGGTGGTCTTTCAAACCATATCAAATTAGTCTTACTGCCGAAAGGCAATTTTAAAACAGGTAGACTACCTCTTAAATCAAATATGCACGGCTCGCAAGGACTAGGTCAATATCATAAAGACAAATTACATCGTAATTGTTTAATTTTCATTTCGAATAGACTACGCCACGACGCTGGTATAATGTGTCAGTTAGAGACCATTGGAATTTCTCTAACTGGATATAACATCTCGACTGCTGCCAATTTTTTTTTCATATTATAAAAAATATGTTTGTATAATTTTCATCCGACGAATATAGGCCTCCAATAATTTTAAATATGCCCAAGCAATTTAGTAGCCTGGGCTACATTCAAATAATGAATGTGTTTACACAGAAAGCATTAGTCCAATTTGCAGCACTGTAACACATAGATTGAAATTCTGCCTAATAAATAGGCCTAGAGAATGATAAAGGCAATGGGCACACTATGTAGAATTACAACCATGCAAGTAATACAGCCCGGCGCGGGGAAATCTGGCTGTGGGAGATAAACGCTATCATCTCACACCACTCAACTGGGGTTAACTATTAAAATAGGCTACTTGCACCTCTCCTCTCAAGCCCAATATACATTTCCAACGGCTATATATCTGTCTCAGGAGAATGTCTTGTAGTAAATAGCATACCGCCGCTGGATAAAATGCAACACTAGTGTAATTTAAACCCGTGTTATGAATAGAAATACCCACAAAGCAGAAAGTGTGAGTAGGAAAAACGAAAAATACATGTCTGACCACTGAAATATGCTTACAATTGGTTATAACAGCTTCATGATCATTGATAGGCCTGTAACAAAAAAATGCCAACGATACAAAACGTGATAATAATAATAATAATAATAATAATAACAATACATCTAGATAATCTGTTGATCATTTTATATAGCCTAAATCTAGATATTTTCTTAACCTGCTTGCGGTGCATGTCTGCAGCTGAAGCTGAGAAATAACGGAATGTCTGGTATTTTTCTGAATTACTTTTAAGTCTCCTACTCTCAGTAGTCTACATTGGGTCTACTTCCAGAAAACACCGCAAAAAGCACGTGGATGATAGATAAAAGGACAGATAAGCGACAGTACATACCCGCATGGCCTCCTTTTTCATCCGGAACATTTCCTCCATCTTCTTTGCGAGAGTTTTGACCACTTTCATGCCATCAATTTCTTCCACTCGGACGGACTTCTCAAATTCTTTATATTTCTGTAAATGACAGAGAGAAAAAATACATGTTTTAACTCTCTAATATTTTGATAATGAACGAATAATCATCTTATGTTTGTGCACAGTTCACATACTACTATTACAAACGGAGGCTTCTAGGCTATGTCATTTATTTCACTGATAGATGTGAACAAAATGTGAACAAAATGTGAACATGTTACAATAAATCAAAGCAACTGAACTCAAAGTTTATTGGTCACGTGCACAGGAAACGGAGCGGCAGGTAGCCTAGAGTGGTTAGAGCGTTGGGCCAGTAACCGAAAGGTTGCAACATCGAATCCCTGACCTGACAAGGAACAAATCTGTCGTTCTGCCCCTGAACAGGCAGTTAACCCACTGTTCCTAGGCCGTCATTGAAAATAAGAATTTGTTCTTAACTGACTTGCCTAGTTAAATAAAGGTCAAATACAGGGTGTCATTGGTAAAATGTGTGTGTGAGAATCACAAGTACATACTGTACATCTCATGTCAATGAGGGGGGGTAAGCCAATGTGCCCTTTGTTTTAGTAACAGAGAAGGTGAGGTGAGCCTGCACACACACACACACACACACACACACACACACACACACACACACACACACACACACACACACACAAACACACACGTCACATCTGATGAAGAAAACGCCTTCCCACTGGGCACAAACCGGTTTAAGGAACGTTGTTTCATTTCAATAAAATCACGTTAAACCAACGTTGAATTGACGTCTGTGTCCAGTGGGGTACTACATCTCAGAGAGTGGCTTGCAAGACCCAGTCTCAGATGATTGGCTGATAAGATGGATCCTGTTTCATTGAATTGATTGATAGGTTATCTTGTCTCAGTAATTGGTTGACAAGCTGTGGCTCTGTCTCTGATTGGCTGCTGGGTGGCCTGGGAGTGAAGGCCATGCACGGTTGGAGGGTAATTGAAATGAAGTCAAAGCACAGGAGAAAGATAATAACATGTCAGGCTTGGGAGGTTCTGGATAATGAACTAGACTTCACACAATGCTGAGTCTGCAGGATACACTGCACCTGCACTGGGACAGAACAAAGCCCAGCAGAACACACAAAGAGAATAGAACAGAACATTTAAAAAAGGTACACACACAAAATAATAATCACAGTATAACCTGCACGTCTCTCACATCCCTCACACACACACACACACACACACACACACACACACACACACACACACACACACACACACACACACACACACACACACACACACACACACACACACACACACACACACACACACACACAGTATATATTCCAAAGATACACATTCAAAGAAAGAAACACACACACACACACACACACACACACACACACACACACACACACACACACACACACACACACAGTATATATTCCAAAGATACACATTCAAAGAAAGAAACACATCACACACACACACAAATCACAAATCCTAGTACATGAGGCAACACATTACCCAGGGAAAGAAAGAGTGTGTGCAGGCAGTGGAGCAAAACAGTTCATTTCACGCCTGTCCTCCCTGTCTCAGCACCCCCACCTCCAGTCATCGGGGCGAGGTTAAACCCCATCCATCAATAGAACTGAGTATGATTATTGATTAAGGTAATGACTAATGTGTAGATGAGGCCTGAATGAACCCAAGCCCGAGGAGTCCAAGCCCACACACACACACACACACACACACACACACACACACACACACACACACACACACACACACACACACACACACACACACACACACACACACACACACACACACACACACACACACACACACACCACAGTGTCTCCATTCTGTGTCTATAGTCCTGTTCTGTTGCCCACACAGCAGCCCAGCCCTGTGTGGAAAAATGCTAATTCCCCATAAAGCACCCAATGATCATCCTTAATGATCAGCCCTTACCATTGAGACGTTTCTCTCTCTCCACCTCCCTCACTGGCTGCTAAGAGAGGAAGAGGACTGCTGATTGGATGTAATGTGTTCTGAACCAGTCACGCTTCCTTGAACCAGAACATGAGGAAAGTGCTTACATAGGCAGAAAGGAAAACAACTGCCGGGGACATTTGACTTCAGAGTGTTCTGTTCTCACACAAGTCAACAGAGAATCAGCTGTGGATGTTACGCAGTTAAAATAGTAGGGAAATGTTGGGTGTATTTTTATTTTATTTTTAAATCTCGGAAGCACACGCTCATCCAACACACACACACACACACACACACACACACACACACACACACACACACACACACACACACACACACACACACACACACACACACACACACACACACACACACACACACACACACACACACACACCACCCATATCTTGCTACAGAAGTGTGTACATTGCTAGCGCTAGCAGTGTTAATGGTAATAGAATTGTAGCAGCAGCCTGGTGCTGAGCTGAGCTCCTCCTTATCACACACATGCAGTGAGGCTGATGAATGGAGTTGGATGGGGATATTTATCTCCTCGCATTTATCACCACTGAGTTCACACACAATCACACAACATATCTCACCAGCAGTATACAGTATGCAGTATGCACTGTATGAATCAGGATCAGGGTCGTATCAACTAGAAACCAAATGGAAGAAAACGGACTGAAACAGGAAGGGACTACCTGAACTTGTCCAATAAGATAACTGTCAATTTCATAGCAAAACTGTTTGCTACGGTTTATTACGGTGTGCAATAATGAGTACAACCCATGTTTTCATCTGTCTCCGGTAATCCACTATTTCTGGCTTCAATCCAACTCATTTTTAAACCCCTGCAGGTCTGGAATAATAGAATTACAATTCATTTCACTGTTTCATTAATAGCGCAATTGAAGGTAATTGAGCGTAAAAATCTGTAGGAATAAAATGATTATCTACATCCAGGTGTATGCACATAGGGCAGAGTTCCAATTCAATCTGTCTGCGTACTTAACCCAGACTTTCTGATCAAGTGTACACATTAATGCCCAGTTCTAATCCTGTGCGTATACTACAGTATACAGTGTCTTCAGAAAGTTTTCACATCTCTTTACTTTTTACACATTTTGTTGTGTTACAGCTTGAATTTAAAATAGATTCAATTGAGAATTTGTGTCACACAATACCCTATAATGTCAAAGTGGAATTTTGTTTGTAGAAAAAATGTAGAAATAAATTTAAAGAATTGTAAAGCTGAAATGACTTGAGTGAATAAGCATTCAACACCTTTGTTATGGCAAGTGTAAATAAGTACAGGAGTAAAAAAGGGGTTAAAAAATCACATGGACTCCTTCCGTGTTCAATAATAGTAGTTCATATGATTTTTGAATAACTACCACGTCTCTGTACCATACACATACAATTATCTGTAAGGTCCCTCAATCGAGTAGTGAATTTCAAGCGCAGATTCAATCACAAAGACCAGGGAGGTTTTTCAAAGCCTCGTAAAGAAGGTCACCAATTGGTAGATGTGGAATAGAAAAACATGCAGATGCTGAATATCCCTTCGAACATGGTGAAGTTATTGATTAGGCTGGTGTATCGATACACCCGGTCACTACAAAGATACAAGTGTCCTTCCAAACTCAGTTGCAGGAGAGGAATGAAACTGCTCAGGGATTTCACCAGTGGCGTCTCGCTCGTTAGGGTGTAAGGGGCGGTGCCCCACTTGTGATTGGTAAAAAAAAAAAGTTTAAAACTTTTGATTAGTCAAAATAAATACACAATATTTTCATACAAAAATCTAGATTATATAACTAATGGATTATGTTTTAAATGCTCATAAAAGTGTAGCAAATGTGTACATTTTTCTGTTTCAAAAATATATTGCTCAAAACAAGCTGTGGGCGTACAGGCTGTACGAACATTGCTTGGATTGTGTTGCCAGCTATTTGCTATGAACTGGAACTGCCCCAATGAAATCGCAGGATTTCATGTCGCAGGATTTCAAATCGCAGGATTTCATAGTAGGAATTATAGCAGCACCAAATTACATGGACCGTCCTGGGGCGCTCAAATGTGCATTCAGTCAGATCTTCTGGGTCTGCTCTAGTCTCCTCCCAATGAGTCTCTCGCGCCAGATGGCTTACTTCCGCACCTGACTAGATCTGCTCCATCAGGTACAAGTTGTAATTCACTGGTAAATAAATCATCCTAACAGTCATGGGAGCCTGGGACCTGATAAACTGGACAACTACATCCAGCAAGAGTGGAAGGACAGAGGGATATACTAGCTAGAACCTTCTCATTGAAGATGTGGTGGGACAAAAAAGCACAACCAATTTTATTGTTTCCCCTCGATGTTGTTTGTCAGGTTCTACTGTAGGTGACAGGGCGGCATGTGTGGACTAAAACAGCATACAACCGGGTGTATTACAAAGCACGATCAATTGAATTAGCCAGCTACTGTAATTTTTGAGAAACATTGAGAAATAGTTTGGTCAATTTCTGGGGTTAAAATGAATCAGTTATGTATCTTTATTAAGCTTGCTTGTTAGCTCCCCTGACAATTTCAAGTCTTTCGAAACTCATATCTGACTAACTTGGAAATATGAAGCTATTTCAGAATGAACGTTAACTGGCTAGCGCATCATGCTTTGTGACATTATGTTAGCCGTCTATCCCCTTTCAGATCACGTGTTTTCACTTATTGCATCTGCGTTCGTATTGCGTTTTCCCTGGTGCACTCGTTCATTCGTGAGCTGGCTGCTCTAATCTGTTCAAAACAGTGGCAGCGTGTGCAGCAGGGGTCATTCGGTTTTTGACATGCCAAAGTGAAACAGGTGTATTTGTGCTGTTGTTCAAATGCTCAGATGGCTTCATATATCTTCTCAAAGAAACTACCGGTAGTTCAAAAACTTGGCATCATATCACTGTCAAGCTGCTTGGTCGACAACTCCAACCACCTGGCGCCCTTGGGTAATTCAGCCAATCCATTTTAAAACCGTTAAGAGTTTAATAGTTGTGATTTGAGAAAACTGAGAAAACTGATCAACCACATTGTAGTTACTCCACAATACTAACTTAAATTACAGAATGAAAAGAAGGAAACCTTTACAGAAAACAAAATATTCCAAAACATGCCTCCTTTTTGCCACAACTATTTTGCAAAAAATGTGGCAAAGAAATTAACGTTTTGTCCTGAACACAAAGCATTATATTTGAGGAAAATCCAACACATCACATCACTGAGTACCATTCTTCATATTTTCAAGCATGAGGGTGGCTGCATCATGTTATGTGTATGCTTGTTATCGACAAGGCCTAAGGAATCTTTCAGGATAAAAATAAACGGTATACAACTATAAGCACAGGCAAAAATCCTAGAGGAAAACTTGATTCGTGCAGTCTGCTTTCCAACAGACACTGGGAGACGAATTCACCTTTCAGCAGGACACCAACCTAAAACACAGTTGCTTACCAAGATGATATTGAATGTTCCTGAGTGGCATAGTTACAGTTCTGACTTAAAATCGTCTTGAAAATATATTGCAAGACATGAAAATGGCTGTCTAGCGATGATCAACAATCAACTTGACACAGCTTGAAGAATTTTGAATTCGAATATTGGGCAAATATTGTACAATTAGAGGTCTCCAAAGATCTTAGAGACTTACCCAGAAAGACTCACAGATGTAATCACAGCCAATGGTGCTTCTACAAAGTATTGACTCAGGGGTGTGAATACTTATGTAAATGAGATATTTCCGTATTTCATTTTCAATACATTTGCAACCATTTAAAAAAATCACGTTTTCTATTTTTGATTACGGGTTATTGTCTGTAGACGGGTGAGAAAAATAAGCGATAAAATCCATTTTGAATTCAGGCTGTAATACAACAATATGTGTAATAAGTCCAGGGGTGTGAAGACTTTCTGAAGGTGCTGTACATAGTGCTCAGACTCCATAATGCCCATAACACTGACCACATTGCCAAGAGAACAGACATGCTTTTCTTTTAACGTAACCTATCAACATTACAAACACACAAACAATAGATTGCCAATGGAAACTCCAAAGAACACATCTTATTGTTAAAAGAGTTTGCCTTTCCTGAAGTACTGTGAGACACACACAGGCCCAGCCAGAGCTCTGGCTCCCGCATTAGGGTTTCAAAATTCTGGTTCATTTTTGAAGATTCACAGATTTTCCAGAAATCCTGATTGGAAGATTCACAATTTCCTGCTTATTTCCTTTTATCTTCCAATTGACATTCCTGAAAAACTGAGCATTTTGGGAAAGCTACTGGAAACGTTCAACACTGACCAGCATGCATTGCCTCCACTTGGATGACAGGTGCTGTAGTGTACACAACAGTACCACTTTTCACACGGGAGAGCCCACGTCTGCCCCCAAGTGGTCATTTACTTTCACTTAGGGGGTTTTCTGCAAACCCATC
Source organism: Oncorhynchus tshawytscha (assembly GCF_018296145.1). Taxonomy (NCBI): domain Eukaryota; kingdom Metazoa; phylum Chordata; class Actinopteri; order Salmoniformes; family Salmonidae; genus Oncorhynchus; species Oncorhynchus tshawytscha. Next base: position 45,710,315 of record NC_056430.1, read on the forward strand.
TCTCTTTATCTCTCTCTTGTTCCCTCTATCTCCCCCCCTCACTCTCTGAACCCCACCTATCGCCTCCAAACCCATCTCTCTTTATCTCTTTCTCTCTCTTGATCCCTCTATTGCCCCCCCCCTCTCTGTCCCTGAACCCCACCTATTGACTCCAACCCATCCCAGCCTATCCCACTCCACACACTTGTATTAAATGTGCCTCTTTGTCCCATTCATATCCTGGGGTTGAAACTCTTGACTCCAGGGAGTGAACTGGAAATGAGATTAGAGAAGAAACAGTGCTGTGGTTAATGGGCCATGTCCAGTACACACACACACACAAACACACACACACAAACACACACACACACACACACGGGCCTCTGTACAACACACCTGAGTCCTTTCTGACCCAACATCCATATTTAACTGGGACACAGAATTGTATCAGCAGTCATTAAAGGAGAATGCAGCATTACAGCGTACAGTGTGTGTGTGTGTGTGTGTGTGTGTGTGTGTGTGTGTGTGTGTGTGTGTGTGTGTGTGTGTGTGTGTGTGTGTGTGTGTGTGTGTGTGTGTGTGTGTGTGTGTGTGTGTGTGTGTGTGTGCGTGCGTGCATGTGTGCATGAGCTCACCATAACGTGAAAATGTGTGTGTGCGTGGGCAGGAATGAGTATAAGGAAGATTGAGGGAAGAAAGAGATACCTTCTGCAGCAGCTGGGAACCAGAGTATTTTGCAGAAATTGATTTAATTTCTCCACCAAACGCTGAGGCCCATAACTTCACCCTGGAAGTGAACAGAACATTGCTACATTGTGATATTTTGGTATTTTAACAGGTGAAAATAGTTGACTTGGTGAGATCACACACATTATGTCAGTAAGACATTTCAAAACAAATCTCTACGCATGAAATCATACATCCATGGATATCTAGATAAAATCATAGATCCATGGATATCTAGATAAAATCATACATCCATGGATATCTAGATAAAATCATAGATCCATGGATATCTAGATAAAATCATACATCTATGGATATCTAGATAAAATCATACATCCATGGATATCTAGATAAAATCATACATCCATGGATATCTAGATAAAATCATACATCCATGGATATCTAGATAAAATCATAGATCCATGGATATCTAGATAAAATCATAGATCCATGGATATCTAGATAAAATCATACATCCATGGATATCTAGATAAAATCATACATCCATGGATATCTAGATAAAATCATACATCTATGGATATCTAGATAAAATCATAGATCCATGGATATCTAGATAAAATCATACATCCATGGATATCTAGATAAAATCATACATCCATGGATATCTAGATAAAATCATACATCCATGGATATCTAGATAAAATCATAGATCCATGGATATCTAGATAAAATCATACATCCATGGATATCTAGATAAAATCATAGATCCATGGATATCTAGATAAAATCATACATCTATGGATATCTAGATAAAATCATAGATCCATGGATATCTAGATAAAATCATACATCTATGGATATCTAGATAAAATCATAGATCCATGGATATCTATTGTCTGTGTGTCATATGGCTGAGGATAAACTATGTTCTTGAAGATACTCCTGTTCTCGAAAAACCACAAGACCCTCATATAAGAAATACATTGTTGGAGCGTGTTGAGTTTGAGCTGAGAGGACCGAGTCCATCAACAGTATGGCAAATACTCTACATTGTAGACAAGTACTTCATTCAATGTAGCTGTTTACTAATGTTTATTTGGTGCGTATTGATGTGCTATAAACTGATGATTTATGTGGAGAAGGTTGATTTAAAATGTTGCTCAAGTCTTCCCAAGTAGCCTCTAGATTGTTTCAGACTGTGGTGTCTCAAATGCAGTCAGGGTTAACCTGGAACATGAAAATGGCAAGTGCAGTATTTTGTATAGCAGCGATTTTAGACATATGTGTATCAAAGACAACACTCTGTTTAAAATAAAGACATCTGTAGGCTACATTTAAATGGTGTGTACGTATTATCCGTGTGTTGATTTGAGCTATTATTTTTATCATGCCAGATATTATTAGGGTAAAGAGTACGCCCATTTTTTAAACGTATTTATTTGGACACCAACACTAATAAATAATTTACAAACAACATACATTATTATTATTATTATTATGCTTGTTGTTGTTACAATGTCATTACATGCTGCTTGTTTACATTTGTTTATATAACAAGTCCACTACTTACACACTTCAGGTACTCTAGCAGCTGAAAAACTCAACAATATGCAGAGGTGTGACTTACTGAGTACCTGAAAGGTTGTAAAATATGAATATGAAACCTTCCACTCACACTGAGAGAGGAATCCCTGGCTGGGACCCCATCACCTCCACCACCGTGCCCAGCATAATCCAGAACAGAAGGAAGCTGGCGCAGCACACGTGTGGAAAGAGGATCCTCCAATTCCACAGCATCTTCACGAGTCTTCCCGACAACCGACCCGGTACAATGGCACGCGCAAGCTCTTCTTTTACTAGTCCCGAAAACGCACTCAGCGCAAAAAGCAGCACATACAGACCCGGCACATTCGTGCCGCCTCCCTCGCGCCAGTCCCACGTCCAAGGTGCCAGTTGTCACTCCTGAAGGGACCCGCGTGCTGAAGGAGATGGTTGAACTATGAACGTCGGTACAGGGAGGGACAGCAAGAAACTCAAGTCAAGCCTCCATTTCTGGAAAACGTTACAATTACTGTTATCGTCTCTCAAGCAAATGACGATATTCTCTCGTGGGGATTTTCCCAGATTTGCGGAGCTCAATCTGAAAACCACCTCAGCTGCTATCCCAGGGAACACTGGGGGAGTAAAACGAGGTGTTGCAGGTAGAGCAAAGAGCGCGAAGCAGGGCGCGAGAGAGCATGAGCGAAAAGGACCAATATGTGTGTGGGGGGTAACCTAGCCGCATCACTTGCTGTAAGAACCCCGGAAAGAAGGTGAAAAGGTGAAGAGGTAAAACACGAAACTTTCACGCGGGAGCGCGCGCGTGCATCACAGGGGGATTCGACGGGTTCATTCAAGGCAGTGCAGCGTGACGGATCGACACTCGCGCTTCGAGGAGGGACCACAGTACCGAGAACATTACCGCAGAAACAAAATCTATTCCTATGGCGCATACATTCTGAATAAGCATGAGAGTTCTCGGCCTAGATAGCATTTTCTTCCTACAGTCTTCCAGATGTGAATTTGACTCAAAATAGCTTTGACCTGCTTTTTGCTTCCTGGAGTGTTTTAGACGTTACTTTGCTGTTTGAGGCAGATTGCACCGCCTGTGCTACCGCTCGTTGTCTTTCAAGTCGGTAGTGGATGAAACGATAGAACCGTGCAATGTGCACACCTTCCATTAAATCGACATGACTGATTAAGCGTTTATTAGGCTAATCAAAGATCGATGTGTATGTCAAGACATTGATAAAGTGGCCTAGTGGTATTCCGCTCTTACTTTGGCCTAATGCGCAGGCTCCACATTTTAAGCGATTTTTCCTGAAATTGTTTTCATGACAAGTTTTGATTACTTACAGATAAGTAAGCATTAAGTGCATGTTTTAGGTGGGCTATAGCCACAATGCCATACACTGCAGTGCACAGGCCTATGTGAATTCCAATTACAAATTGTTTCAGTCAGCAAGACTAAATGAATATTAGAGTTAATGTTGGGAGTGGGCTAGCCCATAATATGGAAGATAGCCCATATTTTTCACTGGTCAATTACTAAACTGTCCTCTATGAGGATGTCCTCTTAGGCCACATTGTCCAACACTGCTTTTAAAACTAAATTTGCGCTCACAGTTATGTTATTGGCCACTTTGTGTATCAAACAGCACCCTCTCCATTCTGAAGTACTCGAGAGGTCCTCTTTCTAAACGTGATAATGATGTCAAGGCGGATGGATTTCCCGCCACGCATGCAGCGTTTCGGCGCTAGGCCATTATTAGCTTGGTAATTACGTCGTACATCAAAGGCGCGAGGAGCCTCTGCCAGGCTGGGAACGTGCAGATAAGGCTCATGATGATGGACAATATCAACCGCTACGGCACGCGGTCACAGCCTCTCCTCTGTCGGGGCCGCAATCACATCTAGTGCGAGGAGAGTCGCTGCTTTTAATTAACTATCGACTTCAAATAAAAAGTTTGCCCCGCGTTCCGCGACACTTTATCCGAGTTGCACTCAAGACCGGCGCCACATAGGCCTATTCAGTGAGAGGGATTTTGTTCCAATAAACTCAACTATTGGCAACAGATAGGATAGATATAGCCGGTTAAACTCGTATAAGAACACGGCATTGAATAGCTCTCTTTATTAATTCCCCCCTATATTATACTTCAATAATGTAGAGTACCGTAAGCCCATGTAGAAACAGCCTCGCCATTAATGAGCTGCCGCCATCAATGGAACTGTCCATGGGTCTGATTTCAGTGTAGTTGCTGGAGGCGCTGTCCCAGGTCCTGATTTTCGCGCAAGTCATTGCAAAGCGAGAAATGTTATATGGCTCAGGAAGTGTCTCTACCACACAGCCAGTCGTGTCCAATTCTGAATAGTCTTGTACCCTATATGGATGCTTCCTAAATGGCACCATATTCCCTATATAGTGCACTGCTTTTGACCACAGCCCTATGGGTCCTGGTCAAAACTAGTGCACGATAGGGAATAGGGACCCACCCTATATCCCTATGTTTGTTTCCTTCTTGCAAACCAACTCTAACCATCCAGTCACAGTCAAATACCCTTTATTGAAGTGTAGTCTACTTTAAAGTTATCATATCTATCTTCTTACAATGAGGATTGTTCTGACAACCATAGCCACGGGATGTAAGGGTGCTAAGGGTGCTGAAGCACCCCCTGAAAAATGTGAATTATAAAACAAATAATTCTTAATCTCAACAAGATCTCACAGTCTCACTGCAGAATTAGACGTTGATCCAAGTTCCATCAAAAGACACATTTCAAAGTGTTTTTGCTGCTCCTGCTGCTCTATATCATTCCATTTCTCCAAACGTCACATTTCGAAGTTAAGGGTTAAGTTAAGGCATTGATTCCAAATGGTGAAGATAAGAGTTAAGGTTGGGATAGGGTTCAAACTAATTCTGATCCAGAGTCATGGGATTCCGACCATCCGCCACCCAGTCCACAACACCCTAGCAAAACCCAAGCCTACTTGATGGTAATAATGCTTACTGTTGCCCCTAGTGGCCGATTTTGAAGTAGTTTCTCGACATGGATATACATCCAATTTCGACATCAATCTCAAACATTCTCCCTGCTTCATCTAAATTCAAATTAGAGTCCAAGATTATCATAAGACAAAATAATAAAAAGCGTAATATATAAAACACACATTATCTTATGAAAATTGTTACAGAAAGTAAATACACTGAATAGTAACACACACACACAGCTCTGTTCTAGATAAGTAAGGAAGTCTGGACAGGTCAGATCAATCAGGAGAGAATAGTGACCTTTTGTTCCCCTTTCTCACTCACACACCTCTTAGTCTGAGGCTGACACTTTCAACTTTCACTGACCCCCGTGAGTGTGTGTGTCACGACTTCCGCCGAAGTCGGCCCTTCTCCTTGTTCGGGTGGTGTTCGGCGGTTGACGTCACCGGCTTTCTAGTCACTACCGATCCATTTTTCTGTTTCGTTTTGTTTTGTCTGATTACATACACACCTGTTTTACATTCCCTCATTACATTCCCTATTTAACCATCTGACATACATTTCTGTTCTGTCCGTGATTGTTTATGTCGTTAGTGGTTGTGTTTGTGTTAGAGTTTTGTTGTATGTTCCATTTTTGGAATTGTGCTTTATTCTTTGAGTAAACTCAGTTGGATTCCTCTACACCTGTCTCCTGCGCCTGACTCCGCTTTCACTCTGCACCCAATCGCTGACAGTGTGTGTGTGTGTGCATGTGTGTTTCATTCATGAGTGCTTTGTCAATTAACACTGTTGTGACAGCAGGGCAGGGACAGCACAAAAGCGTAGGTGATCAGACATTTTCCAGATGGCCCCTATCTGGAGCAGCACAAACTTTTTCATCAAGGGTGTCAGAGAAGGAAAGGGGATCAGGGGAAGAATACAATTCCCATCATATTGACTGGAGTCATGTAATGCACGCATTCCTCTGAGGGTACTTGCAATTCCTGAGAGCCAACTTGTTCTACAATCAGTAGCAGAGCAGGATAAAGGATCTCCAACTGAGGGAATTACTCTTTGCTAAATCCGGATCTGTGGGATATTACACCGCACGACTTAGAACACCTAATATCTGATAGAGACGCTACTCTCTGTGTCTCAGTCTGTAAATTGATGTAGTTCTGTCCTTGAGCTGTTCTTTTCCATTAATGTTCTGTATTATGTCATGTTTTGTGTTTTGTGTGGACCCCCAGGAAGAGTAGCTGGTACTTTTGCAACAGCTAATGGGGACCAAAATAAAATACTAAATACCCTTAGATTGAGTGGTGTGGGATTCTATAAACAATAAGAGAGTGTATGAGACCTGTGGAGAAGTGGGGCTGTTACATTATCACCACTAAGAGATTGTACCAGCCTGGAAAAGGTGTTGGAGAGTGTGTGTGTTCTTGGACATTCCATAGCCTACCCATGATGCAGCTCCCAGCCTCTCTCCCCCCGAGGGCGAGGAGCGCCTGCATCGCGCTGGCTTCAACCTTCCCTCTGTCGTCATAGTGATGTTCACCATACTGACCATTGTGTTGAACTCCACGGTGATTGTGTTGTTGCTGATTAACAAGCAGCTGAGGCAGCCTCTGAACTATGCCCTGGTCAACATGGCTGTAGCTGACCTGGGGACAGTGCTGACCGGCGGGATTCTGTCTGTGGTCAACAACGCTCTGGGGTACTTCTCCCTTGGACGGAACCGACTGCGTCACGGAGGGATTCTCTGTGGCTTTGTTTGGTGAGTGGCTCTCAGAACCGTCTGGGACATAGAAATAGAATAAGTAGAACAGACATAGAAACATACACCATGGAAAATTGACTGGTATACTCATCGACATGGAAGACAATAATTCCTTTTTTACAAACATGGCCTTTCTGTAAAGTAAAACCGTATATCACGAACGTCGTCTTGAAAATTACCGTACCAAGGTGCAGAGTGGTGAGCGTACATTTATTTTATTGGTAAATGTCGCCAACAAAACAAAGAACAAGGAAACGACCGTGAAGCTTACTTAGGCTATAATGCCACTAACAAAGACAACTACCCACAAATACAAAAAGAAAAAAAGGCTGCCTAAGTATGATTCCCAATCAGAGACAATGATAGACAGCTGTCCCTGATTGAGAACCATACCCTGCCAAAACATATACACAAAGAACATGGAGTTTCCCACCCGAATCACACCCTGACCAAACAAACATAGAGAATAAAAGGATCTCTACGGTCAGGGTGTGACACCGTGTGACTGTTTTTAAGATGTTCACCTTTTAAACATTTACATTTTATCATATGAGACCATGTTGATTTTGTTCATTTTAATTAGTTTCTTATAGCCATCTAGTTAAAACATTATTTTTAATCAATTTGTAACGGTTCTCTTGTGGTGAAGGAGAGGAGGACCAAAACACAGCGTGGTGGTTATTCATGTTTCTTTAATGAAGATGCTATACATGAATAAACTAACGAAAACAATAAACGTGAGAACTCAAAACAGCCCTATCTGGTGCAAAACACAAAGACAGGAACAATCACCCACAAACACACAGTGAAACCCAGGCTACCTAAATATGGTTCCCAATCAGAGACAATGACTAACACCTGCCTCTGATTGAGAACCATATCAGGCCAAACACAGAAACAGACAAACTAGACACACAACATAGAATGCCCACTCAGATCACACCCTGACCAAACAAACATAGAAACATACAAAGCAAACTATGGTCAGGGTGTGACACAATTAATAATTTAAATACTAAAAACAATTCTCAATTAATGAATTAAAACAAGTTCTCCCTTGATTCATGTTAATCAATCAATGCAATCATATCCAGGCAACAAAATGTTGAAGTTACACTAATACACTGTTCCTTCTGATAATCTGATTTCCATAGAGAGGATGTTTGTGGTGTGCAAGCAACTGGGACCTACAATATCTCCTTTCAGACCAGGAAGAGGTGATACGAATTATGGACACCCCTTCCCAAAAATGATGATGTATGTTGCGCAGCTAGAGATTGTGAAGAGGGCACGACAACACCTTTACCCACTCAGGAGACTGAAAGAATTTGGCATGGGTCCGCAGATCCTCAAAAAGTTCTACAGCTGCACCATCGAGAGCATCTGGTTGCATCACCTCCTGGTATGGCAACTGCTCGGCATCCGACCGCAAAGCACTACAGAGGATAGTGCATACGGCCCAGTACATCACTTGTGCCAAGCTTCCTGCCATCCAGGAGCTATATACTAGGCTGTGTCAGAGGAAGGCCAAAAAAATAGTCAAAGACTCCAGTCAACCAGTCATAAACTGTTCTCTCTGCTACAGCACGGGAAGCAGTACCAGAGCGCCAAGTTTAAAAGTTAATGTTCTGTATTATTGTCACAACTTCTGCCGAAGTCGGTTCCTCTATTTGTTCGGGCGGACGTCACCGGTCTTCTAGCCATCGCCGATCCACCCTTAATTTTCCATTTGTTTTGTCTTGTTTTTCACACACCTGGTTTTCATTCCCCCATTACATGTCACGTATTTAACCCTCTGTTCCCCCATGTCTGTTTGTGAAATTGTTTGTTGTAAGTGCCTGTGTACTATTGACTGGTTCGTGATGGGTTCTGTTTGTACCCGTATTTTGTTATTTCTGGATGCAATTGGTTTTACTATTAAACTGTTCCGGTTAATACCCAGTTCTGCTCTCCTGCTTCTGACTTCCCTGCAGCCAGTCACACAACCCCTTTAATTATATATTATTAAGTGAACAATTAATGAAATGGCCATCCGGACTATTTGCATTGACACCCCTCCCCCCCTTTTTTACACTGCTGCTACTCGCTGTTTATTGTCTATGCACTTGTATAAATTACCTCGACTAACCTGTACCCCAAACATTGACTCTGTACCGGTACTCCTTGTATATAGCCTCATTATTGTTATTTAATTGTGTTACTTTTTATTTATATATATTTTTTACTTTAGTTTATTTAGTAAATATTTTCTTAACTCTTATTTTCTTAAAACTGCATTGTTGGTTAAGGGCTTGTAAGCATTTCACGGTAAGGTTGTATTCGGTGCATATGACAAATACAATTGGATTTGATTTGAACATAAGGGAGGAAACAGCGCAATAGCCGCTCTAACTGCGACGTGAATAGGCTTTCATCAAATGCTCGCAGTCAAACAGCTAATAATACTGTGCGTTTCTGGTTATTTTCCAGTACGAATTTAATCGTACCGAGACCCCCCCTTTTTTTTTAGCAAACTATCATGCGTTGTTTAGTGCGCTCCCGAGTGTAGATACGGTATTCACAACAGTCCAAACGAACCAAACTAAGGGAGTAAACTCACCACAGTTTGGGAAAACCACTACCAAACTATTCGGTGTGAAAGCCCCTTAAATGCACTCAAAGCTCATGTACACCTCGAGACAGGTAGGTCCACTCAATGTACCGTCTATATTTCCGGCCCTGGAGGTGTGTCTGCCCAGACAGCATCTGTACCAGTAGGCTATAGGAAGCTCTGGGGACAGGTCGTCTGTATATGGATGGCAATAAATTGGCAGAGGCAAACAAATCAACATCTTTAGCGGACAACAGATATTGAGGGCTTGAACAGAAAAAGCTGTTTGCTTGCGATTTCGTTCATACTGGTGAACCGGTGTATGAGTTGTGTGGTTGCAATGTCAACAGTCCCTTGTCTCTGGTATATCTTAGCACGCATCAATCAAGATTAAGTTAAAGTTGTGTGCAGCGCAATGGACATAGGCTCTAGCCTATTGCACAATGTCCCATGAAAGACTGTCTGGTTTGGCAATACTCTGTTATGCCCGCAACCTGGACCAACAGGCCTCGGTAAAACAGTTGCTCACAAAAATGCAAGGCGACGCAGTTGCAACTGCCTAATTAATGTATCTACTATAGGGCTCGATGTAAAAAAAAGAAGAAGAGAGAAACAAACACAGACACTGATAGACTTTATTCTAAGAGAAAGCCAGGCAGAGAGAGAAGCAGCAAGGAGGACTTCAGGAGACCAGGGGAGTCTTTCAAGTTGAATTTCATTTACCTTGAATATTGCAGCCCATTTTAGGCTATTAGCCAGAAAACCCCCGCTGAGTTCAACAAGTGGCTGAATTGATCCTCAAGCCGACTACTTTTTCCCTCATTGTTAGGCTATTTGATGTGTAATTTGTATATCAAGTTGATAAATATCAGCTAAATACAGTATAGAGATTAGGCTACAATGCATAATAAAACATTGCCTAGTGGGCTATTTATTTTAGGGTGGAATGACTGCATTATTTGGCATTAATAATAGACTGGTTTAATGCACAACAACTTTCCATCCAAGCTGGGAGAGAGCGCGAGGACGCTCATGTAACTGAAAGGTTGCAAGATCGAATCCCTGGGCGGCAGGTAGCCTAGTGGTTAGAGCGTTGAACTAGTAAGGGAAAGGTTGCAAGATGGAATCCCTGAGCTGACAAGGTAAAAATCTGTCGTTCTGCTCCTGAACAAGGCAGTTAACCCACTAGGCCGTCATTGAAAATAAGAATTTGTTCTTAACTAACTTGCCCAGTTAAATATAGGTTTAAACAAAATACCGTTCAGGTAGGGCGGGCTATACAAGACAGTTGTACAATATAGGCTACTCTAAAACGTCTATTGGTGGCCATCTATTCTACGACATGCACAGTTTTACATTATTGCCGCCAGCCAGCAGTCTAAATGGCACCACTGCTTTGTGAGGCTGAGAAAATGACGACCAAATAGGCCTACCAATAAATAGATAGAATATTAATTTAGACACTAATCTGTCGAACGACCAACGCAATACTCCTTACCACAAACTAGACACTCGTAGGCACATTCCACAGGCTCCATCTAGTGGAGATCAATGATAATTAAATTTCCCTGTCTTTATTGGCTTATTGCTGATTTTTGATTTATTTTTCTATTTCACCTTTATTTAGCCAGGTAGGCCAGTTGAGAACAAGTTCTCATTTACAACTGCGACCCGGCCAAGATAAAGCAAAGCAGTGTGACACAAACAACAATAAAGAGTTACACATGGAATAAACAAATGTACAGTCAATAACACAAGAGAAAATCTGTATACAGTGTGCACAAATGAAGTAGGGAAGTAAAGGCAATAAATAGGCCAATAGTTGCGAAGTAATTACAATTTAGCAATTAACACTGGAGTGATAGATGTGCAGATGAGGATGTGCAAGTAGAAATACTGGTGTGCAAAAGAGAAGAAAAAAACAAAAAAACAAATATGGGGATGAGGTAGGTAGTTGGTTGGGTGGGCTATTTACAGATGGGCTGTGTACAGCTGCAGCGATCGGTAAGCTGCTCTGACAGTCAATGCTTGAAGTTAGTGAGGGAGATATGTCTCCAACTTCAGTGATATTTGCAATTCGTTCCAGTCATTGGCAGCAGAGAACTGTAAGGAAAGGCGGCCAAAGAGGTGTTGGCTTTGGGGATGACAAGTGAAATATACCTTATGGAGCACGTGCTACGGTTGGGTGCTGCTATTGAGACCATTGAGCTGAGATAAGGCCAGAGCTTTACCTAGCAAAGACTTATAGATGACCTGGAGCCAGTGGGTTTGGCGACGAATATGTAGTGAGGACCAGCCAACCAGAGCATACAGGTCGCAATGGTGGGTAGTATATGGGGCATTGGAGACAAAACGGATGGCACTGTGATAGACTGGTTCCAATTTGCTGAGTAGAGTGTTGGAGGCTATATGTAAATGATATCACCGGAGTCAAGGATCGGCAGGATAGTCAGTTTTATGAGGGTATGTTTGGCAGAATGCGTGAAGGAGGCTTTGTTGCGAAATAGGAAGCCGATTCTAAATTTAACTTTGGATTGGAGATGCTTAATATGAGTCTGGAAGGAGAGTTTACAGTCTAGCCAGACATCTAGGTATTTATAGTTGTCCACATATTCTAAGTCAGAACCGTCCAGAGTAGTGACGCTAGGTGGGCGTGGGCAGCGATCGTTTGAAGAGCATGCATTTAGTTTTACTAGCATTTAAGAGCAGTTGGAGGCCACGGAAGGAGTGTTGAATGGCATTGAAGCTCGTTTGGAGGTTTGTTATTAACACAGTGTCCAAAGAAGAGCCAGATGTATACAGAATGGTGTCATATGCGTAGAGGTGGATCAAAGAATCACCCGCAGCAAGAGCGACATCATTGATATATACAGAGAAGAGTCGGCCCGAGAATTGAACCCTGTGGCACCCTTATAGAGACTGCCAGTGGTCCGGACAACAGGCCCTCCGATTTTACACACTGAACTCTATGTGTTAAGTAGTTAGTGAACCAGGCGAGGCAGTCATTAGAGAATCCAAGGCTGTTGAGTCTGCCGATCGATAAGAATACGGTGATTGACAAGAGTCGAAAGCCTTGGCCAGGTCGATGAAGACGGCTGCACAGCACTGTTTGTTTTATCGGTGGTAGTTATGATATCGTTTAGGACCTTGAGCGTGGCTGAGGTGAACCCGTGACCAGCTCGGAAACCGGATTGCATAGCGGAGAAGGTACGGTGGGAAGAAGGCTGATGTCCTCTGGTAGCACAAGTGAGGGCAGTGGCTCACTGCTACCTAGTCCCATTCATATTTCCCCCACTGAATAGCTGCTGTTCAACATGCACAATTGTGTTATAAACATTGAATAAACGTTGAAGCCATTTGATACACAACTAAATGCATGACAGTAACAGTCGGGATGACGGTGTTGTGTCTTGTCTAGTTTTGGAGATACACCTGCTCTAGGCCTTCTGAGGGTGGGTCAGCGATGCAGGCCACCAAAGGCACCATCAACAACAGTCTCCCCCAGCTGAACACATACAGACATACAGATACATCCAACCATTGATTGCACCAGCAGCACCAATAGTGTCACTTATATGTTCTCAGACCTTAAAAAAAGAAATATACCTCATTTGGAAAACTTAAATCATACCTTAATAAGGTGATTTATATGACCGTCGTACCTTATCATAACCAAACAAATAGAGTTTGATTTTAATACTACATTCAGAATGGGGTGTGACAGACAGAATTGCCTGCATTCTATTCAAATTGACCACAAACCTGGTATTTTGTCTATAGTAGGTTGCAGAATGTATGTCAACTGTAGAATGCATTGTTACATTGTTGTCATGGTAAATGTAAAAGACTATGAAAATGGTACAGAATACATTCAAATGTATGATTTCTCAAACAAAGCAGCGATAAAGGACAGCGCAGAATTTCAGTGTAAGTTTATTCAGTAATAATCATTAGAAAATAAAATATTATCGATTCAAATGAATTCAAGGCCAAAATAAAATGGGAAAATACAACAACAAAATGTGTTAATACAAAACCTAGAATGTCAAAATAACACATTTGCTACTAAGAGAAATCATGTTTACTGAATAAAACATCACAGAGCAAATTTTTGGGGACTTTCAAGTAGAGAACATTGCCACGGGTCTTTCCATACATTTGTTTTATTACATATTTAATAACAGTAATAGTAGTAATAGTAATCATAATAATTATAATAATAGAATGAAAACGATGCAACAAGTCTTTCTCTGTAAACTGGTATATTACCACAGGTATATGACCATTTTTAACCCGCAAACAGAGGAACAGTGCACCTTGAAAATGTTTTATTTCATTGGTTCTTTCATATTTCTGTCCCAGCAATGTAAGGTGAGGTGTAAATGACAAATATAGATTTCACTAAACCATACACACAGTCACAAAAAAGTACAAAATTGTCTCACCTTAATACACAAACATTTGTATAGAAAAATGAGAAACATTGGTACTATACAGTTACTTGTGCAAAGACAAACAGCTATGTGCTAATATTTAAATACCATTGGTATAGAACCAACTCATTTTCTCTTTTCTTTTTTCAGGAATCCCTGACATGATGTAAAAGTAAATTGGTTTTATCTTTTGCTTAACACAAGTGTTTAAAAAACAATGCATATTTTCAGTTCAGTAATTGCTACGAATAGTACAATGTGCCTGGAATTCGCATTGGTCCTTTCACAAGATAGTTATCAACAAAAAGACCAGAACACTTTTTTTTTTTAACTCACAAACGATTCAAAGAGCCCTTTCAATGTGCACGCAAAGTGGAAAACCTACATTTTCATGACAGTATTCGGTTGACTGAGAACGCATTGCGAACTCGTGAACTACAAATCAAACCCTCATGAACTACAGATCACACGTCTCCTCACCTACCCATCGTCTGAGCTTATTCAAAATCTCCTGGGCAGCGCCTGGGGAAAAAAGCTTGATCCTTTGTCGTCTATATTTTTGTCTGTTTGCGTAAAGTCATTTTGTGGTCCATCAATTTTCAACTTTCGTCAAGAGCCACAAGAGTGGAGTTTTCTGGTAAAAACGAGCCGCAGTACAAACGCTCCCTTCTCATCGGAAGGAGAAGCTCGCTGTGGGAAAGAGACTGGTTGATTGAGAGGGAGGCTGATATGTTTTCCCCAGACGGTGCTGGACCACCACGTGGTATAGCGTATGCAGAGAGAAGCCGGAGAGAGAGACACCGAGAAGAGTGGGGTTTAGTATTGCTTAGCCTCTCTCTCAGCTTAAACCCAATAAGACACGACAACACAACAGAAAAAAAAGAGAACAATGGCAGAGACTGTGGACCCACCTAGACCATGATGCCTCATTAACGTCTCATCTGTCCTGTGAACACCCCTGATGAATTACGTGCCTCACCAGTCAGCTACCATGCCAATCCGGTCTATCCTGGCTCACACAGGCTCAGTCTGTCACAAGCCTCACACAGCAACATGAAGACCAAGTGATTAGGATGATTCCGTTCGAAAGGGTTCGGTGGAATTAACTGACATGAATCATATATTGAGGAATAATCCCAACACAAGCATTGAGGAACGACAGAGATTCCCGTTCATCTCACTTCTTCGATCATCCCGTTTTCTATCAGCAGCAGAAGGCATTTCAGTTGGGATATAGATGAGATGAATGAAGTTGTAGAATGAATCTCAAAATGAGTGAAGCAGCGTTGTCAATGCACTAAAGCATTTGACCTTCCCGTGCTGTGCACCTGCCCTGCACAACATATGCAAACACAAATGTTTATCATCACATCTTTATTAAGGTGGAGTAGCCTCCTTGAAGCCTAGCTAACTTCAAGTCCAACAAAGATGCCCTTAGTAAAAAAGGGGGACTTAACGTTGTGGTACTGGGTGTGGTTGGAGGGGCGCACAACGTGTTCTTATCCTCGCTCATAAAACAAGTTAAAAAAACAAAACACAAAAAACATTTGCATATCTTGTGCAGCTGTGTTGTTACACCAAGAACCCAACGCTTTCACAGACAAGCCAAGGCATATGAGCAACAACAAAGAAAAGGACCAATTCATCTCAGAATATTGTACCTAATAAAATAATAACACCAGCGAACGTCTTTCCTGGTAGCATAATAGGACTCATTACGGAGTGTATTGCTGACCTTTTGAAATGGTACATCATTACAAAATATAGAACATCTCTTTACAAAGTTTTTTTTGTTTGTTAATATAATACAATTCATTTACAGTGTATCTACTCTGAAATATTAATTCTCAGGCTATTCTAAGACTAAAAACAACCTGCCTGCTAGTGCATTTATCCCAAATGCTAGTAGTCACCTCAGAAGTGTATATTTAAGCAATAAGGCACGAGGGGGTGTGGTATATTTCCAATATACCACGGCTAAGGGCTGTTCTTACGCACGATTCAACGCCTGGATACCGCCCTTAGCCGTGGTATATTGGCCATATACCACAAACCCCGAGGTGCCTTATTGCTATTATAAACTGGTTACCAACGTAATTAGAGCAGCAAAAATACATATTTCGTCATACCTGTGGCATACGGTCTGATATACCAATACTGTCAGCCAATCAGCATTCAGGGCTTGAACCACTCAGTGAATAATTCTGGTTTGATGATGCTATAAATGTGACTGATATTTCCTGCATACTTAAACTGGTTAATCTTAAACTAAAACAGCTAGGGGGAGGGGGGGTTAGGTGGGGGAGATATGCCTTTCTATGCTTGCATTGAAAACTTGCATGATATGCCAAAACCTTAATAAAGTGACAGAGGGAATGACATCTTTCATCTGATTGTCAACACCCTTAATGACCCGGCCCGGTACCTCACGCCCTCTGCCAATAGGTCCACCTCCTCCGCTGACACTCCATGTTCTCATCTGCGACTGGCTCGTTGATGAGCCTGTGTCACTTCCAGACTGTAACCTATGACCTACGGGCATGGTCCACCATGTGCCAGTAGTGCCGGTCCGGGAGGGCGGAACTAGCATAGTTTCCTGGCACCAGGATTGGTTCCTGGCCCTGTGATTGACAGACGTTGACGTGAATGCCCTGGCTGGCAGAGGGCGAGTTACAGGATAAGTGGGCGGAGCCAGTGTGCCTCTCTCTCTCTCTCTCTCTCCTCATAGGTTCCTTTCTCTTCCATGTAAAAGGCACTTCTTTTGGTCGTAAGCCAATAGATGCATTTCTCATTGGGTTTTCCACTGTCGGTGCTGTAGTCTATATTAAGTAGAGTACATACAGCTAGCAGTTCACTTCTAGTCGTTTATTCTCCAGCCGATGCTATAAAGTGGTGATGCAGATCATCTCGTCTGCCAGGTCCTCCTCGTACACCACTCTAAGCTCCACCTCCGGCTCCTCATCACTATAACTGGCTGTGGCGTCTTGGAGGTCGTAGTCCCGCTCGCTCATGACGGGGTACACGTGGACCCCGTTAACCGCCGGCGCCACGCCAGCGCTCAGCAAGTGGCTGGCCGCGCTCTCCATCTCGTCGATGGTCATCTCGCACGCGTCCGCTATCTCGTGCTTGGTGGCGGCCACAAACTTTGGATCCATGGCGTATCTCCCGAGACCCTCTGATATCAACACCTGCCCGGCGACAGGAGAAAACAGACCACATTGTGTTTATTATTAAAGTTACTGTTAGTCGCGATAAAGGCCTGTTTGCGTATCTGAAACGTAATGAGTTTGAGTGTTCAAACCATCCACACCTGGCTAGCTGTAATATACTGTACTCACTAACGTGGTAGCCTACTAACGACTTCCATATATCATCTCAGAGCACAACCCACCCTCCTCTACCCCACCCTGGACTCACCGCCTCCACCAAGCTGGTGGCGCTCTTCTGATTGCGCTGCTGGTGGTACTCCGGGGCCACCTGGAGGTGGGCGGGGGAATAGATCCCCTGGGAGTACTCTGGGTCATCTGTGTACCAAGAGCTCTTCCTCAGAGGCACCTGACTGCTGACGGCATTCTCCCCGAAGAGAAGAGGAGATTCAGACACTCTTGGAGGAAAACAGAGGGCCAATGATAAGGAGGAGGAAGCAGGGGACAGTGTGACTCAGTGTCAGACTCAATGTTCAATATCAGAGTGCTAGACAACTTCCTAGTGACAAAATAATAACAGTGAGACATGCAGTGTGGCTCCTGCAACCCCCTCCATACGCAAGACTGAATCATTACCCATCAAACCTTACTCTTCCTCCAAGAGCCAGACGAACAGCTCTCCGAATAAAAACCACACGTTACACTATACACACACTACACACACACTATACATTTCTATATGTCACACTATACACACACTACACACACACTATACATTTCTATATGTCACACTATACACACACTACACACACACTATACATTTCTATATGTCACACTATACATTTCTATATGTCACACTATACACACACTACACACACACTATACATTTCTATATGTCACACTATACACACACTACACACACACTATACATTTCTATATGTCACACTATACATTTCTATATGTCACACTATACACACACTACACACACACTATACATTTCTATATGTCACACTATACACTTCTATATGTCACACTATACACACACTACACACACACTATACATTTTTATATGTCACACTATACACTTCTATATGTCACACTATACATTTCTGTCATTTACTAAAACAGAAATGTGTGTCGGCATGTATCCTTCATCGGGGTTGTACAGACAGAACAGCGGAGTTTTTGTATACCTGTGTCCGGGGTGATCCACCCGGATGAGGGGCGTGTAGTAGGGCGACTGCTCCTTACTGGACGGAGTGGCAGGGGGAGTGGTCCAGGAGCGGGTGGAGCGGGAGGGGGAGAGATGGTGGGCTCTGCTGGAGTCCAGCCCTGCTACAGCCATCACCTGTAGAGGGAAGTCAGGAACCCACACACTGGTTTAACAACACACACTGGTCTAACAACACACACACTGGTCTAACAACACACACCGGTCTAACAACACACACCGGTCTAACAACACACACTGGTCTAACAACACACACTGGTCTAACAACACAAACAGGTCTAACAACACACACTGGTCTAACACACACACACACTGGTCTAACAACACACACTGGTCTAACAACACACACTGGTCTAACAACACACACACTGGTCTAACAACACACACACTGGTCTAACAACACACACACTGGGCTAACAACACACACACTGGTCAAACAACACACACCGGTCTAACAACACACACTGGTCTAACAACACAAATGGGTCTAACAACACAGAACTAGTCTAACACCACACACACTGGTCTAACACCACACACACTGGTCTAACACCACACACACTGGTCTAACTCACACAAACTGGTCCAACAACACGCACACTGGTCTAACACCACACACACTGGTCTAACAACACACACACTGGTCAAACAACACACACCGGTCTAACAACACACACTGGTCTAACAACACAAATGGGTCTAACAACACAGAACTAGTCTAACACCACACACACTGGTCTAACACCACACACACTGGTCTAACACCACACACACTGGTCTAACTCACACAAACTGGTCTAACAACACGCACACTGGTCTAACACCACACACACTGGTCTAACAACACACACACTGGTATAACAACACACACACTGGTATAACAACACACACTGGTCTAACAACACACACTGGTCTAACAACACAAACTGGTCTAACAACACACACACTGGTCTAACAACACACACTGGTCTAACAACACACACACTGGTCTAACAACACACAAACTGGTCTAACACCACACACACACTGGTCTAACACCACACACACTGGTCTAACAACACACACACTGGTCTAAATACACACACCCTGGTCTAACACCACACAAACTGATCTAACAACACACACACTGGTCTAACACACACACACACACTTGACTAACAACACACAAACTGGTCTAACACACACACACACACACACACACTGGTCTAACACACACACTTGTCTAACACACACACACACACACACACACACACACACACACACACACACACACACACACACACACACACACACACACACACACACACACACGTCTAACACACACACACTTGTCTAAAACACACACACACTGTTCTAACACACACACACTGGTGTAACACACACACTTGTCTAACAACACACACTGGTCTAACACACACACACACACACTGGTCTAACACACACACACACACACACACACACACACACACACACACACACACACACACACACACACACTGTTCTAACACACACACACTGGTCTAACACACACACACTGGTCTAACACACACACACACACACACACACACACACACACACACACACACACACACACACACACACTGGTCTAACACTCACACACTGGTCTCACAAACACACACTGGTCTAACACACACACACACACCGGTCGGCAACACACACTGGTCTAACCCACACACACACCCACACACTGGTCTAACAACAGACACTGGTCTAACACACACACTGGTCTAACACACACACTGGTCTAACACACACACTGGTCTACACACACACACACACACACACACACACACACACACACACACACACACACACACACTGGTCTAACAACACACACAAACATACTGGTCTAACAACACACACTGGTCTAACACCACACACTGGTCTAACACCACACACTGGTCTAACACCACACACTGGTCTAACACACACACACTGGTCTAACAACACACACACTGGTCTAACAACAACACACTGGTCTAACAACACACACTGATTTAACAACACACAAACTGGTCTAACAACACACACTGGTCTAACAACACACACTGGTCTAACAACACACAAACTGGTCTAACAGCACACACACTGGTCTAACAGCACACACACTGGTCTAACAACACACACACACTGGTCTAACACACACTGGTCTAACAACACACAAACTGGTCTAACAACACACACTGGTCTAACAACACACACTGGTCTAACAACTCACACACTGGTCTAACAACACACACTGGTCTAACTAAACACACACACTGGTCTAACACACACACATTGGTCTAACACACACACATTGGTCTAACACACACTGGTCTAACAAACACACACTGGTCCAACAAACACACACTGGTCTAACACACACACTCGTCTAACACACACACACACACACATTGGTCTAACACACTGGTAGAGCACTGCACTGGTAAATCAATTCATGCAACATAGAGCCCTGGTAGTGTGTGTGCTATATGGTGCTGCAGATGCAGAGCTGTGTACTGGGTGTGTGTTACCTGCTGGTGCATCTCATGCAGTGGTAGAGCAGTGTGTGTGTGTGTGTGTGTGTGTGCGCGTGTGTGTGTGTGTGTGTGTTACCTGGTGCTGCATTAGGTGCAGTGGTAGAGCAGTGCGTTGGTGTGGCAGCTCGTCCTGACTGCCTTGCCTTCTCAGACACTCAAAGTTGAAGGAGGGCCTCCTGTGACCTGGACGAGTGACGGGCGGACAGGACAGGAGGGTGAAACTAAACTACTCATGCAGGAAACAACGACTACATGCAACTGAAGGGCATCAACACACATTCAGAAACAAAACACTGTCATGCTCTTTAAAATCTGAGAAAACCAAGTCAGTGACAAGTCAGTTTAAAAAAAGTGTGTGTGAATAGCCGTCGAAGATTAGCGTCTATCTGACCTTAGTAACAGTTCATTTGTAGACAAGCTTCAGAAGCATGCTGGACAGAGAGAAGGGATGTTACCTTGGGGTGTGGCAGGAAGCATCCGTCTCTTAGGCGACCTCCTTCCGTCTTGGTAGAGGGGTTGCTCATCGTCGTTGTAGTAACTGTTGGGGTGATGGTAGCCTCTCGGCGTCTCGTACTCCGTGTCACTGTTCTGGTACCTGTCCACGTGTTCCATATAGGACCTCCTGGAAGGGTAGGGTGTTGGGAGGTGAATTAACTACTTGAATTCTATTTTAATATGCTCGGGGGCCGCATCTGACTCGGTGGCCGCTAGTTTGAGACCCCTGCTCTAGCGGAAAGGAACAGGTCGTGAGGTACGGTAGACACAATATGTAGGATACATTTATTTCTCTGAGGTTGTAAGGGTGGAGTGTCGGTTACTTTACCTGTCTCCTGACAACATGCTGTCATCCTCATAGAACTCCTCCCCGCTGTAGTACTCTCCCGAGTACCTGTCATCATCAAACTCCTCCCGTCGGATGGTGGGAAGGCGGGCATCTCCCCGGTGGGACCTGGTGGGAGGGGTCAGGGTTCAGAGATCGGAGGGGGGTAGTAGGCAGTGGAGGCTGGTGTCACTTTAAAATCAGAGGACAGGCTCATTGGAATGGAATGAATAGAATGGTACCGAATGAATAGAATGGTACCGTTTCCAGCCATTACTATGAGCGATCCTCCCTTTACCAGCCTCCACTGGTGAGGCTGGACTGCGGGAGAAGTTGTGGGGGAACAGGGCCATGCACTGCCATGCAGACGCAAACCTCCAGCCTCCAGGGGGCAGCGAATCAACAGAACTAGCGTCATCCTCATCCACCACCACAGCCTCATCGAGACAACAGGGAAAGTAGAAGCTGTAGTAGACCAGCAGACAATGCATACAGTACCAAAGAGCAACACTCAATGTTCACTTAACACTTCATTTTGTCGCTCCAAAGAAAACCATGGTTGCCTGTAATACGATTGTTTGAGAAGTCTTCAATCAGACGTGTCAAAACTTACATCCACTTCTCATCATCCCCCATCTCAGCCGTGGGATAGCTCACCCAAATTACAAACTGACCTATTGTTTTCCTTACCCTGCAAGCAGTCTATGGACAAGGGAAAACATCAATCCATGTTCTGGTTTTGTCCATAAAACTTATTCAGCTGTCCCCATTGGAGAGCCCTTTTAGGCTCCAGGTAGAACTCTTTTTTTGGTTCAATGTAGAACCCTCTGTGGAAAGGGTTCTACATAGAACCCAAAAGGGTTCTACCTGGAACCAAAAAAGGGTTATTCAAAGGGTAATCCTATGGGGACAGCTGAAGAACACATTTTGGTTCTAGATAGCACCTTTTTTCCCCCAAAGAGTGCTTGCAGGATAAGGAAACCAATATTTAATTTTGAAATGTTGGTTAACAATCCCTTTAATGAAAGACATTTCTGAGGGCCTTCTATAGAGCTCCTGGTCATTGCTGGCCTCAGGAAGTAGTCAGGGTTTAAGGGGAGCAGGGTAAGTTTCCATTCATATCCATGTGGTTTGAGCACCCAAGTTCCTCCAAGTCAAAAGCACTTCACTTCACCTCTCTTAGCAGTGCCCTCCTTCCTAGCAGACACATGCATACACCAAGATTGGTCTAGGCGCTAGGCAGTGTGCTGACCAATCAGGCTTTTCCATTCTCTTCATTAAACATCAGACTACTAGGCCAAGGGATACTACTCCACAGATAGCTGGTGGTGCAGAGACAGGGAGATGGGATGACTGGCCACCACTAATTTAGCAGGGATTAGGGTTGCAAATTCCCAGTAATTTTCCCAAAACTCCCAGTTTTTCCAGAAATCCTGATTGGAGGATTCCCATAATCTGGATTTCTGGAAAACCTGGGAATTGTGGGAAAGTTACCAGAATTTTGCAACCCTAATAGGGATGCAGTTAGTCATAAAACATAATTCAAATGAAAAGTCCCCCCTTGTGGTGGCGGACACATACTGCTCTAAACATACCTAGGAAAGTAACATACCTAACATAGGTCTCATAGTAGCGCCTTTTGTCCAAGAAAGCAGAGAGATGGTTGAGAGAAAGCATTTTGTTAGGTAGGAGAACGGGAGGAGAGAACAGAGGGAAAAGGGACCCCATGAGTGGCATATATGTATCGTACAGTATATGAAGCATATACATGCATTCCTATATATGTATAAGTGAAGAAAGAAGACAGAGGGGTGACGTTTCTACCAATGTTGGGGGGCAGATACATTTCAATTACAGGCAGTTCAGGAAATAATTTCCAATAATTTCTTGAATTCCTAAGAATTCAAATGGACTTTCAACCCAACCCTGGGGCGCTCCAGAGAGATGTATTGACTGCTTGTGGGATGGGTTACCTGAATAAATATGAAGTGTGCTGTTGGTCAGTTATATGGAATGAGGATGATGATAAGCATGTGATTGGTCAGTTTAAGGGAGGGTCTGAGAGGGTATGTGCTATAGGTCAGCGACAAGGGGAGGGTCTGATAAGGAGGCTAGGTCCTGCCTTTGGCAAATCTTTAATGATAGACACACAGAATGGCCTTATGGCTAATGGTAGCTGCATGCTAACTCTCCATGCAAACTTATATCCCAGGTGTGTTATATTGTACAAAAACCCAGTGTTGACATCATCATACACATTGAGACAGCTGTATGACTACGAGGGACTACGAGAGTACCTCAGGTGAATTGACAAGGGACTGAAGAGTTTAAAGGTTAGACATTATAGCTTCTAAATAGTGTGACATTTGAAGTTTAAACGAAGCTTCAAGCCACAGACATTTCCCCATTTTCTCTTACTCTAACTAATCAATCCCATTCAACAACACACGATGCGTCACCCATTTCATTTCTCGGCCAGAGAAAGAGATAGCTGATGGTCAGTGTGTGGTCACCTTTGTCCCTGCGGCGTGCCGCGAGGTGGCGGCTTGTCGAAGTCGGTGTAGTAGAGGCCACCGCAGTGTCCCGGGTAACCGTTGGCGGGGGGCGGAGTGTACTCATAGTAACAGTGGTGGTGTCCTCCTCCGTTGGGCAGACTGGACACGTTGGCGTTGTTCAGGTTGACGTTGGTGGACTTGGGCGACTTGCCGTATGAGGAGTTGTGGTGGTGGTGGTGCTGATTGGGGTGCTGGTGGGACATGACGTTGGCCCGGCAGAGACGCCCCACCGGCTGCTCCATGTGGGCATAGTGCGGAGGTGGCTGCACCTGCAGGGGCCTCTGGGTGGTGTTGGTCTGTTGCCCTGACGAGCGCCGGTGGTGGTCCCCGTTCACATGGTTGATGTGGTTACCGAACAGGCCACCATTGCGCTGTGGAGGAACACTCAGGGTCAAACGGTCAGGGACTACTTTCTGTTCAACACAGAGGATGAATACACAACGCTAGTGATGTGCAAACTGGGTTGACTTGTTGTGGTTGGTGATTTGTTTTCCTTTCAGAAATCATCGTATGGGCAGAAAATAAATTCAAAAGCTGGTTCGTGACATATGTGGGATGAAGGCACTATAATTCCTTTTTCTGAACTGAAAAAAGAAAAACAGAAGAACTGCAAATGGTTTACTTCCTCTGACAGGAACATAGTCCTGTCCCTACACCTACAGGTTTCATCCATGCAACTTGTACGCCCAGTCCACCTTGGTGACTAATTGAGTTTATAGCTTTGTGATTTTGCTCGGTAAATGGAAAGTGCCATACAAATCAAATATAACATTATTACCACTGTGTGTATATCTGTGCGTGCCGTGTACAGTATCTACCTCCATTAAGGGCATTGATGTGAGGCATAATACACTGCCATTACCATTGTCCCAATATTCCATTTACCCAAACCAACCCATTCCAGCAAGACAAAATACATATGCGTGCCACACACCCCGTCAGGCAGATAAATTGAATAAGTTACCCTATAAATCTCCTCGTCCTCCTCTGGAATAAAGTCTACTAGCTCCTCATCTTGCAGGTCACATGATATCGCTCGTCGAATTTCGGGCCCAATATCATGTAGCGTGCGAAGGCCAGCCTGTAACCATGACAATAGAGGGAGGGGCTAAGGGCTGGTAAGAAGGTTCTCTTTCAGGCAGAGGCTCTTCACACACACAAACACACACACACTTGCCCTTTGCTGGCTCTCACGCAAAACCTGACGTCTACAGACGCCCATACTGGACAGAGCTAGACAGACTGTGAGAGATGAGAACATTCACAAGAGACAAACAAATGTGCTCCCCCTGAATATGCCTTGTCGTTAGTGTGTCTCCTATGACATCACATTATCCTGAGTGTTAAGGGTTAAGTGGGGAATGTCAGTTCCACCTTTGTCTACGTTGACCACTACAGCTAGCTACAATAGGCACATACTGTAGTTTACTTCCTACAGGACCTGTTTCAATGAGGACAAAATATAGCTTGGGATATGAGGGAGAGGGACATTAGATAGAGAGGACTACCTGAATGATAAAACCTCACGGCTCGAAGCTAACGGTGATGGAAACAGAAGTAAGCTGCTTGGAGTGTGACCTTCATGAGTTGATGGGTGAGATACATGTTAAAGCGCTGGATGACCATAACGAGTGGACAGAGACGACCCGTGCGTCCCAAAATTGGCACCTTATTCCCTACACAGCACACTACTTTTGACCAGAGCCCTACGGGCCCTGTTCAAACGCAGCGCACTGTATGGTGAATAGGGAACCATTTGCGACGCAAGCCCGACATACACGCATGACATTGTCAACGGTAACACTGAGACGGAGACACGCGCCTCTGCGAAAGAGACATATGTTGGGTAAACACGTCCGTCATTACATAAACAGGATCATGGTGCAGACCAACAGTTCTGATCATGAATGACCTGCTGAATTCGTGAATCACAACATTGGCACACTTGTTGGTATGCCACGCACAAGAAAAAATGCAAGCAGATTCTCACACACGTTTCGTCACACATATATTCTCAACAGTCATGTTGACCCCAATTGCTCACACACACACACTCTCGTGCACTAGGGCTGTGAACGTGTTTGGAATTTTGGGGGTTATGTAATTGGCCAGGTTACCTGAGATAACCGTTGGGGTGGGGGGGGTCCCCTCTACGTCACCAACGCCACAGCGGTTATTCTCTGTGGCGATATGTTGTTCAAATTGGCTATAGAGGATGCAGTAATGAGAGAAAAACAGTACTGGAAAAATAATATTCGAAAATAGGCTACGCATCCTATAGGATGAATCCTGAAAGGAGCTTGGCTACAGTAGCCGACGTTCAATTCAGTTGCACCCCATTTAATAAGGGAGGAAACGCAAAACTGGCACCTGTCCTCATTCCTCGCACATTTACCGACCCTGCAACAAGACACCGTTTTTTCTCTCTATCTGAATGGGGCGATGAAGTCCAGAAAGGCCTATTTTAGGTAACTTTCCGAATGGACACAGAGAATTAGTGGACTCACACCCACCCACCTAAAAGGACCCATCAATCAAAGCCGCCCATCAATAAAAACCTTGCCTTAGATTGAAATCCTTTACGTAGGGTAGGAAAGACTTGTCTACATTATAGGATGATGCTAAATCAATGTAGCCAAACATATAAATTGACGAGCAAAGTTTTAAGGAGGATATACACTGAGTGTACAAAACACTAAGAACAATGGACAGCATTATAACAGCAACTTATTCGGAGCAATTTTTAAAAACCAATAGGCCGAGGCCTTTTTGCTTGCTGAATCGCATGCGAAAAGAAGCTAAAATCGATAAATAAATAAATAAATAAATACATAAATAATTAACGTGTACTGACAGGACGATATTTCGACAATTGGTATGAACGGCGTCATAAACAAGACATTTCCTTGTTTTTTTACTTCCTAATTATTCAGACAAAAATAACAGACTTGTTGAGAAAGGGCCTCTACTGAAAATAGGCATTTTACAAGATTAAATCATGACAGGTGTGTTTGATTATTTTTTAAAGCGATAGAGTCCAGACAGGCTACTTTAGGAATCTTCCTGAATGGACATATACTGTAGGCCTTTAGAGAGAATCAGTGAACTCACACACGGCACACCCCAGTAAAAAGGACCCGTCAATCAAAGCCACCAGCGTATGTCAGACACGAGAGCAAATATTTATCCTTTCCTTAAAACGTATAAAAAAACCTTGGCCTACTTTAGGCTTTCCAAATGTCGACTATAAGATAATGAATTGTCAAGGAAAGTATGACGGTGGAGAGAGACAGCTATGCGATTGTATAAAGATGAAATTGACCATCATTAATTAATAAACAAATACAAGCAACATGTCCATAGCCTAGTTATCAGCTTTGATTAGTCTATAAATTAAGAAAAGATTCCATTTCAAATTACACCATCCCAGGTTGAATTGGATTGGCGCATTGTCCATTTGACAGAACATTAGCGCATGATAGGCCTCGGAGCCAGAACAACATTGTCGACCTTGTCGCTGTTGAATAATTCACGAATAGTCAGACACATCCAGCCTTTCTTTAAAAACTTCTTGGTGTTAGGGGGCAGTATTTTCATTTTTGGAAAAAAAACGTTGTCTGGAAAAGATGCTAGAATATGCATATAATTGACAGCTTTGGATAGAAAACACTCTAACGTTTCCAAAACTGTAAAGATATTGTCTGTGAGTATAACAGAACTGATGTTGCAGGCGAAAGCCTGACAAAAATCCAATCCGGAAGTGCCCCAGGTTTTGAAAGCGCTGCGTTCCAATGACTCCCTATATGGCTGTGAATGTACCATCAACGAGCTTACGCTTTCTACGTATTCCCCAAGGTGTCTACAGCATTGTGACGTAGTTTTACGCATTTCTGTTGAAGAACAGCCATAGGCGGCCACATTGTGTAAGTGGTCACATGTTGGCTCCGAGAGAGATTTGAGTAAAATACAGAGGTAGCCATTATTCCAATCGGTTCTAGTGAAAAACGAATTGTCCCGACGGATATATTATCGAATAGATATTAGAAAAACACCTTGAGGATGGATTCTAAAAAACGTTTGCCATGTTTCTGTCGATATTATGGAGCTAATTTGGAATATTTTCCGGCGTTGTGGTGACCGCAATTTCCGGGCGATTTCTCAGCCAAACGTGAAGAACAAAGGGAGCTATTTCGCCTACAAAAATAATCTTTTGGGAAAAAATGAACTTTGGCTGTCTATCTGGGAGTCTTGTGAGTGAAAACATCCGAAGTTCATCAAAGGTAAACTATTTAATTTGATTGCTTCTCTGATTTCCGTGACAAGGTTGCCTGCTGCTAGCAAGGCATAATGCTATGCTAGGCTATGATACACTTACACAAATGCTTGTCGAGCATTGGCTGTAAAGCACATTTTGAAAATCTGAGATGACAGTGTTGTTAACAAAAGGCTAAGCTGTGTTCCAATATATTTCACTTGTGATTTTCATGAATAGGAATATTTTCTAGGAAGATTTATGTCCGTTGCGTTATGCTAATTAGTGTCAGATGATGACAACGGTCCCGTCCACGGGATGGGGTGTCACTACAGGTTAAAAGAAGACCGATTTATTTATATACTAGCAAACAATTAAAA
Organism: Oncorhynchus tshawytscha; assembly: GCF_018296145.1. NCBI lineage: Eukaryota > Metazoa > Chordata > Actinopteri > Salmoniformes > Salmonidae > Oncorhynchus > Oncorhynchus tshawytscha. Next base: position 45,739,222 of record NC_056430.1, read on the forward strand.
AGTGCATTGTATAAATCCATACATCAAAGATTTATTTTTACTTAAGTGGCGTAGCCTACACAGCTTCTAATCCCACGCTCATTTAGCGAATTCGCTGGTTTAGCTGGTTGACCATCAAACGACAGTTGGAAAGAGATGTAGACAGTTTAATAGGCAGACTAAGTTATCAAAACAATTGCTTATAATCATTAGTAAACACTCCCGCTATTAGGTAAAGTTTATCGACATGAAAATAAAGTTAGTCATGAGTTGATGGGTGAGATACATGTTAAAGCGCTGGATGACCAAAAGTGGACAGAAAGTGCGTCCCAAAATTGGCACCTTATTCCCTACACAGCACACTACTTTTGTTAAAAATCTATTAAAAAATGAATGTAAGCCTATTAAAACGGTTTTGAGGTTTATTTTCATGTCAGTCTTCATCCATAACCATTAGTTACATGGTTATTAAATTGCCGTCACAGCCCTAGCACATGTATATGCACCGTCCCACAGTCTCGCAGACAGACAGACAGACAGACAGACAGACAGACAGACAGACAGACAGACAGACAGACAGACAGACAGACAGACAGACAGACAGACACACTCACCTGTAGAGCGATGGCTGTGTTGCTCTGGGAGGCGTGCACCCCCACCAGGCCCTCCTCTTTACGTTTCTTGAATTTCCTAAAGTAGTCCTGTATCAGGAAGGTGGCATAGAACTTCCCCACGGTTACCTCATCATCTAGGTGAACAGACCACACAAACGCTTCCTGTGTCAGACAGCAGGACACTGCACAGCATCCTGGGAGATTGAGCCTGCCCATGTCCCTGCCCCAACTCGCTGACCATACCCCTCAAATACCGGACCCTAACCAAAAGAATAGCCTGTAATAACCCTATGATGAGGCACTATATTCCTTAGATCACTATACTGTACTGGACTATCATGCGCTATACTGCACCAGGAAATAAACTGGCACAGTGCCTTCAGGAAGTATTCTTTTAAAAGTTGGTTGTTGATCAGTGATAGACAGCCCTTTTCAAGTCTTGCCATAGATTTTCAAGCCAATTTAAGTCAAAACTGTAACTAGGCCACACGGAAACAATCAATGTCATCTTGGTAAGCAACTCCAGTTTATATTTGTCCTTGTGTTTTAGGTTATTGTCCTGCTGAAATATGAATTTGTCTCCCAGTGTCTGTTGGAAAGCAGACTGAACCATGTTTTCCTCTAGGATTTTTCCTGTGCTCGGCTCTATTCCATTTCTTTTTATCCTAAAAAAAAAAATCCCTAGTTCTTGCCGATGACAAGGATACCCACAACATGATGCAGCCACCACCATGCTGTGAAGAGTGGTACTTAGTGATGTGTTGTGTTGGATTTGCCCCAAACATAACATTTTGTATTCAGGACATAAAGTTGATTGCTTTGCCACATTTTTGCAGTTTTACTTTAGCGTCTTTTTGCAAACAGGACGCATGTTTTGGAATATTTGTGTTCTGTACAGGCTTCCTTCTTTTTACTCTGTCAATTAAGTTAGTATTCTGGAGCAACTCCAATGTTGTTGATCCATCCTGTTTTCTCCAATCACAGTCATTCAACTCTGTAACTGTTTTAAAGTCACCATTGTCCTCATGGTGAAATCTCTTAGTTTCCTTCCTCTCCGGCAACTAAGTTAGGCAGGAGACACCTGTATCTTTGCAGTGACTGGGTCTATTGATACACCATCCAAAGTGTAATTAATAACTTCACCATGCTCAAAGGGATATTCAATGTCTGATTTTTTTTATATACCCATCTACCAATAGGTGCCCTTCTTTGCAAGGAAAACCTCCTTGGTCTTTGTGGTTGAATCAGTATTGGAAATTCACTGCCCGACTGAGGGACCTTACAGATGAGCTAGTCTTCAAAAATCATGTTGAACACTATTATTGCACACAGAGTCTATGCAAATGATTATGTGACTCGTTAAGCATTTTTACTCCGGAACTTATAGGCTTGCCACAACAAAGGCTTTGTCTCAAGACATTTCAGCTTTTCAATTTTTCTTATTTTGTAAACATTTCTAAAAACATAATTGTGTGAGGGTCAGTGACTCAACATCTAAATTGAATCCATGTTAAATTCAGGCTGTCACAAAACAAAATGTGGAAAAAGGTGTGAATACTTTCTGAAGGCAATGTATATCATATTGGCTGTCATTCCACCAATTTGGTGCCTTTGAGAAGTGTAACTTGGTAAAAAAAAATATATATATATATTTTTTTGGTTTCACCTAATTTTAACATTCTGTCATAAAAAGCACACCCATCTGGATGGTGTATACACTATACCTCAAGATGCATCACATGGATGGCCAATCCACTCTGTAGGCCAAAGACTACAATCACTCAATAGCAATGCAATAATAACTCAATGATAACTCAATAACTTAATCTAGATCCTCAACTACATCTTTCAGTCCTGGGGACATAGCTTGGAGAGAAGAGGCAACACAAGTTCCATGCCACCACCCTAAAACAGAACTGGTATACCTCACAGGTACACCTCAAATAGAACTAAATCCGAAACCGTAGCTGAACTGTGGTTCGATACTAGTTTGATTCTGGACATCCCATAGAGATCCCATAATCCATTTGAATTATAGGATCTCTATTGGGCCTCCTGACCACTTCTGAACTATCACTTGTATCAATAATCTCCTGTCCAATCTAGGTAGGCAGCCAGAGGAGAGAGAGGGCAGACAGGCCGCAGGCAGGGTCACAGAGGGACAGGACCCTTACAGCCCATTGGTTCAAACCTCTAAGATCCTTTTAAAGACTGCAGGTTTAAATAGCACACATTTATAGTGGCTATTATGAGACTATGGCATGTCATTTAGACCCAAGTTAATGCTCTAAGCAAATTTTGTTGTTTTTCGTTGTTGTAATTTTACCCAATTTTTCACCCCAACTTCGTGAAATCTAATTGGTGACTACAACCTTGTCTCATGGGCTCTGGAGAGGCTAAGGTCCAGACATGAGTCCTCTGAAACATGACCCGCCAAGCCTACACTGCTTCTTAACACACAGCTCAATCAACCTGGAAGTCAGCCGTGCCAATGCCTCGGAGGAAACACTGTTTGACTGACGACCGAAGTCAGCTTGGGGGCTCCCGGCCCGCCACAAGGAGCCGCTAGAGCGAGCCAAGGAAAACCCCCGGCCAAACCTAACCTGCTTGGGCCAATTGAGGGCCTGTGTGTGTGTGTGTGTGTGTGTGTGTGTCTATTTCGGGACTGTTCGATGTCGGTCCCGGAGGGCCGGAACGCTTCTGGTTTTCATCCTCTCCTTTTAAGCAGGGACTGTTTCAGACCTGGACTGTTTCAGACCTGGACTGTTTCAGACCTGGACTGTTTCAAACCTGGACTGTTTCAGACCTGGACTGTTTCAAACCTGGACTGTTTCAAACCTGGACTGTTTCAAACCTGGACTGTTTCAGACCTGGACTGTTTCAGACTTGGGACACCAGGTGAGTGCAATTAACTACCAGGTAGACACCAAAACCAGAAGTGTTTCGAATCCCAGGCTGTAGTGGCGCCTCAGCACTCGGCAGGCCTAAGCTGTTTTTGTCATGTCGACCTATGAAACGGCTAAAAACACGAGCCAGCCAGAGGAATGTAGTCAAGCAGTTGAGATCCACTCCAGCAGAGAGATTCGGGCTGTTAAGGAACCCAACCCAATACACAGTTCGACTCTACTGAGCACATGCAAGCAAGCTGAACTAGGTATACATACGCGAGTAGGCTAGTGCCGGTGTGGATTTGTGTGCGAGAGCCGTGGAGCAACGTGAAACGGAAGATGTTTGCGTGCATTTACAGTGCAGTATGTGTGCGCGTGAGAATGATTCTGAAGCAGGGGTCACTTTTAAAACAAGCATGTTGGGGACAGAGATCGGAGAGGAGAGGCAACACTAGTTCCATGCCACCACCCTAAAACAGAACTGCTTCAGAATATTCTGAAGTTCTTTAGCAGTCAAATTTTTTTTCTTTGTGGGGGGTTTGAGAGACACAGATATAGAGAGAAGGAACTGAAGCTGTTGGAAAAGCTTGAGCGGAGCGAGAGAGAGGAGACATAAGGAGAGCGAGAGAGAGAGAGAGAGAGGGAGAGAAAGAGAGTTTAGTAGGAGAGATGCAGCATGCACTGAGAGACAGTCAGTGGTCTACCACTATGAGGCCATGCAAGCCCAAAGCCTGACGCATAGTCAGTCACAGCCACAGTCACAGCCACAGCCACAGTCACAGTCACAGTCACCCTGGAATCTCCAGTGGTATCCAGAACAGGTGGAAGGAGTGTAGATAAACACCCCCCCATGCACTCAGATCAAAAACACACTGTGGAGAACACGAGAGCAGAAAACAGCAGGACAAAACTGAAATCATGAGTTAGAGAGTTTGTGAGGGTGAGCGAGTGTGTGTAGGCTATTTCTGTGTGAGAGAGGGACATTGTTGATATTTGAGAGTTCATACTTGTAGATGTATGTAAGTGGGGAGGTGGAACGTGTGTGTAGTATGTGATATTGTGCTGGAATGTGTGTATGTGTGCATTGCTACCAGGATCACAGGTGTGTGTGTGTCTGTGTGTGTGTAATGCCGGGGATGTTATTTCTACTGAGATGTATTGCTGTAGAAGCCTGGGGAGGGGGGGTGATATAACTGACCACCAGCAGGGGGCACCACTTGATCCAGCAGTTTCATGCTGGTCCTCTTCCAGATCTTCTTGATGACGGCTCTCAGCTCCTCGTTGGCCTGCTCCAGATTACCTACAGCACGGGTAAACACCGGACACGTCCTATCACTATCAACACAAACTATACAGCTGATGCTGCTGTGGTGTGTGTGTGTGTGTGTGTGTGTGTGTGTGTGTGTGTGTGTGTGTGTGTGTGTGTGTGTGTGTGAGTGTGTGAGTGTGTGTCTCCTACCGTCTGTTTTGATCTTCAGGGCGGTGCGTACTAACGCAAACAGCGTCGCATTGAACATGACGGTGCCGTCGCTGTTTAGAGGCATGTTCATGGCCACCAGTCTCTGAGAGGGAAAGAGCAGGGTTACTGTACGTACGCTGTGTACAGGGCTGAACACATGCCAGATCAATTAGAGGGAGAGGAAGAGGTACAGAGACAAAGTGAGAGGGAGAAAGACAGAGAAAGAGAGAGATGGCATAGAGAGAGAGAGAGAGAGATGGCATAGAGAAAGAGAGAGAGATGGCATAGAGAGAGAGAGAGAAAGAGAGAGAAAGATTGATAGCAGAGAGACGGTTACCTTGCAGGCCACTCTATGAGGGCAGAGTTTGCCGAAGCCCAGGGGAGGCTGGATGCGTCGGAGCAGAGTGACCACGTCCAGATGTTTAATCCTGCCCCTGTGTCAGAGAGAGAGAGTCAGACAGAGAGAGAGAGAAAGAGAGAGACAGAAAGACAGAGCGAGAGAGAGACAGGGAGAGACAGAGAGCGAGAGAGAGGGAGACAGCACTCTGATAAACATACACTCAGACAACTGCAACAGGCAGACATAATCTCAATCTATACCAGGGATGTTCAGTTCTGGTCCTGGAGGGCCGAAACACTTCTGGTTTTGGTGTCTACCTGGTAGTTAATTGCACTCACCTGGTGTCCCAAGTCTGAAACAGTCCAGGTCTGAAACAGTCCCTGCTTAAAAGGAGAGGATGAAAACCAGAAGCGTTCCGGCCCTCCCGGACCGACATTGAACAGTCCCGAAATAGACACAACAATAGACACAACACACTTACTTGGCCTCTGGGTCGTACTCAGACCAGATCCTCTTGAACTCGTCCAAGTGGTGAGGACCCAGGATGGACCAATCGCGAGTAAGGTAGTCAAAGTTGTCCATGATGACCGCCACAAACAAATTGATGATCTAGCGCAACAGAACAAACAGAATAGCGACGGACTGTGCCTACATCCGCAGTCTGTGTGAGCGTACGTGTGGAAATGTACGCGCGTGTGTGTATGTATGCTGCGTGGATATGTATTCCGTGTCTGTTTGTGTGTGTGTGCTGTGTGTATACGTGTGTATATAGTATATGCTGTGTGTATAAGTGTATTTATGTACCAGGAAGGCACAGAGCATGTAGAAGCTGATGAAGTAGATGTAGGCGAAGCTGGCGCCACAGGTCATCTCCTCCCCAGGGTTGTAGTCCGACTCTGGGTCACACAGCTTTCCCGAAATACACGCCAACATGATCTCCTGCCACGCCTCACCCGTGGCACACCTGGGACAGAAACGTGACTCGTCAGATACCTCAGCGTAACCTTTAAGACGACCTACTCCCAACCATGTCACGTCATCGACATATCTCCTCGCCCGTGCTACACCTGGGACTCGTCACGTCAAATAAGTCAGCATAACCGTAACCTATTCACAACTATTCCATAACCTTTTCACAACCACATCTCCTGATGAAGGCCTAAAGACCAAAAAGTTGTTAAATAAAGTTGATTACAGATTCTCTTTTACCTTTAGCTGGACATGTTATAATCGCTACATATCCGACCTACAACGTCTGCGTGAACTCTGACCCTGTGACCCCTCGCCCCCCCGACCCCGACAGACCTGAAGAGCAGCAACACGGCCTGAGGGAAGGTCTGGAAGTTGTTGTTCCGGTTGATGTGGGTGCCGTCCACCATGGCTATCTTCCCAAACACCTGAAACGAACAGTAATGATAGACAAGGACAAGGGTTTGTTTACATACTGCGTGAAGAATAGGGCTGCGTTCAGAAGGGCATGCAATGGAAACCGTTTTTAAACCCTTTGCAAAAGAAACTGAAAATGAGCGTTTCTTCAATGAACACGTCCAGGTAGTCGCTTCTGAATTCAATCAGTTTTTCCTCCATTTGGTACCTTAGGAACATGACCCAGGTGTACTGCTGCTCCTTATGAAGAGGTTTTAGTGGGGCTGTTACTGTGAGACTGACTGGAGGATTAAGCTGGTTTGAGGCTAATGGTTTAGTAACAAATAGCTGTTTCAGTGACTCACCTGCATGCCAATGACAGCATAGATGAAGAAGAGCATGGCGATCAGAAGGGCAACATATGGCAGAGCCTGGAGAGTGAGAGACAGAGAGAAGCGAGAGAGAGAGACAGAGAGAAGCGAGAGAGAGAGAGAAAGAGAGGGAGAGAGAGAGAAACGAGAGAGGGATAGAGAGAGAGAGCGAGAGAGAGAGAGGAGCGAGAGAGGGATAGAGCGAGAAAGAGAGGGCAGAGAAAGAGAGCGAGAGAGAGAGAGAGACAGAGAGAGAGAGAGGAATAGAAAGAGAATGAGGTCAGAGAAAGAGAGGACCGAGGGCAGGGAGAGAGAGAGAGAGAGAGAGAGGAGTGAGAAAGGGATATAGAGAGAAAGAGGTCAGAGAGAGAGAAATAGAGAGAAAGAGGTCAGAGAGAGAGAAATAGAGAGAGAGAGAGAGAGAGAGAGGGCAGGGAAAGAGAGATAGGGTGAACAAGGGACCAGAGTTAGTTCAGTGCATTAACAGCCTGGTAAATGAGTGATGAGTTATACGGGGCGTGGTCCTCCTCACCTGGAAAGACTTGATGAAGGTCCACAGGAGGGTGCGGATCCCCTCCCCTCTGCTCAGCAGTTTGACCAATCGCATGACTCGGAAGAGGCGGAAGAAGGTGATGGAGATGCGAGCGTTGTCCTCCGTGTTCTGTAGGGGACGGAGGCAGTGTCAGAGGACCGGAGTGTGTGTGTGTGTGTAGACAGGGAACCTGGCTGTGCTTCAATGCCATGGACAAGCCCTTAACAGTACTCAGCGTACTACACGCAGGTACACTTGGTCCAATGGCGATCCTAAAGGTCTACTGAGACTGAGATGTGAGATACACACGAGCTGATTCAGCGTACCGCATCTTGACATCGCCTCAAATCTCTCCGTGAACCTGTGACCTTTTGAGACAACTGAGGGTTGCTCGAGGGATGGTGTCTACGTGACGTAGGTAACATGAACTAATCCTCAATCAACTGGAACAAGTTACCTACTGAACTACAGATCAGTCTAGGAAAGAGGATTAAAAGAGGCTTTAGATGTCACCAGTATGTTTAACATTCCTTTAAGTATTCCTGGTAGGTACATCAAGACACTTCCTCTCAAAACCAGGCGAATCCTGGCATTGTTGCATGTAGAAGGGCATGTTTTTTTTTCTCCAAACTCTCTCCTCGGGGACCACCAGCCACTTCACACATCTGTTCAAGCACGGAGGAGAGGTTGGAAAAACCCAGTACAACCTGACTGACAGGAGTTTAAAGTGACAGGGTGGGAGTAGTAGTCCCCTATGCAGGACGGCTGAAGCTGACATGCAGCTGTATCTACGGGGCTTGTCGTGAAGCTCTACCAGGAGCCCTGCTACAGAACAGCCCTACAGGGGAGGAGAGGGACAGGAACACATGCCGTAGGGAGAGAAAACCTTGCCATAACTCGACTGGACACAATCAGCACAAGCATGGCACCCCCCCCCAGCCGGCCAGTGTCACTGCATGCGGAGTCACAGTGGGCCCCCAGAGGGGTCAGCCAGGAGGGGTCAAATGTCATAGCAGAGGTCATAACCCCTACCCCAATGGGTCTTCCACAGTTCACCGCCCTACGCAGGGGGCACATGGCACGGCGGAGACCATGTGGCGGTGTCAGCGCTACAAACGTGAGGAGGAGCGGAGGGGAACCCGCCCTCGCCATGGGGGAAGCACACTGCCACGTTTGAGTGATCGACACACTCTCGTTCAAAACAACACGCCCCAAACAAAAACAGGGACATGAAGAGCAAAAAAGCCAAAGCAAACGGACTCAAACTAACAAAAAATACAACCAAAAAGAACTGTCAAACCAAACTGTTCTCTGAATGAAAACCAAACTTTTTAATTGTATAAATTAAAAAGGCGAGGTTATACAAGAGGCCATGTAGAGGATTAGAGGAGGTTATGTAGATAGAACACAAAATAAATGAACAAGCAAATCAACATGAACCAATGAAAACCCAGAGAAGAGAGGGCAAGGCCCTGATTGGGGGAAGAGCATCTTACCCCCGACTCATCCACCTGAGGAGCCTCCGTTGGCTTTAAAATCAAAGACCTGTGTTAATGACTCGCACAAGTTATCACAGCGTTATCCCTTATACTTGCACACTTGAACGCAACGTCATCAACATGTTTAAGACGTACGCACCATTAAAGACTCACACTTAACCACATATACCATCACACTTAAAAAACGGATGTTGGAGACCGACACACAACATTGTCTCGACACTTGACGTTTACACATCGCTTATGTAACATTGACAGACTGGACTCATGCACACCTAAATCACAACCCCTATGTAACATAACGTTAACATCTTGAGACTAGGAGGCAGTATTTTGATGTTTGGATGTAAAACGTAGCCAAATGAAAGGGATATCAACCAGATTCCTTTCCCTATAGCTTCCACAAGGTGTGTAAGGTCTTTAGACATAGTTTAAGCCTTTTATTCTGAAAAATGAGCGAGGACGATCACATCGCGTCAGTGCATAGCTGGGTGTCCCCAGAGTTTTGCATGTGCCAACAGCTTGGAGCAGACATTTTCTCTCTCTCCTATTGAAAAAGCTACCGTCCGGTTGAAGTATTATCGATTATTTATTGTAAAAACAACCTGAGGATTGATCATAAAAAACGTTTGACATGTTTCTACGAACTTTACGGATACTATTTGGAATTTTCATCTGCCCGTCGTGACCTGCACGAGCCTGTGGATTACTAAACAAAACACGCCAACCAAATGGAGGTTTTTAGACATAAAAATTATCTTTATCGAACAAAAGGAACATTTATTGTGCAACTGGGAGTCTCGTGAGTGCAAACATCCGAAGATCATCAAAGGTAAGCGATAAATTGTATTGCTTTTCTAACTTTCGTAACCAATCTACTTTGCTGCTAGCTGTTTGTAATGTTTTGTCTGCTGAGAGAGATGTCCTCACATAAACGCTTGGTTTCCTTTCGCTGTAAAGCTTCTTTTTTTTTATCAGACACGCCAGGTGGATTAACAACAAGCTAAACTGTGTTTTGCTATATTGCACTTGTGAATTCACTTGTGATTTTTAGTAATTTAATTTGAATTTGGCGCTCTGCAATTCAGCGGATGTTGACGAAAATGAACCCGCTAAAGGGATCGGTGCGCCAAGAAGTTAAGGACACAAAGAACAGAATCTTAGCGCTTTAAACGTTTAAGACAGCGTACAGTTTGGCTTAACAACTTTCTATGCGGTGCTTCCGTTGCATTTAAGACCGGCATACAACATGAAGACGTGTAACGCGTAAGGTAACGTTTAAGATTGAAATGCAACTTTATCACTCACTGTGTGATGGTAACGTGTGATCTTAGTGGCCGAAAAATAAATGCTTGTGGTTTGACACATGGATCACGTTGGAACAATGTTTATGAAACAACATTTGACTCACGCAGATTCTTATTATGACGCTTATGGATAGGACGGTTCCAAACGTAACGTTAACCCGACTATAACAGCGTTGCTAGAGCGACTGTCACACAACCCATATATAACCCATTCCTATCAGTCAACAGGTCATACTACTAGTGCTTCTGTAACTATGGTAACTAATAAACAACCTTTCCTCCACTCATATAATATCACGATTGGCTTTTGGCTTGTCATTAGTATATGATTCAGAACTCATTCAGAATTTGTACTTCAACCTTTCCAGTATGTCACTTAAGGAATACTGTTTTTGGGGATGTGTTAACATTGGACTAATGAAAAAATGAGCAAAATATCATTTTTGAGTGCATTTTTCCTTTAAGTCTGAAAATCATCGATCTTACGCTAACTCACACTCTCAGTTTCTCCCGCCCACAAATCCACAAGAACACAACCCACCGACACACATTTTGTAAAACATTACACACAAAGTTAGTCATATTGTATTCGTCAAAACGCTTTAAAATGCAGCTGTCAACACCTATATGGGAAAACAGTATATTCCTCATCAAAACACCGCTGTGAAAACTGAGAGAACTGTGAGAGGAACTGTGAACCCCTGTACGCTTTCAGGTGTATGACTTCACAGCAACAGTACAGGAACGACACTGAGTGATGTCATCAACAGGGGGACAGTAAGAGTAGAGTAACTCCAGACAGACACAGCTCCAGGTCATTCATCTCCCGCGGTGGCTCACACTGAACAACAGGAACGTTCCGGGGTGCGTGGAATAATAACGCTTGAGGAGGTTCTCTCGGTAATCCTGGCCAACCAGCAGCGTTTTGACGGAGCATGCGTTCGGCATTGCCACGTCGCCGCAGACAAGCACGGCACATGTACGCGCGAGACAAGTTTCGATGATGAGGAGGAGCCGTTAGTGATATCTGTCAGCGTCGCACGCAGCAAAAACCCCCATGCGAGTCAACGGTCAGTGCCCTGCATCAGCGTCGCTGCTAGAGGTCGCTCTCACAGCCCAGTGCGGAGAGAGTAAAAGAGATCAAGGGAGAGGGAGAGAGAGAGAGGGGGGGGGATATAGAGAGGAGAGGGAGAGACAGAAAGAAGAGGGGGAGAGGAAGAGGGGAGAGAGAGGGCGGAGAGAGGAGGGAGAGAGAGAGGGTTTGGGGGGTAGGGAAAGAGGGAGATGTCATGCACCTGACTGACGGCTACACACCTGGACCTGCTCTACAACATGAGCTCCGTTGGGAGCTTTAAGAGCTTCACTACATGGGAAGACAGAACAGAAGACAGAGACAATCACTCACAGAGACACAAACGCACGATCAACAAAGAACCTCAGACTCAGCTACCGCATTGATGGAACCACCAGAGATTAGTCATCAGATCTGCTTATGGCATGGCTATAAGTGCTGTTTCTTCCGTGAGGCTCACACTGATTGTGAATGACTGTTAGTGAAGCCTGATGTGTTTCAACTTTTGACCCCGATCGAACTTTGATATTGATTGCGCTGCTTTAATTGAGTTCTGCTTAGGAAGAACTTCTGCTTAGGAAGAACACGCTGCAGAAAGAAATAGAATGTAAAAGTCAATCCAATATTAAATCGCCACTGTCTGTACATTCTATTCCATTCTATTTCTATGTTGCAGCATTGTGCCGGGTGAACAACATGCCCTAGCTGTGCTCTGAGCTTCAAGGCCATTCTGTCTGGAGGGGAAAATATACAAGGGAGGTGTGGCGAGAGACAAGGGTCAAACTTCACAAAGGGTCACAAAAGGTCAGTGAGCAGGCGGACTGACCGGTGCGGGCCCATCGCCATTTGTGTGGGGGGAGGGGGAGGGGCATGGGGAGGACGCTAGGCGGACGGGGTGAACACCTGACACTTTCCCAGCATGCATCAGGAGAGGAGGTACACAGCCCACAGTGATTGGGTAACAACAATCAGGCCACACGTGAAATGGGCAGCTATAGTATAGCCATGCGTGGACATAGATCCTAGATCAGAAGTTAAAAAAGCCAAACTGAATGGAGTGTCTGATCTAGTCAGTCCTTCTCTATCTGTGAAAGACAGTGAGGCAGAATGGAGGCATGCAAACCAACAGTCAATGGGAGATGGAATTGGGCTACACACACACACACACAAACACACACACACACAACATATGCATGTAAAACACAGAAAACACACATGCCAGCTCTCACACAGAGTCATTCACTAACACATTCACATCCACATAAAACAGGAACACAGACACTGACACACTGACATATGGTGACTCCAGAGAAACAGCACTGAAAGTAGAGCACAGAGAGAGAGAGAGAGAGAGAGAGAGAGAGAGAGAGAGAGAAACAGAGCGAGAGAGCAAGTGAGAGAGAGAGAGTGCGAGTGAGAGAGAGAGAGCAAGTGAGAGAGAGAGAGTGTGAGTGAGAGCGAGACAGAGAGAGAGAGAGACACAGAGAGAGAGAGCAAGTGAGAGAGAGAGAGTGCAAGTGAGAGAGAGTGAGTGCGAGTGAGAGCGAGACAGAGAGAGAGAAAGAAAGAAAGAAAGAAAGAAAGAAAGAGAGGGAGAGAGAGAGATTGAGTGAGAGAGAGAGAGAGAGAGAGTTGAGCAGTGAAGCTCTGCAACACTGCACCTATAATCTACTATGAAAATGTGTGAGTGAGAGTGTTTGTATTAATTGACAACGGGTACATGTGACATGCACTGACATACTGTATGTATATTATTGACATTGTGTACAGTATGCACACTGCACGGTGCTGCATGTGACTTAAGAGAGTGTTTGGGTTAGTAGAGTTAACTTAGTCGCAGTAGCTTTTCAACAGAGCACTACCCAACCAGGCTACGCAGAGAACGTCTCAGCAGTAGTCTGCTATGGTAGTTCTAAGTAGAAGTCATCCACCGTTTGACCCTGTCTTGACAGACTAACTCAACCAGGCCAAAGTACAGACAGATCCTGAAGCACGGTCAACAGACATCCCTCTGGCTTTGCTTAATAGTTACATCATCTCAGAACATTTCTTTACAAACGCCTGTTTTCTTTTTTTGTTTCCCCAAAACTGACAAAACGTTCGATGACTCGTTCGATGACTCATTGCGTTTCGTAACGCATTATCAGTGTGAAGGGATTCGCGAAGACAAACGTTGTTTACGCAACAACAAAAATAATAATACAGGGATAAGTTGGATCATTGCCATACTTGCCTCTACAAGTTTCTATGGAAACAGAATGAACACGGGTACCAGGGTTAGACGACCAAGCGGATGCAACAGCAGCATCGCACGGCTCGTAAACCATCTATCGATCGCCATGGTTACAGCGTGTGGGACACCTCTGGTGGGAAACGTCCGGGTGCACCGAGGCATCGTAACACTCGCTTCAACAATAAAACAATCAAACATTTCACCACGTCGTACCGTACCACACATTAGGAATGCATTGCACACGGCCCGAGTGTCAGAATAAACAGAAGCTGCTGTACAACGGAGGCCAGGGGGTTCATTTTAATAGCGACGGTACATGTTTTCATCAGACAGGAGAGTACAAGACAGGAATTACAAGAAGACTGAAGCCGTACAGAGAAAGCCAATAGAACCACTAGCACACTGAAAACCAATGGAGTATATATTGCCTGATCGATCTGATTGATCTGAATCAGTTTCACTGTAAGTATGAAGTGATGGGCAGCAGCAGTTTAGTACCAACTAGCTAACACTAGGGGGCACTGTGGGCCTAATGTAAAATAATATAGGATCCACGAGGTTGAGAGGGAGACTGACATGAGGAAGACGCTGGGATTTACTCTCTCGGTCTCATGTTCACTCGACGTACATCTAAGCGTCTTCCTCAACCTCAGGACACTCTTAGGGATAATGCTGGTGCTACTGGCATTCTGGCTTCATTGTAAGGCTTCAGTTTCACAGAAGAGACAAAAAAGGTCGTACTTACGTTCACTTCAGTGATAGCAATATCAACGACGCTACCAACTACAATTAAGGCATCAAACGTGTTCCACGCATCAGTGAAATAGTGCTGTTGCGGAAAGCCACAACACACACGGGGATGAGAGGGGGAGGAGAATAGAGAGAGAGAGAGAAGAGGAGTACAGTGTGTGGATAAGGAGCATGTAAGGGAGGCAGCAGGGAGGGCCAGAGAAGGAGAGAAGACAGACAAAGAGAAAAGAAGCCATCAAGACCTGAATAATCAATAACAGAGAGAGTTACCGACAGAGGCCCTTTGGTAGCAGAGGAGCCGAAGTCAGCAGAAGCAGCAGCCCATATAACCGAGGACCAGGGGTGTAACTCAGTGAGGTGAAACGTCCAGAACGTTCCCTTTCCCTTTAGAAAATGCTACATCACCAATTAACTCCTCCACACCGCGTTTAACAGTCATTACCCAAATTGTTGGCACCCCTTGGTAAAGATGAGCTTTACGGAAAATATGACACGAGAGATCTCTTCGGCGACACACACCAGTGGTGGGCTCTCTGTCGTCGAAAGAAGGATGAATAGAAGACAACCTCGTACCTACTGTCAAATATGGTGGTGGATCTTTGACGTTATGGGGACATTTTTTGCTTCCACTGGTCCTGGGGCCCTTGTTAAGGACAACGGGAGCATGAACCTTTCCAAGTACCAAGACATTTTAGCCAAACACCTGGTGGCCTCTGCCAGGAGGCTGGATCTTCCAACCAGACAATAAGAAATCGTTAATTGACCACAAAACCTTGCGTTTCAGGCCACCGTATTAGGGCAAAAAGGCCTTTTGAGATATGTAATGTATTGCCATAAAGAATTATAAAGATAACATTTGCCTAGGAACTCTCTTGGTGAAGGACGCATGACTGAAAATGAACAAATTCAATGTATCTGTCACTAGCAAATGCAGTCATGGGTGGTAACTCTACAATTCAGTGGAAAAGGCAAAGGAAAGATTATATTGTAGGCGTGGCTTAGTGGGGGGCGTTACTCAGAATCTGGACCACCCACAGGGTCACAGTGACTCTATTGTTTTGAGTAATGACTCCTCAAAAGTTTTGAGTAGTGTTGACAGTTTACAGTGTAGGCGGGGGTTAAGTGGTGAGGTTTAATACGAAAATACTGTATTACCTTAACTAGTACCGAGCTACTGGCGTCATTTCAGTTACTTTCAAACGATATCTGCACGTTAAGTGCATCTACTCCAATGTACGACAGTATTGTCAACGACTGGGTGTAATACAAATGTGTATGTGATCTATAAATGTTACTCTGTTAGAAAGTTAGGTAGATCACTTGTTAGTGTTTCAGAGACATGCTCCAGAAGGTGACAGTCACACAGAGAGAGAGAGAGAGAGAGAGATAAAGAAAGAGAGAGAGAGAGAGAAAATGAGAAAGAGAGAGAGAGAAAAAGAGTGTGAGAGAAAAAGAGAAAGAGAGAGAGAGAGTCCTGTCTCTCGGCACTTCAGTACTGCACCACACCAGTCGGTCTCTTACTGGGTCCCGGTCCTTATCCTCAACAACTAATAATAATAAAGGTACTGTACGCACAAGAACCAAAGACACCTGCAAACCTAATGGGCAAATGTGCAGAATGAAACGGCATCTACATATGTGAGGTGTGTGTCTATCTGTGCGCACACGTGCATGCATCTGTGTGTGTGTGTGTATGTCTGTGTGCAGGCGTGTGTCCTTACCCTGGGTTTGAAGGCGATGAGTTTGAGCACCATCTCCGCAGTGAAAACAGCAGTGAAGACCATGTTGAGGATGTCCATCACATAGTTAAATGTCGCAGACTGGCCATAGTGCTACAGACAGGAGAGTGATAGAGAGGGAGGGAGGGAGGGAGGGACAGATAGACAGAAACAGACAGACAGAGACAGACAGACAGATCGAGACAGACAGACAGATAGAGACAGGCAGAGAGGGGTGGATGTAGAGAAAGTGTAGATGTAAGTGCCAGATATTGTATAGAAGAATAAAGAGGTTTTACAAAGCACTAGGAAGCTGAGATGCTGGCTCAGGGGTTGTACTGCAGGGGATTGCCTAACAGTGAATGCTGCTACACGACTAGGGCTTTACGAACGGGTCGGGTTGAGCTTCTTCCTACCTGCACAGCCAGGCAGAGTGTGTTGAGCATGATGAGGACGAACATGATGTACTCAAACCCGGTGGAGTTGACCACGTACCAGAACTTATACTGGTAGGGGTTCTTAGGGATGTACCTCCTCAACGGATGGGCCTTCAGGGCATACTCCACACACTGACGCTGTAGAACACACGGGGAGGCAGGTAGCCTAGTGGTTAGAGCGTTGGGCCAGTAACCCGAAAGGTTGCTGGATCGAATCCCTGAGCTCTGCCCCTGAACACGGCCGTTAACCCACTGTTCACTTTTAGGCTGTCATTGTAAATAAGAATTTGTTCTTAACTAACTTGCCTAGTTAAATAAAGGTTACATTTAAAAAACAATTGAACACACATGGTTATACACTACATACCTGTACACATAGTGTAGAGTACTAAAGCAATAAGGCATGAGGGGGTGTGGTATATAGGCAATAAACCTGTTCATACGCACGACTCAAAGCCGAGTGCCTGGATACAGCTCTTAACCGTGGTATTGCGTTGTGCATAAGAACATCCCTCAGCCGTATATATTGCCCCCGGGCCTTACTGCTTAAATATACCACGGCTTTCAGCCAATCAGGCTCGAACCACCCGGTTTATAAACATAGCAACACACTCAGCAACACACTCAAACATAGCAACACACTCAGAACACTTACCCAGTGTGGGAGACCTGCTAGTCTAGACATGTAGTGCCACACAACGCATAGTCACACATAGACACACATACACACATAGACCCTGCATGAACACACACACACACACACACACACACACACACACACACGTGTTCACGAACACACACGCACGCCCAGGGAATTGTGTGTCTAACCTGGTTCTTATCCAGCTCACAGTTCTTGTACTCTTTCTCTCCCTGCTCCTGGAATGTGACGATGACGAAACCCACAAAGATGTTCATCATGAAGAAGGCGATGATGATGATGTAGATGATGAAGAAGATGGAGATCTCGATGCGGTAGTTGTAGATGGGACCCAGGTTCTCCCTGTTCGAGTCTATGGCCTTGTAGAGCAACCTGAAAGAGAGAGAGAGAAAGAGAGAGAAAAATAGAGAGAGCGAGAGAGAAAGAAAAAGAGAGAGGGAGAGAGAGATAGAAAGAGAGCGTGAGAAAGAAAGAGATAAAGAGGGAGAGAGCGAGAGAGAAAAAGTGCGTGTGAGAGCGAGAACACACATTTGTTTACCTTCTGTTTTTTTTATACACAAAAGGCAAAAATATGGTGTATTATATTGTATATGGGTGTATAATATGAGTGGGTGTGTCTTACGAAGGCCAGCCCTCGAAGGTAGACACCGTGAACAGAGCCATCATGGCCATGAGCACGTTGTCAAAGTTGAACTCGCTGTTGTGCCACACTCTCTTATGGACGAACGGCTGGTTCACGTCCCCGTCCTTATAAAGGATGTAGGTGCCCCTAGGAGGTTAGAGGTCAAGAGGACACAGGGGTTAGAGGTCAGAGGTCCGGATATAGGATTCGTCCTATGATGTACCGTATGTAAAGACCATGAATATTGTGGATGTTGTAGATATGTTCGTCTACGCGCAACACGCTCAAAGACGCTGCGGAACACCTTACTGTACAGTAAATGTAAGTATTTCAGATACAAAGGGAAGGGTGTCCGTTTGCTGTGTGTAGATGGACAAAGGCATCAAAAAACAACTGACTTGCAATCGTCGGGGCCAGACTTGGCTTCGTCCGTGCAGCGGTAAAACTTCCCCTGCAAAGCAAACACAACACTTTCCTCGAAACGGTATGGCTACAAAACGAACCCTCAACCCACAGGTGTCAACGTCTAGATTGGGGATTTACTGAAAGCTATGATGCCATTGGCATCACAACCCGTGTTACGGTGCTGATCTTAGAGCCGGGTGTTACGGTGTTGACCTTGAAGAGCTGCACCCCTATGCAGGCGAACATGAACTGCAGCAGCGTGGTGACGATCATGATGTTACCGATGGTCCTGATGGCCACGAACACACACTGGACCACGTGCTGCAAGGGTCAAAAGTTCAAATGTTAGCAGCTATCGAACAGTGCGAAGGCATTACGTTGACGAAAGGTCAATATACGTCAAATACGTAGGAAGAAGGAGGCACAGCGACGACACAGTTCTAGAAAGTTGTTTAAAAAAAAACCTGTACAGGTTTTTAGCAACAAACTGTCCCAAGTTCCCTGCACTTGTTCTACGAATACTACGGCAAGGAATATGGTACTGAAAGAGAAGGAGTAGGACGTATAACGTTTTAGGATGAGGTAGTACTGTACCTTGAGGCCCTTGGCTCGGTTGATGGCCCTCAGGGGCCTGAGCACTCGCAGGACTCTCAGAATCTTCACCACAGAGATGGCGGAGGACCTAAAGGACATCACAGGAACTCCCCGTCAGAAACCAACTCGCCCTCTCTAAACGCAACTGTTCATTGCCATAATCAAACTTGACCGTGTTCATCAAAAATATAAAAAAACACAACGTGTTAGGACGGGAGAAGGAACGGAGGGCGAGGGACAATGGGCGAGGGACATGAGGATGAAGACAGAGAGAGAGAGAGAGAGAGAGAGAGAGAGAGTGAGATGTGTGGGCAGAGGGCAGCAGCAGGTACTGACTGGATGCAGAAGGAGACCAGGGAGACCCCCACCACCAGCAGATCCAGCAGGTTGAAGGTGTTCCGACAGAACGCCCCTTTATGGAGGAACGCTCCGTATGTGGTCATCTGGGGGGAAGGGCACAGTGAGTTAGACGGGGTAGCAGACGCTGAGAAAATGCACAGAAATACACACATCGACACGCACTTTCGCGCACACACGGGGACACGCACAAGCACACAAATACACACAAATACACAGTGGTACACCGCAAGACAGACAGAAACACCTACACAGGTATATATAGTGGTAGAAACACTCACTCCCCTCAAACCCACAGACAGTGTTTCCACACTCTTGCAGAACACTCTATTTCAGGGTGGCGAGCTCAGACTCAGTAAAACAGGAAGTTAGCAGCTACCGTGGCCACCCCGCGGCACCGTGGTACATGAATGTAGTAGTAAGTCATTCACTTCACAATCGGCTAATAACAGGGTCACCCGCGGCAACAAAACGTGCAGTTTGTTGCCGCGCTGAGGACGAATATTATATCTACGACCGGAGAGAAATGACAGGGTTGAACAGCCTACCGGTTGGAAAACCCCATGCCCTTACTGACACATTCATGTAGGGCCGTTTCCCTTAAAGCGCATTCCTTCATGTTCTTTAACAGCTCACAGTCTAAAGGGGTAATGGAGCAGCTCCACTTTTTAAAAAAAACAACAACAACAAAACGTCAGACTTCAGCAGGCAGAGAAGTAAACAACGCAGCGAAAGGAAGTCTTGTTCAAATCATAAAAGGAAAGGATTCATCGTCCTGAGTGCGTGTAAATGTAGAGACCAGCTGGCGCTAGCGGAAAGCACTGCTAACGCAGCAGGATCAAACTGAGCTGGGTCGTGTTCATTCGGCACCAAACGGGAAAAGAAATAACTGAAACGGGGAAGGACTATCTGAACGGGTCCAATAAGAAACTCTAGTTTCCCGCACTCCGTTGCAAAACATGTTGCTACGGTGAGCCGTAATGAATACGTCCCGCAACAGGACTGAGCAGGGTTGGGCTGCCCTCTCAAGGGTTCTGAAGGGAACCCTACATTTCTAAGCACTCAGTACAATCTGGGGAAAGCCCATGCTCCACATGAACATGGTTGGTTTGCCCCCTCTTTTATGGCTCAGTATCTGAATAGCGGTCAGTCGGTATGAAACAGAAGCATGGAGTCGGCTTTGACTGGAGATGGCCTTAGATGTTTGTTTTTAAACCCCCCTCCCAACACCCCCCCAACTGACATCCAGGTCAAAATATCAGTCAAAGCTACATCTCTTAAACGGCACATTGATATCTCTTTCCTTTGCACAAAGTGTCGCATCATTTTTGGAGAGGTGCACAAAAATAGTGTCGTCGGGTCAAAATTCCAAAACCTTTTCAACTCATTGTTGACTTTTCCAAACGTGACAAACATGATGACACCAATCGGGGTTGGTTTGTGCCTTTGATTCCTTCATGGATTATTCGTTTCCTGATTAGCGGGAATTGAACAACTTGTGTGTTAGTTAGTGTGTGTAGTGCTCGTAAGTAATGATGAAGGTCGAGGGGCGCGTTCGTAAATTCACTCTGGCTACTCCGATTTCAGAGCACTCTCGTCTGAGTGTGCCAGAGCACAGAAGAACTGATTCATTAACAAACGTTCAACACCCGTTGAATATGGCCGGTGTCTGTAAACATTGTCAAAAAATCATAACGAAATGTTGCCAGCAGCACAGTTACAGCCACCAAAGCTCTGGATAACATGAAAACAGCCTAACCAGCTCTGCTGGGTGGGGTGAGTAAAATGGTCAAGAGTGAGGTGTTCTCTTATTTATGTCTGAAAGTAGCTAGCAAGCTAACTAACTTTAGCCCAGTTAGCTTGGGTACTTGTGCCGCTGTGAGTTCATAACGCTCGGATCAACCCTACTCCTCGGGCCGGAGCGTCCAGCGTGCGCCTTCTAAACGCTCCGAGAGAGGAACGCTCTGAATTTACTGAAGGACAATCTGACAACGCTCTGAATCTTACGAACGCCCAGAGCGCACTCTGGCACTCCAGAGTGAATTTACACGGAACACACCCTAGATGTTTTGGTAGTTAAAAGAGGTGCCATGGAGTAAAAAGAGAAAGAATAGAAAAGGAAAAAGTTAAACGAGGCAGGTAGTACCGCGGTGGCAGCAGGTGACACACAAGGAGAGAGTGCAGCAAGGCTCTCTGTCGTCACAAGCGAGAGTTACCTTCAACATGATCTCAAATGTAAACATGCTAGTGAAGACATAATCTGCATAGCCTAGGACCTGGAAGGCAACCAGACGTTGGGAGTGTTACCGTGGGGGGGTCAGTTAGTTGACAGCACAGAGAGGCGGACACAGGCTATTTACCTTCAACAGGATCTCAACAGTAAAGATAGCCGTGAAAGCATAGTCAAAGTAACCAAGTATCTGCAAAAAGCAACGGACATGTTTAACATGGGTTATACAGGTTACGCAAGTACGTTCATCAGAGACATTCGAAGAAAAACAAGTTAGCGTGGGGAACCCATGTGTGCAGGAAAGAGCATAGGAAGTGACTTAGTATGCATGAACCAAAACAATCCACAGTTTTCGTATACGTGAATAAAAATCGGTGTATATTACAATACATTTCAAAATGCAGTATATATTCATGATATCATTTCATTACGAGCACCAGCACAATGTCATCCACCGACAATCGCCATGACATGTCATTGTGCAGCTTGAGGTTAAGTTATAATGGGGAATATGCATAATGATTCCAAAGTCATTGAACCTGCTGCCTAAGAGGATCATGGGAGAAACTTCAGGAAAAGTGTTATCATTACCGTAAACGTCACTCTTAACCAACTAAATCCTTAAATATGAATACAAAAAAAACGTAAAATAAGCAATAAATATCACAAATCAATACAGAATGTATCTTTACTATGTACTACTATGTAGCGTAACAATTGAAAATCAGTTACTGTCTACTGTGTGTTCCCATAAATATGACCCAACATTATTCGAATGTAGACAAGAAGGTTTCTGTACTTACGATGTTGCGTGCGGAGAAGTTGCGTATGGGGTCTTCTGCAGCGAGGGAGACAGAGCTGAGCATGATGAAGACCAGGATGAGATTGGTGAAGATGTGGTGGTTGATGAGTCTATGACATCCCACCCGGATCCTGAGGAGAACGACAGAAAACGCACACACCTGCTTAAGAGAGCTCAGAAATGTGTGCTTGCGTCCGTCTGTCTGTCTGCGCGCATGCGCGCGTGTGTGTGTGTGACCTACGGGTTGGTCTTGCTGAAGATGAAGAAAGCGCTGCCGTCAGGGATGGGGGTGATCTTCTCCTTCTTGACCAGCTCAGAGATGGCTGGGCGTGGCCCTGCTGGAACCTCTGGCTCCTCCTCCTCCTCTGCTGCACAGACAGACACACACACAGTGAGAGAGATAGACCACACACACAGACGTGCACTTGTTTACGGGACACACACACACACAGGCCTGTACCTGCAGCATTCTCCTCTTCCTCCTCCACTGGTGCCTGTATCCAAAAAAAAAAGCAAACGTGATGAGAAGTTGTATACAATGATGCTGAATGAACCTGAACCACAATATGTCTTGGGGTGGAGTTCTACCTCTTCCTTTTTCTCGTCCTTTTTGTCTCCTGGAGCGTTGAGAGACTCTGCGTCTGCCAGGTTGTCCACAGCGATAGCCAAGAAGACGTTCAGCAGGATGTCTGAGCAAAGTGTTCCGTCAAGGACAGAACCTGAACACATCTCCTGTACCGTAGTGTAGTCCATGGCTAGAGCAACACACTCATATGCGCTATTCAGAAAAGTCCAGAAATGTTTGTTGCAATAATGACGGAAGAACGGACCCCAGAGATCTATACTGACTACATCAAGAAAAACAAAATGGGGTGTGTTTGCGAGACTACATCTCTGTTCATAAGAACATAACAACTTGTCATTTGTCTCTATCCACCCTGGTAGACCTTATCCAGAAAGGAGAATCTGTTTAACTAGGGGAAATTAGTTTGCGGTCAAGTCACATCAAATCAGATTGTGATTATCGGGGCTCAGAGAGACAGAGATGATAGGATGAGTGTGGCAAGGAAAGGATACAGTTTCCGCAGATGAAGAGGATAATGAAGTAGAAGGAGACGATCATCCCCGAGGAAGAAGGGCCGCCGTACGCCATGATGCCGTCATACATCACAGCGTTCCAGTCTTCACCTGTCAGGATCTGGCCACAACACACCCAAATGCACTCGATCATTTTGGATGCGACACACATGGAGGACCTATAATTCACATGCGATTCTATGGAAACACATACAGCATTCACTAGTAACAAGATGGCCTGTTTCTAGTTCCCAGACAACTTTGCAGTATTACACTACCAGTCAAAAGTTTTAGAACACCAACTCATTCAAGAGTTTCTTCATTTTTAACTATTTTCTACATTGTAGGATAATAGTAAAGACATCACCACTATGAAATAACACATATGGAATCATGTAGTAACCAAAAAAGTGTTAAACAAATCAAAATATTTGTTTATATTTGAGATTCTTCAAATAGCCACCCTTTGCCTTGATGACAGCTTTGCACAGTCCCAACAGGACAAGATCAATACCGATGTTCATTGATTACAGCTCAGCATTCAACATTGTAGTGCTCTCATAGCTCATCACTAAGCTCAGGTCCCTGGGTCTGAACACCTCCCTGTGCAACTGGGACCTGGACTTCCTGACGGGCTGATCCCAAGTGGTGAAAGTAGACAACAACACCTCTGCCACGCTAATCCTCAACACACGTGCTCAGCCCCTTCTGTACTCCCGGTTCAACCATTACTGCATGGCCACGCACGTCTCCAACGCAATCATCAAGTTTGCTGACAACACAACAGTGGTAAGCCTGACTACCAACAATGATGGGAAAGCCTACAGGGAGGAGGTGAGGGCCCTGGCAGAACGGTGCCAGGAAAATAACCTCTCCCTCAACATCAACAAAACGAAAGAGCTGATCGTGGACTACAGGGCACCGATTGGTCGAAAATAAATATACCTTTGAGTGTGGTGAAGTTATAAATTAGGCTTTGGATGGTGTATCAATACACCCAGTCACTACAAAGATACAGTTATCCTTCCTAACTCAGTTGCCGGAGAGGAAGGAAACTGCTCAGCGATTTCACCATGAGGCCAATGGTGACTTTAAAACAGTTACAGAGTTTAATGGCTGTGATAGGAGAAAACTGAGGATGGATCAACAACATTGTAGTTACTCCAAAATACTAACCTAAATTGCAGTGAAAAGAAATAAGCCTGTACTGAATAAAAACATTCCAAAACATGCATCCTGTTAGCAAAAAGGCACTTTTTAATACAAAAAATGTGGTAAAGTAATTAACTTTTTCCTGAATACAAAGCTTTATGTTTGTGGCAAATCCAAAACAACACATCATTGAGTACCACTCATCATATTTTCAAGCATGGTGCTGGTGCAATCATGTTATGGGTATGCTTGTGATTGGCAAGGACTAGAGATGATGGTGTGAAGACTTTCTGAAGGTGCTGTACATAGTGTCATTGACCACTGGTCACCTTAATAATGTTTGCTTACTGTTTCACCCACTTTATATGTATAAACAGTATTCTAGTCATGGCTCGTCCTATATAACTACTGCTCTACACACCTTTTCTATTCATATAGTGTCCATACTGTCGATACACACCATATTCTATTATATTCCGGTCTCAGACACTGCTCATTGCGATATTTCTTTATTTTTTGTACAAATGTTTTTGATTACGTGTTTATTTTTTTGTATTGCTAGGTATTACTGCATTGTTGGAGCTCGAACCACAAGAATTTCGCTGCACCAGCGATAACATCGGCAAATCTGTGTATGCGACCAATATACTTGGATTTGATTAGTACACCAGAACATTCTACTGTGGTTTATATAACACGCCATAGACAGACAATGGGGCATATTACTCTACCTACTTCCTGTAAAACACAGTAGACAGGGAAAACAAACAAGAGTCCGGCTAGCCCAAACGATAGTCCTACGGCTAGCCCAAACGATAGTCCTACGGCTAGTCCAAACAACAGTCCTACGGTTAGCCCAAACAATAGTCCTACGGCTAGCCCAAACAATAGTCCTACGGCTAGCCCAAACAACAGTCCTACGGCTAGCCCAAACAACAGTCCTACGGCTAGCCCAAACAATAGTCCTACAGCTAGCCCAAACAATAGTCCTACGGCTAGCCCAAACAATAGTCCTACGGCTAGCCCAAACAATAGTCCTACGGCTAGCCCAAACAATAGTCCTACGGCTAGCCCAAACATTAGTCCTACGGCTAGCCCAAACAATATTCCTACGATTAGCCCAAACAATAGTCCTACGGCTAGCCCAAACAATAGTCCTACGATTAGCCCAAACAATAGTCCTACGACTAGCCCAAACAATAGTCCTACGGCTAGCCCAAACAATAGTCCTACGGCTAGCCCAAACAATAGTCCTACGGCTAGCCCAAACAATAGTCCTACGGCTAGCCCAAACAATAGTCCTACGGCTAGCCCAAACAATAGTAGGCTAGCCCAGTGGACCAGTCAAGTGTAAATGCCTTTAAATGCCTTTGACGTTATTTGGCTCAAGCGTTAACCCACCTGCTGTGGGAAAATGCATTGATAACATCGGGAGCATTACTTTATTCACTGCAAACGGCGATCAGTGTTTCTGTAGCAGCCATGGTTGCTCGTGGTTACGTTAGGAGGTAGCCCAGCCTGTGACTTCAAAAACCAGTGTCGGCCCTCGGCCCAAGAGGGAATTTCCTCTTGGTGTAATGGTCAATACGTTGGTTTCTCTCGTGGGAGACCCGGGTTCACTGGGCTAGCCCCCCTGTCAGGGTGTCATCATCAGGAGGCTCTCCTTAAATACAACATTCGCTAAATATACATGTAGGTAACTCATGAGGTTCTGTATATATATATATATGAGAGAGAGAGAGAGACACACACACACCCTCTCTCTCTCACTGTACTGTTCACCCACCTGAAACACAGTGAGCAGTGCCTGGGGAAAGTTATCGAAGGTGCTCCTCTTGGTCTGTGTCTCGTCAAAGTTGAACTTGCCCCCGAACACCTGCATGCCCAGCAGGGAGAAGATGATGATGAAGAGGAAGAGCAGGAGCAGCAGCGAGGCGATGGACTTCATGGAGTTGAGCAGCGACGCCACCAAGTTACTGAGAGACTGCCAGTGACTGGACAACACAGAGAAGGGGGGGTTAGACAAAATTACACACACATAAACAAACAGATTTGTTTTCACACTTTACTCTGGCCAAAGAGCATAAACAAACACACACATTCACACACAAACACGACATACGCCCAAATCAAATCAAATTGTATTTTTGTCACATGCGCCGAATACAACAGGTGTAGACCTCACAGTGAAGTGCTTACTCACAAGCCCTTAACCAACAGTGCAGTTTTAAGAAGATAAAAAAGTGTAAAGTAAAAAAAAACATTTTATGAAAGTATTTAGGCTTGCCAACACACACACAACATGCACACACATGCATACTGACGTCACACACACACTCACCACATACGCTGCTGCTACTGCTCAGTCTACTATCTATCCTGCTGCCTAGTCAATCTACAGTGCCTTATTCCACATTTTGCTGTGTTAGAGCCCGAATTCAGAATGGATCTACACACAATAACTCATTAATGACGAATTAAAAAAACATGTTTTTAGACATTTTTGCACATGAATTGAACACGAAATACAGAAATATCTCATTTACATAAGTATTCACACCCCTGAGTCAATACTTTGTAGAAGCACCTTTGGCAGCGTTTACAGATGTGAGTCTTTCTGGGTCACTAAGAGCGTTCCACAGCTGGATTGTGCAACATTCGCCCGTTGTTCTTTTCAGAATTCTTCAAGCTCTGTCCAATTGGGTTGTTGATCATTCCTAGACAGCCATTTTCAGGTCTTGCCATCGGTTTTCTCCGGTCTTTGTGGTTGAATCTGTGTTTGAAACTCACTGCTCAACTGAGGGACCTTACAGATAATTGTATGTGTGGGGTACAGACATGAGGGTGTCATTGAAAAATCATTTTAAAGACTATTATTTCACAGAGTAAGCCCATGCAACTTATTATGTGACTTGTGAAGCAAATGTTTACTCCTGAACTTATTGAGGCTTGCCATAACAAACTGACGGAATACTTATCGATTCAATATATTTAATCTTTTCATGTTTTACTAACTGGTACAAATTTCGAAAAACATATTTAGACTTTGAAATTATGGGGTACTGTATGTAGGCCAGTGACCAAACATCGAAATTGCATCAATTTTATATTCAGACTGTAACACAATTGTTTTGGAGTCAAGAAATGTGAATAATTTCTTAAGGTACTCCCTGTACATAGCCATGTTATTACCTGGTACTCCCTGTACATAGCCATGTTATTACCTGGTACTCCCTGTACATAGCCATGTTATTACCTGGTACTCCCTGTACATAGCCATGTTATTACCTGGTACTCCCTGTACATAGCCATGTTATTACCTGGTACTCCCTGTACATAGCCATGTTATTACCTGGTACTCCCTGTATATAGCCATGTTATTACCTGGTACTCCCTGTACATAGCCATGTTATTACCTGGTACTCCCTGTACATAGCCATGTTATTACCTGGTACTCCCTGTACATAGCCATGTTATTACCTGGTACTCCCTGTACATAGCCATGTTATTACCTGGTACTCCCTGTACATAGCCATGTTATTACCTGGTACTCCCTGTACATAGCCATGTTATTACCTGGTACTCCCTGTATATAGCCATGTTATTACCTGGTACTCCCTGTACATAGCCATGTTATTACCTGGAACTCCCTGTATATAGCCATGTTATTACCTGGTACTCCCTGTACATAGCCATGTTGTTACCTGGTACTCCCTGTATATAGCCATGTTATTACCTGGTACTCCCTGTACATAGCCATGTTATTACCTGGTCCTCCCTGTACATAGCCATGTTGTTACCTGGTCCTCCCTGTAAATAGCCATGTTATTACCCGGTACTCCCTGTAAATAGCCATGTTATTACCTGGTACTCCCTGTATATAACCATGTTATTACCTGGTACTCCCTGTACATAGCCATGTTATTACCTGGTACTCCCTGTGTATAGCCATGTTATTGCCTGGTACTCCCTGTATATAGCCATGTTATTACCTGGTACTCCCTGCACATAGCCATGTTATTGCCTGGTACTCCCTGTACATAGCCATGTTATTACCTGGTACTCCCTGTACATAGCCATGTTATTACCTGGTACTCCCTGTATATAGCCATGTTGTTACCCGGTACTCCCTGGATATAGCCATGTTATTACCCGGTACTACCTGTATATAGCCATGTTATTACCTGGTACTCCCTGTACATAGCCATGTTATTACCTGGTACTCCCTGTATATAGCCATGTTGTTACCTGGTACTCCCCATATATAGCCATGTTATTAGCTGGTACTCCCTGGATATAGCCATGTTATTACCCGGTACTCACTGGATATAGCCATGTTATTACCCGGTACTACCTGTATATAGCCATGTTATTACCTGGTACTACCTGTATATAGCCATGTTATTACCCGGTACTACCTGTATATAGCCATTTTATTACCCGGTACTCTGTATATAGCCATGTTATTACCTGGTATTCCCTGTATATAGCCATGTTATTACCTGGTACTCCCTGTATATAGCCATGTTATTACCCGGTACTCCATGTATATAGCCATGTTAGTACTCCATGTATATAGCCATGTTATTACCTGGTATTCCCTGTATATAGCCATGTTATTACCCGGTACTCCCTGTATATAGCCATGTTATTACCTGGTACTCCCTGTATATAGCCATGTTGTTACCTGGTACTCCCTGTATATAGCCATGTTATTGCCTGGAACTCCCTGTATATAGCCATGTTATTACCTGGTACTCCCTGTATATAGCCATGTTATTACCCGGTACTCCCTGTATATAGCCATGTTATTACCCGGTACTCCCTGTATATAGCCATGTTATTACCTGGTACTCCATGTATATAGCCATGTTATTGTCTGGTACTCCCTGTAAATAGCCATGTTATTACCTGGAACTCCCTGTATATAGCCATGTTATTACCTGGTACTCCCTGTATATAGCCATGTTATTGCCTGAACTCCCTGTATATAGCCATGTTATTACCTGGTACTCCTGTATATAGCCATGTTATTACCCGGTACTCCCTGTATATAGCCATGTTATTACCCGGTACTCCCTGTATATAGCCATGTTATTACCTGGTACT
Organism: Oncorhynchus tshawytscha; assembly: GCF_018296145.1. Lineage (NCBI taxonomy): Eukaryota > Metazoa > Chordata > Actinopteri > Salmoniformes > Salmonidae > Oncorhynchus > Oncorhynchus tshawytscha. The sequence continues at coordinate 45,768,792 of NC_056430.1, forward strand.
CCATGTATATAGCCATGTTATTGTCTGGTACTCCCTGTAAATAGCCATGTTATTACCTGGTACTCCCTGTACATAGCCATGTTATTACCTGGTACTCCCTGTAAATAGCCATGTTATTGTCTGGTACTCCCTGTAAATAGCCATGTTATTACCTGGAACTCCCTGTATATAGCCATGTTATTACCTGGTACTCCCTGTATATAGCCATGTTATTGCCTGGAACTCCCTGTATATAGCCATGTTATTACCTGGTACTCCCTGTATATAGCCATGTTATTACCCGGTACTCCCTGTATATAGCCATGTTATTACCCGGTACTCCCTGTATATAGCCATGTTATTGTCTGGTACTGTACCAGACAATATTGCACCATGTTCTTTTTACTCTTTATTGTTATTAGTAATTCACTGACTCAACCACTATTACAGGGGCTGAGTCTCTGGCTTACTGGTGCTCTTCCATGCCGTCCCTAGGAGGGGTGCATCACTTGAGTGGGTTGAGTCACTGATGTGATCTTCCTGTCCGGGTTGGTGTCCCCCCTTGGGTTGTGCCTTGGCGGAGATCTTTGTGGGCTATACTCGGGCCTTGTCTCAGGATGGTAAGGTGGTGGTTGAAGATATCCCTCTAGTGGTGTGGGGGCTGTGCATTGGCAAAGTGGGTGGGGTTATATCCTGCCTGTTTGGCCCTGTCTGCGGGTATCGTCGGACGGGGTCACAGTGTTTCCTGACCCCTCATGTCTCAGCCTCCAGTATTTATGCTGCAGTAGTTTATGTGTCGGGGGGCTAGGGTCAGTCTGTTATATCTGGAGTATTTCTCCTATCTTATCCGGTGTCTTGTGTGAATTTAAGTATGCTCTTTCTAATTCTGTCTCACTTTCTCTTTTTCTCTCTTTCTTTCTCTCTCGGAGGACCTGAGCCCTAGGACCATGCCTCAGGACTACCTGGCCTGATGACTCCTTGCTGGTCCCAGTCCACCTGGCCGTTCTGCTGCTTCAGTTTCAACTGTTCTGCCTGCGGCTATGGAACCCTGACCTGTTCACCGGATGTGCTACTTGTCCCAGACCTGCTGTTTTCAACTCTCTAGAGACAGGAGGAGCGGTAGAGATACTCTGAATGATCGGCTATGAAAAGCCAACTGACATTTTCTCCTGAGGTGCTGACCTGTTGCACCCTCGACAACCACTGTGATTACTATTATTTGATCCTGCTGGTCATCTATGAACATTTGAACATCTTGGCCATGTTCTGTTATAATCTCCACCCGGCACAGCCAGAAGAGGACTGGCCACCCCTCATAGCCTGGTTCCTCTCTAGGTTTCTTCCTAGGTTCCGGCCTTTCTAGGGAGTTGTTCCTAGCCACCGTGCTTCTACACCTGCATTGCTTGCTGTTTGGGGTTTTAGGCTGGGTTTCTGTACAGCACTTTGTGACATCAGCTGATGTAAGAAGGGCTTTATAAATACATTTGATTGATTGATATTTATTCCTTGTGTCACTATTTCTATGTTTATTTTCTCTTTCTCTTTATTCTGCATTGTTGGAAAAGGACTCGTAAGTAAGCATTTCACTGTTAGTCTACACCTGTTGTTTACGAAGCATGTGATGAAAGCATTGATCCGGGGTGAAGTTTCCCCTCGGTATAGATCTATGATCAGCTTCCCCTCCTCCAATCCTTACCTTAACCATTAGTGGGTGAGCAAAGCTGACCCAAGATCAGCGCCTAGGGACAACTTCACCCTACTCCACATGACAGTGGTCTCACCGTGTGACCTTGAAGATCCTGAGCAAGCGGACACAGCGGAACACGGAGATGCCCAGAGGAGACATGATGGCCAGCTCCACCAGGATGGTCTCGGTGATGCCTCCACACACCACGAAGCAGTCAAATCGGTTGAACAGGGACACAAAGTAGGCCTGCAGGCCCAGACTGTACATCTTGGTCATCATCTCACACGTAAACATGCCCAGCAGAACCTTGTTTGCCACGTCTGGAAACACGCAGGGCAGAGGGAGGTGTCAGTCAATATAACACATGAACAGTATTACAAATATCAGAGATACTATAGTTAGGGACGGGAGTTTTTCCTTACCACCTGACCTGACAGTGGTAGCCAGTGTGCAGTGTAGTGTACTAACCCTGTACTTGTGTGAGCCAGTCAGGCTGGTTGTAGTGTACTAACCCTGTACTTGTGTGAGCCAGTCAGACTGCTTGTAGTGTACTAACCATGTACTTGTGTAACCCAGTCAGGCTGGTTGTAGTGTACTAACCCTGTACTTGTGTAACCCAGTCAGGCTGGTTGTAGTGTACTAAGCCTGTACGTGTGTAGCCCAGTCAGGCTGGTTGTAGTGTACTAACCCTGTACGTGTGTATCCCAGTCAGGCTGGTTGTAGTGTACTAACCCTGTACTTGTGTAACCCAGTCAGGCTGGTTGTAGTGTACTAAGCCTGTACGTGTGTAGCCCAGTCAGGCTGGTTGTAGTGTACTAACCCTGTACGTGTGTATCCCAGTCAGGCTGGTTGTAGTGTACTAACCATGTACTTGTGTAACCCAGTCAGGCTGGTTGTAGTGTACTAACCCTGTACTTGTGTAACCCAGTCAGGCTGGTTGTAGTGTACTAACCCTGTACGTGTGTATCCCAGTCAGGCTGGTTGTAGTGTACTAACCCTGTACTTGTGTAACCCAGTCAGGCTGGTTGTAGTGTACTAACCCTGTACGTGTGTATCCCAGTCAGGCTGGTTGTAGTGTACTAACCCTGTACTTGTGTAACCCAGTCAGGCTGGTTGTAGTGTACTAAGCCTGTACGTGTGTAGCCCAGTCAGGCTGTGTGTAGCCCAGTCAGGCTGGTTGTAGTGTACTAACCCTGTACTTGTGTGAGCTAGTCAGGCTGGTTGTAGTTTACTAACCCTGTACTTGTGTGAGCCAGTCAGGCTGGTTGTAGTGTACTAACCATGTATGTGTGTAGCCCAGTCAGGCTGGTTGTAGTGTACTAACCCTGTACTTGTGTAGCCCAGTCAGGCTGGTTGTAGTGTACTAACCCTGTACTTGTGTGAGCTAGTCAGGCTGGTTGTAGTTTACTAACCCTGTACTTGTGTGAGCCAGTCAGGCTGGTTGTAGTGTACTAACCCTGTACTTGTGTGAGCCAGTCAGACTGCTTGTAGTGTACTAACCATGTACTTGTGTAACCCAGTCAGGCTGGTTGTAGTGTACTAACCCTGTACGTGTGTAGCCCAGTCAGGCTGGTTGTAGTGTACTAACCCTGTATGTGTGTAGCCCAGTCAGGCTGGTTGTAGTGTACTAACCCTGTACTTGTGTGAGCTAGTCAGGCTGGTTGTAGTTTACTAACCCTGTACTTGTGTGAGCCAGTCAGGCTGGTTGTAGTGTACTAACCCTGTACTTGTGTGAGCCAGTCAGACTGCTTGTAGTGTACTAACCATGTACTTGTGTAACCCAGTCAGGCTGGTTGTAGTGTACTAACCCTGTACTTGTGTAACCCAGTCAGGCTGGTTGTAGAGTATAAACCCTGTACTTGTGTGAGCCAGTCAGGCTGGTTGTAGTGTACTAACCCTGTACTTGTGTGAGCCAGTCAGGCTGGTTGTAGTGTACTAACCCTGTACATGTGTAACCCAGTCAGGCTGGTTGTAGTGTACTAACCCTGTACTTGTGTGAGCCAGTCAGGCTGGTTGTAGTGCTCGGAGGAGATGGTGAGCGTGTTGAGAAACACCAGGATGATCACCAGCCAATAGAAAGGCACCGATTTCACCGCCACCCGGCACTTTCTGCGGCAGAACCTGTTCCAGCGACGCCAGCGCCGACTGTGAGACAGGGAGTGATGTCAGCAAAAGGAGACGGGTAGGGGCAGGCCGGGGAGGTTTTCATTGAAGAAAGGGGGGGGTCGATGGTTAGAGGGGGTTCGGACATACTGTATAGAAAGTTGGGGTTTAGGCAGGAACTGTATTCAAATAATATCTGAAGAAAACTTAGGAAAGAGAAGTCAATGAACTTTGGGAGAGGGAGAGAACCGCATAGCATGCAGTATACATCACAAAGTGTAAAAACGCTGCATAAGGCTCCAGCTCCTCCAGTTCCCCCCGATGCCCAAGATTACATGCTGACTTGTTTAAAGGGTAGGTGGAGTTGATTTATTACCTGCTGACTCATTAAAGCAGACTCCAGAGATCAGAACAGCACATACAGCAGAGAAACCAAAGCGAGCTTCCACGTACATACGGAAATAACAGACGTCACGACTTCATGCAGAGAAATGCACGTTTCACTGAACAGACCGCCGCCGCATGCATCGAGCAAGGACACATGCGAGGTGGTTTTCACTGACCTGAACTTTGACTTTGAAATTTTTTGACTGGAAAAAAATTGAGACGTTTATATTAACATCAGTTCAGCTTGCTGACTGCAGGATATTCATGAATTTAGTACGAAGCCACATGTCCTATGTACCATCTTTATGACTGAACAGGAGTGGTCTTAGAATGAATCAAACAAAGGTATATTATTGAATCTCGTTTTATACCAGCGGGGGGGTTCTCACCAAAAAGGTCCGCAGCACGGTGTCTTCACCTCATCCTCGGCCACGTTCTCTGTGTTCACCGACTCCGTCTCACTGGCTGGTATACTCACTGTGGCAGCAAACAGAGTGACAGAGTGAATCATACGCACACAACCTCACATGACACACCGTACATGTCTCACACACACACACCACACAGTACGCAGTCGCACCCTAGGTACCACAGCTGTGGTGTGTCAAACACATCCCCGAGAAAATATACCTCCTTCGTCAACAAATTCCTCAACAAAAGAAAGTACGGTCAGATTACTCCCTGTTTGTTTAAAAAACCAATGACACAAATTCAGTTTCAAAGGACGATACCTCCCAAAACCAAATCCATGAGCATCAGAATGACAATAGACCGTCTCTAAAGTGGGTACAGTAGGTAGAAAAACAAGAAAGAAAGAAACATCTGAATATCTTTTAATTAACTAACTAACTTATCTAAAATAGTTACTGGTATGGTCATTGTAATCATCACTATGACTTAACGTGCGGCGTTAGAGACAGAAGGAATTTAGCAGTATTGACTTTGTTATTTTGTTTGTCAATTAGCTGTGGCAAAATGCATAGATTTGTAGGAAATTAGCTTAAAAACTGCAAAAATGTATCTCAGCTACAAGGAAGAAATGTGTAGAATTGCAGGAAATACTCAAAAAAAGACAAACGTTTCTCTTCACCGGACCGTGCCTGTTGCCACGCCCCCTTGCCACACCCACCGCCTAAGCCCATTCCTGATCCAGCGCTACAAATTTCATGTGAGAGCACAGTCTGTTTGTGCGAGGGTATGCACGCACTGCTGCTTAGTTTGTCTGAAAGCGTTCTCTTTGAATTTTGAGTGCTCCGGCAGCTCTCTCTCTGTCTCTCTCTCTCGCTCTCTCTCTCTCTCTCTCTCTCTCTCTGTCTCTCTCTCTCTCTCTCTCTCTCTCTCTCTCTCTCTCTCTCTCTCTCTCTCTCTCTCTCTCTCTCTCTCTCTCTCTCTCTCTCTCTCATAATCTGAATGCTGTTGGATGTAGGGATCTGGGTTTAATCCTGTTTGCCAATTCACACGGAGCCCTTAGCCTAGCTGCTTTAAACTGGGCTGTGCATAGAGAGGGGCGAGAGGGAAAGAAGTTGAGTACCTGGCATCAACTGGGGAAGTATGTATTACTATTCTGATCCCTGGTGCTCCTCATCTGAGTCTGGACTCATTCAGTCAGAAGCAGCAGGAGAGGCTTTATCAAACACTCGGTGCAAATAAGGTATTTCCGTGTTTTTTATTTGTAATAAATTAGCACACATTTCTAAAAACCTGTTTTCGCTTTGTCGTTATGGGGTATTGTGTGTAGATTGATGAGGGCATTTGTTTACATTTTTATCCATTTTAGAATAAGGCTGTAACGGAACGAAATGTGGGAAAGGGGAAAGGGTCTGAATACTTTCCGAAGGCACTGTATACAAAAGGAAAAGCTCGATCAAAAAGACAGGGATTCTCAAACAGAAGGGTCAATCACAATAGCAAAGCACAAGCAGGGGGATGAGGCTGCACACATTACTATATACACAAACACACCAGCTTTCACACACAATTGCAGGCTCACCCACACACACACACACACACACACACACACACACACACACACTTACTTTTTCAATGTGGAAGGGAAAACCAGGAGATTTACCATGAGTGTCGGAGGACTGGCTGAACCACCCAAACCTGCTTCCTTTCTTCTTCTCTGTGAGGTCAGCCAGAGTCACCCCTTCATGTGTAAAGCATGCAAGCCCATGCATTCAGACAGCAGCGCGCCACACGGCACAGCAGAGAAACATGGGGGCGAGAATAGGCCTCTATCAAGACGAGATAGAGCAGCACAGTGACAATTCACCACAACAACAGTAACAACAACAACAACATCAAAGGTAACAACAACAACAACAGTAACAACAACAGCATCAACAACAGCAACAGTACAGCTGGCAACAGCGACACTGACTGACAACACCAGCACCACTGACACTGACACCAGTAGGATGGACTGTAGTAGACACTGAAGAGGAGCAGAAGAGGAAGACGGGCAGCTGTTAGTCACATGGCAGGAAGCTAGTGTCTGCAGGCCGGGGGAGAGGGGGGAGGGGGGGTACAGTACAGTACAATACAGATCAGTAGCACTACAGTCTATAGTATACGAACATGCTGAAATGCAAATGAACAGCACTTCACATGTACATGTTAGCATACAGTCTCTCGTGTCATGGCCCCGGACCCGGTGACAGCCACAGAAAAGTCAGCATGATACCTTTCACATGGTTGGCATCGCCAAGGGGATCCATGTTATTATAACCCCTGACCTTCAGCCCAGTGCCAAGCATTCCCAGCACTAGAAGGCAAGCTTCTAAGACTTACTGAAGTTCCTACTACTACCATACCTCCTATCACATTACTATCCTGGCGGTGTTTCTGTTGACGGTGTGTGGATGGAGGCAGTGGTGCTAATTCTGATGGTAAACGCTAGAATGATCAGACTTTACTACGCCTTATTTTCCCGTACGTGAACATATTTGAATATACTTGGCTGTATTTATTTTTTTTGACGATCATTTACTATACCTTACTTTACTGAACTTGGTTTAAAGGTTCAAAGACGAAATCCGGTCATTGACTCCAGACTAATTTGGGGCGAAAAGGAGAAACGGCCAAGTAAAACAAGCATTTGGAAGCTTGGCAAAGACGTTTGACTAAAATCTCCCTGGTTGGTAAACAGGAGCGGAACTGGGACCGTGTACTGGAAGCTCTGCGGTGTGGAGAGAGAGTACAGGAGAGCTGCAGCTCTAAAGATACACAGTGAAAGAGGTGTGGTTCAACTGTAAAGATACACCGCGAAAGAGGTGTGGTTCAACTGTAAAGATACACCGCGAAAGAGGTGTGGTTCAACTGTAAAGATACACAGCGAAAGAGGTGTGGTTCAACTGTAAAGATACACAGTGAAAGAGGTGTGGTTCAACTGTAAAGATACACAGTGAAAGAGGTGTGGTTCAACTGTAAAGATACACCGCGAAAGAGGTGTGGTTCAACTGTAAAGATACACAGCGAAAGAGGTGTGGTTCAACTGTAAAGATACACAGCGAAAGAGGTGTGGTTCAACTGTAAAGATACACCGCGAAAGAGGTGTGGTTCAACTGTAAAGATACACAGCGAAAGAGGTGTGGTTCAACTGTAAAGATACACCACGAAAGAGGTGTGGTTCAACTGTAAAGATACACCGCGAAAGAGGTGTGGTTCAACTGTAAAGATACACAGTGAAAGTGGTGTGGTTCAACTGTAAAGATACACAGCGAAAGAGGTGTGGTTCAACTGTAAAGATACACAGCGAAAGAGGTGTGGTTCAACTGTAAAGATACACAGCGAAAGAGGTGTGGTTCAACTGTAAAGATACACGAAAGAGGTGTGGTTCAACTGTAAAGATACACCGCGAAAGAGGTGTGGTTCAACTGTAATGATACACAGCGAAAGAGGTGTGGTTCAACTGTAAAGATACACAGCGAAAGAGGTGTGGTTCAACTGTAAAGATACACAGCGAAAGAGGTGTGGTTCAACTGTAAAGATACACCGCGAAAGAGGTGTGGTTCAACTGTAAAGATACACCGCGAAAGAGGTGTGGTTCAACTGTAAAGATACACAGCGAAAGAGGTGTGGTTCAACTGTAAAGATACACAGCGAAAGAGGTGTGGTTCAACTGTAAAGATACACAGTGAAAGAGGTGTGGTTCAACTGTAAAGATACACAGCGAAAGAGGTGTGGTTCAACTGTAAAGATACACAGCGAAAGAGGTGTGGTTCAACTGTAAAGATACACAGCGAAAGAGGTGTGGTTCAACTGTAAAGATACACAGCGAAAGAGGTGTGGTTCAACTGTAAAGATACACAGTGAAAGAGGTGTGGTTCAACTGTAAAGATACACAGTGAAAGAGGTGTGGTTCAACTGTAAAGATACACAGTGAAAGAGGTGTGGTTCAACTCTAAAGCTTGGCACGTTTTAGGGGAAAGGGGGGTGAGCGACGTAGTAGTGTAGTGCTGCTCACTGGTTGATAGAGAGGGGTGGAGAGAGATACTGAAGATAGCTGTATGAATGGGTAGTAGCAGTTTCGCTGTGTCTGCTCTGCATCATGTACTGCTTATATAAAGAGGATTTTGGATTGCGGTCTTTTATCTGCTAGAGTAATGTGATGTATCCCTGTTCTCCCTCCTCAGCCTAACTCAACTGGTACACAGAGAGCTCTGCACCCATCGCTAAGGTGTGACCTGAGGAAGGCTATGATAATAGAGCATGCAAGTGTGTGTGCGCGCGAGTGTGCGAGCGCGAGTGTGAGTGTGCAATATTTTAGTGTGTGTGTGTGTGGATTTAACAGTAACTCTGAACACAGAATTACAGTATGTGGTCATTTAGGGCGACTGGACTGGGAAATACCAGATATTCACACTGGAAACCTTCAGTAGCTCCTCAACATGACGCTGCTCATACTGTGGACTCTCTCAGTCTTCTGTTGTACACAGGTACACTCACTGGCAGCTCTCGCACCATGTGTGTTTTAGGCTAGTGTGCGTGTGTCAAATCAAATACATTTTTAGTCGTCTCGTGCACATATTCGTGTGCGCATTCGCGAGTGCACACGTTCATGCGCGTTTTAGGGAAGTGCATGTGCGCAGGTCCGCGCGCGTGCGTCATAGGGTGCTTACGGTTGCGTTTGCCCTCCTCGTAGCCCTCCTCGTCCTCGTTCTCTGGATCGATGTCCTCGGCCTGAGTTATCCAGTCCAGGTAGCCCTTGAGGTCCTCATCCAGCTGTTGCTTCTCTCTCAGTTTCTGAAAGTCTCCACGAGCCTTGGCCTTCTCTCTCTCCTTGGAGAACTCTCTGCGGGCACACACAGAGAACACACACGCAGAACACACACGCAGAACACACACGCAGAACACACACGCAGTTACACACACGGTAGAGTACGCATGCGCACAAAATCACACACAAAACACACACTTGGACTCAATAACGGTTCATTTCACACAATGCCTCGCCTAACACAATTTGTATACAGACTGTTGTACAGTTAGTTCTAGGGGTGATCATTTAAATGTTGTTTTACATTTTTTTAATGGGATAGTTTACCGTTTAAAACCAGCCCAAATATTTTGTACTCCCTTATTATACCAAAAATCTGAAAAAAAAGAGAAATGTATTACAAGTAATGAGTAATGGGGTATACTGCTTCATTTCATTTCCTTTTTGTGACCTGCGTCTTTTAACCAATGTATGTTAAAATAAGTAATTTAGATCCAATAATAAAAACAGATTAACAGTTCTACGACTCAACATCAAGAATCAACAATGTGCCTGCCTTGACACAAAATGCTGAGTGATACGGCTTTTTACAATTATAGTTCAGGGCTCTACGCTGATATTTTTTACAAGGAGTAGGCTACATGATGTGTTTCTAAGTAGAAATGTAGAAGCACACAAATACATCTAGGATTACAATGACTAAAAGTTCATGAATAAACGTTTTTGGGAATGACCCATGCCAGGGCCGGCCCTCCCATTAGGCAAGATTAGGCGGCTGCCTGTGGCGGCACTTGAATTTGTGGCGGCATTTTGACAATTGTGTGGTCGCACCAGGCCTAGCCACACCTCAAAACAATGCCGGGGAAGACCCTACTATCTTGGACCCAGACTCAGATTCGTCGCTCCCCGTCCCCGATGACAGTGGTGGTGCTGCTGCTAAATCCGGATCCCAGACAAAAAACATAAGATCCCGGTGTGTGGCCAAAATATATACGAATGGATCTTTACAGGATATGTTAGTGCAGGCTGGGCCACATCAGGATAAGGAGGGGCTAAGAGATGAGGAGAGATGAGGGGCTAAGAAAGTGGCCCACTACAAAAGGAGGATGGTGAAAGGAGAGAGACCATGGCTTGTGTCACGCCCTGACCTTAGAGCTTTTTATGTCTCTATTTTGGTTTGGCCAGGGTGTGATTTGGGCGGGCATTCTATGTTCATTTTTCAATGTTTTGTATTTCTTTGTTTTGGCCGGGTATGGTTCTCAATCAGGGACAGCTGTCTAACCATACTTAGGTAGCCTTTTCCCACCTGTGTATTGTGGGATGTTTTCTGTTTTGTGTCTGCACCTGACAGAACTGTTTAGTTTCGTTCCATTTTGTTATTTTGTCTCAGTGTTCAGTTGAAATAAATAATCATGAACATGTACCACGCTGTGCTTTGGTCCACTCCGTCTTCATGCAACGACGAGCGTTACAGCTGGTCTATTCCAAGCAAAACAATGCAGCTGTCTGTTTTTTCACACAAGCGCAAATCTGCGCTGGTCAGGGATGGAATCAGGGACTGGAAGAATCTGTGCCACCTCCTCAGCTCGCATGAGAAGTCGCATGACCACCTAGATAGTTTGCAGAGGTGGAAGGTGCGGGATATCAGGTTGGTGGCCAAGCAAACTATTGATGCCCAAGCCCCAAACGGGCTATTGATGGAGAGACTCTCCACTGGCAGCAGGTGCTGCAGAGGCTCTTAGCCCTGATAAGCGTAACGGCCACCAAAGAACATTGCGTTACGTGGGACCACCGACAGGCTGAACGAGCCAAATAATGGGAAACTTCTGAAGTTTGTGGAAATGCTGGGTATCTTTGATGGAATCATGAAGGAGAGTGTAAGGAGAATACAGTCCAAAGAAACACATGTGCACTACCTCGGGTAAAATAATCCAGAATGAAATCATTGACATGCTGGCACAATAGATCCAGCCGTCAGTGTGTAATGCGCACCAGACAAGATTAAAACAGAGCAGATGACCACGGTGGTGCGGTTTCTTTCAACAGGGGATGATGGGGCAGTACGCACGAGTGAGCACTTCCTGGAGTTTAGTGGACTGCTTTACGCAAGGGGGGAGGGGGGAGTTGCTCATCTCAAAACAACAGAAACATGACGTCGCCATCACGGACGTGAGAGGTTCAGGGATATGACAACGGGGCGAATATACGGGGGCAGGCACAGCAGCATTCAGAAGGGGGGCGCAGGATGTCAATCCGAGGGCCTTGTTTTGTGCCATGCAGCGCGCACTTGCTGAACCTGGTTCTCTCTGATGCAGCATTGTGTTGTTTGGAGGTGGCTGAGATTTTTAACACCATCCAAGAGATGTATACATTTTTTATCTGGATCTACACACCGCTGGGACGTGCTGAAAGAGCAGGTAAAAGATTGAGTGAGACACAGTGAGACCTCTCAGCACCACGAGATGGGAGAGCCGGGTGGAGGCAGTGAAACCTGTGCGTTACCAACTCGGGGAGATTTATGATGCCCTGTTGTCGATCTCCACCGACACCAAGCTCACAGACAGCTGTGGTGCTAAAACAAGTTTGGAGGCAAACAGCATTGCCGCCAAGATTAACAATTTTGGCTTCATGTGCCAGTGGTCATTTGGTATGACATCTTGTTCGAAGTCAACATCACCAGTAAGAGTTTGCTGGCAGTGAGTTTGAACTTTTCACTAGTAGTGGCTCAACTGAACTCAACCAGGGCTGGTGCATTAGCAAGTGCAAAATAGTTGGGTATTGAGCCCTGTTTCACAGTGCAGCCCACAGTCCGTCCCAGGAAGAAAAGGTATCTGTTTCGCTACGAGGGTGAGGACGAGCCCGTGACTGACCCTCAGCAGAAATTCAAAGTACATTTCTTTAATCTTGATTCTGCTATCCAGTCCATCAACGAGCTCTTTACGCAGCTTTGAAGAGCACAGCAGTGTTTTCAGCATCGGGTACAACATTCCCACCATCTAGGACATGGACACTGCAGCGCTTACCAGGGACTGTGCAACACTGGAGAGGACCCTTACGCACAGGGATTCCAGAGACATCGAAGCAAATGATCTGTGTAATGAGCTCAAAGTCTTGAGCAGGAGACTGGACAGTGAGGCACAATCACTCGACGTACATATCCAGACACCAAATGGCATTTTTGTATCCCAATGCCTTTGTTGCCCTGAGAGTTCTTCTCACAGTCCCCGTGACAGTGGCAAGTGGAGTGCACATTCTCCAGGCTCAGACGCATCAAAAACTACCTGCACTCTACTATGAATCAAGAGAGACACTCAATGGACTCGCCGCCATATCAATTGAGCACGAGTTGTCTTACGAAATCAACCTCCAACAAGCATGTATGCACATGCTTTTGCTGCCAGGAAAGCCAGGCGAGTCAACTTGTCTTTGAACGAAAGGTAAGTGTTGATCATACATTCGCATTCATTTGTAAGATTACTCAATTATCTATCGCCCGTTTACTTTGTATTCTTTAGATTTAAATAGACTGCATCCTAATCTCTCTCTCTCTCTCTCTCTCTCTCTCTCTCTCTCCCCTCTTTCTTCCTCTCTGTCTCTCTCAGACGATTTGATTTCAGGACCATGGACAGCAACAGAGAGAACACATCACTGACTGCAATGCAGCACCACAGCAGAGGAAAGAGGCCACTCTAAGTGGAGACGAAATAAATACATTCTGAAACTGATGTGGTACAATCAACTTCGACATGTAAATAAACTAAATTTACGGGCATAAATAATCATCGAATTACATACATAATTGGAGCCTATTTCTTCCTATTCCAAAAAATAAATGATAAGCCTACCTGTTTGACAGACACAATTATTCTATCCATAGATACTGTCGCATGCACAGATTAAATACCCTCCGTGTCTGGGAAGGGCTTGGTGTGTTTGGTTAAAACCAGGGATTGAATTGAGTGAGGGTATCACATACCCTTTGTTAAAGAAAAGGACAAAAAGGGTATCTATTGTTAGCTTTATATTTTGAAATAGATACATAAAACATATCCAGGTTATATTAAGTTTTCTGTAATAATGCTTAACTTGGTGATGCCTTGTGGTAGAAACAAGCGCAAAAATGCCCGCGAATGACGTGACTCCAATGCATATGGGGATATATTGATTCCTATCTATGACAATCTGAAGCTGAGCTGTAGCCTATAATATTCGAGGGGATGAAACAAATGTACTTTGCTATTCTGTCCCTATTCATTTGAGCTTTTCTCTTCCTGAAGAGAGAAAATGTTTCGTTAATCCCAGGCACCTCTTCGGGAAGCACTTCTGTTGCTGGGTTATACAACATTTTCCGGCGTCGGCAGAGCCTCTGTCTGTGTGGAAAGGTATCTTTTGAAAGTGACATGCTTAGATTTCGTAAGGATGTCTAAAATGTTATTATTTGCCAACAGCGTTGCAAACAAGACACTCTGGTTTGACATTGAGAAATATGGTAAAAATGCCTATTTCTCTGTCCATTGTCTCGCCCTAGGGAGGTAGAACGTCCAGGGCCGGCCCTGATCCATGCTCAATCAAGCACAATCATTAGGTGAGACAAAAAAATGTGTGGGCCGTTACCGTGGTTACTTGGGCACTTGCTTGTCTGTGATGAAAGAAATGGTAGACTGCGATGTCTTCCTAGCAGCAGACAGTTGCAGCAAAACTCAAAAATTCAAAGAAATAAAAAACAACCTAGCAAATGAAATCATATCGCATGTGAACAAAACTATGTAACTGGCCAAGAAACACGAACGCAAAGTCACACTTGAGTAACTTTTCTTGTCAAATCCACCAACATCTACGACTGTTCTCTCTGCTACCACATGGCAAGCGGTGCCAGTTCACCAAGTCTGGAACCAACAGGACCCTGAACAGCTTCTACCCCCAAGCCATAAGACTGCTAAACAATACCGCTAAACAGATAACCAAATGGCTACCAGGACTACCTGTATTGACCCTTTTTTGCACAACTCTCTTGCACTGACTACATACACCCACACCCACATAACACGCGCACACACACATACACACTTTCACACTCACCACATACACTGCTACTTCTGTCTATTATTTATCCTGTTGCCTTGTCACTTTACCCCTACCTATATGTGCCTAGCTACCTCAATCACACTATACGTGCTTGTTTTGTCACATAAACTGAAATTAGGCGAAATGCATAGCGATTTCTGCACAGAGCTGCTTTAACTCTGCATTGTTGGAAAAGGACCTGTACGTAAGCATTTGTTTCACTGTTAGTCTACGCCTGTTGTTTACGACGCATTTGACAAATAAAACATATACTATCGCGATAGTTGGAGTAGCATGTCGTAGAAGAAGGTCACCAACAAATATCGCCCCACCATAAACTCAACAAATACCTAATGCAGCAACGCTGTCATGTTCGTTGAAGGAGATCTGCATCTTTCAAATCATTTGCCAAAGGATATAAAGCGCTCCGCAAGTCATCGTCGTTAACCGTTGGGAAAACGGCAGAGAGTGAGACAGGGAAGCGACAGCAGCGAAGTCCGGCATGGCAATACTTTGAGAAGTTAAGTAAGTAGGTGAAATGCAAACTTGGCGAAGTGGAGATGGGCTATAGTGGCAGTACAGGTGCAATGCTTAACCACCTGAAAGGGAGGCACCTTGAGACCCAAACTGTTGCTAGCAGCAGCGCAGGCCTCCGAACAAGAGACAATAGACGGGGTCTTCACAGGAAAGAAGTACGATAAAGGACGGCGTGAGGAAGCCACAGCGCTGATTACAGAAACGATTGTAGTTGATATGCAGCCATTGTCAATGGTAGAGGATGCCGGCTTCAATGCCCTGATGGCATATCTTGAACCAGACAACAAGATGCCATGTCGGGGAAAAGAAAGTGACGGCACGGACGGAGAAAATGTACAATGATTGCTCTGCAAGTACAAAGCGCGAGCTCTCCAACAGCCCATACAGTGGTGTTAACATCAGATGGTTGGACCTCTATGAATATACAGTCATGCCTCATTGCAACGAGCCATCACATTGATGAGGAGTGGGACATGAAGTCCCATGTACTGACCACTGAGAGCATGGAGGAGAGAAACACAGCAGAGAACCTAAAAATGGCATTAACTACCATCGTTGCTGAGTGGGTGGGGTGGGGTATCTGGTAACCATGACTATGGTAGATTAAACTGCATTGCCCCCTAGCAGTCATACGCAGGGCCATATCTGCATTTCAAATGCACATGTAATTGTATGCTTTTTTTATCGTTTAAACAATTTTAAAAATATATTTTATTTGTTAAATTATTATTATTATTTTAATTTTTCGTTTTTATGGTCACATGTAATTGTATTATTTTTTTCTTATCGTTTAAACACACAATTTTTAAAATTATTATTATGATTATTATTTAGTTTTTCTCGTTTTTATGGTCACTAAAATAAGCACCCGGAGTAGGCCATCATTGTAAAAAATAAGAATTTATTCTTAACTGACTTGCCTAGTTAAATAAAGTTTCAATAAAAAAACTATTTTAAAAATGGTGGTTCTCAGAATGTTCCCAGAGGCATGTGTTTGCAAAGGCCTGCTAAATACTCATGATAGAACTTTCTGGAAGCCAAAAGGTTTTAGCGGGAGAGGATATAACATGCAATGAATGTGAATATAACACGTCCACGTCACAATTATTGTATACATTGGAAATTGATACGTCAATTTGTTAAAAAAAACGTTCATTTTAGCTGTTCTGTTTTGCCCAGCGGGTCTTGTTCCGACATAAGTTGCTACTTGAATAATCAATCCCGTTCATAACATATTACAGTATGACATACGAATGCCTATAATCATCTACAATTACTATACGTCACACTCAACTCCACACCTCAAGCAAAACTTCACAGTTCCCAAAAAATTATTCACAGCGTTTCAACAAAAAAAGAAAGTATATGGCTTAACAGAGAGAAGGGGTCATAACCCAGGAACATTGCCAACCACCAACGGAACCCTCTAAGAAAGAGCATGCATCCTCTGAGTGCTGCTGGCCATAGACTAGCGAGTATTATAAACTAACACCTCACCCCCACTGCAGGGGAATGGAAACGGCAGTAGATACTGGAGCGAGAGAGCTTAGGGAGTCAGGCTGAGGAGGGAGTGAAGGGCGAGGAATGAGATTCATTTCCTCTCTCGGGAGTTTGGGTGGTAGTGGAGATGACGGGGGTTGGGGTGGCGGTAACGGCTCCCTTCGCTGTCGGTTGCCGTAGCGAGGAAACGCAATGCAAAACGAATGAGAGGTCAACAAAGGTTATGCTTGTGGTGGCCAGGGCAGTGAAACAGCATCAGTCTGATTTAAATTGTGTTGTATTACCAGTGACTGAGTATCGCCGTACCTGTTATCTGTCTCCCGGAGACTTTCTCACCATTCCCCAACACCATACAAAGCAAGCCACTCCATGGTCTTTCGATTGTCTCTTTCCGCATAGCACACGCACTGTACACAGCGCACACACACACACTGCAGAGCACACAGCACCCTCAGCCGATTACCCACTCAGCACACCAAGCACAAGGTTAAGCATGAAAAAGGAGCCCAGAATGATTCGACTAACAAAGAAGACGGTGGGCCCAAAGCAGCAGGTTACCAGACAGACAGACGTACAGGCAGACAGACGTAGAGAGAAAGACAGACAGACAGACAGACCTGTATGAGGCCAGAGCAGCAGGTTAACAGAAAGACAGGCGTAGAGAGAGAGAGAGAGAGACAGAGGTGTCTTACCCGCTCAACACTCCCAGAACCAGGTTCAGAACAAAGAAGGAGCCGAAGATGACCAGAGATACAAAGTAGACCCATGGAAGCTCTAGACCCATAGCATCATTCATCTGGAGGAGCATCCGTCACCAGAGAGATGGGGAAAGAAGAAGAAGAAGAAGAAGAAAGAGGGGAGGAAGAGAAAGAGAATAACGTGGATAGTCAGGTAGAGACAGGTGAGAAAAAAAGTTTGCTAAGACTGCAAGACGAAGGGGAAAAACCCTCTTTACAGTTGAGAGTGAGAGAAAAAAAGGTGAGGGAAGGTTCTGGGACTCCGATATATAGAGAAAGACTTGACTGAACCTTTAATCATTTGAATGTCAGTCACATCCAGGCCTAATGACTAATCTTCTGACACATCAGCTCTCAGAGGGAGTGAGCGGGTCAAAGTTCAAACGGAGACCACACGGGGAGTGCAGAGGGCACATACGATTTGAAAAGAATTCAACCTCATCGTTGGGAAAGATCTTGTAAGTCAGCATTTCACTGTAAGGTCCATCGCACCTATTGTATTCGGCCGCATGTGACAAACGCAATTTGATTTGATATGACCTCTATGACGGAGAGCCTCACCCAGTAGAGCACGTCCGTCCAGCCTTCCATGGTGATACACTGGAACACGGTCAGCATGGCGAACAGGAAGTTGTCAAAGTTGGTGATGCCGTCGTTGGGGCCGTGCCAGCCCTCCCTGCACTCGGTGCCATTGATGGGACACTGGCGCCCGTGCCCTGAGATCGCACATGGAGCCGGCTCGTCCTCCGCTATCATGCCTACAAAGAGATGGGGGGGGGCAGCCGGAAAGAGAGAGACTGAAACCACAAATGCAATAGTCATGTACACACACACAAATGGTAAGATGCACGCACGCACGTACGCACGCACACACACACGCTCTTACCTGTGCTGGGGAAGAAGCAGGTAGCGTGCATTTTACCA
Organism: Oncorhynchus tshawytscha; assembly: GCF_018296145.1. Classification (NCBI taxonomy): domain Eukaryota; kingdom Metazoa; phylum Chordata; class Actinopteri; order Salmoniformes; family Salmonidae; genus Oncorhynchus; species Oncorhynchus tshawytscha. The sequence goes on from NC_056430.1 coordinate 45,786,931, forward strand.
ATGAAGAGCTCAAGGCCGATGATGGCGTAGATGATGATGACAAACAGGACCAGCAGGGCGATGTGGAGGAGAGGAACCATGGCTTTAATAATGGAGTTCAACACAACCTGTAAACCTACAGAGAGTCAAACATTCGTGTTAGAGAAGGACGACATAGCTAGGTGTTTGTGCGTGCGTGTGTTAGAGTAATACTGTGTGTGGTTGAATATGAGTCAAGGTCGATTAGTAAACACTCTTGAATCCAGACCACATATCTCCCTGGTGACGGGGGTAACGAGTCTCACCTCGCGTCTCCTGTCTTTACCATTACTTTAATTATTATTATTATAAATGTTTAACTTCTTGGACGTAAAAATCATTTCCCAAGTATTGCCACGCATAAATAGAGGCATATGTGATCGTATCCCAATGTAATCAGGGTTTGAAATGATTCCGTTTCTACAATAATATGTCATATGAGATCTGCGCGTAAAACATTTACATTTGACATTTGTCATTTAGCAGATGTTCTTATCCAGAGAGACATACAGTAAGTGCCTTCATCTTAAGATAGCTAGGTGATACAACCACATATCACAGTCAAATATATAGGACACAAATATTCCATTCCAGCTAAACATTGGATATATAGCGTCATTTTTTAAAATAATACTCATACACATCTAAAATCTATGAATGAAAAATCTGAAAATAGTAATATATTACACACGCATGAATAATCAAGAATTTTATCTTATGAAAGAACAGAAATCTGGATATAGCGTTTCGGAAAAAACTCTTGGATTTTCCTGCTATTGTAATCCTTGGGCGGGCCGGCTAAGCATTTTCTGGGGGTCACGTAAGTCCAAACAGTGTAAAAAAATATATTTAAAAAATACTGTGACCCCAAGTCTAGATTTGTAAAAAATTGCTTGGTTGTTAACGTTAACTAGTGCTAGTTGGATGTACCTGTGCCAAAACTTGGTTATTTATCATCCTATACCTAGTGAGTATACCAAGGAGTTTTGAGCAGATCTATATTTCTTAAGGATTGACCCTGAATTAGGAACCAAATGCAGGTAATACTTCATCTGGTGCTACCCCAACAATAGTTGTCCCTGACCATCGTTAAGAGTATGCTTCCTGATAACACGTCGGTTGCTTCTTACTACATTAAGTAAGGGAATTTCTGTTACACGGTGGATTTCTGTTAAACGGCCTTCCGGGTGGTGCAGTAGTCTAAGGCACTGCAATGCAGTGCTAGCAGTACCACTAGAGATTCTGGGTTCGAGTCCAGGCTCTGTCGCAGCCAGCCGCGATCGGGAGACCCATGGGGCGGCGCACAATTGGCCCAGGGTCATCCGGGTTAGGGGAAGGTTTGGACGGCAGGGATGTCCTTGTCCCATCGCGCACTAGCGACTCCTGTGGCGGGCTGGGTGCAGTGCACGCTGACACGGTCAACAGGTGTACAATGTTACCTCTGACACATTGGTGCGGCTGGCTTCCGGGTTAAGTGGGCATTTTGTCAAGAAGCAGAGCGGCTTGGTTGGGTTGTGTTTCGGAGGACGCATGGCTCTCGACCTTCGCGTCTCCCGAGACTGTACTGGAGTTGCAGCGATGAGACAAGACTGTAACTACCAATTGGATACCACAAAATTGGGGTGAAATAAAATATAAATAAAGATGGTGAAGCAATGCCAGAGAACGTGTTTCATGAAGTTAAATATATTTTTACAATGTTAAACCATCACTGCAGTATAGAATCAGGAATAGAACCCACTGGAACCCACATTGATCAAACCTATCACCTCCGTCCCCTCCTGTAGTTCGCTGACGACACAACAATAGTAGGCCTGATTAACAATCAGGCAGTACAGGAGCATCATGGCAAAAACTGGAAGACAGGGCAATCATTTCTACCCTCAGACCATCAGGCTGCTGAACAGCCACCACTAGTCAGTTATCTGCTCCAACCTGATACTCCCCTTATGGACATTTTTCCCCCACACCCCCTCAGCTGTCACTTACCATCCCCCCCGAACTTACTTTTACTCTGCCCCCATCCCAACGACATTCATAACTTGCAGTTGTTAATATGTATATTTATAAACTCAGCCAAAAAAGAAATGTCCCTTTTTCAGGACCCTGTCTTTCAAAGATAATTCGTAGAAATCCAAATAACTTCACAGATCTTCATTGTAAAAGGTTTAAACACTGTTTCCCATGCGTAAACAATTAATTAACATGCACCTGTGGAACAGTCACTAAGACACTAACAACTTACAGACAGTAGGCAATTAAGGTCACAGTTATGAAAACGTAGAACACTAAAGAGGCCTTTCTACTGACTCTGAAAAACACCAGAAGAAAGATGCCAAGGGTCCCTGCCCATCTGCGTGAATGTGCCTTAGGCATGCTGCAAGGAGGCATGAGGACTGCAGATGTGGCCAGGACAATAAATTGCAATGTCCGTACTGTGAGACGCCTAAGACAGCGCTACAGGGAAACAGGACGGACAGCTGTTCGTCCTTGCAGTGGCAGACCACGTGTAACACCTGCACAGGATCGGTACATCCGAACATCACACCTGCGGGACAGGTACAGGACAACTGCCCGAGTTACACCAGCAACAACTGCCCGAGTTACACCAGGAACGCACAATCCCTCCATCAGTGCTCAGACTGTCCGCAATAGGCTGAGAGAGGCTGGACTGAGGGCTTGAAGGCCTTTTGTAAGGCAGGTCCTCACCAGACATCACCGGCAACAACGTCGCCTATGGGCACAAACCCACCGTCGCTGGACCAAACAGGACTGGCGAAAAGTGCTCTTCACTGACGAGTCGCGGTTTTGTCTCACCAGGGGTGATGGTCGGATTTGCCTTGATTGTTGAAGGAATGAGCGTTACACTGAGACCTGTTCTCTGGAGCAGGATCGATTTGGAGGTGGAAGGTCCATCATGGTCTGGGGCGGTGTGTCACAGCATCATCGGACTGAGCTTGTTGTCATTGCAGGTAATCTCAACGGTGTGCGTAACAGGGAAGACATCCTCCTCCCTCATGTGGTACCCTTCCTGCAGGCTCATCCTGACATGAACCTCCAGCATGACATGATACTGACTGTTACTTTTGATTTTGACTCCCCCTTTGTTCAGGGACACATTATTCCATTTATGTTAGTCACATGTCTGTGGAACTTGTTCAGTTTATGTCTCAGTTGTTGAATCTTGTTACGTTCATACAAATATTTACACATCTTAAGTTTGCTGAAAATAAACGCAGTTGACAGTGAGAGGACGCTTCTTTTTTTGCTGAGTGTATATATATATATATATATATATATATATATCATTTTATGGTTTTTATTTCACTTGGTCCCCACACAACACCACAATGGTCATGCTGCTCCCCCTATGGTCATTCCCCCTCACCACCTCAACAGTCTTTACTCAGCCTCCACCCCAATGGACGTGTATTTATTCATCACTGCTACAGTTGTTATGATGTATATCGTGCTCTTTCGATTTTTATTGTTTCATCACCATTTTCATTATTTTATTTCACTTTGTCCTGCATGTTAGAGCTCGGAGCCTAAGACTTCAACTGTACTATGCAATCACACCTGCAACCCTGCACACGTGACTGTTAAACCCTCTGAATCTGACTTTGCTGATCGGTGGTTGTCCCACCCAGTTATCTTAAGATGAATGCACTTACTGTAAGTCGCTCTGCTAAATGACTCAAATGAAACAATGACAATCAGGTCACAGTTTGCCGCAGTGTTATTTACCGGGGTGGTGTTATGTAGTGCCTTTTTCAAAGGTTAGCCTATATACTCTAGGTCAATGGAGGTTTGCTGTGCATGTTTCATCATGGGGGTCAAAGGTGAGGGATCAGGCAGCACTCACAACAACACTGTGTTCGTGTTTGAAATATTTAAAATGTACATTAGCCTGCCTGGAGTGCCAGATGGATGGGGTTCGCACTCCTTCTAATTCTTTCTATTCCATGGTGTCAGGCAAGCTCAATCAAGTCCAGATAAAGTATTTGAAATGATCTCAAACAGCATTTGAACCTAGGTCTGGTTGGTGTTGTGTCAAATAACAGTAACTCACTGGGCACTCCTGAGACCAGGCGTAGGGGTCGCAGCACACGGAAGGCTCGGAGGGCTTTGACGTCGAAGCCGCCCGACTTTCCCCCGTGGCCTTGGGCGGAGGGGTGGAGCGCTGCCGCCGCAGCTGCCGCCGCAGCCGCACCCGCCTCCGCTTCCTCCTTCGTCTCAACAGAGTCTTTGGTCAAAAGCTCCAGGACAACACTGAACAGCCTGTGGAGAAAAACCAGGGGAAAAATGCTACAGGAAACACATCAGAAAGAGAATGTTGCAGATCAAACATTCCAGGACGGCACTGAATTACTACAGAAAGAGAGAGAACATGTTGAAAAGACTGGAGCATTGGATTCAGGGCCCATATTCCTCTCCCAGAGTAGGAGTAGGAGTGCTGATCTAGGATCAGGTTCCCCATGTTCATGCAATCTCATTCATTATGAAATAAAAGGCAAAACTCAGTAGATCAGCAGTCCCACTCCGAGACTTTATAAATACGGGCTCAGACCAATGCAATAGACTCTAAAGAAACTGGGCTGGTTAAAATGTTTCCCTGCACTAATTATCATTTTTTACCCGTGCTACAGATGGCAATATCGATCCTCTAATAATTGGTTTGCAAATGATTTTTCAGGGGGTGCTGCAGAACCCTCAGCACCCCTTCTTCCCGCGGCTATGGCGCTGAGAGAACATTTAGCTGTTTTGAAGCAAATTTCCTGCAATTCTATGCATTTTAACAAAATCAATATTGCTAAATTCATTGTTTTGGAATGTTCAATTCTCCCTGACTGTCTTGCTTTTGCTTCGGTGATTGTTAGTTCTCAAAGATTATATAAATATATATTTAGGTCCAGTATCTTTTCTTTTCACACTCACACACACAAACACACGCACACTCACATGCACGCACTCACACACAATTGCGCGCACGTGCACACACACACACGCACGCACACGCACACACACACACACACACACACACACACACACACACACACACACACACACACACACACACACACACACACACACACACACACACACACACACACACACTAAATGGGCTGAATGGAGTTGCCAGGCCTCTCACTGAGGTGTTTGATGGCTCACTCATCAGTTCATATGACAATAATACCATCAGAATAGAATACCATCAGAATAGAATACCAAATGTATATGCTGAGCCCCTTTCTTGTACTTAAAAAGAACATCTGATAATGATGATAATGATGACAGATCCCAATGAAGCCATCATTTGATCTGACATCACATATACAATATATACAAAGGTATGTGTACTCCCCTTCAAAAATAAGTGGCTATTTCAGCCACACCTGTTGCTGACAGGTGTATAAAATTGAGTACACCGCCATGCTAGGACCCTTACTTCAAGTGAAGAGAAATCTTAACACTACAGCATACAACTTCCAACTTTGTGGCAACAGTTTGGGGAAGGCCCTTTCCTGTTTCATCATGACAATTCCCCCATGCACAAAAAAAAGAGAGGTCCATACAGAAATGGTTTGTCGAGACCGGTGTGGAAGAACTTGACTGGCATGCACAGAGCTCTGACTTCAACCCCATCGAAAACCTTTGGGATGAATTCGAATGCCGACTGCAAGCCAGGCCTAATCGCCCAACATCAGTGCCCGAAGCTCTTGTAGCTAACTGGAAGCATGTCCCGGCAGCAATGTTCCAACCCCTAGTGGAAAGCCTTCCCAGAAGAGTGGAGGCTGTTATAGCAGCAAAGAGGGGGACCAACTCCATATTAATGCTCATGATTTTGGAAAGAGATGTTTGTCGAGTAGATGACCACATACTTTTGGTCATGTAGTGTACTTTGTGCGGTCATTTGGCCTGCGTGCAGTATTTTAGTGTGTCCATTTCAGTTGTGAGGATATTGACACGTCTATATTTGGATATCGACAGGGCTTATCTTAGTGTTCCGTTTCTATGATCATTTCAATGCGTGTGCTGTAGTCAGTCAGTCAGTCAGTCATCCTAGCAGGATGCATCTCTCTGCATCTGACTGCATGACATATCAACCCACATGCCGCATACAGGCACAGATCTGACCTAGCTACCCACTGGACTGTGTGTGTATTAGAGGAGATAGGGAGGGAGATGGGGAGGGGGCAGGGAAATAGGGTGGGAGGGAGAGAAAGGGAGATAGGGAGGGATAGAGATAGGGAGATAGGGAGGGATAGAGGAAGAGAGATGGGGAGATATGGAGGGGGCAGGGAAAGAGGGTGTGAGGGAGAGATAGGGAGATAGGGAGGGAGGGAGGGAGTGGGGGACAGAGGGAGGGAGATAGAGAGGAAGAGAAAGCTAGAGAGGAGGAAAGGAGAAAGAGAGAGAGAGAGAGAGAGAGAGGAGAAAGAAAGGGAGAATATGGAATGAGAGAGAAAAGGAAGCGAGGGTAGGAGAGGAGCGATGGAACATGGCGTGATGGTGAGTCACTCCAGTGGTGGTAAAGTTGTGATTTATCCTCCATGTCTTTTCTGGGTCATATACTGTAAGTGGATGAGGGTCCGTCCATATTAGTACACCGACAGTGAACACGTCCGGAATGGCACCCCATTTCCTATATAAGAGTGTACTATTTTGACCAGGGCCCGGGAATGAACCAACTCAACCACTGTCACAAACAAGTACAGTCAGGCTCAAATGAGGAGCTGCAGTTCAAATTCAAATCCTAAACTGAAACATAAAAAATGCCCTGGGCCTGTATTCATCAAGCTTCTCAGGGTCTGAGCATAAGTACTGTTCTGGAATCAGATTTGCCTTGCAAATTATCATGAATGGACAGGCGGGACCTGATTCTAGATCAGCACTCCTACGCTGAGACTATTTAATGAAGTACTTCACAACACAATCAGAACTGAGGAAGTCCATACTATCGAAAATCCCTGTAGCCCTTCAGATGAATTCCAGTTGAATGAGCGGCTGGAGAGTAAGGAAGAGTGGAGATACCCACCCGACAACGACGATGACAAAATCCAGCATGTTCCATCCGTTTCTCACATACGCGTTCTGGTGCGCCACTAAACCGTAGGCGATAATCTTCAGAAAGGTTTCGATAGTGAAAATGACGAGGAAGACATGTTCTACCGTTTCCTGCAGAGAGAGAGAGAGAGAGAGAGAGAGAGAGAGAGAGAGAGAGAGAGAGAGAGAGAGGAAAAGAAACAAATGTCGCTATGGGCGTTGGGCCATACTAATGATTTATTATACAGTAGTGACCATTCATATTAGAATATTAGAATATTAACACACACACACACACTCACACTCACACTCACACACACACACACACACAGTATACACTAGGGTTGGGCGGTATACCAATTTTCCTACCGTAATACAGTTTCTGTGCCATACCGGAGTACACGGTATTCCCGTAAATACACACAAGGTGCTCTATACATTTTTTGTATTCTACAATAATAATTTCAAAAACTACGCACAAAACAAATTAGGCAACAGGGATCTTGATCCGGGAGGGGATTTGAATGTCTCTGCTGTAACCAAGAAGCTTGAGGTTGACATTTAGCCACTTACAGTAGCTAGCCAGTTAGCAAACTAAATGCATTGCTGGAGCCCTGAGATGGATGTCATTTATTTGACACGTCTTAGATTTCTTATAGTTATATACTTATTGTTCTAAGCGGTGGCGTAGCACAAACCCCCGCAGCCGTTGGTATTTCAAAATACCACGGGAATACGGTATTAACGGTATATCGCCCAAGCCTAATACCCACACAGTACACACAAGCTAAACACACACAATCCGTTTAGGTCATTTCTCTGTTTCTGGAATGCATTCACTGGAGAGAGGCAAAAGGGATAGAAAACTGTAAATTCTCTCACTGTTACGTAAACGCCAATAACCGTGATGGCTGCAATGAAGGGAACACCTGGACACGCACGCACACACACACACACACACACACACACACACACACACACACACACACACACACACACACACACACACACACACACACACACACACACACACACACACACACACACACACACACAACACACACACACACAGGTACACAAACACACACACACGCAGGTAGACAAACACACAAACGCACGCACGCACGCACGCACGCACGCAAACGGACACACACACACACATACCAACACACACACACGCAGGCAGGCGCACACACACACACACACACACACACACACACACACACACACACACACACACACACACACACACACACACACACACAGAGGGATACAGTTCATCCAGTTGATCAACGTCGTACAAAGTGTTTCCCTCGGCCCGCTGCAGCACTGTCCAGACAGCTGACCACCACAACCCCACCATCAGGCCTGGCTGCTACCTGGCGGAATGAAGCAACTCAAATCTTCCAACCCGGAGCATGGTTTCATTCTAGAATCCCCCTGGGCCTGCGTCCCAAATGGCATCCCGTCCTAACTTTTGACCCGGGGCCCACAGGGGCACGTTTGAGGTACGTTTTGGGACAAAGCCCTGGCCACCACCTCAAAGCGGCTGTATTCAGTCGGGAACAACAGACAGAGCTCTGACTTCATCAGATTCGAACCAATCAACTCATCCCATCTCAACAATGACCCGACATGACACAGGTCGAAAACAGACACTCAGGCGCGGGCCCATCCAATGTGACCCAGGAAGTACAAAACACAGTTTACGAGGTCCGCATAGACGGGATAACTTGGAGGCACCATGGTGAGTGTCTTGCTGTGGTAGGTACTGTAGACAGGAAGGACAGGATAGGGAGCGACAGATGCTGGCTGAGACAGGTATGTCAGCATCAGAGTAGTGACTGAGTGAGTGTGTTTGTATACAGCCCAGGAGGTTGGTGGCACCTTAATTGGGGAGAACGGGCTCATGGTAATGTCTGGAACGGAATCAGTGGAATGGTGTCACGGTTTCCAGGTGTTTGACGCCACTCCATTTGCTCCGTTCCGGCCACACCGGCAGCACGCAGGCACACACACACAAACACGTTCCTCACGCAGCCGGTGTTGCCCTGTCTCAAGCCTGCCACAGGGGAATGCTCAGAGAGGTAGGGTTAAATGCGGAAGACACATTTCAGTTGAATGCATCCAGTTTCTCCACTCAGCAGCCATGAGTGGGGCCAAAGTGTGACTCAGCTGTTCAGGACACTCCCAGGTCGGCCCCAGAGACATGTTTTATTTTATTTATTTTATTTCACCTTTATTTAACCAGGTACGGTAGTTGAGAACAAGTTCCCATTTGCAACTGCGACCTGGCCAAGATAAAGCGGAGCAATTCGACACATACAACAACAGTTACACATGGAATAAACAAAACATACAGTCAATAATACAGAAAGTCTATATACAGTGTGTGCAAATGAGGTAAGTTAAGGAAATAAATAGGCCATGGTGGCGAAGTAATTACAATATAGCATTTAAACAATGGAATGGTAGATCGGCAGAAGATGAATGTGCAGGTAGAGATACTGGGGTGCAAATGAGCAAAATAATAAATAAATAAATACCAGTATGGGGATGAGGTAGGTAGATAGATGGGCTGTTTACAGATGGGCTATGTACAGGTGCAGTGATCTGTAAGCTGCTCTGACAGCTGGCGCTTAAAGCTAGTGAGGGAGATGTGAGTCTCCAGCGTGTGACAGGTGAGAGGGCTGGGCTGGGACTCCCTCCCTCCCTCCCTCCCTCCCTCCCTCCCTCCCTCCCTCCCTCCCTCCCTCCCTCCCTCCCTCCCTCCCTCCCTCCCTCCCTCCCTCCCTCCATTATAGACGAGGCACAGCAGCCACCTTAACACCCAGCATGCAGTTTATACAGTGTGGACACAGCATAGAGTCTGTCTGTCTGCCTGCCTGTCTGTCTGTCTTTCGCTGTTTTCAAAGCCATAACCAAATCGTGTGCTAGCTAGCTTGGTTCCATCCGCTGCTTTCTACCGACCCATATCATATCTATTGTTACCTATTCTAAAATCAGGGGTCCTGCTGGCCAGAGGCAGTGTTCAGAGAGGGAACGTTAAACAAAGCCATTTAACTCTTCACATGCTGGACCTCTGACTCCATTCTCTCTCTCTCTCTCTCTCTCTCTCTCTCTCTCTCTCTCTCTCACTCTCTCTCTCTCTCTCTCTCTCTCTCTCACTCCCGACTCCCGAGTCCTTAATCCCAGTGCTCTGTAGACACCATACAGAGCATTCTAGGCTGCAGGGCTCGTTTTACCAACAGTTTACTGCCGATTGAGTGAAGCACTTAGCCCAGTGAAAGAGACATGGGCCCCTTTGTTACCACTGTAAAAGGTTGAGCGGGGCTTTCGGCCTACCACTGCCATTCTATTGAGAGTGGCAGAGCGGGACAGAGAGAGAGAGGCAGAGATAGAGAGATAGGGGCAGAGCGGGACAGAGAGAGAGAGGCAGAGATAGAGAGATAGAGGCAGAGCGGGACAGAGAGAGAGAGGCAGAGATAGAGAAATAGGGGCAGAGTGGGATAGTGAGAGAGAGGCAGAGATAGAGAGATAGGTGCAGAGCAAGAGAGAGAGAGAGAGAGACAGAGAGACAGAGAGAGAGAGAGAGGGGATAGTGAGGCCTGTGGGGTAGGCCATAAATATCTCTGACTAATGGCAGTGCTTATTTGTGCTGTAAAGAGCTGTACAGTATGCACTCCTCTCATACATACAAAACACAGATACTAACAGAACATTCTTATAAGTTACCGCAGCCACCCCCCCATGCACACACGCACGCACGCACAGCAAGCATGCACAGCAAGCATACACACACACACACACACACACACACACGCACAGATGGACACACGGTCCTGTCAAAACAGTTAAACACTTCCACACACGTGCACACCGACAACACGCAGGCACACTCACACACACATACACACACACTCACACACACATACACACGTTCCTCATGTAACCTGTGCTGCCCTGTCTCAAGCCTGCCACAGGGGGAATGCTCAGAAGGGTAGGGTTAAATGCGGAAGACACATTTCAGTTGAATGCATCCAGTTGTGCAGCTGACTAGGTATCCCCCCTTTCCTCTCTCTCGTGTCTGAAGGCAATAACACAGTCCATGAGACTCAGAGAGAAAGAGCTCTCCTCATATAATGAAGGGGGATGCTAAACCCAACCCACTGAACCATGTACAGAGAGTTTTACATAGCATCACAGGCCATAGCATCACTGGCCATGTCAAATCAAATCAAATTGTATTTGTCGCATGCGCCGAATAGACCTCACAGTGAAATGCTTACTTACAAACCCTTAACCAATAATGCAGTTTTAAGAAAATACATTAAAAAAAAATATTGAATAATAATTCAAGAGCAGCAGTAAAATAACAATAGCGAGGCTATATACAGGGGTTACCAGTACAGAGTCAATGTGCTAACCGGGGGCACCGGTTAGTCGAGGTGATTGCGGTAACTATGAACTATAGAGAAGATACAAAATTATTGAAGTAACCAGTCTATGAACACCGCAGACACAGCTCGCAGAACGACACACGTGGCGGCTAAATCTCATCGTGAAGAAGTCATGGGTCCTATTCATCAGGGCAAATCGTAGCGTAACGTTTGGCAACGGAAAATGAAAATTAGCATTTCTTATTGGACAAGTTCACATAGGTCTCTCCCCGGTTATGGCCTGTTTGCTTAGGTTTGGTTCTCAGTGAAAGTGTCCATGAACTAAACGAAGCAGTGTTTTGTTTGATTGGAGTGCGCTGATATGGGATTGACGGAGGGATGTAGCCAATACAGTGTGACATTGCAATGTTGAGAAAGAATTAGGTTCCAGTCGATCGATCGGCATGTTAAGCCTTTATTACATTTCAAACTCATTGTATTGGTCATTTCTTTAACACAGGTGATTTCATGGCGAGTGTAGAGAGTATAGGGATATTGTTATCCACGTCGGTGCCAACGATGCTAAGATGAAACAATGAGAGGTCACCAAGCACAACATAGCTTGAGTGTGTAAAAATCAGCTAGAAAGATGTGTCGGCATCGAGTAATTGTCTCTGGCCCCCTCCCAGTTAAGGGGAGTGATGAGCTCGACAGCAGTCTCACAACTCAATCGCTGGTTGAAAACTATTTTCTGCCCCTCCCAAAAGATAGAATTTGTAGATAATTGGCCCTCTTTTAAGACCAAGCCTGGCCTGTTGAGGAGTGACGGACTCCATCCTAGCTGGAAGGGTGCTCTCATCTTATCTACGAACATAGACAGGGCTCTAACTCCCCTAGCTCCACAATGAGATAGGGTGCAGGCCAGGCAGCAGGCTATTTGCCAGCCTGCTAGCTGATTGGAGTCTGCCACTAGCACAGTCAGTGTAGTCAGCTCAGCTATCCCCATTGAGACCGTGTCTGTGCCTCGACCTGGGTTGGGCAAAACTAAACATGGCGGTGTTCGATTTAGCAATCTCACTGGAATTAAGACCTCCTCCATTCCTGCCATTACTGAAAGAGATCATGATACCTCACATCTCAAAATAGGGCTACTTAATGTTAGATCCCTCACTTCCAAGGCAGTTACAGTCAATGAACTAATCACTGATCATAATCTTGATGTGATTGGCCTGACTGAAACATGGCTTAAGCCTGATGAAATTACAGTGTTTAATGAGGCCTCTCCTCCTGGTTACACTAGTGACCATATCCCCCGCGCATCCCTCAAAGGCGGAGGTGTTGCTAACATTTATGATAGCAAATGTCAATTTACAAAAAAAACTGTCTTTTGAGCTTCTGGTCATGAAATCTATGCAGCCTACTCAATCACTTTTTATAGCTACTGTTTACAGGCCTCCTGGGCCATATACAGCGTTCCTCACTGAGTTCCCATCGGACCTTGTAGTTATGGCAGATAATATTGTAATTTTTGGTGACTTTAATATTCACATGGAAAAGTCCACAGACCCACTCCAAAAGGCTTTCGGAGCCATCATCGGCTCAGTGGGTTTTGTCCAACATGTCTCTGGACCTACTCACTGTCACAGTCATACTCTGGACCTCGTTTTGTCTCGTGGAATAAATGTTGTGAATCTTAATGTTTTTCCTCATAATCCTGGACTATCGGACCACCATTTTATTACGTTTGCAATCACAACAACTAATCTGCTCAGACCCCAACCAAGGATCATCAAAAGCCGTGCTATAAATTCTCTGACAACCCAAAGATTCCTCGACGCCCTTCCAGACTCCCTGCGCCTACCCAAGGACGTCAGAGTACAAAAATCAGTTAACCACCTAACTGAGGAACTCAATTTAACCTTGCGTAATACCCTAGATGCCGTCGCACCCCTAAAAACCAAAAAAAAACTGTTTCATAAGAAGCTAGCTCCATGGTGTACAGAAAATACCAGAGCTCTGAAGCAAGCTTCCAGAAAAATTGGAACGAATATGGAGCTACACCAAACTGGAAGTCTTCCGACTAGCTTGGAAAGACAGTACCGTGCAGTATCGAAGAGCCCTCACTGCTGCTCCATCATCCTATTTTTCCAACATAATTGTGGAAAATAAGAACAATCCCAAATGTATTTTTGATACTGTCACAAAGCTAACTAAAAAGCAGCATTCCCCATGAGAGGATGGCTTACACTTCAGCAGTGATAAATTCATGAACGTCTTTGAGGAAAAGATCATGCTCATTAGAAAGCAAATTACAGACTCCTCTTTAAATCTGCGTATTCCTCCAAAGCTCAGTTGTCCCGAGTCTGCACAACTCTGCCAGGACCTAGGATCAATGGAGACACTCAAGTTTTTTAGTACTATATCTCTTGACAAATTGATGAAAAAAATCATGGTCTCTAAACCTTCAAGCTGCATACTGGACCCTATTCCAACTAAACATCTGAAAGAGCTACTTCCTGTGCTTGGCCCTCCTATGTTGAACATAATAAACGGCTCTCTATCCACCGGATGTGTACCAAACTCACTAAAAGTGTCAGTAATAAAGCCTCTCTTGAAAAAGCCCAAACCTGCCCCAGAAAATGTAAAGAAATATTGGCCTATATTGAATCTTATAGGCCACTTGTGAAGGTGGTAAATTACCTTTTAATGGCGTCAGACCAATGCTCTGCATCTGTCCTCGTGCTCCTAGACCTTAGTGCTGCTTTTGATACCATCGATCACCACATTCTTTTGGAGAGATTGAAAACCCAAATTGGTCTACACGGACAAGTTCCGGCATGGTTTAGATCTTATTTGTCGGAAAGATATCAGTTTGTCTCTGTGGATGGTTTGTCCTCTGACAAATCAACTGTAAAATTTGGTGTTCCTCAAAGCTCCGTTTTAGGACGACTATTGTTTTCACTATATATTTTACCTCTTGGTGATGTCATTCGGAAACACAATGCTAACTTTCACTGCTATGCGGATGACTCACAGCTGTACATTTCAATGGAACATGGTGAAGCCCCATAATTGCCCTCCCTGGAAGCCTGTGTTTCAGACATGAGGAACTGGATGGCTGCAAATGTTCTACTTTTAAACTCAGACAAAACAGAGATGCTTGTTCTAGGTCCCAAGAAATAAAGAGATCTTCTGTTGAATCTGACAATTAATCTTGATAGTGGTACAGTCGTCTCAAATAAAACTGTGAAGGACCTCAGCATTACTCTGGACCCTGATCTCTATTTTGACGAACAGCCCCCGGAGTGTGGTGTCAGGAAAATAACCTCACACTCAACGTCAACAAAACTAAGGAGATGATTGTGGACTTCAGGAAACAGCAGAGGGAACACCCCCCTATCCACATCGATGGAACAGTAGTGGAGAGGGTAGCAAGTTTTAAATTCCTCGGCATACACATCACAGACAAACTGAATTGGTCCACTCACACAGACAGCATCGTGAAGAAGGTGCAGCAGCGCCTCTTCAACCTCAGGAGGCTGAAGAAATTCGGCTTGTCACCAAAAGCACTCACAAACTTCTACAGATGCACAATCGAGAGCATCCTGGCGGGCTGTATCACCGCCTGGTACGGCAACTGCTCCGCCCACAACCGTAAGGCTCTCCAGAGGGTAGTGAGGTCTGCACAACGCATCACCGGGGGCAAACTACCTGCCCTCCAGGACACCTACACCACCCGATGTTACAGGAAGGCCATAAAGATCATCAAGGACATCAACCACCCGAGCCACTGCCTGTTCACCCCGCTATCATCCAGAAGGCGAGGTCAGTACAGGTGCATCAAAGCTGGGACCGAGAGACTGAAAAACAGCTTCTATCTCAAGGCCATCAGACTGTTAAACAGCCACCACTAACATTGAGTGGCTGCTGCCACACTGACACTGACACTGACTCAACTCCAGCCACTTTAATAATGGGAATTGATGGGAAATGTAAATATATCACTAGCCACTTTAAACAATGCTACCTTATATAATGTTACTTACCCTACATTATTCATCTCATATGCATACGTATATACTGTAC
This sequence comes from Oncorhynchus tshawytscha, assembly GCF_018296145.1. NCBI lineage: Eukaryota > Metazoa > Chordata > Actinopteri > Salmoniformes > Salmonidae > Oncorhynchus > Oncorhynchus tshawytscha. Next base: position 45,802,461 of record NC_056430.1, read on the forward strand.
TCTATATCATCGACTGCATCCTTATGTAATACATGTATCACTAGCCACTTTAACTATGCCACTTGTTTACATACTCATCTCATATGTATATACTGTACTCGATACCATCTACTGTATCTTGCCTATGCTCCTCTGTACCATCACTCATTCATATATCCTTATGTACATATTCTTTATCCCCTTACACTGTGTATAAGACAGTAGTTTTGGAATTGTTAGTTAGATTACTTGTTGGTTATTACTGCATTGTCGGAACTAGAAGCACAAGCATTTCGCTACACTCGCATTAACATCTGCTAACCATGTGTATGTGACAAATAAAATTTGATTTGATTTTGATTTGATTTTGATTTGAGATCAAGACTGTTTCACAGACAGCTTTTTTCCATCTACGTAACATTGCAAAAATCTAAAACTTTCTGTCCAAAAATTATGCATAAAAATGTATCCATGCTTTTGTCACTTCTAGGTTAGACTACTGCAATGCTCTACTTTATGGCTACCCGGATTAAGCACTAAATTAACTTTAGTTAGTGCTAAACACGGCTGCTAGAATCTTGACTAGAACCAAAAAATGTGATCATATTATTCCAATGCTAGCCTCTCTACACTGGCTTCCTGTTAAGGCAAGGGCTGATTTCAAGGTTTTACTGCTAATCTACAAAGCATTACATGGACTTGCTCCTACCTATCTTTCCAATTTGGTCCTGCAGTACATACCTACATGTATGCTATGGTCACAAGACGCAGGCCTAGCCTAGTGGTTAGAGCGTTGGACTAGTAACCGGAAGGTTGCAAGTTCAAATCCCCGAGCTGACAAGGTACAAATCTGTCGTTATACCCCTGAACTGGCAGTTAACCCACTGTTCCTAGGCCGTCATTGAAAATAAGAATTTGTTCTTAACTGACTTGCCTTGTTAAATAAAGGTAAAATAAAACATGACTGTCAGTATAATTTTTAAGCAAACAGCTGGAGGCAGGGCTTTCTCCTATAGAACTCCATTTTTATGGAATGGTCTGCCTACCCATGTGAGAAACGCAGACTCAGTATCAACCTTTAAGTCTTTATTGAAGACTCATCTCTTCAGTAGGTCCTATGATTAAGTGGAGTCTGGCCCAGGAGTGTCAAGGTGAACGGAAAGGCACTGGAGCAATGACCCTCCATTGCTGTCTCTGCCTGGCCGGTTCCCCTCTCTCTGCCTCTAACTCTATTACAGGGGCTGAGTCACTGGTTTACTGGTGCTCTTCCATGCCGTCTCTAGGAGGGGTGCGTCACTTAAGTGGGTTGAGTCACTGACGTGATCTTCCTGTCCGGGTTGGCGCCCCCCCCCCTTGGGTTGTGCCGTGGTGGAGATCTTTGTGGGCTATACTCGGCCTTGTCTCAGGATGGTAAGTTGGTGGTTGAAGATATCCCTCTAGTGGTGTGGGGGCTGTGCTTTGGAAAAGTGGGCAAAGTGGGTGGGGTTATATCCTGCCTGTTTGGCCCTGTCCGGGGGTATCGTTGGACAGGGCCACAGTGTTTCTCTGGTTCAAAGAAATACAATGAACTAAGGAGACCAGACCCAGCTGCTATTGCATTTGTGTCTATAGGAGAGTCTCCCCGTTAAGCAGCCCGGACTGACCATCTTTTTCAATTGCAAATGGCCCGAGTGAACTCTTCATTTATCCACCATCTTTGAGAACAAAAAGAGGATGTATCACACGATCACCTGAGAGTGGTGAGTGGTGAGTGGGGGACACAAGGAGCGTGCGTGGTACAGCACATCTGTGCGTGTGTCGGAGGGCCAGGCTCACACGGTGTCTCACTTCGTGACATCACGCCTGTTTAATATCACTGTACGGCCGGGATGACTCTACCTCCACAGAGACAACGAAACAACAAACAACCCAGCTGCATGCTCCATGCACCGCTACTGCGTTCAACTTACACACAACCCTTAAAGCCGCGCGTCGTGTCATTAGCAGAGGAGGGACAGAACTAGCTCTGGTCCAAGGTGTTACGTGCACCTTGCAGATCTTTACAGCTTCTATCCCTAAGCCACAAGGCTGCTAAATAGCTAACTAATAGCTAACAAAATGTCTACACAGACTTGTATTTTATTTGTATTTTTGCACTGTCTCTACGCACACTCACAGGGCCCTACACACTCACAGGGCCCTACACACTCACAGGGCCCTACACACTCACAGGGCCCTACACACTCACGCACACTGACACTCCAACACACGCACTGAAAACACTCACTTCGTCATTTGCTCACACACACACATAATATGCACACACATTTGAACTGACTCCACACACCCACTCACATACAAACATCCTATATGCCGCTGCTACTCCCGTTTATCATATATCCTGATGCCTAGTCACCTTACCCCTATACATATCTACCTCTATCGCTCCCTGCACATTGTACATATGGCATTGGAACTGACCCTGTATGTACAGTGCATTCGGGAAAGTATTCAGACCCCTTTTGACCTTTTCCACATTTGGTTATGTTACAGCCTAATTCTAAAATTAGCAATAAAAAAAATGTCCTCATCAATCTACACACAATATGCCATAATGACGAAACGAAAACAGGATTACAGACACTTTTGCAAATGTATTACAAATAAAAAACAGAAATACCTTATTTACATAAGTCAAATCAAATCAAATTTATTTATATAGCCCTTCGTACATCAGCTGATATCTCAAAGTGCTGTACAGAAACCCAGCCTAAAACCCCAAACAGCAAGCAATGCAGGTGTAGAAGCACGGTGGCTAGGAAAAACTCCCTAGAAAGGCCAAAACCTAGGAAGAAATCTAGAGAGGAACCAGGCTATGTGGGGTGGCCAGTCCTCTTCTGGCTGTGCCGGGTGGAGATTATAACAGAACATGGCCAAGATGTTCAAATGTTCATAAATGACCAGCATGGTCGAATAATAATAAGGCAGAACAGTTGAAACTGGAGCAGCAGCACGGTCAGGTGGAAGTTGAAACTGGAGCAGCAGCACGGCCAGGTGGACTGGGGACAGCAAGGAGTCATCATGTCAGGTAGTCCTGGGGCATGGTCCTAGGGCTCAGGTCCTCCGAGAGAGAGATAGAAAGAAAGAGAGGAGAGAATTAGAGAACGCACACTTAGATTCACACAGGACACCGAATAGGACAGGAGAAGTACTCCAGATATAACAAACTGACCCTAGCCCCCCGACACATAAACTACTGCAGCATAAATACTGGAGGCTGAGACAGGAGGGGTCATTGAGACACTGTGGCCCCATCCGTATTCAGACCCTTTGCTATGAGACTTGAAATTGAGCTCAGGTGCATCCTGTTTCCATTGATCATCCTTGAGATGTTTCTACAACTTGATTGGAGTCCACCTGTGGAAAATTCAATTGATTGGATATGATTTAGAAAGGCACACCTGTCTGCAAAGGTCTCACAGTTGGCAGTGCATGACAGAGCAAAAACCAAGCCATGAGGTTGAAGGAAGTGTCCGTAGAGCTCCAAGACAGGATTATGTCGAGGCACAGATCTGGGCAAGGGTACCAAACCATTTCTGCAGCATTGAAGGTGCCCAAGAACACAGTGGCCTCCATCATTCTTAAGACTCTTCCTAGAGCTGGCTGCCCGGCCAAACTGATTAATCAGGGGAGAAAGGCCTTGGTCAGGGAGGTGACCAAGAACTCGATGGTCACTCTGACAGAGCTCCAGAGTTCCTCTGTGGAGATGGGAGAACCTTCCAGAAGGACAACCATCTCTGCAGCACTCCACCAATCAGGCCTTTATGGTAGAGTGGCCAGACGGAAGCCACTCCTCAGTAAAAGGCACATGACAGCCCGCTTGGAGTTGGCCAAAAAGCACCTAAAGGATTCTCAGACCATGAGAAACAAGATTTTCTGGTCTGATGAAAACAAGATTGAACTCTTTGGCCTGAATGCCAAGCGTCACGTCTTGAGGAAACCTGGCACCATCCCTACGGTGAAGCATGGTGGTGACAGCATCATGCTGTGGGGATGTTTTTCAGCTGTAGCGACTGGGAGGCTCGTCAGGATCGAGGGAAAGATGAAAAGGGAAAAGTGCAGAGAGATTCTTGATGAAAACCTGCTCCAGAGCACTCAGGACCTCAGACTGGGGGTGAAGTCTCTGAATGTCCTTGAGTGGCCCAGACAGAGCCCGGACATGAACCTGATGGAACATCTCTGGAGAGACCTGAAAATATCTGTGCAGCGACACTCCCCATCCAACCTGACAGAGCTTGAGAGGACCTGCAGAGAAGAAAGGTGTGCTAAGCTTGTAGTGTCATACTCAAGAGGACTCAAGGCTGTAATCGCTGCCAAAGGTGCTTCAACAAAGTACTGAGTAAAGGTTTTTTTTTAAATAAATTAGCAATCATTTCTAAAAACCTGTTTTTGCTTTGTCATTATGGAGTATTGAGTGTAGATTGATGAGGGAAAAAAACAATTTAATCAATTTTAGAATAACGCTGTAACGTAACAAAATGTGGAAAAAGTCAAGGGGTCTGAATACTTTCCGAATGCACTGTAGCCTACTTACTTTCTCGTGTTCTTCTTATTTCTATTTCTCGTATGTTTTTGTTCTACCTTATGTTATTTTTAGTATTACATTGTTATTGAATACTGCATTGTTGGGCTTAGAGCTTGCAGGAAAGGCATTCCACTGTACTTGTGCATGTGACATTAAACCTTGAAACATAAGTGCATTATTTGCACAATTAACCAGTCAATATATTTATGGTAAACAAATCCCACAAAATAACAACCCTTTTCGTCATTTACAAATATAAACTGAAGTGTGTCACCATTGTCACCAATGAGTGTGATTTCACAGGTCTACTGCAGCTCTGGTTTTGTAACAATGATGAAGCAGTCATCATGACTCTCTTTCTCTCCCCGACTCTTCTTCTTTCGCTCCACCGTTCGCTCTCCTCTCCCTCCCTCTCTCTCCTGTCTGTCTCTATGTATCAGTCATAGCAGTTTAGGCCAGCCAGAGGGTTAAGGGAAGCCAGCACACAGTGCTTCCTCACAGCATCATCCTGTGTGTGTGTGTGTGTGTGTGTGTGTGTGTGTGTGTGTACGTACGTGTGTGTGTGTGTGTGTGCGCGTGGCCGTGCGCACACGTGTGCTTGTGTGTATATGCATATTGTATAATTGTGCTATTTTGGACACAACAACGACATATTTTACATATTTCTTACATATTTCTTGCTAACAAAATAGCTAGGCCAATATATCTAATTAAAGACAAGCTACGGAACTTTTTCTAGTACTTCGTATTTTTAACGTCGTAGATGTTTTCGCTTATAAACTGATTTTGAGACTGTGTAACGTGAACGTGGGATGTGATATCTGAAACTACTTGAAGCTGGGATGTTCCTCCTACCATTGAATTCGCTCTTCCGACAGTCCATCAACTCCTTGCTCAACCCCCTACGACACAGCCACTGACAAAGCACATGCCTGCCATCCTTACATCGTAGCGCAGCAGGAGAGAGTGGTTTCATCACTGTAGCATATTCAGATATCGATTTATAGCCATAAACAATTCAGCGATTTTAAAGACGGACGAGATTAATATGAGACGAAGGGCAATTTTGTAACGAGTTCAGGAAGCCACGATAGAGATAGAGCTCTGTGAGACGTTCACAGCGATGGTGGCAGACGTTTTGATCAAGAGAGACCTTTTCTCTGACACTAAACATACAAATATGTATTCTACAGTTATAAGGAAAGTGAAGTCTCATAGTAAGCTGTTTTATAATTTGATTGTACTATATTTAGAACGCATATAAATCATTTCAAGCCTTATTCATACAGTTTAATTGAATAGGAAATAAATTATATAAAATATTTCATATTTTCATATTTCTATCATATTTGTACTGTGTACTTGAGCTTGTGTCCTCGAAAGGTGACTACACCTCAGCCATTTATTTTTTGAAATACCAGAATGGTAAAGATTTAAACTTTCTTGGAGTATACAGCATTTCTGTTTATGGCCCTCTACTGATAAATAATTACTTTTCGGGGATTACTTCGATTCCATTTTCGATTCCATTTAGTTACATTTAACCTCCTGCTTTGGGCTCGATGTGTCAATGTGTAGTTCATACATGCATAATCTGGCTTACCTCAATTAGCCACGAAATCCCTCGTTTGAAAGCGACTGTTTCCTGGAAGCTGTGCTATTTTCCCTACACTACATTTTCCCCCACATGGGACAGCCCCCTAGCAATTCGAGTTCAACCAATGAGCTTCAGCCCCTCGCCATTAGAGTGACCGCTAGCAAGATGCACACACAGTAGAGTGAGAGAGACAGCAATGACGTGGTGCACACATTTGCACATACGTGACGTAGTACTCACTTTTCGGGGACCTACTGGCTCAGAACTACTGGCTAAAAGGTATACAAAAGTAGCGGAAAAACTTTCATTGAGGAGTAACATTTTATGCTAAGCTTGAGGGCAACATCCACCGGAGAAACAACAACTGCATTTGTACAAGGGTGTACAGTACGTGTAGTGTGCATGCACATGTTTACATGAGTGAAAGTGTGTGTGTGTGTGTGTGTGTGTGTGTATGTGTGTGCAGATTATTTTGTGTGCATATAACCTTCGATCTCTGATCAAACCATTATGACTACTGACAAAGAGAGAGACACATTGCCTTTGAATCTTCCCCTTCCCCCACTCAGAAAGATAACTGTCTCTCTGTTTCTCTCTGAATACAATGTTTATTAATGCACTGTAACCCAGCAACAGCATCATATCATTTTATAGTCTACACACCAGCAGCTATACACACACTGACCACAGAGGGCAGTGTGTGTGTGTGTGTGTGTTTGTGTGTGTGAATGTGTGTGTGTGTGCGTGTGCGTGTGAGAGAGACAGTTGCATACGTGTGTGTGTGTGTGTGTGCAGCAGTGAGGGGATAGGTGAAGCTATGAAGTGTCTGTCAGTGTCATTCTCTGAGGGGAAACAACAACGTTATTACAAGCAGAGGTGATCTTTAACATGGACCATGATGTCTATCTTCAACCAGCAGAAACATTACACTGTGAATGTAGCAACCATTAGTTCTATAATGTATACTGTTAGCCACATTAGCCACATGTTAGCCACATGTTTTGCTATTAGCCACATTGTTAGCTATTAGCCACATTGTTAGCTATTAGCCACATGTTTTGCTATTAGCCACATTGTTAGCTATTAGCCACATTGTTAGCTATTGGCCACATTGTTTTATAAGCCACATTAGCCACATGATAGTTATTAGCCACATTACCACATGATAGTTATTAGCCACATTAGCAACATGAGTTATTAGGCACATTGCCAAATTATAGTTATTAGCCACATGATAGATATAGCCACATTAGCTAGTTTTTAGCCACATGCCACATTGTTAGCATATTAGTCACATGCTAGCCACACTGTTAATTATAAGCCACATTAGCCACATGTTTTGCTATTAGCCACATTGTTAGCTATTAGCCACATTGTTAGCTATTGGCCACATTGTTAGCTATTGGCCACATTGTTAGCTATTGGCCACATTGTTAGCTATTGGCCACATTGTTAGCTATTGGCCACATTGTTATTTATAAGCCACATTAGCCACATGATAGTTATTAGCCACATTACCACATGATAGTTATTAGCCACATTAGCAACATGAGTTATTAGGCACATTAGCCAAATTATAGTTATTAGCCACATGATAGATATTAGCCACATTAGCTACATAATAGTTTTTAGCCACATGCTTGCTACTCTGTTAGTTGTTAGCCATATTAGTCACATGCTAGCCACACTGTTAATTATAAGCCACATTAGCCACATGTTTTGCTATTAGCCACATTGTTAGCTATTGGCCACATTGTTAGCTATTGGCCACATTGTTATTTATAAGCCACATTAGCCACATGATAGTTATTAGCCACATTACCACATGATAGTTATTAGCCACATTAGCAACATGAGTTATTAGGCACATTAGCCAAATTATAGTTATTAGCCACATGATAGATATTAGCCACATTAGCTACATAATAGTTTTTAGCCACATGAATGCTACTCTGTTAGTTGTTAGCCATATTAGTCACATGCTAGCCACACTGTTAATTATAAGCCACATTAGCCATATGTTAACTAGGGCTGAGAATTGCCAGGGACCTTACAATATGATATTATTAAGATACTTAGGAGCCAATATGATGTGTATTGCGATTCTCACTATTCTATATGTATTTTTTTTACCTTTATTTAAAAAGGCAAGTCAGTTAAAACCAAAATCTTATTTACAATGACGGTCTACCCCGGCCAAACCCTCCCCTAACACTGATGACACTGGGCCAATGGTGCGCCGCCCTGTGGGACTCCTGATCACGGCCGGTCGTGATACAGCCCGGGATCGAACCCGGGTCTGTAGTGATGCCCCTAGCACTGCGATGCTGTGCCTTAGACCGCTGCGTCACTCAGGATAAATGTATTGCGATTGGATACAGTGATTTCATTGCGATTCGATGTTCCAAACAAATTGCTCACCATATATGTCTGCTGCAGAGGGACAAGAGAGAGACATGATGAAACTTGTTTTGATGAGTCATGGAAATAAAAGTGCTAAAAACAAATGGCCTCCCTATTTAAAGAGAAGATGGAGAACAAACGATGAAGGACAAATACTGGAGTTTTGGTGCAGGTACAGCCACCTAGTGCAAAAATGATATTGCGATATTGTCAACACGCCACGATATACACTACCTTTTGGGGTCACTTAGAAATGTCCTTGTTTTTGAAAGAAAAGCATGTTTTTTTGATCCATTAAAATAACATCAAATTGATCAGAAATAACGTGTAGACATTGTTAATGTTGTAAGGGGCAGGCAATAGGAGGGGGCTGAACCTTGTCCTGACCCACCTGAGGCTGCAGCTGGGGCAGGCAATAGGAGGAGAAACAAATACTATGTGCTGCACAGGTGATAAATACATCTGCAAAGTCCATGCACACACACTTGCATACTGTCCTGCTAATTTGAGTTGATTGATTGATGTTTTTTGTTTCTATTCTTATTTTATTCTTATGTTGTTGTTGTTTATACACCTTGTGGGTGGGGGCAATGGTTAAAAAATGGGAGAAGACAAGTATTTTGTATTTCTAATGCCTCTTAAGGGGAAAGTAATCCTTTTCCTCATTGTACAGTATATACGAATATATCACTATGTTCCCAAAAATGTTCAAGACCGTTTCCCTTCAATGAAATGCATTCAAAACTACTTTCTGCACATTTCTGCTACTTTCTTAGGCTACACAAGTGCTATCACTTGCTAAAGAAATGTATGTTTACACCTATGCAGTACCTTTAGCAATACTAATAATAAACCTCTACTTTAGTAAAGGAAACAGTTATGACAGGTGTGTTGTAATGAAAACGAGTGGTGTCCACTGATTAAATGCAGTCTTTCTGCATTGCGAAGAGGGAAAACCCAGATGTTCACAACGTTTGTGATGAATGACAGGTTGTTTCTTCATGCTAAATAGATTTTATTTTTGATTTTCTTTCAAAAACAAGGGCATTTCTAAGTGACCCCAAACGGTAGTGTATATTGTCAAAAATAAAAGTAACTTTTCCCCCCCCCATCACTAATGCTAACCCAATATGTTATACAGTACCTTACAAGGGAGAAAGTATCTACCAATAGACATAATGCTACATTGATGTGTTATTACTGTTATGTGAGGCATGGCATCATCTGAGGCATCCTCTCACTGGGTTCATACAATGATAGAAAGAACCAAGGGTATATTGAGGTTTTACTATTAGTTCATTGTTTCTCACTATTTTGTGGAGATGAGCCATCTTCCAGCCAGTCAGCCAGTCAGCCAGTCAGTCAGTCAGTCAGTCACTCAGCAAGGCCTGTGTAGCCGAGGTGATTCAGGCCAGAGTAGCCAAAGTAATTTTAATGAGAGTTCCAGAGCTCATTAGCTTGATCATCAAAGCTCTGAATGATCTGTTTAATTGTGTGATCGTGATGTGCAGCCCCCCTAACCATGGAATGGGCTCATGCATAACTGGCTTACTGACTGTCTGTGTCCTAAACGGTACCCTATTCCCTATGGGCCCTGGTGAAAAGTAGTACACTATGTAGGGAAAAGCGTGCCATTTGGGATGCAGACACTGACTGCAAAATGCGAGAAAAAATGTTTTAATCTTCCGGATGAATCCATTATCCAAATACTGCAGCGTGTGAATAGATACTTGGCAAACGTGCTGCTGACGTGGTTCAAGGACACACAGTATAATTCAGACATACGTGTTCAGAGCACTGTGCTTACATTCATACTCTCACTCACACACACACACACACACACACACACACACACACACACACACACACACACACACACACACACACACACACACACACACACACACACACACACACACACACTCACCACAACAACAACAACAAAAAACACACTCACACAAAGACACTTTGCACTTCCACACACAGATGCAGTTAAGCCATAGAGATGTATAGAGGACTCTAGTGCCCAAAATCCTGTTTTAACATGGGCCACGAAATCCATTGCGGACTTTCACAATTTTGCAGTTGTCAACTGGGGACTTCCTATGGGTTACGTATGGATCACATAATTCCATTCAGGTCATCAGGAGGAATTATCTAATTAATTATACTTGTGAGCAAACATTCCATAACTGCAGGTGGCAGTAAATCACCAACCGTGGCTTTATACCTGTTCAAACAACACACTCCAGGTGGCAGTATGGATCTTTTCAGTTTGTTTACCAACTCATAGAAGTAGTAGAAGAAGAAAATGGACTACTTCAAAATGGAGATGGCCTTGCCCGTGCGCTCACAGAAGCCATAATGGGACAGATAAAACATTGCGATCTATAAATCGATGTGGCTTTTTTCCATTAATTTGGCTTTTCACCAATAACATTTGATTATTTTCACAGCTCTTTTTCAGAGCTGATCTGATTGGTCAAAACACCAATTAGTGAAACAAATATCAAAATTTGGCTGCCTGTGTAAATGCAGCCTTTGAGTTAAGAGCATAAACCGACACACACATGTTGGCACAAAGTGAGTCATCTGTGGGGAGGCCTACTGGTTGAAAGACAGAAGGGGAAAGATGAGAATGGGGGATGGGCTGGGCACACTGCTCCAAAACGGAGAGGCACGAGGGAGAGATGTTTCGAACGAGGGATGTGCATGCATTTGTGTGTGCGTGTGTGCGTGTGTGTGTGTGTGCGCGCGTGTGTATTGACGCCTGAGCACCAGATCACCTGAGGAAAAGTCACGGCAGTGTGACGATGGCAGAAACCTTATCCATTGTTGCTCCCATGGCCCAGTGCACTTTGAGATGCTCTCTTTGCAAAGAAGAGGAATCAGATACCATCTTGATCATCACACTCAACATATTCTCACTATCAGACTTGTACTAGTCCACAGATCAGGTCTTCCTTGCCCATGTGACCGTTTGTTATTGGGATCCAAAAGACAAAACTGATCCTAAGTAAGAACACCTACTCTGAGACACTTGATACACCATCATTATAAAACACACTTTCTCATAGTCGTTAAATTACCTGTTTCATTCATTCATTTGTTCAGTAATTAATCATTTGATTCCTTCAACTAGTCATTAGGGTTATTGCAGGAGCCTACCTATACGATAGATGATACAGATCCCTGAATTGCCATTAGAATCCTGGGGATAAATAGGCACAGTGTGTCCTTCTAGACCAGACAGGCTGGATGGGCATGTATTGTCTATCAATGGCCTGCTATACCACTGACACATAAAAACGTGCGCACGCACGGGCACGCACGTTAAGGGATAACAAGCAGGGGGTGTCCTTGTGTGAGTCACAAATGAGCAGCTTGTTAAGTGACTAAACACACACTTCTGCCATCCTCTCCACTGGAGTCCAGAGACACTGCTGCCAGGCCAGCCACAGTTCCAGCCACAGTTTCAGCCACAGTTACAGCCACAGTTACAGCCACTGTCGCACGCATGCAAGCATGCACACGTACATACAAGTACACGCGCAAGCATACAAACACACAAACACACATGCACAAGCAAACCAGGGTTTCCGTTAGGAGCATGGTCGGCAGCATTTTAATTTACCAGAGATTTAAGGCATTTATCAGACCCACATGCATTGGGTGCGTACCCTGATTAGGGCGTGCACCCACGGCGCTCAGAATGACAGAAATCACATTTAGATGATGGTTATTCATCTCAACAGATCACGCAACTCGAGGACGCAACGGCGTGCGTCCTTCTTACCGAATCCCGATCACACAATTTGAAGATGATAGAGTAACAGTCCTTGTTTACTTTTCCTCCGCCAACAAGACGAGTAACAAACAGCACAATCACTAGCCTATGTCAATCTACTATCCTCCATAGTAGAAAAGTTGGCATATTCTATTGGTTTTCATTCTGGGCGAGAAAGAAATAGCCTATTCCAAACTGACACTGGGACAGCTACCAAACACATACAATCAGTAGGCGTAGGCCACCCCCCCCCCCAAAAAAAAATACATGTAAAAGCTAGAGGCTCATACAAACAATCAGAACGTTTAGCTTAAAATGTTGCTAAACTATTATTTCTTCACATTATAAGCAAAGCACACAAGGCAGTATTTTTTGTTCCATAATACAATTAGCAGGAAAACACTGTTGTCAAAAGTGCACCGCACATGCGACAGAGATGGAAATGTCTATAAGGAATTTCGAAAGAGGGGAGATAGAGATGCAACAACTAGTGTAACAGTATAGCTTCCGTCCCTCTCCTGGGCTCGAACCAGGGACTCTCTGCACACATCAACAACAGCCACCCTCGAAGCATCGGTACCCATTACACCACAAAAGCCACGGCCCTTGCAGAGCAAGGGGAACTACTACATCAAGGTCTCAGAGCGAGTGACGTCGCCAATTGAAACGCTATTAGCGCGCACCACCGCTAACTAGCTAGCCATTTCACATCGGTTACACTAGCATGGGTTGCTAATATCTGATTCGTTTCAGGAAACTAGGAGTATGTCGCGCGTCACTCCTTCACAGGGGAGGCATTTGAACTTAAACATTTATTTTTCATTAAAAAAACATTTCTTTGTCAGAAATGTCTTCTCGAACATGTGAACTTTCATGTGCCTTAATAATAAATGTGTATGACATCTGTAAATACGAATATAATTGTTAAATTACAAGCCTAGTTGGTTTAACCATGGAAGAAGTGTGGAACCTTCCCGCTAGCCATGATTGGCTGAGATAATGGATGGGCTGGACATGCCGAGAGATGAGTTCAGATTGGTCTGCCATGTAGCATGCTTCTGTCTATAACATGAGCTGCCCAGTATGTGTAGGTAATGTGTTCTACCGCTGCTTTTTTGAAAGATATCATGAACAACTGCAAAAGTGTCGCTAGTGTACTGCTCTCCACTTTCTGGAGGACAATCATGCCATGCTGACTTTCTCCGACTCTGAAAATGAATCAAACGATGAGGAAATTGCTGATTTAGGTAAAATATTTTCATTGAACCAGACATTGTAACGTCTTCTCAAACGGCAAACAACAGTGTTGTTGTCATGGAAGAAGTTGACCGAGTTTTGAAATCTGCGGGATGACCGATAACTAAGGAGTATGATAACTAGGAGATGGACAAAATTCTGGCGTTTGATTGCAAATATGCGAGGGAGTCAAAAAGAGAACATGCAGAAGGCTGTTGTATAAAACACCTGTCTCAGGATGACATCTTCAAACTAAAGGGCAACCATGGCATCTGTGACAGAAATGGAGAAGCGAACATCCCTGTATACGGGTAAGAGAGTCTAGCTATCTATATTTTTAGATATTATAAGTTTCATATTTTGTCAGAAAGTCATTTTCATTGCAAGTCAAAGCGTACTGTTAGCTACAGACGTCATCCTGACCAACTGGCCCTCCAAATACACCTCCGCTGTCTTCAACCAGGATTTCAGCAATCACTGCCTCATTGCCTGTATCCGCTACGGATCCGCAGTCAAACGACCACCCCTCATCACTGTCAAACGCTCCCTAAAACACTTCTGTGAGCAGGCCTTTCTAATCGACCTGGTCTGGGTATCCTGGAAGGATATTGACCTCATCCCGTCAGTTGAGAATGCCTGGTCATTCTTTAAAAGGAACTTCCTCACCATTTTAGATAAGCATGCTCTGTTCAAAAAATGCAGAACTAAGAACAGATATAGCCCTTGGTTCACTCCAGACCTGACTGCCCTCGACCAGCACAAAAACATCCCCCCCCGCAGCTACTCGTCCAAGCCTCTCCAGGTTCTCCTTTACCCAAATCCAGATAGCAGATGTTTTGAAAGAGCTGCAAAACCTGGACCCGTACAAATCAGCTGGGCTTGACAATCTGGACCCTCTATTTCTGAAACTATCCGCCGCCATTGTCGCAACCCCTATAACCAGCCTGTTCAACCTCTCTTTCATATCGTCTGAGATCCCCAAGGATTGGAAAGCTGCCGCAGTCATCCCCCTCTTCAAAGGGGGAGACACCCTGGACCCAAACTGTTACAGACCTATATCCATCCTGCCTATCTAAGGTCTTCGAAAGCCAAGTCAACAAACAGGTCACTGACCATCTCGAATCCCACCGTACCTTCTCTGCTGTGCAATCTGGTTTCTGAGACGGTCACGGGTGCACCTCAGCCATGCTCAAGGTACTAAACGATATCATAACCGCCATCGATAAAAGACAGTACTGTGCAGCCGTCTTCATCGACCTGGCCAAGGCTTTCGACTCTGTCAATCACCATATTCTTATCGGCAGACTCAGTAGCCTTGGTTTTTCTAATGACTGCCTTGCCTGGTTCACCAACTACTTTGCAGACAGAGTTCAGTGTGTCAAATCGGAGAGCATGTTGTCCGGTCCTCTGGCAGTCTCTATGGGGGTACCACAAGGTTCAATTCTCGGGCCGACTCTTTTCTCTGTATATATCAATGATGTTGCTCTTTCTGCGGGCGATTCCCTGATCCACCTCTACGCAGACGACACCATTCTGTATACTTCCGGGCCGTCCTTGGACACTGTGCTATCTAACCTCCAAACGAGCTTCAATGCCATACAACACTCATTCCGTGGCCTCCAACTGCTCTTAAACGCTAGTAAAACCAAATGCATGCTTTTCAACCGTTCGCTGCCTGCACCCGCACGCCCGACTAGCATCACCACCCTGGATGGTTCCGACATAGAATATCTGGACATCTAAGTACCTAGGTGTCTGGCTAGACTGTAAACTCTCCTTCCAGACTCATATCAAACGTCTCCAATCTAAAATCAAATCTAGAGTCGGCTTTCTATTCCGCAACAAAGCCTCCTTCACTCACGCCGCCAAACTTACCCTAGTAAAACTGACTATCCTACCGATCCTCGACTTCGGCGATGTCATCTACAAAATAGCTTCCAATACTCTACTCAGCAAACTGGATACAGTTTATCACAGTGCCATCCGTTTTGTTACTAAAGCACCTTATACCACCCACCACTGCGACCTGTATGCTCTAGTTGGCTGGCCCTCGCTACATATTCGTCGCCAGACCCACTGGCTCCAGGTCATCTACAAGTACATGCTAGGTAAAGCTCCGCCTTATCTCAGTTCACTGGTCACGATGGCAACACCCACCCGTAGCACGCGCTCCAGCAGGTGTCTTTCACTGATCATCCCTAAAGCCAACACATCATTTGGCCGCCTTTCGTTCCAGTTCTCTGCTGCCTGTGACTGGAACGAATTGCAAAAATCGCTGAAGTTGGAGACTTTTATCTCCCTCACCAACTTCAAACATCTGCTCTCTGAGCAGGTAACCGATCGCTGCAGCTGTACATAGTCTATCGGTAAATAGCCCACCCAATTTTACCTACCTCATCCCCATACTGTTTATATTTATTTACTTTTCTGCTCTTTTGCACACCAATATCTCTACCTGTACATGACCATCTGATCATTTATCACTCCAGTGTTAATCTGCAAAATTGTAATTATTCGCCTACCTCCTCATGCCTTTTGTACACAATGTATATAGATACTCTTTTTTTCTACTGTGATATTGACTTGTTAATTGTTTACTCCATGTGTTGTCTGTTCACACTGCTATGCTTTATCTTGGCCAGGTCGCAGTTGCAAATGAGAACTTGTTCTCAACTAGCCTACCTGGTTAAATAAAGGTGAAATTAATTTTAAAAAACAGAAACACAGACACGCATATTCTTTTGACAGGACACACAGCCATGTGAAAAAAAGCACGTGTGTTTCTGCTCTAGCAGTTCGCCTCATTTGATTTGTACCACCTGTGGTCCCCCTAATTCACAATACAACTATGGTCAATTCAGCCTCATTTAGTTAAACTGCTGTCATTTCAGACTATTTGTACACGGACTGTACCGTCATTTCAGGTCATTTCAGTTTCCACGAGTCAGTGTCTCTCCATCCCCGGTGGGTGTGGTGAATTAAAATTAGTATTATTTGCCAACAACAGCGATACAGACACACACACACTAAAATGATAGCAGCCAGGACTCTTCCGCGTGCATGTTGCCCTGTGAAGGTTGAAACATGAATCATATTCACAGTGAAAAGGTCATTGTTTCCCGGGGTACTTTCCGCTCAGCTACCTTCAGCGGGAGGAGCTGCTTGCCGGGAGCACCAAGTCATACAGAGAGCAGTCACAAATGACCTTAAAACCGGAAGGAGGTTTTAGACAGGTGGGGGTGGAGAGGACAGACAGACAGTGGCGTGCGGAGAGAGGACACTCTCTCTCAGACTGTGCGTGACTGTTCCTCCCTAAGGTGTGCAATAGAGCTTTTCCAGGTGATCATTTCAGAGCAGTCATTCCAAACTGTGTGTCAAGGACGTCATCAGGAAGGAGCTATAGAGGAGAGGGATGACAGGAGAGATGAGGAGTGCCGAGGATACAGAGGAGAGTAGGAAGAGGAAGAAGAGAATATAGGGTTGGGCCGATAAATGAATAAATCAATTGTCGTGACATTTGACATTGACGATATATCGTGAAGTGCAATATCATAAATCATCATGCGCAACACGACACTCTATTTTGAATTTTTCAAATCAAAACTCTGCCTTTACTAGGCTGTATCAATATGTTGAAAATGAAGAGAAGGGCTTACAAAGAAACAGGGACTAAGTTGAGGAAGAAAGGAGTTGAAGCACTCAACAAAAAAAGGCAGAGATTTCTTTTAGCTCACTTTAATCCATTATACAGGACGAGAACAGGCGAATGACATTTTCCTCAGAGTGACCTGACTATTGCACTGTTGGATTCTAACTTCTAACTTGAAATATCCTTACTCATGTTACCATATTAGAACCGAGTGTATGGAAATCTACTGAGCGAGAAAGGGGAGTGCAGAAAATGTCCATTCTGTCAGAAAACTTTATTGTTAAATATTGTGTATCCTACGGAGAGGAGAAGGTATACAGTCTGGTTTCAGTCACAGGTAAGGTAGGACAGCCGTGGGTTAGTGAGGAGTGAGGAATGTGGGCCGAGGTCAGGTCAGATGAAGTGGCCACTTGAGTTCCTGCCCAGCAACAGGAGGAGAATGTCCAGACGTGCAAAGAGGAGACTCAGCATAGAAGGAGGGTATACATTTATGTGATTGTGTTAATGTCTTTGTCTTTTCAGTTGTTTGACCCAGTGGGTGAATAAACTTAGTCATCCGTTTGAGTTTTTACTCTGTTTGTCAGAACCTAACAGCACTTAGCTCCTATGTATAGCCTAGTGGTCCTTTGACACACAATAATATAAGATAATAATAATAATAATAATGGTATAGCACAAAATAGTAGTAAATCATCATTGAGCTGTTTCGCCAACTTGATTGGAGTCCACTTGCGGCACACACCTGTCTATATAAGGTACCAAAGTTGACTCCCCAATAGGATTGTGTCGAGGCACAGATCTGGGGAAGGGTACCAAAACATTTCTGTAGCATTGAAGGTCCCCAAGAACACAGTGGCCTCCATAATTCTTAAATGAAAGACGTTTAGAACCACCAAGACTATTCCTACTGTAGAGCTGGCTGCCTGGCCAAACTTGGCAATCGGGGGAGAAGGGCCTTGGTCAGGGAGGTGACCATGAACTCAATGGTCACTCTGACAGAGCTCCAGAGTTCCTCTGTGGAGATGGGAGAACCTTCCAGAAAGACAACGATCTCTGCAGCACTCCGCCAATCAGGCCTTCATGGTAGAGTAGCCAGACGGAAGCCACTCCTCAGTAAAAGGCACATGACAGCCCGCTTGGAGTTTGCCGAAAGGCACCTAAAGGACTCTCAGACCATGAGAATCAAGATTTCCTGGTCTGATGAAACCATGATTGAACTCTTTGGCCTGAATGCCAAGCGTCACGTCTAGAGGAAACCTGGCTTGATCCCTACGGTGAAGCATAGTGGTGGCAGCATCATTCTGTGGGATGTTTTTCAGCGGCAGGGACTGGGAGACTAGTCAGGATCGAGGGAAAGATGAACGGCGCAAAGTACGGAGAGATCCTTGATGAAAACCTGCTCCAGAGCGCTGAGGACCTCAGACTGGGTTGAAGGTTCACCTTCCAACAGGACAACGACCCTAAGCACACAGCCAAGACAATGCAGGAGTGGCTTCAGGAAAACTCTCTGAATGTCCATGAGTGGCCCAGCCAGAGTTGAACCCGATCAAACATCTCTGGAGAGACCTGAAAATAGCTGTGCAGCGACACTCCCCATCCTACCTGACAGAGCTTAAGAGGATCTGCAGAGAAGAATGGGAGAAACTAACCAAATACAGGTGTTCCAAGCTTGCTACGTCATACCCAAGAAGACTTGAGGCTGTAATCGCTGTCAAATGTGCTTCAACAAATTACTGAGTAAAGGGTCTGAATATTTATGTAAATGTGATATTTCTGGGGGGGTTTCACAGTGGTTTAGATGGTGCAATGATTATCTATAATTGCTTGTTTTGTCACATAAACTGAAATTAAACGAACTATTAGAATTTTCGCAACCAAATGGCAGAGCGTTTTCTGCATAATGCATCTTTAACGATTACCCATAACAGGATGCAGCCACCACTATGCTTGGAGAGTGGTACTCAGTAATGTGTTGTGTTGGATTTGCCCCAAACATGAAATTCACTACTCAAAAGAGGGGCCTTACAGATAATTGTACGTGTGGGGTAGAGAGGTGAGGTAGTAATTTAAAAATCATATTAAACACCATTTTTGCACACAGAGTGAGTCCATGCAACTTATGGACTTCTTAAGCAAATTTGTACTCATTTCAAAAAACATAATTCCACTTTGACATCATAGGGTATTGTGTGTAGGCCAGTAACAACAAATCTAAATTTAATAGATTTTAAATGCAGGCTTTAACACAACAAAATGTGGAAAAAGTCAAGGGGTGTGAATACTTTCGGAAGGCACTGTATGTAGCAGATCTCTGTATGTGTAAGGAACGACAGATATAGGGAAGGCAATCAAAATGTGAAAGAGTCCAGGTGAGTCCAATGAGCGCTGATGCGCGTAATGATGGTGACAGGTGTGCATAATGAAGGGCATCCTGGCGTCCTCGAGGGCCAGAGAGGGGAAGCGGGAGCAGGCGTGACAGTACCTCCCCTCTAGGGGCGCCACCCGGCGTCCCACCTGGGCGAGCCTGACGGGCCGGCCGAGGCACGGGCGCTGGACTGACCGGCTGAGGTGTAGAAGCCCGACACGCAAGGCTGAGGCGTGGGGGCCCGATGAGCCGGCTGAGGCGTGGGAGCCCTGACGAGCCAGTTGAGGCATGGGAGCCTGATGTGCCAGCTTAGGCATGACGTGGGATGGGAGCCCGATGAGCTGGCTGAGGCGTAGGAGCCCGACGAGCCAGCTGAGGGAAGGAAACCTCTCGAGACAGCTAAGGCGTGGAAGCCTGATGAACCAGCTGGCCGAGGCATGGGCGCCAGACTGACCGGCTGAGGCGTAGAAGCCCGATGAGCCGGCTGAGCTACAAACTGCTATTTATGGAATGAAACTCCTGCTTCAGTATTACTCCACATTGAACCACAGCCAGAGGACGGGTACATTACTGGCATATTGTTATTTTGCTCATAAGGCAACAAATGTATGTGTTGCATGAGAAATATAAGGAAAGCTATTACTGCCGCCAGTACAGGCGTTGTGAAAAACACAAGACTCGTTGTCAATGAATTGCGTGGTTTCTGTTGTCGGCATCTGATGATGTGCGCGATTCACGAGTGATGTCCCATTCCTTAGACATATTTATCCCTACAACTAGTTGCTCTGTCTTGGAGGGCCGGCGTTGGAAAACAGCCTTAGCCAAAACAGCCTTAGCCTCCTCTCAGCTTGCTGAGCTCTAAGTAAGATACTGAGTTTGAACGGTACCGCTATCTCTCTCTTTCCCTTCCCCCAGGTTACACTGAGTCTGTCACTGAATCTAATCTGCATGGCATTAGCACCTCGTGATAGGATGATAGGAGCCAGGGGACTCGCCTGGTTGTCCCTCCCTGACAGCCAGGCCTTCCACCCCGACCCTGCGCCGTTCCCCTGCCATCATGGTTCTCCCATCATCAGCCCCAGCCAGCCAGCCAGCTCACCTATGGGCCTGCAGTGCAGTATTGTGTGTGTGTGTGTGCGCGTGTCTGTGGTGTGTGTGTATGTGTGTGTGTGCGCGTGCGTGCGTGCGTGTGTTTGTGAGAGAGAGCGATGTGCTCTGGAGTTCTCATCCCTCATCCCCTGCTGGCTGCCATATTCAACCAAGTCAGCATTTCTACACTCTCCCATTCCTCCTCCTGAGACCTCTCTGTGTGTATTGTAGTTAGTACAGTACATTTGCTGCACCAGCCCTAAATCAACCTCCTACAGTATACCCACTGCAATTGGAAAGAGCAGAACTGCACAACTCACCTAAAAACTAAGATTGACTGAAGTTTGGCACAAACACTCAAGGGTCAGTTTATTAGTTACACCAGCCCGTTCCCTGAAAATGGTTTGCTCCTACAGACAGTGAGTCACATGGTCCTGGCTTGCTATATAAAGCAGACAGGCATCAAGGCATTCAGTTACTGTTCAATTGAATGTTAGAATGGGCAAAACGAGTGACCTAAGAGACTTTGAGCATGGTATGACCGTCGGTGCCAGTAGCTCAGGGTGTGGATCTGCCTAGCCTAGCCGTTACTCGTTAGCTGCCATATAAATACATCCCCATGAACCCCCTCGCACCGCCCCACAATTTAATGGCAACACTGTTGCCGTGGAGTGAATTCATAGCCACTCTCTCTAGAGAATTGTATTGATGTTGAATCATCATCCCAGCATATGGACATAACAGAAGGTGTGCCTACGTACCTAGGCTATATCCAGCGTACTTTCCACAGAGTTGACTTTTAAATCCAGGGCCACACATACTTTATACATGGCTCTGGTTAATTCCCTCAAAACTACAGAATCAGACCACCTGTTATATTTAATCTCCCTATTTATCCAAAGATACTTACAGTGGTGCTACATACATTTTATATGGGTGGACCCAGCTGGAATTGAACCCACGAGCCTGGTGTTAAAGGCACCATGCTCTACCAACTGAGCCATGCAGGACCTGATACTCACACTGGTTTATGAACATTGCAATCCCTTCACTAAGCCCACGCTCTTTCGGTGAACACCAAGCGAGCCCATAGATTACACAATACTGTAGCACAGACTGTACTGTCCCAGATAACCTACTTTCCTCCTCCTATGCACAACTGTGCAAACAAATACCCCTGGGGTCACCCTCCTGGAGGTCACACGGGCAAGCATTACACCACACTTCTCCTCTCAAGTAGTAGGTCACATCGTAGTATCTTACAGTAGAACGTCTTCGTTCAACCGTAGCATAATGGCAGGAACACCGTGCATGTGTGTATATGTATGCGACCAAAGCAATTTGATTTCTATAAGCCCCATGCATCTTTTAGAGCAGAAGGTGGGTTGAGGGTTACAAAACAGGACGGCTTCTAGCTCTCTATCGCTCTCACACCATCCTGCTCTCAGACATTGATGAATCACTAAGCTCTCCAGCTAAATTCTGCTCACGTAAGAATCCAAATGTCTGTTGTCTCGCCAGCGGACTGTGCAGGCACACACTCTCAGCTGTAGGAGCCCTGCTATGAACACCACGTCACCCACAATGCATCAGTCTAAACAGACACACTGCCGAGACTCGCGTGCGCACAGGGGGAGCACAGAGAGATGACGATTTCTACAAATAAAAACTGAACGAAATTCTGGTGCACTGCAGGAACGATATGACATGACGAAGTACAAATGTGAAAGAGCATGGATGGTCTTCTACCTAACCAACGCCTGGACTCATAGTCACCGTGGTTGCACAAGAACAATCTTTAAACAGTAGATAGCACACACATCTACACATCCCCAGCACACACACACACACACACACACACACACACACACAGCAAGACATTTACATGTAATACACATTAAAAACGTATGTCCATTGAACAGCAAGACGTGTCCCATTTAGTGCCTTTAAACACTAGTCATGACAACTGCTTGAGTTCCTGCACCTCTTATACAATATTGTTTGAAAAGTATTGTGTTCCTACACCTAAATATAAACAGTACTGGCACCCGAAATGAGTACCGGCACCTATTTCAGTCCAAGTCAAGCACTGTCAACCATACACAACTGTAATAACACTGCAGGGTAAAGCATAATAACCTGACAACAGAGGGTGCCCATTGTTCAACAGCACCTCCACAGAGACTTCAATGACACCACAAGTTCACCTGCACCATGAATGCTGTCACTGCCAGAGCACACAGCAGCAAACCCAAGGAGTCATTCACAGTACAAGGTGAAAACAGCCGAGGCTCAGGGTGAAGTGCTCCTTGGCTACAGATCTAGGATCATCTTACCATCCCCCAATCCTAAACTTAACCATTAGTGGGGGGATGCCAAACTGACCCAAGATCAGCATCTAGGGGCAACTTCACCCTTTACCTCTTGTGGTTATCACACGTCAGAGTTATACTTAAACTAAACCTTTAATAGTGAGAGTTTTGCAATAGTGATGGCTGGTCGACGAATCGCCGTCTCCTTGATGATTCGTTGAGAGCCCCGAGACAAAAGTACAAAGGTATTTTATAGCCAAGATACACCCCTTCAACCTACACGACGAACAACAGATACATATAATGGGTCACAAGGTTAAGATTTGTATGAAAGATACCTATAATACATAGCAGACAGTATCTGTAGTGTCAACAGTTTTCATTGTATCACCAGTGTCTGGCCCTCCGACTCCAAACTGGAGCCAACTCTCCCTGGTATGGTATAGTACAGAAACATTAAGTCATGCTCTGGAATGCTCTTTAGGTTTTATCACCCAAAATACATTGTAAATCTCCTGTCAGTGTTATCTCCCAGAGGCCCATCCTCAGTAGAACACACACACACACACACACACAATAGTTAAGAATACCCTATTCTGTTGAATAAAACAACCATGATGCAATAAAAGTACTGTAACATAATCTTGAAATTTTGCAACCATACTCTCCAGAGCACAAGAGTGGGTCAAAGGTAATGCAAGGGGGTCCGGAGGTCATGGTGTTCATTTGAGTCAGGAGTAATGCTGACGTATGTACTCACCAGGTCATGGTTGGTGGAGTTGGAGTCATCCTGAGGGAAGGGGATGTACACAGCTAAGGCCATACAGTTGGCAAAAATAGCTATTAATATAAAGATATCAAATGGCCTGGAAGACAAGGTTAAGGGAAAATCATTGAAGCGGGGGATCACATGAATATATTCACCGTGTCAACATTTGACTATTTCCTGTTCAAACTAATAATCATCAAACACAGACAGAGTTCAAGCCAAAGACATCGGAAGTTGCGAGAGTCAGAAAAAAGTCATAATGGCATTCAATATGCAACTTGGCAATTCAGGGCCAATCTAAATAACATGAGATAATGTACAGAGTTATCACAGTATTCTGATGACTGTGTCTTCTGGAGCAGCAGAGTCCCAGCAGAGGCTCACGCAGCTGTGTCGTGTCACTGAGTCACCCTCGCCCCACCAGTATTTTAAGATTTGGGACATGGTGACTTTCACTGCGCCTTAGGAGGCAGCAAAAAAACAACTTTTTTTTCACCTCCAGTTGACTATTCTCTCGCATGCACCGCTGAAAAAACACAAAGTCTAGAATGATTCACACATCGCTGGCTATAGCTGTCAAATAATCTGTCTTTCCCTGCAGTAGGCTACCTACGCTAGAATGAACTGATTAAAAGTAAACATAGACTTGCTGTTTCACTTTCATATTCTTGTGTTGGGTAGTGAGTCACACTCTGCAGTGAGATTAACATAAAGGGGTGTCTCTTGTCTAGTTGTACTGGACTGTGAGGGGAAATGGAGATGGGATACAGCCACTGCACATGGCTAAGCTAAAGCTAGTCAGCTAAAGCTAGAGTTAGCTAAAGCTAGAGTCAGCTAAAGCTAGAGTCCGCTAAAGCTAGAGTCCGCTAAAGCTTGAGTCCGCTAAAGCTAGTCAGCTAAAGCTAGAGTCAGCTAAAGCTAGTCAGCTAAAGCTAGAGTCAGCTAAAGCTAGTCAGCTAAAGCTAGAGTCAGCTAAACTAGTCAGCTAAAGCTAGAGTCAGCTAAAGCTAGTCAAAGCTGGTCAGCTTAAGCTAGAGTCAGCTAAAGCGAGTCAGCTAAAGCTAGGCATTGGCTAGGTGCAACTCAAGATTTAGCCAACTGTACGGTTCAGACAAAGGTAAATCATGAATTGGTGCATGGGCGGCAATCCACCTGATGGCCCTGAATGAACCCTAACTGAGCCCGTGATTGTTCTTCTCATGCACTGACCTACACATCACACACACACTGCAACACACACTAAAGTACTAGGTATAGATTATCAACATCCAGGGTCACACAGACACACACACACACACACACACACACACTCTGGTCCGTTGTGAAGGATACTTCCACTCTACCAGGCTGATGCAGGCTCTTCGTATGGGATTGTTGAGTTTGAGGCAGAACAGGGCCCTGGCTGGCCTGGTGTTGGCGTTGCTCCCCTGCTTCTTGCTTTTGGCGTACTGCGCCCGCTTCTTCTGTGCCAATGCGCCCACCGGGACAGTCGGCACTGGGACCGGGGCAGCCGGAGGGGCGGCTACCGGACTGGGCACCGGCGGGGCAACTGGGGTTGCAGCCGGGGCCGCAGGGGCGTTGGCTGGCCCGTTGGCACTCATGGTGTGGGCGTGGCTCTGTGGGGCGTGTCCAGCAGCATGGATCTGCCAGGAGAGAGGGCGGGGCTAAATGAGGGGCACAGGGCGGTCTGACCAATGGGCTGGCACGTCACCAGAGGGAGGGACTCTGGTGCTGCTGGCATAATTTGCCTCTGTGAAAGAGAGTACAGGAGAGAGAATGGTTACCAATCCATATGTTTATATAGAAAACTGATAATTGATCATCACTACTAAAATCATCAGTAGAAGGTTACTATGGTGACTTTATCACATGGAAACTAGTAAAGGTAAACAAATAAGCAATTAGCGCTGATAGTAGAGTTTCCAATTTAGCACCAAGGACAGCGATGATTGAAATACCTACAATCTCGCATTCAGAACCACAAGACCATGAACAGCAGCCATCTCAGGTAAAGCTGTGTCAATGGCTAAGAATCGCTTGAAGATAAATAGGCTACAGGAAGACCTACACAGGAAGCAGCATACCCAGCAAGAAGCCTGAATCACAAACTCTGTGGAATCTGGGTTTGTTGTGATCATGACCAAGGCATTTCTAGGGTCAGTGAGATGTGTTTCACACATCATTTCCCAAGAAGAGGGCGGGTCTGGGCTCCGCGTGCACCCCGAAGGAGACACCCCATGATAACATCCGGTGTATTGGAGGGGGGGGGGTCCTATGTAGTCCCGCTTTGTGGCATTTTGCGAAGCCTCTATGTTATACTGACTGCACTATATGTTAGTCTGCATGTAGATATGGTTGTCCTTGTTCGATAGAGCCATTGGAGGTCTTTCAGCAATGTTCCTATCGGCGGATTCAATTATAAATGTATAAGGTGACACATTCTTCCCAGTCTCTGAAAGGCTACAACTCGATATGGGGCAGTGGTTCCTGCTCTGGCCCCTTCCCTACAACACAAGTCCGATTGGGCAAAACTGAAAGAACTGACCAGACCACAATGGTGAAAAAAAAAGTGATTCCTCTCATCAACACGAATTTGACAATGGAGAATTTTGACACGTTCTCTTAGCTAGCTACATGGTGACATTCAACCGTACATTTCAACCGGAATCAACTATGGGACCTTATACAGACAGGTGTGTGACTTTCCAAATCATGCCCAATCAATTGAATTTACCACAGGTGGACTCCAATCAAGTTGTAGAAAAATATCAAGGATGATCAATGGAAATAGGATGCACCTGACCTCAATTTCGAGTCTCATAGCAAAGGGTCTGAATACTTATGTAATTAAGGTATTAGGTTTTTATTTTTATTTTTTTATTTTTTTATAATATTATATTTTTTATATATAATTTTTTACCTGTTTTTGCTTTGTCATTATCGGGTATTGTGTGTAGATTGATGAGGGGAAAATGTTTATTTTATCAATTTTAGAATAAGCTGTAACGTAACAAAATGTGGAAAAAACCTTAGGCTTTTCCCGAAAGTAGGCTATAAGATAATGAATTGTCAAGGAAAGTATGAAGGGGACTGCTATGCTATAGTAGGAAGGCGAAATTGACAGTCATCAAAAAAGAACCAATTACACGCAATTTTAACTTTACCTTTATTTAACCAGGCAAGTCAGTTAAGAACAAATTCTTATTTTCAATGACGGCCTAGGAACAATATGTCCATAGCCTATATGTCCATAGCCTATTTATCAGAGATGCTGATTATCGAGAGGGAGAGTGTTGCAAAGATGTTTCAAATACTGTGAGGAACTATTATAATTTGAATGGATGTGAAAATAAAAAATAAATGTTTAAAAAAATCTGTACTTCGTTGACTTGTGAGGTGAAGAAAAAATGACTGAGAAGCCCAGCTGGGCACTTTCCTACATTTGACATTTGAAATTTGCGAGAAGCAGGCCAGGTACTTCTATGGGTGCTCAGGCAACATGAACAGGACAGAGAACCCAGTATAGTATGTTTAGCTGTAGGTTGCATACTTCTAGTTCTGCCTGGTTCAGCTTAGTTCTCTTATTCCGGTGCTCTACAATGAGAACTATGCCAAAGCAGGCAGGAATAGAGGTATGCAACCTATAGAAATGAAGGAGAACATATTCTGTAGGAATATTCTCTCCTCCTACACATATTATTATCGTGTTATTATAGTAGCGCTATAATAACACATGTAGTGGTCCCGTCCGTGGTAGGGAACTGGCATTAGACGGTTAGTTATGTGAATCAGACAATGAATCAAAACATTTTATTACAGTTTGTGATAAAATGGTAGTTGTTCAAGGAGAGACCTTTCCCTATACAAAAATGAATCCAAATTTAGAAATACAAAAGGCATTTATTTATACATACAAACTGTATCAGTTAGTGTCACTTCGACAATCCAACATTTGCCACTGCCAGAGTAGGATTTTAGGAAATTCAGTCTAGTTTTGACAGGGTAATGGAGTGACATCAAACTAAGGTGTGCCTGTCCGTTTGACTGTGTGATGAGGTTAGACATGATAGCTTCGTGTGTTTTGATGTGGTATAGCAGAGTCACCCCAATTACAACACCGTTGCAGGCAAGAAGAGAGAGAAGGCTGTACTGTAAAACTGAATGTCAGTGGTAGACAGTGGTAGCTTATGTCAATGGAAATTCATTGGCTGGGTGGCATGGTGGGCTGGGGAAGATCAGACTTTGTGCTTGAAGCGAATGTCCCATCTGCTGTCTACGGCCATCTGGATAAGACTCCGCCGGAAGTGATGAGTACAGGGTTCGTAGACCTTCTTAAAACCATCCACTGCTTGGACCCCTTGCAGAAGATCTGCTTGTACTGCACGTCTCCTGGAAAGACACGGTTGTGGTGTCAGCATTTAGACTCGGTTGATGAAGGGATGTAGGGCATCACACCTTTGTTGGTAAAGGTGTCAACAGATGGGTCCTAAGTGATTATAGACAGGCTAGTGTATTGTTTAGGGACAATGACGCATCCCTCGTGCCTGTGGATCCAAAAGGCACTCACTTTATGTATATACGTTGGGTATATTTCAACAGGGGACTGTGGAACGTCTCCAGAAAACCTGCATTTTACAAAGAGAAAAAGTGTAGACTAAATAACATGGTAACATGGTCTGGAACGTACTCTGTCTGGTCCTCTAACCTCCTGTGAACCCCGTAACACAAACAAATGCATACAAACACTACACAAATTCATGTTGTAATGAATGAAATTATCTTTGGTGTCGTAAAACAATCCTCGGTGTCACGCCCTGGTCAAAGTATTTTGTGTTTATCTTTATGTATTTGGTCAGGCCAGGGTGTGGCATGGGGTTTTTGTAATTGTGGTGTGTTTGTCTTGGGGTTTTGGTGGTGGTATTGGGATTGTGGCTTAGTGGGTTATCTAGCAAAGTCTATGGCTGTCTGGAGTGGTTCTCAATCAGAGGCAGATGCTTATCGTTGTCTCTGATTGGGAACCATATTTAGGCAGCCATATTCTTTGAGTTTGTCGTGGGTGATTGTCCTTAGTGTCCTATGTGTACTCTCGGTTAGTTTGCACTAGATAGGCTGTTTCGGTTTCGATTACGTTTATTGTTTTGTGTAGTGTTCGTGTTTCTTCGTTTGATTAAACATGAATCTAAATCGACATGCTGCAGTTTGGTCCGACTCTCCTTCATCACCACTAGAAAACCGTAACAGAATCACCCACCACCAACGGACCAAGCAGCGTGTTAACAGGCAGGAGCCACAGGAGAGGCAACAGAGGCAGCAGCAGCAGGACCAGCAGCAGCTGCAGTGGGAGAGGCTGCACCACCTGGAGAAATGGACATGGGAGGAAGAACTGGATGGTAAAGGACCCTGGGATCAGCCTGGAGAATATCGCCGCCCCAAGGAAGAACTGGAGGTGGCGAAAGCTGAGAGGCGCAGATATGAGGAGGCAGCACGGCGTAGCGGATGGAAGCCTGAGAATCAGCCCCAAAATTTCTTGGGGGGCTCAGGGAGAGTGTGGCAGAGTCAGGAGTCAGATCTGAGCCAACTCTCCCTGTTTATCATGAGGAGCCGAGGAGGAGACCAGAACCAGAGCCGGTGTTGGAGGTGAGCGAAACAGAGACTGTGAAGGAGTTAATGGGGAAATTGGAGGAGAGAGAAATGAGGGAGTTGCTGTGTTGGTGCTTTTTGCATGGAATTCGCCCGACGGAACGTGTTGGGGATTTGATGGCACCTGGGTTAGCGCTCCATACTCTTCCTGAGGTGCGTGTTAGTCGGCTGGTGAAGTTAGTGCCAGCCTCACGCACCAGGCCTCCTGTGCACATCCCTAGCCTTGCACGTCCTGTGCCAACACTGCTCTCAAGATCTCCAGTACGCCTTCACGGTCTAGCCCATCCTGTGCCACCTTCACACTCCAGTCCTCCGGTAGCAGCTCCCCGCACCAGGCTTCCTGTGCGTGTCCTCGATCCCGTACCACCAGTTCCAGCACCACGCACCAGGCCTTCAGTGTGCCTCGCTGCTGCAGCCAGTCTCCTGCGCTGCTGGAGTCTCCCGCCTGTTTAGCGCAGCCAGAGCCTTTCTCCTCTACAGCGCTGCCGGAGCCTCCCGCCTGTTCAGCGCAGCCAGAGCCTTCCTCCTCTACAGCGCTGCCGGAGTCTCCCGCCTGTTCAGCGCAGCCAGAGCCTTCCTCCGACACAGCGCTGCAGGAGTCTCCCGCCTGTTCAGCGCAGCCAGAGCTGCCAGTCTGCATGAAGCAGCCAGAGCTGTCAGTCTGCATGAAGCAGCCAGTCTACATGAAGCAGCCCGAGCTGCCAGTCTGCATGAAGCAGCCAGTCTACATGGAGCAGCCTGAGCTGTCAGTCTGCATGAAGCAGCCAGAGCTGTCAGTCTGCATAGAGCAGCCAGTCTGCATGGAGCTGCCAGTCTGCATGGAGCTGCCAGTCTGCATGGAGCTGCCAGTCTGCAAGGAGCTGCCAGTCTGCAAGGAGCTGCCAGTCTGCAAGGAGCTGCCAGTCTGCAAGGAGCTGCCAGTCTGCACGGAGCTGTCAGTCTGCAAGGAGCTGTCAGTCTGCAAGGAGCTGTCAGTCTGCAAGGAGCTGTCAGTCTGCAAGGAGCTGTCAGTCTGTAAGGAGCTGCCAGTCAGCACGGAGCCGCCAGAGCGGTCAGTCTGTAAGAAGCCGCCAGAGCTGTCAGCCTATATGGAGCAGCTAGTGCCGCCAGTCTGCCCAGCACCGCCAGTGCCCCCAGTCTGCCCAGTGTCGCCAGTCTGCCCAGCGTCGTCAGTCTGCCCAGCGTCGCCAGTCTGCCCAGCATCGCCAGTCGGCCCAGCACCGCCAGTCTGCCCAGCACCGCCAGTCTGCCCAGCGTCGTCAGTCTGCCCAGCGTCGTCAGTCTGCCCAGCGTCGCCAGTCTGCCCAGCACCGCCAGTCTGCCCAGCGCCGCCAGTCTGCCCAGCGCCGCCAGTCTGCCCAGCGCCGCCAGTCTGCCCAGCGCCGCCAGTCTGCCCAGCGCCGCCAGTCTGCCCAGCCAGTCTGCCCAGCGCCGCCAGATCTGCCAGTCAACCAGACTCTTCCAGATCTGCCAGTCAACCAGACTCTTCCAGATCTGCCAGTCAATCAGACTCTTCCAGATCCGCCAGTCAGCCGGGATCTGCCAGAACTGCCAGTCAACCAGGATCCGCCAGTCGACCAGGATCCGCCAGTCGGCCATGATCCGCCAGTCGGCCAGGATCCGCCAGAACTGCCAGTCGGCCAGGATCCGCCAGTCTGCCAGGATCCGCCAGTCTGCCAGGATCAGTTAGAGCCATTCAGCCAGGATCCGCCATTCAGCCAGGATCCGCCAGTCAGCCAGGATCCGCCAGTCAGCCAGGATCCGCCAGTCTGCCAGGATCCACCAGAAGTGCCAGTCAGCCAGGATCCGCCAGTCTGCCAGGATCCGCCAGTCTGCCAGGATCCGCCAGTCAGCCAGGATCCGCCAGAACTGCCAGTCTGCCAGGATCCGCCAGTCTGCCAGGATCCGCCAGTCTGCCAGGATCCGCCAGTCTGCCAGGATCCGCCAGAACTGCCAGTCGGCCAGGATCTGCCAGTCGGCCAGGATCTGCCAGTCGGCCAGGATCTGCCAGTCGGCCAGGATCCGCCAGTCTGCCAGGATCAGTTAGATCCGCCATTCAGCCAGGATCCGCCAGTCTGCCAGGATCCGCCAGTCTGCCAGGATCCGCCAGTCTGCCAGGATCCGCCAGTCTGCCAGGATCCACCAGAAGTGCCAGTCAGCCAGGATCCGCCAGTCTGCCAGGATCCGCCAGTCTGCCAGGATCCGCCAGTCAGCCAGGATCCGCCAGAACTGCCAGTCTGCCAGGATCCGCCAGTCTGCCAGGATCCGCCAGTCTGCCAGGATCCGCCAGAACTGCCAGTCGGCCAGGATCTGCCAGTCGGCCAGGATCTGCCAGTCGGCCAGGATCAGTTAGATCCGCCATTCAGCCAGGATCCGCCAGTCTGCCAGGATCCGCCAGTCAGCCAGGATCCGCCAGAGGTGCCAGTCAGCCAGGATCTGCCGGAACCACCAGCCAGCCAGGATCTGGTAGATCCATCAACCTGCCTGAGCTTTCTATCACTCCTGAGCTTCCTCTCACTCCCGAGCTTCCTCTCACTCCCGAGCTTCCTCTCGGTCCCGAGCTTCCCCTCGGTCCCGAGCTTCCCCTCGGTCCCGAGCTACCTCAGTCCAGTGGGGCCCGTTGTTAGGTTTCCTAGGCCAAGGTTAGCGGCGAGGGTCGCCACTCA
Source organism: Oncorhynchus tshawytscha (assembly GCF_018296145.1). Taxonomy (NCBI): domain Eukaryota; kingdom Metazoa; phylum Chordata; class Actinopteri; order Salmoniformes; family Salmonidae; genus Oncorhynchus; species Oncorhynchus tshawytscha. Next base: position 45,834,517 of record NC_056430.1, read on the forward strand.
AGGGACACTAAGGAGGTGGACTAAGACAATTATGGAGTGGGGTCCACGTCCAGCACCAGAGCCGCCACCGCGGAGAGATGCCCACCCAGACCCTCCCCTACAGGTTTAGGTTGTGCGTTCGGGAGTCCGCACCTTAGGGGGGTTCTGTCACGCCCTGGTCAAAGTATTTTGTGTTTATCTTTATGTATTTGGTCAGGCCAGGGTGTGGCATGGGGTTTTTGTAATGGTGGTGTGTTTGTCTTGGGGTTTTGGTGGTGGTATTGGGATTGTGGCTTAGTGGGTTATCTAGCAAAGTCTATGGCTGTCTGGAGTGGTTCTCAATCAGAGGCAGATGCTTATCGTTGTCTCTGATTGGGAACCATATTTAGGCAGCCATATTCTTTGAGTTTGTCGTGGGTGATTGTCCTTAGTGTCCTATGTGTACTCTCGGTTAGTTTGCACTAGATAGGCTGTTTCGGTTTCGATTACGTTTATTGTTTTGTGTAGTGTTCGTGTTTCTTCGTTTGATTAAACATGAATCTAAATCGACACGCTGCAGTTTGGTCCGACTCTCCTTCATCACCACTAGAAAACCGTAACACTCGGTTCCTGCCTGTGTCTGGTTAAGAGAGGAGGAGGAGGGCCCCCTACGGAAAAACATCTGGCAGAACACCCAGAATACATTCTTTAAGTTAAGATAGAGACGGAGCCAGTCACATGTGTGAACCGATCCAATGAATCATGTTTATGTAGGTTTAGATAGCAGTATATAAAGCTCTATGTAAGGAACACACTTCAGATTGGTACTTACAGTTTAAGTCGGAAGTTTACATACACATTAGCCAACTACATTTAAACTCAGTTTTTCCACAATTCCTGACATTTAAGCCTAGTAAAAAGTCCCCGTCTAAGGTCAGTTAGGATCACCACTTTATTTTAAGAATGTGAAATGTCAGTATAATAGTAGAGAGAATGATTTATTTCAGCTTTTATTTCTTTCATCACATTCCCAGTGGATCAGAAGTTACCATACACTCAATTAGTATTTGGTAGCATTGCCTTCAAGTTGTTTAATTTTGGCCCATTCCTCCAGACAGAACTGGTGTAACTGAGTCAGGTTTGTAGGCCTCCTTGCTCGCACACACTTTTTCAGTTCCGCCCAAAAAAATTCTATAGGATTGAGGTCAGGGCTTTGTGATGGCCACTCCAATACCTTGACTTTGTTGACCTTAAGCCATTTTGCCACAACTATGGAAGTATGCTTGGGGTCATTGTCCATTTGGAAGACCCATTTGCAACCAAGCTTTAACTTCCTGACTGATGTCTTGAGATGTTGCTTCAATATATCCACATAATTGTCCCCCTCATGATGCCATCTATTTTGTGATGTGCACCAGTCCCTCCTGCAGCAAAGCATCCCCACAACATGATACTGCCACTCCCGTGCCTCACGGTTGGGATGGTGTTCTTCGGCTTGAAAGCCTCCCCCTTTTTCCTCCAAACATAACAATGTTTATTATGGCCAAACAGTTCTATTTTACTTTCTTTCATCAGACCAGAACACATTTCTCCAAAAAGTACAATCTTTGTCCCAATGTGCAGTTGCAAACCGAAGCCTGACTCTTTTATGGCGGTTTTGGAGCCGTGGCTTCTCCCTCGATGAGCGGCCTTTCAGGTTATGTCGAAATAGGATTTAGTATGGTCAGGGCGTGAGTTGGGGTGGGCAGTCTATGTTTGTCTTTCTATGTCAGCCAGGGGCTGCCAGAGCCGTCAGTCAGCCAGGATCTGCCAGAGCCGTCAGTCAGCTAGGCGATGCCAGAATCACCCTTTACTCCGGAGCTGCCGGAGTCTCCCACCTGTCCGGCGCTGCCGGAGGCGTCCTTCACTCCAGTGCTGCCGGAGTCTCCCGCCTGTCCGGCGCTGCCGGAGTCTCCCGCCTATTCGGGACCCATTTCTAGGGTCCCCAGTCCAAGGTCGGTGGCGAGGGTCGCCGCTTTAAAGAGGCCACGGAGGCGGGCGAAGAGGCGCACTAGAACTATGGTGAAGTGGGGTCCATGTCCCGCGCCAGAACCGCCACCGCGGACAGACGCCCACCCAGACCCTCCCCTATAGGTTCAGGTTTTGCGGCCGGCATCCGCACCTTTGTGGAGGGGGGGTACTGTCACGTTCTGACCTTTATTTCCTTTGTTGTGTCTTTATTTAGTATGGTCAGGGCGGGAGTTGGGGTGGGCAGTCTATGTTTGTGTTTCTATGTTTTTTCTATTTCTGTGTTTGGCCTGATATGGTTCTCAATCAGAGGCAGCTGTTTATCGTTGTCCCTGATTGAGAACCATATTAAGGTAGCCTGGGTTTCACTGTTGGTTTGTGGGTGTTTGTTTCCGTGTCTGTGTTTTTCACCACATGGTACTGTTTCGGTTTTGTTATTTCACGTTTTCGTTTATTGTTTTTGTATTTTATAGTGTTCAGTGCTTTAGTTATTAAAATCGTCGTGAACACTTACCACGCCGCATCTTGGTCCAATCCTTACTCCTCTTCAGACGAAGAGGAGGAAATCTGCGTGGTCCTATGGTGTTTATACTTGCGTACTATTGTTTGTACAGATGAATGTGGTACCTTCAGGCATTTGGAAATTGCTCCCAAGGATGAAGCAGACTTGTGGAGGTCTACAGTTTTTTTTTCTGAGGTCTTGGCTGATTTCTTTTGATTTTCCCATGATGTCAAGCAAAGGGGTACTGAGTTTGAAGGTAGGTTTTCAAATACATCCACAGGTACACCTCAAATTGACTCAATTTTTTTTTAAATTGCCGCACCAAGATTTACATGCTAAAATCGCCCCTGCTACTTTGTAGTTAACATACATTGAGAAGGTTTTTGGGAAAGCCTTTCCATCTACCAGAAGATGGTTGTCATTAGCATCATCTCTAACGGCTACATATGGCAGACAAAGGCGCACACACAGCAAGGGGCATTTCCACACTGTTGACTCTTCAGAAAGTTGAAAAAAATAGGAATCACTTATGCATTTTGTCTTATCATCATCTTGGGGGAATAAAATAATGATCTAATAAATTCAATACATTTAGTTGATTTCCTACTTTTCAATACACTTCTACTGGGAAGCCAACATTTTCCCAAACTGGAGATTTAAACAATGATGTTGGATCCTCCAATTCTGGTTTATCCACCCCACCACTGCCATCGAAAATAACTAGTTTCCTTCTGCGCCTCACAAAAGGATAGTTTGAAATGTGCCAATTTAAGTTCAGAATTATGATTACAACATGTGCATAGGATCTAGTCGTTAAAACGGAATAGACTATAATGTTTTTTCAGCTCAGATTACTCAAGAGGCATACAATGCAGTGTAGGCATGGCCTACAGGCCTTTTTAAAAAATATATATATAATGTCCCTTTTTCAGGACCCTGTATTTTAAAGATAATTCGTAAAATTCCAAATAACTTCACAGATCTTCATTGTAAAGGGCTTAAACACTGTTTCCAATGCTTGTTCAATGAATCATAAACAATTAATTAATTAACATGCACCTGTGGAACGGTCGTTAAGACACTAACAGCTTACAGACGGTAGGCAGCGGCAGGTAGCCTAGTGGTTAGAGCGTTGGGCCAGTAACCGAAAGGTTGCTAGATTGAATCTCCAAGCTGACAAGGTAAAAATCTGTTATTCTGCCCCTGAACAAGGCAATTAACCTTCTGTTCCTAGCCATCATTGTAAATAAGAATGTGTTCTTAACGGATTTGCCTAATTAAATAAAGTTGAAATAAAAATTAAATTAAGGTCACAGTTATGAAAACTTAGGACACTAAAGAGGCCTTTCTACTGACTCTGAAAAACACCAAAAGAAACATGCCCAGGGTCCCTGCTCATTTGCGTGAATGGGCCTTAGGCATGCTGCAAGGATGAGGACTGCAGATGTGGCCAGGGCAATAAATTGTGATGTCCGTACTGTGAGACGCCTAAGACAGCACTACAGATAGACAGGATGGACAGCTGATCGTCCTCGTAGTGGCAGACCACTTGGAAGAGTGGGGTAACATCTCACAGCAAGAGCTGGCAAATCTGGTGCAGTCCATGAGGAGGAGATGCACTGCAGTACTTAATACAGCTGGTGGCCACAACAGATACTGACTGTTACTTTTGATTTTGACCCCTCCTTTGTTCAGGGACACATTATTCCATTTCTGTTAGTCACATGTCTGTGAAACTTGTTCAGTTTTTGTCTCAGTTGTTGAATCTTGTTATGTTCATACAAATATTTACACATGTTAAATTTGCTGAAAATAAATGAAGTTGACAGTGAGAGGACGTTTCTTTTTTTGCTGAGTTTATATATACACTCCCGTTCAAAAGTTTGGGGTCACTTAGAAATGTCCTTGTTTTTGAAAGAAAAGCAAACATTTTTGACCATTAACATAACATCAAATTGATCAGAAATGCAGTGTAGACATTGTTAATGTTGAAAATGACTATTGTAGCTTGAAACAGCTGATGTTTTATGGAATATCTACATAGGTGTACAGAGGCCCATTATCAGCAACCATCACTCATGTGTTCCAATGGCACGTTGTGTTAGCTAATGCAAGTTGATCATTTTAAAAGGCTAACTGATCATTAGAAAACCCTTTTGCAATTATGTTGTGCTAAATAACTGTTGTGCTCATTAAACAAGCAATAAAAATGGCCTTCTTTAGACTAGTTGGGTATCTGGAGTAGAGGTCGACCGATTAATCGGAATGGCCGATTAATTAGGGCCGATATCAAGTTCTCATTGATGTATTATATTAAGTTAAAATAAGTGTTCATTCAGTATTGTTGTAATTGTCATTATTACAAAGACACTTTAAAAATCGTCCAATTAATCAGTATCGGCTTTTTTTGCCCTCCAATAATCGGTATCGGCGTTGAAATATCATAATCGGTCGACCTCTAATCTGGAGCATCAGCATTTGTGGGTTCGATTAAAGGCTCAAAATGGCTAGAAAAAAACGACTTTCTTCTGAAACTTGTCAGTCTATTCTTGTTCTGAGAAATGAAGGCTATTCCATGCGTGCCATTGCCAAGAAACTGAAGATCTCTACTCCCTTCACAGAAGAGTGCAAACTGGCTCTAACCAGAATAGAAAGAGGAGTAGGAGACCCCGGTGCACAACTGAGCAAGGGGACAAGTACATTAGAGTGTCTAGTTTGAGAAACAGACCTCTCACAAGTCCTCAACTGGCAGCTTCGTTAAATAGTACCCGCAAAACACCAGTCTCAATGTCAACAGTGAAGAGGCGACTTCGGGATGCTGGCCTTCTAGGCAGAGATGCAAAGAAAAAAGCCATATCTCAGACTGGCCAATAAAAAGAAAAGATTAAGATGGGAAAAATAACACAGACACTGGACAGAGGAATATACAGTATTTGTATGTTTTCATGCCGGTTCACAGTGCACACCAAACCAAGGTTTCTACAGGTGAAATGAAAATGTGCTCGTTCTAGCTTGTGGAGAGACATTTTTTGTCTCATAATAATGTTGTTGATATAGTAATGACTATATACAGTGGCAGAGCTATGGTGAAATGTCCTTTTCAAAATGGTTAATAACTTGACACACTCAACAGCTACCCCAACCAGAACCTCTATACTCCACACTAACCAAGAGGCCTCATGCCACTAATCTTAAAAAAGCCATTGACATTCTGTAACAAACTCAAACCTAACTCTTATCGAAATGATTGGTACTGTTTTATGCGACATAGGTTAGTCACTCATGATGCATTGCATAGCCGTATGCTTTTTGTTAGTCTTCTTCATCTCATTTCTCTTGATTCAAGAGTCAGTCGGCCTCCTCTGTCTTCCAGTGTTGAAAGACATGCATGTGTCAGTGCAAGTTATGGAATGTTGTCACTGTCACCACCATGCAGGGGGTCATGAGATGATCTCACTCCTTCAGCCCACCAACAGTATACAGTCACACGGGTATAGTAACACTATAATAACACATTAACAGCAGAGTAGTACTAGTAACATTGTAATCACATAGTAACAACTGAATAATTCTATCCAACAAGACCAATAATTCAATCTACCTTCTTTATAATCTAACTACACAAGGTAAGAGTGGGTAATCGTTCAAATAACAGTGTCGGCAAACAGGGCATAGTAGGCTATAGGCTGGATATTCTGCTGAGTCTCATGATTGGAAAATGAGGAGAGAGAACACCCCCTCCCTCAAAAAGGAAAAGTGCACCGATAACATTTTTTTGGGAACCAGCAAAGAGTTGAGTGAAAAAAAAGAGTGGTTAAAAACGAAACGCACAGGCAATGCTAATATAAATATAAAGCATCTCTAAAGTACTATTGTTGCATTATAACGATGCAAAGTTAAAGCATTGGTCTATCAAAAATAATGTAAGCAAGGCTCTATGATTAAGGGCACAAGACTAGGATATGTGGCTGGGTGATGGACCCGACCATTGCCATCACAACAAAGAGGGGACACAACCATGTAAACAAGACGAAATGATTCACCGAAAAATGCTGCAACATGTATTAAAATATCACCGCATATGACATGCTTCCCGAGCCAAAAACAACAAGGATAAGCTGCATGAATTCAAAGCTGTTACTAACACAACTTGGTCAAATCAGTTGTATAAGTCCTTGAAGTACGAGTGCTAGGCCCCGCAGAGAAAACAAGAAGCTGAAAAAGGTCACATTGCCTGAATATTCCAAAGAGCGTATAACATTTCTCAAATTCCGTGTATAATAAGGATAGAACGTTGCAATCATCTTTAGCACTGAATATGAACACATTAATCCTGAAAGCACCAACCATTAGCCTAGTGTTGTCATCAGAGGCTTCTGTTTCATTTGCTGTCCATATGGAACAGTAGCCTATGCAGAATGCATCCAAACGACAGCGCATGTGAGATGATTCATGTCCAGTAACATCGATAGAAATCGACACCCGGCGCATTATAACGTGATGTAAATAGCGACTGGCATTCCCACGAGCGATTCGCGACACATGAACAATAGGCCTACCCTTCACCAAACGTGGTCGTATTTCTCCTTGAACACATTTAGGTATATCGTCAAAATCCCTAAAAACGGTGTAAAATGACAGTCCCGCTCCAGGCGCTCATTGCGAAAATGGAGCAATGCATGACAGTCAGATGGTCCTGGCGTTCCTCGGGAGAAACATCTGGCGTTATTGCTAGGTTACAATGGGTTACAAAGCCCACTGATGGTATTTCGGCTCCGGTCCAGGGATACAAGGTCTATGGCTTTTTGCCCGGCGTTTATCCCCCGCGACGAATTCGGAGAAGGGATAGGCTACAACGCAGCCACCGAACTTCAGTCCAAATGACAAGCATATCTGTCTCGTTCACTGGGCTATTGTCATGATAAATGATAAATAGTCTCTACGCAAAGCTATTCTGAGATATCCTCAACATAATAGCAGGCAATATGAAGGACAAACTTGGCAACACGGTTTGTAAAAACGAAATGGACACGGTCACTGAGCTATATTGTTCTGGTATGGAAATAATGAAAACAGACATGACTAAACCATTACAAATCCGGCCTCCCTGAGCTAACATGCTAACTTCAGACCCGATTCCATGCCAATAAAACGTACCTTTTCTGAAGACTTATTATTCGGCAGATACCTCAGCGTTATCCACTCGGTAGGGAAAGTCCAGTGCTTTAACGCAAGTCCAGTCTCAAACGGCGAGTTATAATTCATTAGCTTGGGGGCAGGGGCATTAATGAAGCCCTTCCATGTTGATCGTGGAAAGCATGAGACAGGAGAGTGTATGCGGGGGAGAACAGAGCATCCTCGTCCGCTATGCAGCGCTGCTTATCGCCACTGCGTGAGTGAACAGTGAAATGAGCACATCAGAATCAGAGCTCGCTTCCTTCTGGCTCTGTGTCCCTCCTGATCGTGCACACGCGTCTCTTCATTTACACCGCACGCAAAAAGTCACCAACACGAAAGGGCCACAGTGACTATATAGTCTAGGTCTACTAAATAGGTCTAGCCTACTTTTAATTGATTTTAATGAACAACCTCAACATTAAATTCCACCTCAATTTGGGAGGCTAATGGTAAATGCAACTGACACATTATTAACAGTAGTCCTCTAATTTCATTGCCTTGATTAACTTGGAAATATGAAAACTGAAGGTCCATGATGATAAATTATATACATTTTTTTTTTGCAATTACAGACTGTCTTTGTAGTAGCAGTAAAAAAAAGCGCTCATATTCAATCCATGAATGAAAAATGATCAATTCTAGTTGACATGGTCCGAGTGGAAGCCCAGCCATATTGTGGATGGCCCGCAAATGTTGTCCCGCATCTGCCTCAAACGGATGGTGTAGAATTTGATCGAGCTTTAGTGTCTGTCATTTAAAGTAAATCTGCTGCAGCAGCCAGTAGAGAGAATTAAGTTGACAAGTGTTGAAAGCAGCGGCTATTTTTGCATGTAAATATTAGTGGGCCAACAAACAAAAAAACAGTGGGATGCGTGCCAGCAAAGACCCTACACAACACAACACTAAACAATACATGAGTTGCACTATAACGGTGACAAACGGTGAACACAAACTGTTAGGGCCTATACATAAAGCTGTCACAACAGCATTCCCAACATCTTACCACTGCTACACCTGGCTATCAGCGGAGCCTTTTCTGGCAACAAAACAGTTAATTCAGACTCATTTACTGCCTAAAAAATTTTTCGGTAATTCATTTACTGCCTAAAAAAAATAAATCGGTAATTTCGATTAAGGCATTAATGAGTGAGCGAATACATAGTCAATATAACAATTTGTTCAGCACTTTTGAAATGTACAGACAGAATTCAGAACACGGGCCGTTCTTACAGTGTTCTCCCTGTACATATTAGACCCGTAGGATAAATACATGGGGCATATAAAAGCAGACAATGAAAGCCCTTACAATATTCGAAGATTACATTTTTCTAAAACAGGTTATAGGCTACATGTGCACCACCAAGTCAGAACAGTAGGCGAAATTAATAGGTGAAAATAGACCAAATTATTAGGATGATGCACATTGAACGCCATTTGGGACTTTGCGGGTCAAAAAAATATACACCTCATATAACGCTATTTGACGCGTTAAATAAGCTTTTAATTTGACGTGTCAAATAACACAATTCTATTATAGAATGTTGTGTGTGTTGAATTTGCACGGTCAAGCCAAGCGCCACCACCACGAGTAGCATGTCAAAGCTTAACAAACAAAAGTTTGGAAACAAGCACACACCGGCCATGAACGATCTGTTTAGAATACTACGTTGGTGAAAATAGACCAAATTATTAGTGTGAGACACGTGCCCTATTAACAGCATACTACACAACATACACTTAGTATTACTTTCATAGCTACAGTATACATAACTCCCTTGTATATTACATCATTTATGCAGCAGCATACAAGACATTTTTGGACTCACCTTGTGAAGGTGGCGCGGTGGTCCTTTGTGGGCAAATTTTGTCATCAAACTTTGTCATCAAAGTCTGGCATTCTCTGGATTTATGGTGGGAACTCGGAAGAAAGAAAAACACAGCCACTCCATTGAATAGCAGGCTAACGTTATTGGTTGCTTTGCAATGCTTACAGTTAGGCACTGATTCCTTCCAAACCACGCATTGTTGAATTTGCAATTTTCAACTTGTTGTGTAATCTTTATGTCCAATGGCCGATGAGCACAGATACATTTTATCTATAATTTCTCTTCATTATTTCTCTTCATATGACAAGGATTAAAAAAGATTTGCCCGTAGATTGTCGACTTGATTCATTATAATGACTGCTAGCTAAGACTTTGAAAGTAAGATTTTGACATGATCAGTCCATTCAAAGCTACTGTACATATAACGTGATTTTACGTAGTTTTATCTGTCGCCAATGACCTTGAGCCTTCGTGGAAGGGCACTTGTAATATAACTATATGGCAGGATCCAAAGGGCTGAAATTTTGGATGTCTACCCTTACTAAGGACTTAAACTTGGCGATGACGTACTGTCCCCATGAGACACAGAACACTGAGCCAATCACGGCGCAAAGCTTCTATTTTCTGCTGGCTCGCCCCACCACCAAAGAAAGCACTGAGCTAGGCTGAAATACCAGAATTTTGGAGCTGCCTTACTCATGAAAACAACAAAAAAGACCATGTGTGTATGCAGCTTTATTAACTGAATGATATATTTAAATTTTTTTTACATTGTTTGCAAACTTATATGTGACAAGTATTAATGCTAAAAAAATAAGCAAAACAGGCAAGGCCCCCCCCCCCAAAAAAAAAAATATATATGTGTATGTATAGACAATTATATATTTATTTATTTATTTTTGCAAAACAATGTGTGGCTCAAAATGAATGATGGGTTGCCACTTGTTGAAAGTTAAAGTGGACTCAACCAGGACGCACACTGCATTAATGAAGCAACCCGTGCCATGAACCCGAGCAATAGTAATAGAGTCTTTTTGTAGGCACTAACTCTGCGGTGGTTCATTAGACAAAGCATATGGGGAAATGAATGGAGTTTTTGAAAGGTTTTTGGATAAATACCCCAAATAAGGTCTGTGGTAAACACAGCCTTAGGAGATCTTATACATTTTGTTCTATGAGATAATCTTCATCAGAGAACGTCACTGTTCATTTTTATACCATTTATTTGATTTTAAAAAGCACATAAAGCACATAGAGGCTTCATAATTCATAACGGTAATCTTAAATGACTGATATTATCTCATAGAACCACACGTATAAGATAACCTAAATCTGTGTTATCCTCAGACCTTATTTTCGGGGGTTAATCCCCAAACCCTTTTCTTTCCATCAGTCATTTCTGCCATAGGAATGGCTGAAGGAACCAGCGGTAACTCATTTCTGGGTTTTAGGACTAAAAGCTGGTGATCGTGATTGAGTTTGGACTGGGAATTCAATCAACTCTCCTTGGTATTTGGTGAAATGTCTATTGTCAGACCAGTAATGAGGAAATGATACAAGTAACCCAGACCCCTACACCACCCTGTTTCGGAATGTATAAGAAAATAACTATCTCACTTTGTCATGCTAGACAGGAAAGAGAAGCATATCAAGCTCTCTAATACCTTCACTTTAGGGAAGGGTCAAGTCCCAAACGTTTCGAGCCTTTCTGACACCAGAGGTGTGTTCACCAGGAACCAAAGGGGAGCAAACAAGTAAAAACAGGCAGGGACTACCTGAACTTGTCCAACAAAAAAACAGTTACTTTTTACATATTGCAAAATGTTTTGCTAAGGTGTGCACCAATGAATATCCTCCTTCTCTGTCTGACACACTCAACACTGACTCATCTTAATGAATGAACGCCTAGTTGCATGTTCACTGCGCATGTTATGGAGATGTTAGAAACAGAAAGAAAGAAAATAATGTTGCTCTATTGTTCCCTTTAAAGGGTGATTGCACTTCCTGATTTGGCCTCGTTTTAGATTCTGTTCATTAAGAAATGCTAGAGGTCATGACTGAATTCAAATGTGAGTTTCAGATGTGGTTTGATGTGGGTGTCTCCACTTCCTGCCTGACTGACGTGCCTAAAGTAAACTGCTTGTTACTCGGGCTCAGAAGCCAGGATATGCATATAATTGGTACCATTGGATAGAGAACAAATTGAAGTTTGTAGAAATGTTAAAATAATATATGAGGCTATAACACAAATGATATGGCAGGAGAAAATCCAAAGAAAAACCAACCAGAATTATTACAATGGAAAGCTATATGCAATTCCAGCTCCAAGATTGCAATTCCTATGGCTTCCACTAGATGTCAACAGTCTTTGTTCAAGGTTTCAGGCTTGTTTCTTCGCAAACGAGGAAGAATTTTGAGTTTTGCTACTGGGAGTCAGAGTTGGAAATCAGTCTGTGCGCGTGTGACAAAGAGGATACGCACCTGTTAATTGTACTTTCCTATTGAACATACTTTTTCCCGTATGAAATATTATAGGTTAATTACATTTTAGGGTAATTTAGGATTGATTCGAAACGTATTTTGACTTGTTTTAACAAAGTTTAGTGGTAGCTTTTTGGATTCCTTTCTCTGCATGTTGAACGAGTGGATTACTCAAATCGATGGCGCCAACTAAACAGACTTTTTGGGATATAAAGAAGGATTTTAAAACGACCATGCATGTTGTAGCTGGGACCCTTTGGATTGCTAATCGGAGAAAGATTATCAAAAAGTAAGTGAATATTTAATCGCTATTTGTGATTTTACGAAGCCTGTGCTGGTTGAAAAATACTTTGATGTGGGGCGGCATCCTCAAACAATCGCATGGCATGCTTTCACTGTAAAGCCTATTCTAAATTGGACAATGCAGTTAGATTAACAAGAATTGAAGCGTTTAACCGATATAAGACACTTGTATGTACCTAGATGTTTAATATCCATCATTTTTATGATTATTTATTTGAATTGCGTGCCCTCCAATTTCACCGGAAGTTGTCGACAGGTATCACGCCTATCCCAGAGAGGTTAAATTATTTTGCCAATTATCTTTAACTGGCTGGTGTACAACCTTGGCAATGTTGGTTTGACTTTGGATAGCCTATCTCTGGGCCTAGATAGGGACCATCAATACATTATTAAATGGAAATTAGACAATATTTTCATGTTGCATATCTTTTACTTCTCATTAAATGCTTTCAATATTTCTTTACCACAAGCATACAATCTAATAGCAGAAATTCCCTAAACCACAGACTATGTTCCCAGAAATTAAACACCAAGACAAAAGAAACATCCACCAAGTGTTCTATGACAGTAGTTGTACACATAGTAGGGGTGCTGAGGGTGCTGCAGTACCCCCTGAAAAATCGGAATAATAATATGGTACCAATGAAAGGTTTGGACACACCTAATAATTTTTCTTATTTTATTTCACTATTTTCTACATTGTAGAATAATATTGAAGAAATCAAAACTATGAAATAACACATTTTTATTTATTTAACTTGGCAAGTCAGTTAAGAACAAATTAGTATATACAATGACAGCCTATAGTGGAACAGTAGGTTAACTGGCTTGTTCAGGGGCAGAATGACAGATTTTTCCCTTATCAGGTCAGGGATTTGATCCAGCAACCTTTTGGTTCCTGACCAAACACTCTAAACACTAGGCTACCTGCATATAGAATCATGTAGTAACCAAAAAAGTGATAAACAAATCCAAATATATTTTTTTGTTTGAGATTCTTCAAAGTAGCCACCATTTGCCTTGATGACAGCTTTGCACAATTGTGGCTTTCTCTCAACCAGCTTCATGCGGTAGTCACATGGAATGCATTTCAAATAACAAGTGTGCCTTGTTAAAAGTTCATTTGTGGAATTTCTTTCCTTCTTAATGCGTTTGAGCCAATCAGTTGTGTTGTGACAAGGTAGGGGTGGTATACAGAAGATAGCCCTATTTGGCAAAAGACCAAGTCCATATTATGGCAAGAACAGCTCAAATAAGCAAAGAGAAACAACAGTCCATCATTACTTTAAGACATGAAGGTCAGTAAATACGGAACATTTCATGAACTTTGAAAGTTTCTTCAAGTGCAGTCATGAGGACCGCCACAGGAAAGAAAGACCCAGAGATACATCTGCTGCAGTGAATAAGTTCATTAGAGTTAACTGCACCTCAGATTGCAGCCCAAATAAATGCTTCACAGAGTTCACGTAACACACATCTCAACATCAACTGTTCAGAGGAGACTGCAGGAATCAGGCCTTCATGGTCAAATTGCTGCAAAGAAACCACTACTAAAGGACAACAATAATAAGAAGAGACTTGCTTGGGCCAAGAAACACAAGCATTGGACATTAGACCGGTAGAAATCTGTCCTTTTGGTCTGGAGTCCAAATTGGATATTTTTGGCTCCAACCGCCGTGTCTTTGTGAGACGCAGAGTAGGTGTACAGATGATCTCCGCTTGTGTGGTTCCCACCGTGAAGCATGGAGGTGTGATGGTGTGGGGGTACTTTGCTGGTGACACTGTCAGTGATGTATTTAGAATTCAAGGCATACTTAACCACAATGGTTACCACATCATTCTGCAGCGATACACCATCCCATCTGGTTTGCGCTTAGTGGGACTATCATTTGTTTTTTAACAGGACATTGATCCAAAACACACCTCCAGCCTGTGTGAGGGCTATTTGACCAAGAAGGAGAGTGATGGAGTGCTTTATCAGATGACCTGGCCTCCACAATCACCCGACCTCAACCCAATTGAGATGATTTGGGATGAGTTGGACCGCAGAGTGTAGGAAAAGCAGCGAACAAGTGCTCAGCATACAGTAGGTGGGTTCTCCTTCAAGACTGTTAGGAAAAGCATTCCTCATGAAGTGGGTTGAGAGAATGCCAAGAGTGTGCAAAGCTGTCATCAAGGCAAAGGGTGGCTACTTTGAAGAATCTCAAATATAAAACATATTTTGATTTGTTTAACAATTCTTTGGTTAGTACCTGATTCCATATGTGTTATTTCATGGTTTTGATGTCTTCAATATTATCCTACAATGTAAAAAATAGTTAAAATTTAAAAAAGCCCTTGAATGAGTAGGTGTGTCCAAACCTTTGACTTGTACTGTATATATATATTAATTCTCACAAAAGTAGTGCAATGGGCCTTTAATAGTCCTCCATTATCAAACAATATGGCTGTCTGCAGTTTAGGTAAAAACATATTTCCACCTATGGTGGTACACAATGTAGATTAAAGTAGAATTTGTCAGCCAATCATTTACCTCTTAGCTGGGTAAGTGTTCCGTAATGGCAGAGGTTGATGGCACTACAGAAAGAGAAATGGGAGATTAACCCGGAAACCACAACCTGTTGGTTATATTAGTTTTTGCTGCTCAAGTAATCTCCGTTAACCTATAACAAAAATCTAGCATCATTTTATGTTTATGCAGTTTTATGTTCAGGTAGTCTGTCAACAAGAGATCCCTGAGCGGTTTCCTTCCTTTCCACTAACTGAGTTAGGAAAGACGCCTGTATCTTCGTAGTGACTGGGTGTATCGATACACCATGCGAAGTATAATTAATAACCATGCTCAAAGGGAAATTCAATGTTTGCTTTTTTTTACCCATCTACCAATAGGTGCCCTTTGCGAGGCATTGAAACCCCCCCACTGGTATTTGTGGTTGAAACTGTGTTTGAAATTCACTGCTCTACAGAGGGACCTTACAGATACTTGTATGTGTGGGGTAGAGATGAGGTACGCATTCAAAAATCATGTTAAACATTTCTACTGCACACAGAGTGAGTCCATGCAATTTGACTTGTGAATCACATTTTTACTCCTGAACTTAGTTAGGCTTGTCATAAGAAAAGGATTGAATACTTATTGATTCAAGACATTTCAGCTTTTCATTTTAATTCATGTCTAAAAAACATAATTCCACTTTGACATTATGGGGTATTGTGTGTAGGCCAGTGACGAAAAAAAAAAAACATTTTCAATTCAGGCTGTTAAGCAACAAAATGTGGAAAAAGTAAAGGTGTGTCAATATTTCTGAAGACACTGTATGCAGAATAATCTGATATATACAGTACCGTTCAAAAGTTTGGGGTCACTTAGAAATGTCCTTGTTTTTGGATAAAAAAGCACATTTTTTGTCCATTAAAATAACATCAAATTAATCAGAAATACAGTGCAGACATTGTTAATGTTGTAAATTACTATTGTAGCTGGAAATTTCTGCTTTTTAATGGAATATCTACATAGGCGTTCAGAGGCCCATTATCAGCAACCATCACTTGTGTGTTCCAATGGCACACAAGTGATGGTTGCCAATTAGCTAATCCAAGTTGATCATTTTAAAAGGCTAATTGATCATTAGAAAACCCTTTTGCAATTATGTTAGCACGGCTGAAAACTGTTGTGCTAAATAAAGAAGCAATAAAACTGGCCTTCTTTAGACTAGTTGAGTATCTGGAGCATCAGCATTTGTGGGTTCGATTACAGGCTCAAAATGGCCAGAAACAAGGACTTTCTTCTGAAACTCATCAGCCTATTTTTGTTCTGAGAAATGAAGGCTATTTCAGTTGAGAAATTGCCAAGAAACTGAAGGTCTCATACAATGCTGTGTACTACTTCCTTCACAGAACAGCACAAACTGGCCCTAACCAGAATAGAAAGAGGAGTGGGAGGCTCCGATGCACAACTAAGCAAGAGGACAAGTACATTAGTGTGTCTAGTTTGAGAAACAGATGCCTCGCAAGTCCTCAACTGGCAGCTCCAATAAATAGTACCTGCAAAACACCAGTCTCAATGTCAACAGTGAAGAGGCAACTCCGGGATGCTGGCCTTCTAGGCAGAGTTCCTCTGTCCAGTGTCTGTGTTCTTTTGTCCATCTTAATCTTTTCTTTTATTGGCCTTTTCTTTGCAACTCTGCCTAGAAGGCTAGTATTCCAGAGTCTCCTCTTCACTGTTGATGTTAGGACTGTTGTTTTGCGGGTACTATTTAATTAAACTGCCAGTTGAGGACTTGCGAGGCATCTGTTTCTCAAACTAGACACTCTAATGTACTTGTCCTCTTGCTCAGTTGTGCACCGGGGCCTCCCACTCCTTTTTCTATTCTGGTTCGAGCCAAATTGTGTGTGAAGGGATTTGAAAATACTAAAGTAACATCACCTCACCTTCTCTGAGACCTTACACTTAATTGTACCTAATGCTCCACAACAAGGTTACCCTTCTGGTCTAGTGACATTTTGGTGGCTTTAGTGTGCAGAGAGCTGCAGAGTGCTGGTAGGAGCTGGTAGAAGCATGAGAATGAATCCTGGGTTCTTAATGCTACACAAATATCTGATAAACAGCCATGAGTTGATGGGACATTGTTAAGCCCCTGAAAACCTTCCACTGCTCCCTCTATTTTCTCCCACAGCCCTATATTTCTTCACCCATCTCCTGTAGTTTGTGACCTGGTTTCTCTCTCTACAGTACCTGCCAAAATGATGTTTCCTGGAGAGATCACTCCAAGGGAGAGTGGATGGTGGAAATGGCAGTTATACTTTAGTTTGTTCCTCAATCTGAAATGAACTCCCCGTCCCCGGTGTGTGTATCTGTGTGTGAACGTAAGACACACAGAATCTACAATGCCCCGCTCCCCACACACCAACTCTGTCCTCTGTCCTCCCATCCCCTTGAGATGGGTGTAGTTTATTTTTACTCAGGAAATGAAATAAAAACACAGACAGAGGCTGCAACCGAACCCCAGGGAGTAAGGCTGCCGTTTGGCTGGGGCTGGGCGGATCTTTACCACCACCCTCCCTCTCCTCCTCGAATGCCCACTACCCTCTATTCAAACTGCTGCATGCACCACTATAGGGTCCCCTATTCAATCACAAGTCCTGCAACTGCATTGTGGGATAGATTGAACATTACTTCACAAAGAGAATTTGCCATCATGTTGGGTTTCTTTTTTATAGACATTGTTTTTATGAGTACATTCACAAAATCATGAATAATATTGTTTTGTTTGATTGCTTATGATTAAAAGTATTTGGTGGCGTTCCTCTGCCTAGTTATTGCTGACGCATTCCACATCTTACAATGCCTGGACAGGTTTTTTAAGTATCCCCAAACCACATCATATGTTATTGCAATCTGTCTGTCGATGACGTGGCACGCAACCATTGGTTGATACATGCAACATCTGAGCAGGGGAATGCAGGGGAAAGGTGGTGCTGAGGAGTATTTTTGTCCGCTCATACGGGAGCAATAAAGGCATGGTTCACAAATTTGATTTAAAAAAATATATATATACAGTGCCTTGCAAAAGTATTCACCCCCCTTGGCATCTTTCCTATTTTGTTGCATTACAACCTGTAATTTGAATAGATTTTTTATTGGGATTTCATGTAATGGACATACACAAAATTGTCCAAATTGGTGAAGTGAAATAAAGATAATAACTTGTTTCAAAAAATTCTAAAAGATTTTAAACAGAAAAATGGTGCGTGCATATGTATTCACCCCCTTTGCTATGAAGCCCCTAAATACGATCTGGTGCAACCAATTACCTTCAGAAGTCACATAATTAGGTAAATAAAGTCCACCTGTGTGCAATCTAAGTGTTACATGATCTCAGTAGCTATACACCTGTTCTGAAAGGCCCCAGAGTCTTCAACACCACTAAGCAAGGGGCACCACCCATCAAGCGACACCATGAAGACCAAGGAGCTCTTCAAACAGGCCAGAGACAAAGTTGTGGAGAAGTACAGATCGGGGTTGGGTTATAAAAAAATATCTGAAACTTTGAACGTCCCATGGAGCACCATTAAATCCATTATTAAAAAATGGAATGAATATGGCACCACAACAAACCTTCCAAGAGAGGGCCGCCCACTAAAACTTACGGACCAGGCAAGGAGGGCATTAATCAGAGAGGCAACAAAGAGACCAAAGATAACCCTGAAGGAGCTGCAAAGCTCCACAGCATTAATTGGAGTGTCTGTCCATAGGACCACTTTACTCTGGTTAGATGAGACTAAAATTGAGATTTTTGGCCATCAAGGAAAAAGCTGTCTGGCACAAACCCAATAACTCACATCACCACAAGAACACCATCCCCACAGAGAAGCATGGTGGTGGCAGCATCATCACTGCTCTTAAACGCTAGTAAAACCAAATGTATGCTTTTCAACCATTCGCTGCCTGCACCTGCACGCCCGACTAGCATCACCACCCTGGATGGTTCCGACCTAGAATATGTGGACATCTATAAGTACCTAGGTGTCTGGCTAGACTGTAAACTCTCCTTCCAGACTCATATCAAACATCTCCAATCTAAAATCAAATCTAGAGTCGGCTTTCTATTCCGCAACAAAGCCTCCTTCATTCACGCCGCCAAACTTACCCTAGTAAAACTGACTATCCTACCGATCCTCGACTTCGGCGATGTCATCTACAAAATGGCCTCCAGTACTCTACTCAGCAAACTGGATGCAGTTTATCACAGTGCCATCCGTTTTGTTACTAAAGCACCTTATACCACCCACCACTGCGACCTGTATGCTCTAGTCGGCTGGCCCTCGCTACATATTCGTCGCCAGTCCCACTGGCTCCGTCATCTACAAGTCCATGCTAGGTAAAGCTCCGCCTTATCTCAGTTCACTGGTCACGGTGGCAACACCCACCCGTAGCACGCGCTCCAGCAGGTGTATCTCACTGATCATCCCTAAAGCCAACACCTCATTTGGCCACCTTTCGTTCCAGTTCTCTGCTGCCTGTGACTGGAACGAATTGCAAAAATTGCTGAAGTTGGAGACTTTTATCTCTGTCACCAACTTCAAACATCTGCTATCTGAGCAGCTAACCGATCGCTGCAGCTGTACATAGTCTATCGGTAATTGCCCACCCAATTTTACCTACCTCTTCCCCATACTGTTTATATTTATTTACTTTTCTGCTCTCTTGCACACCAATATCTCTACCTGTACATGACCATCTGATCATTTATCACTCCAGTGTTAATCTGCAAAATTGTAATTATTCGCCTACCTCCTCATGCCTTTTGCACACAATGTATATAGACTCTCTTTTTTTCTTTTTTTTCTACTGTGTTATTGACTTGTTAATTGTTTACTCCATGTGTAACTCTGTGTTGTTGTCTGTTCACACTGCTATGCTTTATCTTGGCCAGGTCGCAGTTGCAAATGAGAACTTGTTCTCAACTAGCCTACCTGGTAAATAAAGGTGAAATAAAAAAATTTAAAATGTAAAAATTCTGTGGGGATGTTTTTCATTGGCAGGGACTGGGAAACTGGTCAGAATTGAAGGAATGATGGATGGCGCTAAATACAGGGAATTTCTTGAGGGAAACCTGTTTCAGTCTTCAAGAGATTTGAAACTGTGACGAAGGTTCACCTTCCAGCAGGACAATGTCCCTAGGCATACTGCTAAAGCAACACTCGAGTGGTTTAAGGGGAAACATGTAAATGTCTTGGAATGGCCTAGTCAAAGCCCAGACTTCAATCCAATTGAGAATAGTGTAAAATGAACAAACGCATAGAAATATTTGTGTGAAGGTCAAATTTCAGAGGAGGAACTTCTTGATGCCATGAAATATTTTCAGTCCTGAAACTCCAGGGCTTGATGGCATACCAGTTGAGTTATATCAAACGTTTTTTTATGTACTCAAAGGTCCACTATTATCCTGTTTTAAGTACTATGAAATGATGTCACATCGGTTTGAAAGATCGGGAGACAGGCGCAGGAATGTGTAATATTTTTTTAAAGCCCAAATGACGGTGTGCTGTGTAAAGGCACGGGGACAAAGACCAAACAAACACGTTTCAAAACACAGGGTAGAAACCCAGAACAAAAGAGCGAGGAGTACCTCGGATAAATAACACAAATGCACAATGATTAACCCACGGGACGAGACCCGTAATCATCTGTGCAATCCACAATGGCACGAAAGCCAAAACACACAGCACAGGTACTCACACGCACCAACGGACATTGTAACAAAAATCGACAGCCCAATGGAAACCAAAGGGCACACTTATACAAGTATCCGTGACAGGTAATCAGATACTCAGCAAGATGGTCTGTTTTCACTATTACTGAATCAGGACCCAGGGGGTAAGTATATAGATTCAGTCCATTAAAAAAACTGGAGGCTCCGAACACTTCAAAGTTGTGATGCAAAAGACTTGGCAAAATGAATAGTACATAGAATTAAAAAGGTGTTATTGGATATTATTCCTCCTGAGCAGACAGTTTTTTTTTACATGGACCAAACTTTTGATAAGGTAAGACTATAATTTATATATAAATGCACAGACTATTTTAAATTAGGAGAACCCCCTTTTCAATGGCTTAAAGTTATGTATAGCAACCACAGGTCTTAAATAGTAAATAATGGTTACTTCTCAGAAAGTATTGAACTGTCAAGGGCAATTAAACAAGGTTGTACACTTTCTCCATATCTATTTATCAGGGCCATCAACATGAAAGCTATTAGAATCAGATCCAACAATAATATAAAAACTAAAACTAAAAACTAAAGTTTCAATGTATGTCTATGACTTCAGTTCTCTCTTCAATCTGCCATCTGGATCCATGCACAGTCTCGTTGAATTTCTCTGGCCTCTCTGGACTTAAACCTAATTACGATCTACCATATTACGTACTGGATCGTTAAAAGTCACAACTTTGACATTATCCTGTAGTTTACCAATAAAATGGTCTGATGGTGAAGTAGACATACTTATGGGTTGGTATTCATATCCCTAAAGATAGAAAGAGAACCCACTATAACAAAATTCTATAGAAAGTTAGCAAATATAGATATGCTCTTGCAACCAAAGAGAGGTAAATACATGTCTATTTATGGAATAACCAAACTGATTAACTCTTTAGTCATATCGCAGTCGACTTATTTACTGTACTTATGTCGCTGCCTATTCCAGAGAACCTTTTTTTATATGAGCAGAAAACATGTAACTTTATTTGGAACGGTTAGCCAGACAAAATTAAACATGCCTATTTATATAATGAATAGGAGTTTGGGGGACCAAAATTATTACATATTAAAGGGACACTTTGGGGCCCTTTATCTACTTCCCCAGGGTCAGATGAACTTGTGGACACCATATTTATATCTCTGTGTCCAGTATAAAGGAAGTTAGGGTTAGTTTCGCGAGCCAATGCTAAATAGTGTTACTCAGACTTCCAGTCATTGAGCTATCTGCTAGAATGCTCACTAAAATCTTCAGTCATACAAAAGATTTACCCATTTTGAATGTTATGTTGTTTTTGAACATCTTTGAGCAATGTTATAATGATTCCCGGGGTCATTTCATGTTTTCATATATATCTGAGCTACTCGCCGTTCAAGCAGGCAGAAATACCGTTGGTATGACGAGTTTTGCATCATATGTAATTTCTTTATTAATGATATGATGAATAGAAATGGTGAAAATATGTCACACATGCAGCTATCAAAATTATATGGGCATGTTTGCTCTATCCAAAGTTTGCAGAATTACCACAGAAATGGAAGAGGCAAGTGGAAACAGAAGGTATCACATTTCAGGAGAAGACCCAGATGCAGACAGTGTTGAAGTAACAAAAGTTTATTACTAAAACAGGGCAAAACGACAGGTCAAGGGCAGGCAGAGGTCAGTTATCCAGATCAGAGTCCATGAACAGTAGACAAAGGGTTTGATCCTAGACATATGAAAAGTGGGATGTATACGGAGGGTACAGGGAAACAGAAGACGAAGAGCAGAGGGGCTAATGACCTGAGAGATGGGGAAAGGGCCGAAAAACCGGGGGGAAGGTTTGCGGGACTCCAACTGGAGGGGCAGATCTCGGTTGGACAGCCATACCCTCTGCCCGAGACGATACCAGGGAGCAGGGGTCTGGTGGCAGTCCGCTTGCCGTCGATAGCTGGAGGTGGTCTTGAGAATGTGGTACGGCGACAGCGGCGGACAAACATCTGGGCCGAGGTTACAGTGGTTCCTCCTTTAACAGTTGTGAGCTTACGCCGCGGAACTTAAGAGGTACCCAGCGTCACGGCTTCATTGCTCCAGACCACCACAGGGGGGAGTTAGAGCACTCATTGTGCATTTGGGTCCCAAGGTGTTTATATGACCAATCATATCAAGTGGTTCCAATGACGAATTTGACGCGAGCCCCCCGTCCTGGTGACTTTCTTCAGCAAAGATGGCTGACAAAACATTACGGGGAAGCAAATGTAAGTAGTTATAATGTTATAACATGTCAAGCAAAAAAAAATACAATTGAGAGGAATATGTTAGTTAATGTAGAGACAAATGATAGTGCATATTTTTTTGTCATAAAGTTAATTTACGAAAATCGCTATTTAGCAAGTTGTTTTCTGTCATATCCAATACTAGGTGTATCAAACTTCATTCTGTGAATGATGCTGTGTCTGCATGTATGTATTACAATTATACACTTCAACAGTGTTTACCACTCCTGCTCCTGGGACATCAATGATTACACATTGTAACTATGCAATAGACTAGAAACATGATTGAAGTAAAGGCTGCTTTGTAATTCATATATACAGAATAAAAAACAGTACATCCTGCCAGCAGGTCCACAAACGTGCTGAATGATACGTGGAAGAGAGCGAGGAACCAGATGGGAGTAACAATCCAGGCTATTTGCTCTGCGACATGCATAATAATGTAATCAAACAAGCAGGGAGCAGGTTTCAAACCCTCTACATTCTAGCCCAAAGTCCAGCACGCTATTTATCAACTGTGCCCAAATGTATTAATTGGGGTTGGGGCCGATTGTGGCTAAAAACACTTTATCAATTGGAATCTTTAACGTGTGGAAAGGGGGAAAGTATTATTATTATTCATTTTCTCAAGCATAGCAGGATGGGCTATTAGCTGAACAATAGATTATTCTACCTTGACTAAAGAATAGTTTAATAGAGCTAGGTGTGAACCCCCCTCCCCTCCCCAACTTGCAACAAATCATTTGTATCTATCTTTCCACATCTACCTACACACGTATCTACCTACACACGGTTAATGTTCTGAGAAAACAAATATATATAGTATATATCTAAGAAAGGATACCTTTTAATGTTTCACTATTTTTATGAAATTCACTCTGAGGAGCCTCCACTAACTGTCAGACATTTTGAGTGTACTCATGCTTAGGTTTAAGATGGGAAGGTTAAGACAATGGAGTCACAATAATGCAGAGGGTCTACCGCTCTGAATCAACCATGGGACTAGCTCAAGCAAGTGTAGCTATGTTGTTTAGGCAGAACGCAAGCAGTCTGATGCGGATCATAAGGTTGGTGAAATAAAATGGCAATTTAAGGGCACCCCGGACCGGACCGTTATGCTGTTCTGCTATTCCAAGGATGTGTAACTGAAGAGAGATTACATGGCCTTCCTGCTGTGGACCGCACTGCTCTGAAACAAGCATGGAGAAACTAAAATGTTCAAATATTCCATGATATTCTTAAGATCTGTGTTGACTGAATATCAGCAAGTGATGTCTGCTAAATAATCAAGTTAGGTTTCTCCAGAAATAAATCATTCTGAACAACAAACTGGCTCTATTTACACATGTCTCATCCCATGAGAATGTCTCATCCCATGTTCAGGAATTGCCGTTTTCTCGCTCATTCTAGCTTAAATGAAAACGAAAAAATATTGTTACTTTTAAACAAAGCGATTATTATTAATTAATTGAGAATTATATAAAAGCCCCTTAGATATTCTCAGATATTCTCACAGATCCCAATGGAAAATGGCCCCCCTAGATATTAATTTAGAGTCCTCCAATCCTCTAAATGTAATTATTGGTGGAGTCACGTCATTGAAATGTTTTTTCTTAGATATTCTTCGGCCTACCATAGCCAAAATAAGTTTCACTATTGTTGAGTAAGGAATTAGGCACTTTCCCATGTTTACTACAGTATGTATTGTAGACTGCACAGTAGCCTAATAAACAAACACATTTCGTTAATAAAATAATGATAAAAAAATACTCTTTCAAAATGCAGATGTTGATTTAATTATGGATCCATAATGAATTACTTATGGAAGTAAATATCACTGACTTACAGAAATATTGAAACAAAGTTGTCGTATGAAGGCTGGGAACGCTGTGCCTCCTGAACCTGCTTCCCTATTCCCCAGTTGAGTGCCGTCGCCAGGCCAAGGTGGGAAGGATGGTCCCTGGTTCCGGGGGTGTAGCCGCGGGGCTATAGCAGCATGACAACGCATCCGGCTTGACACTCTTGGATCCCGGTTGGTATGAGAGGGAGAAGTTGAACCGGGTGAAAAGCAGGGCCCACCTAGCTTGCCTGGAATTGAGATGTTTGGCGGTGTGGAGATATTCCAGGTTCTTGTAGTCTGACCACACAATGAACGGATGCCCCCTCCAGCAAGTGCCTCCAATCTGCCAACGCCATCTTCACCGCGAGAGGCTCACAAATTCCCACATCGTAGTTTCTCTCTGTGGGGTTGAGGCGACGGGAGAAGAAGGCATATGGATGTAACTTGATGTCCAAGGCAGAACGCTGGGACAGGACAGCCCCCACTCCGACATCCAAAGCATCGGCCTCCACCACGAACTGGCGGGACGGGTCAGGATGAACCAAAATGGGAGCTGGGGTGAAACTGTGTTTGAGATCCCGGAACGCCCAGTCAGCAGCTGGAGACCACGTGAACAGAACCTTGGGAGAGGTGAGTGCAGACAGGAGGGAAGCCAGGGTGCTGTAACCCCGGATAAAGCAGCGATAAAAGTTGGCAAATCTCAGGAAGCATTGCAGTTGCAATCTGGACGTAGGCTGGGGCCAATCCATCACCACTCTCACCTTCCTGGGATCCATCTGTACACTCCCTGCAGCGATGATGTATCCCAGGAAGGGGTTGGTGGAGCGATGGAATTCACACTTTTAAGCTTTCACAAAAAGCTGGTTCTCCAGGAGGCGTTAGAGAACCTGTCGGACGTGGAGCACGTGTTCTTGGGCGGAGCGGGAGAAAACGAGGATGACGTTGAGGTAGACAAAGACGAACCGGTTCAACATGTCACCGAAAACTTCATTCACCAGAGCATGGTACACAGCAGGGGCGTTGGTAAGGCGAAATGGCATGACCAGATACTCATAATGACCGCTGGCTGTGTTGAAGGCAGTCTTCCACTTGTCCCCTTCCCGTATCCGCACCATGTGGTAGGCAATCCGTAGATACAGCTTGGAGAACACAGTGGCCCCCTGGAGCGTCCCGATGGCCGATTAGATGAGTGGTAGCGGGTAGCGGTTCTTCACCGTGATGTTGTTGAGGCCCCGGTAGTCGATGCACGGGTGCAGGGTTTTGTCCTTTTCTCCACAAATAAGTACCCTATACCGGCGGTGGATGCAGAAGGACGGATGAACCCTGCAGCTATGGAGTCCTCAATATAGGTCTCCATTTCCTTGGTCTCCTTACTTAACACCTTCCGGAAGTCCTGGTACTCCGCGGGAATGGCAGAGAGGTCCGGGGCAATTTCCGAGCCCCCAGGAAGACGTCCCGGGGCAGGCAGTGCTTACTTCCGGCAATGAGCATGGCATGAACAGGTCTCCAGCCCATGGTGGCACCAGTTAGACCAGTCAATAAGGGGATTGTGTCGCTGGAGCCAAGAGAATCCTAATACCATGGGATCCTGAGGGGACTTAATAAGCAGGAATTGTATCATCTCGCTGTGGTTCCCTGACACACGTAGGTTGATGGGGGTGGTATTGTGGGTGACCCGGCCTATAGTGCGCCCGTCCAGCGCTCTAACGTCTATGGGAATGGAGAGGGGCTGAGTGGGGATGCCCAGCTCAGACACCAGGGTAACGTCCATAAAGCTGTCATCGGCCCCAGAGTCGATAAGTACCCAAAGAAATGTTGACTGGTTCCCACACAGCAAGATGGCATGAAAAGGGGTGCAAGTAAGGGGATAGGAAAAGTTCTCCATATGGCCAACCAAAGAGAGTCTTTTATTGGACATCTTGGCACAAAATGACAAGTAGTCCCACAATACAGGCAACCTTTTGTGTGAAGCCTATATAGCCATTTGGCTGGGGACAGCCTAGCTCTGCCTAGTTGTATCTGCTCGGGAGGAGGTAAATTGGCAAACTTCTGAGACTCTCGGGGGAACTCAGGTAGACTCGGGTTCTCTCGGCAATGGAGCCGTCTGGGACTTCCGGGATGTCTCGGAGGCGAGGTGGAAGCCTTGGGTGGGTGAGTGATATCGGATCTCCTCTCCTTCCTTCACTCCCGTAGTTGCCCATCGATCCGAATAAAAACATATGCAAAACTTACTTGAGTAATGAGTAATGATACGCCAGGTCAGCTAGTTAACATTAGCATACTACATCTAGCTGCGTGTTGAACTTCCATCCTCTCTGGCCAGGGGCACAATGTATGCATTTATTGTTGAATCAGAATCACCATTATAATCACTGGCCAGTGCAGAGAATTAAGTAAAAGTCCAAATCCCTATATCCACCGATGGCTAATTTCGGAAAGGGACTATTTAAGCTAGCTAGCTAGCCCCCAGAGGACAGCAACACAACAAGATACACCAATTCAAGTTTTTTCTGTCAATAATGACATTTGGCTTATGTTGAGATTGGTCTGAAGCCTGGCTTCCCTTGACACTTTCTTTTGGTGCACCAGGACCGTACATGGTTGAGCTCACTCAATTCAATGCGATTGGCTATTATTTTTAATTTTTTTTATTAAGGAAACCAAATGCTCTCTGGCTTCTCCTGCAATCAATGCATATTGGTGGCAACAATGTCATACTCTTTCTGACCAGACAGCATCAGATAGATATGCTACACATACAGTACTGAGGCAGAGGGGTGCTGTTTCGTTCACTTGGATGCTTTCTCCGGTGAGATACATTCAGTCTCTTGCAAATTCAATACATTTTAGGGGACAATTTTGTTGGAATCCTGGCTTCCCTTGGCACTCATGAATACACGCCACTTCACAGCCGTGGCGCTGAGAAGTAGATTTTCCATGGCACATGGTTTATGAACTAAGACACAAAACAATACTTGATTCAACACTTTTTAAATGTAAATTATTTATACAACATTCTTGCCACCAACATAATTGTATATATATATATGGGGCATACAACCATCTTAGCTCTGCAGATTTAGCTGCGGATAGACAGAATCATTATATAATTTATTCAGGTTTTGCCCCCATGTAGCTTGTTTCTGGTCACAGGTTCAGGAGTGGATGGAAAATCACAACACTCACTTAAAATAAACCTACAAATAGCACTGTTGGGCGATTTAGAAACCCATAGTCAATAAATTAACAATATAATAATACTTTTAGCAAAAGTTTTCAATCTGTGGATACTATGAGATTAGAAAGTTTCAGAATTTATGTAAGACATCAGACACAGCACAGTGGAAAAGAAACACGGCACATTGAAATCAATAGAGATAGCTGGGATGGGCTGAGAGTAGGTGAGAGGTAGGATTTTTTTTAAACATCATGAATACCGGATATGTCTGAGTACCATTTAATGTGTAATATGTATATGAAACTGTATTTCTGACAAGTAATACTGTGTATAAAAGAAAATAATGTATGAGTAACAAAATAGCTGTAAAAAACAGAAATGTAAAACAAAGTTACTTTTGTCCTCCGAAGAGGGTGGATGGGACAATCATTTTTTCGAACATATATTTTATGGAAAAGAGATGCTGAATGTTTCTGAACTATGCATCATTCTGCCTTGTTGACAACACGACGGAGCGGCACAGAAACCATTGGTTGATGCATGCAACATCTGAGCAGGGAATGTGACCATAATCTCTGTCATTCCTGTTGTGGCCAGACCATAGAGATAGTTAGAGGACTCAACTTGGATATAACCTGTTTTTATATGGACATTGCCATTGAGGGCCTCCACCATTTTAAAGTAGCCAACTGGGTGGAGATTCCTATAGATTGGGAGTGATCAGCCAACCAGAGGTGCCACCAAAGTGGGGTGAGCCAGTGGTGGAGCGGGGTATGCGTCCCGCACCTGAGCCGCCACCGCGGATAGATGCCCACCCAGACCCTCCCCTATAGGTTCAGGTTTTGCGGCCGGAGTCCACACCTTTGGGGGGGGGAGGGTGCTATCACACCCTGACCTTAGAGAGCCTTTTTATGTCTCTATTTGGTTTGGTCAGGGTGTGATTTGGGGTGGGCATTCTATGTTTTGTTTTCTATAATTTTGTGTTTCTATGTTTTGGCCGGGTATGGTTCTCAATCAGAGACAGCTGTCTAACGTTGTCTCTGATTGGGAACCATACTTAGGTAGCCCTTTTTCCCTGCTTTCGTGGTGGGTAGTTAACTTTGTGGCACTTGTTTGTGGCACTTAGCCCGGTAAGCTTCACGGTTGTTGCTTTCATTTGTTGTTTTGTTGGCGACATTAAAATAAAAGGAAAATGTACGCTCACCACTCTACACTTTGGTCTACTTCCAACGACACCTGTGACACATCAATCCATGCTTTGGTTTTGTTTACATGGTCATTGTCTCCAAAATGCTAACATTTTAGCATTTATTGCACAATTCCAATGCAAGTCAATATCCCGTAGCATTAGCATGTCGAAATCATCTTAAAATATCTTAATTGAGCTACACAAAGCATTTGACACTTTAGGATTGGTTTAGTGAGACACTTCACAGGCCCTAGGTGTGCACTGAGAGACAAGTGAACTAGAACTGGGCCATTATATCAAATATATAAACCAGTCACAATGGCATGCAGCAAGACATAAATAATCAGTTGGGAACTAGACAGTCAGACAGAGAGGAGGACAATCCTCAACAGTCACCATAGAAATAGAATTCATAGAAAGGGCCTCCCCATTCAAGTCCATGGATTCTATTGCTGTGGGCCTCATTTAGGCCTTGAGTAGCCAGAGATACCACAACAGGGTTATGTTTGGCCAGCCTCTAATGGGATTAAACTGAGCCTGTGAAGGTTCTATTACTGTAATAACAAAAACTGCACGATAGATCTGTGTTTCATTTATTTACATAGGTGATCCACAAGGAACAGCTGTTCATTTTAGCTGTCTCTCTGTCAGCGCACTTAGCGCTTATGTGAAAACCTCTCTTTCCACGCACTCTGTCTCCCTCCCTCCCCCTTCCTCCCCTCCCTCCCTCGCTCTCTCTCTCTCCTTCTTTCTCTGCAGCTCTTTTTTAAACCTCTATCTTTGGGATCCTGTTTCAATTTAATCCCATTCACAAGTGTGTGTGTGTGTGCCTGCCACTGGCTGTGTGCAGTATGTGTGTGCGCTTGTGCATGTTTAATTGTACCCTACATTGGTTTATGTGTATACTGTAGATTGATTACACTGTATACCTTTCTACGTTTGTTTGTGTATCTATTATGGCACGGTAGTATTCTGTGTGTATGCAATTAGCATAAAGTGACTATATGTATTCATATATGAGGGGCTTGTGTTTTGTATATGGATATTACAGCCCGGTTGCTGTATTACTTGTTATTACAGTATGTCTATGTGCACTGAAGTGATGATCAGTGTTTTTGCATGTTTGTGAGTCCATGCATGAATGTGTTGTTTGTGTATTTAAGTGTGTGTGTGTGTGTGTGTGTTTATGCATGTGTGTGTTGGCAGAGGGAGGGAGCTGCTTGAAGGAGAGCAGTAGTGATGGAGCCTGAAAGCCCTGCAGCGCAGCTGTTCTCCCAGTGCATCGTCAACTACACCACTGAACCTGCAACACTCCACTCTCCTCTGCCAGCTCTTACCCCCACTCCTCTCCTCACTCTCTCGCCGTTCATCTTTCTATCTTTCTCTCTTCATTGTTATCTCATCCGTTCTCCTCTCTGCTCGCCCTCTCTTCCAATGGCTATCAGGTTTGGGATCAATTCCATTTCAATTCGTCAATTCAGAAAGTAAACCAAATTCCAATTCCCAATACACATTTTACTCAGCATTGAAGAGAATTGGAATTGGAGTTTCAGTGTGCCTCCTGAATTGACTAGAATTGAAATGGAATTGACCATAACCCTGATGGCTATGTCGTCTTTTTTCTAGATGCTAGTGTGGGTCTATCTTTTCTCGCTCTACAAAATAGTTTAATTGTCCCCCTCTTTCTTGTTTGTTATATTGTATCATTACCATTCCCTGCTTCTCTTGTAGTGCTTATTTTTCTCTATTTTCTCCCTTCATCTAACCCCGTGCTATTTTCTCCTCTCTTCTCTGACTCTGACAGAGTTAACCTGTCATCATTAAGGGGGTTTACTGGTTTATTCAGATCCCCATTAGCTTTTGCCAAAGCAGCAGCTATTCTTCCTGGGTTGGGGGATGATGAGAGAATAAGAGAGGGGGGCGAAGAGGAGGGACATTGCGATGGAAAAAGAGAAGTCTCGAAATCCCAGCAAAAATCATCTTTTCATATATCTGACTTTCGTTTATCTACATCCAGCCCTTATATTTAGCTTCACAATTAAGCGTTTTACAATTTTCTTTTCAGGACAACCAGGGCTACAAGTAGAACTCCAAACAATTTGACATAAACAGCTTCACTCATGAGATTTATTGACAAATGTCAATGAAAAAATGTCAGTCAAAGCAAAAATTCTGTTATATTCTGTGAGTGCAGAAATGGTTTGCTTACTGGGAAATCTAACCGGTCAGTGCCAACTGTGGATTCTGCGATCTAAACTTTGTGAGCTTATTACAGTACTATAGACACAATGTCCTGGGATTTCCTATGATCTTCTATGTAGAACACCCCCTTTATCTTCCAACAACTCTTGTGTAGAAGGTAAGGGCAAAGCTTGTGCATGTTCGGGAGATTTGCAGCTTTTCATAGATGGCTTTTAGTAGTATGTCGCTCAAACCATTCGGACTCTACAAATGTTTTTGTATAAAACACCCGGACCCGGGCTCTTCGGGAACAGCCCTTGTCTCACAAACACCACTCTAGCTCAGCCCCCATTCAATCAAATCCAATCCAATCAAACTTTATTTTCCACATGCGCCGAATACATCAAGTGTAGACTTTACCGTGAAATGCTTACTTACAAGCCCTTAACCAACAGTGCAGTTCAAGAAGAACAATATATTTACCAAGTAGGCTAAAATAAAAATTCATAATAAAAAGTAACACAATAAAAACAACGAGGCTAAATACAGGGGGGCACCGGTACCGAGTCAGTGTGCAGGGGTACAGGCTAGTTGAGGTAATCTGTAAATGTAGGTGGGGGCGAAGTAACTATGCATAGGTAACTAACAAACAAACAGCGAGTAGCAGCAGTATACAAGAGGGGGGGGTCAATGTAAATTGTCCGGTGGCGATTTTTACAAATTGTTCAGCAGTCTAATGGCTTGGGGGTAGAAGCTGTTGAGGGGACATATGGTCCTAGACTTGGCTGCTTGCCTTGCGGTAGCAGAGAAAACAGTCTATAACTTGGGTGACTGGAGTCTCTGACAATTTTATGGGCTTTCCTCTGACACTGCCTATTATATAGGTCCTGGATGGCAGGAAGCTTGGCCCCAGTGATGTACTGGGCTGTTCGCACTACCCTCTGTAGCTCCTTATGGTCAGATGCCGAGCAGTTACCATACCAGGCGGTGATGCAACTGGTCAGGATGCTCTCGATGGTGCAGCTGTAGAACCTTTTGAGGATCTGGGGGCGCATGCCAAATCTTTTCAGTCTCCTGAGGGCGAAAAGGTTTTGTCATGCCCTCTTCACGACCGTCTTGGTATGTTTGGACCACGATAGTTTGTTGGTGTTGTGGACATCAAGGAACTTCTTGACCCGTTCCTCTACAACCCCGTTGATGTTAATGGGGGCCTGTTCGGCCCTCCTTTAATCTGTAGTCCACGATCAGCTCCTTTGTCTTGCTCACATTAAGGGAGAGGTTGTTGTCCTGGCACCACACTGCCTTTTCTCTGACCATTAAGCACACTGACTAATGGTTGATACCTACGGATGCAGAAAAAAATATACAAATCCAATAGTACAATCATTAAAGGAGTTTGTAGCTCAAACACAAGGTTTAAAAGGGGTTAGAAGTCCAAAACGCGCCAGAATTACAGTTGGACTCATTGGGTTAATATAGTTCTGTGTCTGTCTGTCTGTCTGTCTGTCTGTCTGTCTGTCTGTCTGTCTGTCTGTCTGTCTGTCTGTCTGTCGATTACTTAATCAGCATTCGACACACACACACACACACAGAAACACACACACACTGACACACACACACACTGACACACACACACACGTGCACACATGTTGTGATATCGAGAAGTATACGAGTGTTGGCCGTCAGAAACAGGCCAGGCGTAATTCTACAGTTTGTCCATAAGGAAAAGGTATAATCCACCACATAAATCACCTGTCACCATTTCAATCTCACCTCTTTGTCTGTGCTAAATTCACACTTGTGTCGGCAGCTGCCCTTACCAACAACAAAACTGCAATATTACTGCACGTACGGGAAACTGGGATTCAAAACTCAATCAATAGCTTCATGTAATTGTAATCAAATGCTCATATGCAACTAGAGATTTTAAATGACATAAAATGTAGAAACAGTGGAAATGTTACACTGAGAAAAGCAGTAGTCAGGAAAACTTTTTGTTAGATTCGTTTTTCTTCTTGTCCATTTACAGTTAACTAAATTGCACACCAGTTGTATATACTTGTTTTAAATACGTTTGGAAAGCTATTGACACACAGTGTTTGAAAGGGGTTCGAAGTCCAAAAACGCTCCAGCGTCATGGTGGGACTCATTGGGCTAATAGAGCTGTGAGCCCTGTGAGTGAGTGACTGCCTGTCTGCCAGACTGAGTGACTGCTCTGTTGATTACTCAATCAACAATCCTCTGGTCTTGTCATATTCTGTCAGGGGGCGGGGCCAGTGAATGACGGACAGCCGTCAGAGAGGCGTTGTAAGTAATGTGTCGCTGTGGTGACCGCACAACGATTTAGGGAAATGGAGTGATAACATCAGAGTGGAAGAGGCTTAGGCCTGGAGGAGGAGCTGGCATTAAAGCAATGTGTCTAAGAGAAGGTTCGTGAATATGTCTGTGTATATAGGAATAAGAGAATACACATACAGATGTAGGATCTTAATTTGATCCAGTTTGCAACAGCAGGAAAATATTCCTGCAGCAACAGGAAATTTAAATTATTATGTGTATTATAATGAATGGACATTTTGTAGGGGTCTGAAATTTCAAAGTTGAAATACAAATACAAAATTTAGAAGCCTTTTAAAAACTCAAATACACTAAAAGTTAGCATCTCCTGCTTTGCAGAAAAATTCTCAGCAGTAAAAGAGTTAAGATCAAATTAGGATCCTATATCTGTAGGTTAACTAATGTATCTGAGAAAGTGTGTTTCTGTGTGTGTTTTTGTGTTGTCCACATAGTGTGTGTTTTCCACATAGTGTGTGTGTGTGCCTGCGTGTGAATATTATTCATACTTCTTTCGTGCTGATCTACAGCCCATTAATCAGAAGGGCCCAGCCGTGCACTTGTTCAGTGCAATTCTTTCTCCACTGTGCTATATTATGGTATTGCTTTCAAAGTGGTTCTCCAGCTCCTTTTTTTCTGTCAGAGTGAGTAAAAATAGAAACATTCATGCTCTCTCAATGTACATTCCCACCCGAATGTGTGCATCTGTGGGCGTCTTTGAATGGCTGCTCAATATCATCTGGTTCCCACATTCTCAGGCTCCCTTTGGCTGGCACCTGTGGGTCTCTTTGAAGGAAAGCGTTTCTGACGGGACTCAGGAGCCAAGAGTTGCTATGGAATTGGGAGACAGTGTCAGTGTATGTGAGGTAGCCTAGTGGTGAAGAGCGTTGGGCCAGTAACCGAAAGGTTGCTGGTTCCTAACCCCTGAGCTGACTAGGTGAAAAATCTGTCGATGTGCCCTTGAGCAAGGCACTTAACCCTAATTGCTCCTTTAAGTCGCCCTGGATAAGAGCGTCTGCTAAATGTTGTTTTTGGTCACAAATTTCCGATCACAACTTGTAGACTTGTTTACATGCTGCTGCAGGCGGGTTTGTTGTTAACCTTTACTTTGCTACCTGCCAACTTTACGGTTTTTACTTTTTAATTATATTTCCTATTTATATGTTTATTTTTTCCTTCGCTCAACTTTTTTCATTATACATTATACAGGAGAACGATTACCTTATGGCGAGGATAGCTGTGCTGCAAGCCCAGCTACAGACGCAATCGTTAGGCAAGGGTAATTTAAGTGTAGGAAAGGATTGAACAGCGTCTGTGCCACCAATAAGTACAGATAGTAGTATAAATCCCCTCGCACAGTGCCCGCAGCCGGACAATCTTCTCATGGCATCTGGAGGAAATGCTGTAAGAATGCTCAACCGGTGTCGCTCATTCAGCCGACAGAAACTTTCAACCGGTTCTCTCCATTAAGCAAAGGGTCAGAGTCAGAGGCCAAGCCTTCTCTGGTCTCTCCTCCTCCCGTTATGGGGTCTGAGACACCAAAGCCTCCACCATTAGCTCTGACAAATTGAAAACCCTAGTCATTGGTGACTCCATTACCTGCAGTATTAGACTTTAAAAAAATCATCCAGCGATCATACACTGTTTACCAGAGAGCAGGGCTAAGGCTAGAACTGGTGAGTGTAGAGAGTATAGTGATATTGTTATCCATGTCAGTACCAACGATGTTAGGATGAAACAGTCAGAGGTCACCAAGCGCAACATAGCTTCAGTGTGTAAATCAGCTAGAAAGATGTGTCGGCATCGAGTAATTGTCTCTGTCCCCCTCCCAGTTAGAGGGAAGTGATGAGCTCTACAGCAGAGTCTCACAACTCAATCGCTGGTTGAAAACTGTTTTCTGCCCCTCCTAAAAAATGTGTAGATAATTGGCCCTCTTTCTGGGACTCACCCACAAACAGTACCGAGCCTAGCCTGCTGAGGAGTGACAGACTCCATCCTAGCTGGAGGGGTGCTCTCATCTCATCTACGAACATAGACAGGGCTCTAACTCGAACATGGCGGTGTTTGCCTTAGCAATCTCACTGGAATAAAGCCCTCCTCCATCCCTGCCATTATTGAAAGAGATTGTGATATCTCACATCTCAAAATAGGACTAGTTAATGTTTAGATCCCTCACTTCCAAGCAGTTATAGTCAAAGAACTAATCACTGATCATAATCTTGATGTGATTGGCCTGACTGAAACATGGCTTAAGCCTGATGAATTTACTGTGTTAATTAAATGAGGCCTCACCTCCTGGTTACACTAGTGACCATATCCCCCGAGCATCCCGCGAAGGCGGAGGTGTTGATAACATTCACGATAGCAAATGTAAATTTATTTTAATAAAACGACTGCGTTTTCGTCTTTTGAGCTTCTAGTCATGAAATCTATGCAACCTACTGATGGGGTCAAATTGTGGTCATGATAGGGGCTGCACCAAATGTTTGATGTATTATAATAATTTATTATGCTTATGTTGTATTAATAGAAGGGGCGGGGCTATGGGACCCCTCCTCCTTTACATTTATAGGGTCATAGACTACAGATTAACAATATATATTCATTATAAGGTTTTAAAATTGTTCCACAGTCTTATCTAAGTCTCTGCCTCCTATAAAGAAATGGTCTGAGAAATATGTTAATTATTGCATGGGGTCTGTGAGAAAGCACTTCAAAGATAAACATAGAGCCCTGCAGGGGAGTAGAAGAGATAAAAGGATAGTCAGGCATACCTCTATAAATCAACTTGGGGGAGTGGACATTTACTGCTGAGGCCTTAGAAAATACTGGAATTATTGTATCTCTTGCAAGTTTGTATAGCTGTGTATGCATGGGCTTGGTCTGAGGAGTAGCAGGTAATGACATATGCAGTGACATCACAGGGGGTTGACGACAAGCATGATAAAAACAACTTGGACTTTTCCTATTTTGCAGAACTTATGAGAGACATCAGTTGTATGTGTGATGTTTGATCTTTGACTTCTGTCTACAGCTGTATTTTGATTAAAATTGTTATGATTTATAAGTGCACATTTTGTGTGTTACTTATTCGTTAAGTAAATAAAACGGAGCACAGAAAAACGGAACCACCACTACTCAATCACTTTTTATAGCTACTGTTTACAGGCATCCTGGGCCATATACAACGTTCCTCACTGAGTTCCCTGAATTC
Source organism: Oncorhynchus tshawytscha (assembly GCF_018296145.1). NCBI lineage: Eukaryota > Metazoa > Chordata > Actinopteri > Salmoniformes > Salmonidae > Oncorhynchus > Oncorhynchus tshawytscha. Next base: position 45,871,225 of record NC_056430.1, read on the forward strand.
CTAGCGGACCTTGTAGTCATTGCAGATAATATTCAAATTTTCGGTGACTTTAATATTCACATGGAAAAGTCCACAGACCCACTCCAAAAGGCTTTCGGAGCCATTATCGACTCAGTGAGTTTTGTCCAACATGTCTCTGGATCTACTCACTGCCACAGTCATACTCTGCACCTAGTTTTGTCCTGTGGAATAAATGTTGTGGATCTTAATTAGCTTTCCTCATAATCCTGGACTATCGGACCATCTTTTTATTACGTTTGCAATCGCAACAATTAATCTGCTCAGACCCCAACCAAGGATCATTAAAAGCCTACTGAAAGAGCTTCTTCCTGTGCTTGGCCCTCCTATGTTGAACATAATAAACTGCTCTCTATCCACCGGATGTACCAAACTCACTAAAAGTGGCAGTAATAAAGCCTCTCTTGAAAAAGCCAAACCTTGACCCAGAAAATATTAAAAACTAACCCTAAACTAAATGACCTTTTAATGGCGTCAGACCAAGGCTCTGCATCTGTCCTCGTGCTCTTAGACCTTAGTGCTGCTTTTGATAACATCGATCTCCACATTCTTTTGGAGAGATTGGAAACCCAAATTGGTCTACACAGACAAGTTCTGTCCTGATTTAGATCTTATCTGTCGGAAAGATATCGGTTTGTCTCTGTAGATGTTTTGTCCTCTGACAAATCAACTGTAAATGTTGGTGTTCCTCAAGGCTCCGTTTTAGGACCACTATTGTTTTCACTATATATTTTCCCTCTTGGTGATATCATTCTGAAACATAATGCTAACTTTCACTGCTATGCAGACGACACACAGCTGTACATTTCGATGAAACATGGTGAAGCCCCAAAATTGCCCTCCCTGGAAGCCTGCGTTTCAGACATAAGGAAGTGGATGGCGGCAAATGTTCTAATTTTAAACAGAGGTGCTAGTTCTAGGTACCAAGAAACAAAGAGATCTTCTGTTGAATCTGACAATTAATATTGATGGTGGTACAGTCATCTTAAATAAAACTGTGAAGGACCTCAGCATTACTCTGGACCCTGATCTCTCTTTTGACGAACATAGCTTTACTGTTTCAAGGACAGCTTTTTTCCATCTACGTAACATTGCAAAAATCTGAAACTTCACTGACGTGATTTTCATGTCCAGGTTGGCGCCCCCCCTTGGGTTCGTGGCATGGGGGAGATCTTCGTGGGCTAAACTCGGCCTTGTCTCAGGATAGTAATTGGTGGTTGAAGATAACCCTCTAATGGTATGGGGGCTGTGCTTTGGCAAAGTGTGGGGGGGGTTATCCTGCCTGTTTGGCCCTGTCCGGGGGTATCGTCGGATGGAGCTACAGTGTCTCCCGACCCCTTCTGTCTCAGCCTCCAGTATTTATGCTGCAATAGTTTGTGTCGGGGGGCTAGGGTCAGTCTGTTATATCTGGAGTATTTCTCCTGTCTTAACCGGTGTCCTGTGTGAATTTAAGTATGCTCTCTCTAATTCTCTCTCTTTTTTCTCTCTGTCCTCTCTCTCTCTTTTTCTCTCTCTCTCTTTCTCTTTTTCTCTCTCTTGGAGGACCTGCGCCCTAGAACCATGCCTCAGGACTACCTGGCCTGATGACTCCTTGCTGTCCCCAGTCCACCTGGTCGTGCTGCTGCTACAGTTTCAACTGTTCTGCCTAAGGCTATGGAACCCTGACCTGTTCACCTGACGTGCTACTTGTCCCAGACCTGCTGTTTTCACCTCTCTGGAGACAGCAGGAGCGGTAGAGATACTCTGAATGATCGGCTATGAAAAGCCAACTGACATTTCATCCTGAGGTGCTGACCTGTTGCACCCTATACAACCACTGTGATTATTATTATTTGACCCTGCCGGTCATCTATGAACATTTGAACATCTTGGCCATGTTCTGTTATAATCTCCACCCGGCACAGCCAGAAGCGGTCTGGCCACCCCTCATAGTCTAGTTCCTCTCTAGGTTTCATCCTAGGTTCTGGTCTTTCTAGGGAGTTTTTCCTAGCCACCGTGCTTCTACACCTGCATTGCTTGCTGTTTGGGGTTTTAGGCTGGGTTTCTGTACAGCACTTTGTGACATCAGCTGATGTAAGAAGGGTGTTATAAATACATTTGATTGATAGAGGTGGAGGTAGGGGGGCTGGAACAGGGTGATGTGATGGTATGTGTGTGCGTTCATGTGAGTGGAGGGAGAGAGAATCACTGTGGCTTTGAGGGGGCAGAGGTGCAGGGTGATGACGTCGCTGCCGTGTGCAGTAGATGCGATGAAGGGTGATGACACTGAACAGAGAGAGACAGGCTCCAGCGACCCTACTGACAATAGAGGAAGCACAGGTACATGACAGGAGCACAGCCGCTATATCCTGCTCACGACTCACTCTCAGTCCATTTACTTTCCCGATAGAAGATTAGCCTTAAGTCTTGTGCTGACGCAAAACAATTGTATTCAGTGCTCAAATTACACACTGACTCGTGGGTTGTGTATGGGGGTTGGAAGTGCACCAGCACCTCCCAGAAACCTTTGTGATTCGAGCCTTGTGAAATGTAAACTCAGCATATTGACACACAGAGTACATCAACCTATTACTATCTATGGGCAACCACGCACCAACTTTCATGTGGAGTTAGTTTTCACAGCAAAGCACATGTTTTGTTTTATGCATACAATATTACACTACACATTTGAGCTATCTTTTAGTCCATGGTAGGTTCACATTCAGGGGTTGGTTCCCCAGGAAGATTAAGCTTAGTCCTGGGCTAAAAGGCAAAATCGACAGAAATTCTCATTGAGAATTATTTTTAGTCCAGGACTAGGCTTAATCCGTGTCCGAGAAACTGTCCCTAGTTGTTTCTGTATCACAGAATCAGTCCTGGTCATCTCTACTCTGGAATGGAGTGTGTTTCAATGTAGAGGAACATTTTATGGGGAGACGGTGACCTCTAGTGTGTCACATTACATACTGCTGCACACAGGCAAGGCACTCAGGCAACTAACATGTTGTTACAGCTTTTTTCTGAACGCTTATACGCTAACAGTGATTCTTGAAGCAATATCTCCGAAACCATGAACACTTGTAGCCAATGCATTTACCAAGTGTGCCAAACTGAATGCACATTTTCTGCTTTACACTTTACACTTGTAATTTTATAACACACTTCTTGCAAAACTGTAAACATTGGTCTCTACATTGCTACACTATTTCGACCAATTGCCTTTCCACATTGACACATGTGAAAACACTTTTAGATCATGAGTTCACCTACAAATCCGAGCTTGAGCACTATAAATAGGCCACAGGTAAACATTTGGTTTGGACAACAATGGAGGCCAATATTGGACAGAGAGTAAGAGGGGTGAGAACTAGAGGAGGAAGAGGAGGAGGAGGACGAGGAGGTGAAAAAGTAAAAGAAGAAGGAGGAGGAGGAGGAGGAAGAGGTGAAGTAGGACGGGGAGAAGGAGAGGAAGGGGAAGAGGAAGAGGAGTCAGGATCACAATAACTGATTAAATCAGACCGACTGTGGTTTACCATGTTGTCAACCATGGGATGAGCATGAGGGAGGCTGGGCAACGGGTTCAACCAAATCTGAGCCGTTATACTGTTGCAGGTATCATCCGGACATTTCGAAATGAGAACTGGTAAGTAACTGTAAGTGCTGTAGTCTTACTGGTACAGTAATATGTACTGTACTTTCATAATGAGAAGGATCTATCACTAAAACCATGTTTATAGAACTGCAAGAAAACCAGTATCTGGTGGAAGAGGTCGACTGTTCACCCCAGAGCAGGAGACCCACATTGTAAATATGGTCATTGCAAATAACTGCATCAGACTCAGAGAACTGCAGGACCAGATAATGGCAGATAACACCATATTCCAAAACGTCAACAGAGTGAGTCTCTCTGCACTGTCTCGTCTACTGAAACACAATAGAGTTAGGATGAGGCAGCTGTACAGAGTCCCTTTCGAAAGAATCTCAGACCGTGTAAAACAACTGAGATATGAATATGTGCAGGTAAGCTATACTATCCTATCATTGGTACTGGATCTGGAAGTGTATGGTGCTACATCATATTGACTGACCCGTGTCTTTTCATACTGTGCTACATTGTTTTGTCTTGTCTCTTTCAGAGAGTCATGGAGCTAGAATCAGATGCAGTGCATCATGAGCTAATATATGTGGACGAGGCAGGTTTCAACCTTGCAAAAACAAGAGGCCGCGGCAGAAATATCACCAGACACTGCCATCATCAACGTCCCGGGTCAAAGTGTTGGCAACAGAACAATGTGTGCGGCTATTAGTCAAAACGGCGTCCTTCACCATCATACAATCCTAGGCCCATGCAACACTGCACATATTATCACATTTCTGAACACCCTCCACAACAGACTAATCCCTCATGACCAGGGGCCAGAGCAGCCCAGGTACGTTATCATCTGGGAAAATTTTTGTTTCCACCTGGCTGTTGTGGTCCGCAATTGGTTCACAGGTCACCCACTTTTCATCGCACTCAATCTCCCCCCATGCTCTCCGTTCTTGAATCCTATTGAATAATTCTCCTCTGCTTGGCGTTGGAAGGTGTATGATCGCCAGGCCCGCCAACGCATACCCCTTCTACAGGTAAAGGAGGAGGCTTGTGGAGACATGGATCAGGGGTGATGCCAGGCCTGGATACGGCCCTCCAGGCCATACTTTCCACGCTGCCTAACTCAAGACAACATCGCATGTGATGTGGATAAAGTCTTACTCTTCTACTGCACTTTTGTTGTTTGAGGAGTGTTAGAACATTTTGAGAGAGGAAAAAAAAAATCACCTTTTCCCCTTATTTGTATTGATAGTGTGTTATGTTCGGGATACACATCCATACTTTACACATTTGGATACCTGTGTGTATGTGTGTTCAATACATGTATGACAACTTTATTGCAAACTGCTGTGCCCTGCACACAGAAAAAGCAAAAGCCACAAGTGTTTTTTTATTTATACTATCAGTGTGTAGTTGGTGCTTCGTGTGCTTATTCAAATGATGGTTTGTTTGTGCTGTACTGACGCAAAAACACATTTTTTAAAAAGAGTTTGAAGAGTTTTGCTTTTGCAAGAGATGCATAATGTTTTGCTAGTTCGGTGTAAGGTGTTGTGGTTAGTGTGTAGAATTGAGCAAAAAATAGCCTGAAGTTTCAAAGATAGTGCCTAAGCAATCAGAAAAAAATGTTATTACTAAATGCTGTGTGTGTGTTTATTTATGTAAACGGCCTGTTTATACATTTATACAATTATGCTTGTGTGTAAACCGATGCTTTATGTTATCTCTGGATTGATATAATATTCTCTGAAAAAAATATATATCCTACATTTTTTTATACCCCTCTTCCCTCTAGCTTCCTCAAGCTCAGTGGTCTATTCTGGGCTGTAGCATGAAGCTGTGACGTCTGCTTCCAACTCACACTCTCAAACACATAGATCCCCTGAATGCAGCTCACTCTCCAGATCCCAATTACCTGAATTCTGATCACATGTTCACCCCCCTGTATGTCATTTACACACAGTATTTTGTTAAGTTCTTTGTACCCCATCATTGTGAGGTATTGTTTGTTTTTATACATATTTTTATATTGAGCTTTGTTTTTCCCGTATTAGTCCTCCCGTGTATCGTAGTTTTGGCTATCTTCACTTACGACGCCTTTTTGCCTATTCCCTGCCTTTACTTTTGCCTATCGGATATCCTGTCATCAACCTCTTGCCTGATCTCCCGGACGACGTTATTAGCCTTTTCCCTGCCTGTACTGTTGCCATTTTGGACCCCCTGTGTATGACTTTCTGCCTGCCCCTGGACCCAGCTACCTGCCTCCTCCTGTGGTCCTTCACAAATAAACACCTGCTGTGCTTGAAACCAGCTCTCTGTCTCCCATCGTATTCATTACAGAATACCTCACCAAAAAAACGACAGATGGATTCAGCGGAGCTGCAGCTACGTCTAATCCGACAGGAGGAACGAATTGATGAACTCTGTGACCTCCTTCGCCGGTCCATTCCTGCTTCACTGATATCCGGTGCCACAGCCTCCTCTCGTTCATCTCCCTCCATATCCGTGCCTAATAAATATGACGGGTCCCCAGGGAAATGTCAAGGATTTCACATGCAATGTAACCTGCACATAGGCCATCAACCCACTGACTTCACCTCTGACAAAGACAGGGTGGACTTCGTCATCTCTCTACTAACAGGCAAGGCTATGGATTGGGGCCGCTCAAAGTTCTGATCTGTACTCTGAATCCTGTTTCCACTCCCTCTTCAAGGAGGTGTTCAGGTCGTCACACTGGGGACCTTTTATGTTACAGGGCTGTCGCTCCACCACTGAGTATGCTCTTGAGTTCCGCACCATGGCTGCCAGCAGAGGATGGGAGTGATCCAGCACTCCTTACAGTCTACTGGAAGGGTCTAAATCTGGAGTTACAGACCAAACTGGCCAGCAGAGATTTAACTGACCTAAACCAATACATCCGGATGTCCATATCCATTGGCAACCTACTGGTGGACCGCAGACCTATACAGTCGCCCATGGCCTATGAGTTTTCCACGCCATTCTCTTGTCCACCACAGTCTAATAGCCCCGAACCCATGCAACTCAGCCGCAACCCTCTCACGCCTGCCGAGAGACATCAGAGGTTACGTGAAAACCTGTGCCTCTATTGTAGAGAGAGTAACCACCTACTCAATAGCTGTCAGATTCGCCCCACACGAAGGGATGACCACAACCCCTCCACTTCCGCCCTGGTAGGCATCGCTATGTTTTTGAATATTAACAAAAAGCAGTTTTGTGTCCCGGCTTTCTGCTAATGGGATCACTCAGTTTGTGGAGGGACTAGTGGACTTGGGTGCCACAGGTCACTTTATTGACGGACAATTGGCACAACAGTTAAGACTCAAACTAATCCCCGTTAATCCTCCCTTTAGGATTAATAGACGGACATCCTCTCGGAACTGGTCTTGTGACTCAAATGAACAACAGTATCACCCTTCAGATTGGCCTCCTTCACTCTGAGGTCATTCAGTTAATGGTGTTGTCTTTGCCTAAAGAACCCCTCATCCTTGGTCACCACTGGCTAAGCCTTCATGACCCTGCCATCTCCTGGTGACAAGGGGAACTGCTGTGATGGTCTCCCACCTGTTTTGAGAACTGCTTCAATCCACCCTGTTGAGCCACCTCTATAGAAGAATCGGAGTCTGCCATTCCAACCCACATCCCACCTGTATATGCCCAGTTCCAGAGTGTCTTCAGCAAGACAAAGGCATCCATTCTGCCCCCTCATCACCCAGAGGACTGCATGATCGACCTCCTTCCTGGATGGTAGTCTCCGTCCCTGCATAGATTATCGACCCCTCAATGACCTTACCATCAAGAATCGCTTCCCTCTTCCTCTGAATCCAGCCGCACTAGAACAAGTTGGACTGGCTACCTTCTACTCTAAACTGGACCTACATAGAGCATACAACCTGGTCCGTATCAGATGTGGGGATGAGTGGAAGACTGCGTTCATCACCGCTAGAGGTCACTACGGCTACCTGGTTATGCCCAACGGTCAAACCAATGCTCCTGCAGTCTTCCAGTCCTTCATGAAAGAAGTTTTCCAGGACATGATCAACCAGTTCCTCATCATGTACATTGACGATATCTTGATCTACTCTCATTCCATTGCAGAGCACGTGCAACATGTGCGGCAGCTCCTCCAACGGCTACAGGACCACCATCTTTATGTCAAGGTTGAGAAGAGTGCCTTTCACGTTATTATGGTAACTTTCCCCAGTTTCATGTTGACACCAGGAGGGGTCAACATGGACAAAGGCAAAGTCATGGCCATGTTTAACTGGCCCAAAACTACCACCTTAAAGGAACTATAGCGTTTCCTAGGACTGTCCAACTACTACCGCCGGTTCATACGAAACTTCAGCAGCACAAACTCTCCTCTCTCAGCTTTCACCAGTCAAAAAAACAGTACCATCCAATGGACCGACACATCCCTTACTGCTTTCGAGACCTTGAAACAACTCTTTACCTCTGCACCCATCCTTAGGCAGCCAGATCCTACCCTTCCTTTTGTTCTGGAGGTTGATGCATCCGAGGTTGGCGTAGGAGTGGTTCTCTCTCAGCGGGTAGGGACACCTCCCAAATTACACCCATGTGGCTTCTTTTCCAAGAAACTGTCACCCGCTGAGGGGAACTATGATGTCAGGAACCGAGAGCGCCTCACCATTAAGCTGGCTATTGAAGAGTGGTGCCACTGGTTAGAGGGAGAACATCACCCATTCCTTGTCCTTACCGACCATCGCAATTTGGAGTACATAAGAAGTGCTAAGAGGCTAAACCCCAGACAGGCTCGCTGGGCACACTTCTTCACACGCTTCGACTTCACCGTCACCTATCTGCCTGGCAAGAAAAATGTGATGGCTGATTCCTTATCCCATCTATTTCACTCCCCTTCCTCTAACCCAGCTCCCGAGCCCATCCTGCCTCTGTCTTGTGTCGTGGGACCCGTACAGTCGGAAATCCAATCAGCCGTCCAAGAGGCCCTACGCATGACCCTGCACCTCTGACACCCCTGCAGGCAAGACCTACGTTCCGGCGTCCATCAGACCCCAACTAATGCAGTGGTGCCATACCTCATTGAGTTCTGGCCGTCCAGGGATCGCCCGGACCACAGAGCTACTGACGTGCAAGTTCTAGTTGTCATCCCTAACAGCAGACGTACGAGATTACGTTATTTCCTGTCCCGTCTGTGCATGGGCTAAGAGACCTCGCAAACTACTTACAGGTGAACTCGAGCCTTTACCTACACCACACAGACCATGCTCCCACATCACCATGGATTTCCTCACTGATCTGCCAGACTCTTCGGGCTTCACTACTATTTTAGATGTAGTGTGCCGGTTCTCCAAGATGTGCCGACTCATCCCCCTTCCGCATTTACCTAATGCCATGGAAATGGCTGAGTGCATGTTCCAACAGGTGCGTCTGTATGGATCCCGGGAAGACATCTCCAGGGTGGGGTGAGCCTTCTGCGACTGACGGGGGGTCTCCATCAGCCTACCCTCCGGATACCATCCCAAAACCAAAAGGCAGACTGAACGCCTGAATCAGGAAATAGGGATGTACCTTTGCCAACACTGCACCCACCAACCACATGAGTGGAGTTGCTATCTAGCCTGGGCTGAATACGCACAGAACTCCCTGGTGCATTCCTCACTCCATCTCATTCCTTTTCAGTGTGTCCTCGGATACCAACCCCCCGTGTTTCCATGGGAGACAGAGCCTGGAACTGTGCATGCCGTCTGAGTGGTTTCGACATAGTGAGCAGGTTTGGGAGACTGCGCATCGGCACCTCCATCAAGCTTCCCTCTCCCAGAAACGGTTTGCTGACTGGCGTCGCTGTCCTACTCCACTCTTCCACCCTGGGCAACGTGTGTGGCTCTCTACCCGGGACATCCGGCTTCGTGACCCCTGCAAAAAAAAACAGTCCCCGGTTCATTGGTCCCTTCAAAATAACACACCGCATCAATCCTGTCACCTACCGTCTCCAGTTGCCCCTCCATTACCAGATCTCCTCATCCTTCCATGTGTCCCTTTTCAAGCCTGAGGTACAGCCCTCTCCATCCTTCAGTGGCGCACCTCAGCGCACCCCCTCCGTTTGACATCGGCGGTGCACTGGCTTATGCCGTCCAATCCCTCCTTGACTCCAAATGCCTGGGTTCAAGTGCCTGGGTCGCATCCACTACCTGGTTTGGGAGGGGTAAGGACCTGAAGAACGGTCCTGGGTCCCCGCCCAGGACATCCTTGACCCAGCCATCATCCTGTCTTTCCACCGTAACCTTCCAGACCGCCCAGCTCCACGTCCCCGTGGTAGGACACCTGCTCAGCTTCCTAGGCCGTCAAGAGCCGCCCATGGAGGGGGGGGGGGTGTACTGTAGCTTCTGCTTCCAACTCTCACTCTCAAACATGTAGCCCCTGAAAACAGCTCACTTTGCAGCCTACTTTCCAGCTCACACTCTAAAAAACACAGATCCCCTGAACGCAGCTCACTCTCCAGATCCCAATCACCTAAATCACCTGATCACCTGTTCACACACCTGTATGTCATTTACACACACTATTTAGTTAAGTTCTTTGCACACAATCATTGTGAGGTATTGTTTGTTATGATACATATTTCCATTCAGAGCTCTGTTATTTCCCGTATTAGTCCTCCCGTGTATCGTAGTTTTGGCTATCCTCACTAACGACGCCTTTTTGCCTATTCCCTGCCTGTACCTTTGCCTATCGGATTTCCTGTCATTAACCTCTTGCCTCATCTCCCGGACTATGTTATTAGCCTTTCCCTGCCTGTACTGTTGCCTTTTTGGAGCACCTGCGTATGGCCTTCTGCCTGCCCCTGGACCCTGGACCCAGCTGCCTGCCTCCTCCTGTGGTCCTTTACAAATAAACACCTGCTGCACCCTGCGCCTAAATAAGCTCAGTTCAATTTACAATTAACAAGTCACAATCATTTGCATGGACTAGTGTTTATCATTTTTGAATGACTACCTCATCTTTGTATTCCACACATGCAATTATCTGTAAGTTCCCTCAATCGAGGAGTGAATTTCAAACACATATTCAACGACAAAGACCAAGGAGGTTTTCCAATGCTTCAATAAGAAGGGCCCCTATTCGTAGATGGGTAGACATTTTTAAAAAGCAGACATTGAATATTCCTGTGAGGATGGTTATTAATTACATTTTGTATTGTGTATCAATACACCCAGTCACTAAAAAGATACAGGCATCTTTCCTATCTCAGTTGCCAAAGAGGAAGGAAAGCGCTCCGGGATTTCACCATGAAGCCAATGGTGACTTTAAAACAGTTACAGAGTTTAATAGCTGTGGTATGAGAGAACTGAGGCTTGATCAACAACATTGTAGTTACTCCACAATACTAATCTAAATGACAGAGTGAAAAGAAGAAGCCTGTACAGAAAATATGCATCCTGTTTGCAATAAGGCTCTAAAGTAAAACTGCAAAAAATGTGGCAAATAAATGTACTTAATGTCCTGAATACAAAGCATTATGGGGAAAATCCAACACAACACGTAACTAAGTACCGCTCTTCATATTTTCAAGCATGGTAGCTGCATCAAGTTATGGGTATGCTTGTCATTGTCAAGATTGCCAAGGACAAGTGAGTTTTTTGAGGATAAAAGGATAAAAACTTAGCACAGGAAAAATCCTAGAGAAAAACCTGTTTCAGTCTGCTTTTCTACAGACACTGAGAGACAAATGTACCTTTCAGCAGGTAAATATTCGAAAACATAAAGCCATACATTGGAGTTGCTTACCAAATCAACATTGAATGTTCTTGAGTGGCCTATTTACAGATTTGACTTAAATTGGCTTGAAAATCTATGGCAAGACATGGAAATGGCTGTCTAGCAATGATCAACAAACAACTTGACAGAGCTTGAAGAATATTTTTGTTAAATGATGTGCAAATATTGTGCAATCCAGGTGTGCAAAGCTGTTAGAGACTTAGAGCCAGAAAGACTCACAGCCGTAATTGCGGCCAAAGGTGATTCTAACATGTATTGATTAAGGGGGTGAAAACTTATGTAAATTATATATTTTATTTTCAATAAACTTGCAAAGATTTATAAAAAAATGTTTTGACTGTCATTATGGGGTATTGTGTGTAGATGTGTGATAAAAATGTATATATATATCAGTACATTTTTAATTCAGGTATTGGGTATTATGTGTAGATTGATGAGGGGAAAAAACTATTTCATACATTTTAGAATAAGGCTGTAATTTAACAAAATATCGAAAAAGTCAAGGGGTATGAATACTTTCCGAATGCACTGTAAGTCAAGGGGTATGAACACGTTCTGAAGGCAGACAAAATGTGCATGGATAGAAACATTACCCAAGGTGAACTCTTAGAGGTCATTAATAATCTATAAAAGGTTAAATCTGCTGGTAATGTATTCCCAGTGTAATTTTAATGACACTTTCATCCCAAATTACTAAAGCCTATGTTACTTATGCTCACAGTAACTCTAGAGAAAAATTAACTTCCTTCATCACTATGTTTGACTAAAATCACCATACTTAAAAAAAAAAGATAAGGTTCCATTGTCATGCGGATCCTACTGCTCAGTTTCACTCTTGAATGTGGATTATAAAATCATTGCTAAGGTATAGGTGTAACAGTATAACTTTAGACCGTCCCCTCGCCCATACCCGGGCACGAACCAGGGACCCTCTGCACACATCAACAACAGTCACCCACGAAGCATCGTTACCCATCGCTCCACAAAAGCCGCGGCCCTTGCAGAGCAAGGGGAACCACAACTTCAAGGTCTCAGAGCAAGTGACGTCACCGATTGAAACGCTATTTAGCGCGCACCGCTAACTAAGCTAGCCGTTTCACATCCGTTACACTCACCCCCCCTTTGACCTCCTCCTTTTTCCGCAGCAACCAGTGACCTGGGTCAACAGCATCAATGTAACAGTATAACTTTAGACCGTCCCCTCGCCCATACCCGGGCGCGAACCAGGGACCCTCTGCACACATCAACAACAGTCACCCACGAAGCATCGTTACCCATCGCTCCACAAAAGCCGCGGCCCTTGCAGAGCAAGGGGAACCACTACTTCAAGGTCTCAGAGCAAGTGACGTCACCGATTGAAACGCTATTTAGCGCGCACCGCTAACTAAGCTAGCCGTTTCACATCCGTTACATAGGCTTTTCGCATAGAAACATTAAAACAAAAGGTAATTCACTCAGATCAAACAGGATCTCCAGACAATCTCTGCTGGGTTTTTTTTCAGCGTAATCCATCATACCAAAAACTTCAACGCTCCGAAAGTGGCAGTATCAATAGATGCTGAAAAAGCACGTGATAGGGTGGAAAAACAGAAAAACAGCAACAGGTGTAAACCATCGCTACAGTGAAATGCTTACTTACAAGCTCTTCCTCAACAATGAAGAGTTTAATTGACATTCTCCACAGTGGAAACCTGTGACAACTGCATCACTACTGCATTGACTACAAACACACTGGATAATCTGATAGAGAGGGTTACTGGCTGGGGTAGCACCATCCAGATGATTTGGTCATTAGTTCCATGAGATTTTGCTACATGGATGTGTTGAGGAGTAGCTCTTGGTTAAACATCTTCAATAATCCCCTCACCTGATCTCCAACACCCCTCCCTCCCAAAACAACACTTTCTCTCTCTCACTTACTCTCTCTCACTCCCTCACACACTTTCAGTCTCCTTCTCTTTCTCTCTCAGTCCTTCCCTCCCTCCCTCTTTCTCTCCCTTTCTTTGTCACTGTCACGCATACTCACTCTTTCTCTCTCTTCCCCTCCCTCCCAAAAAATCAAGAAAAGCACTTCTCTCTCACACTGTCTCTAACTGACTTACTCTCTCTTACTCTGTCTCTAACTCACTCTCTCTCATTCTTGTCTCTAATTCACCTACACTCTCTCTTACTCTGTCTCTAACTTACTCTCTCTCACTCTTGTCTCTAATTCACCTACTCTCTCTCACCCTGTCTCTAACTCACGTACTCTCTCTCACTCTGTCTCTAACTCACTTACTCTCTCACACTGTCTCTAACTGACTTACTCTCTCTTACTCTGTCTCTAACTCACTCTCTCTCACTCTTGTCTCTAATTCACCTACACTCTCTCTTACTCTGTCTCTAACTCACTCTCTCTCACTCGTCTCTAATTCACCTACTCTCTCTCACCCCGTCTCTAACTTACGTACTCTCTCTCACTCTGTCTCTAACTCACTTACTCTCTCACACTGTCTCTAACTGACTTACTCTCTCTCACTCTTGTCTCTAATTCACCTACTCTCTCTCACCCTGTCTCTAACTCACGTACTCTCTCTCACTCTGTCTCTAACTCACGTACTCTCTCTCACTCTGTCTCTAACTCACTTACTCTCTCACTCTGTCTCTAATTCACGTACTCTCTCTCACCCTGTCGCTAACTCACGTACTCTCTCTCACTCTGTCTCTAACTCACTTACTCTCTCACCCTGTCTCTAACTGACTTACTCTCTCTTACTCTGTCTCTAACTCACTCTCTCACACTGTCTCTAACTCACTCAGTCTCTCTTCCTTTGTCTCTAACTCACTTACTCTCTCTCACTGTCTCTAACTCACTTACTCTCTCACACTGTCTCTAACTCACTTACTCTCTCACCCTGTCTCTAACTCACTTACTCTCTCACCCTGTCTCTAACTCACTTACTCTCTCACACTGTCTCTAACTCACTTACTCTCTCACACTGTCTCTAACTCACTTACTCTCTCTCACTCTCTCTAACTCACTTACTCTCTCACACTGTCTCTAACTCACTTACTCTCTCACCCTGTCTCTAACTCACTTACTCTCTCACCCTGTCTCTAACTCACGTACTCTCTCTCACTCTGTCTCTAACTCACTTACTCTCTCACCCTGTCTCTAACTCACTTACTCTCTCACACTGTCTCTAACTCACTTACTCTCTCTCACACTGTCTCTAACTCACTTACTCTCTCACCCTGTCTCTAACTCACTTACTCTCTCACACTGTCTCTAACTCACTTACTCTCTCACACTCTCTAACTCACTTACTCTCTCTCACACTGTCTAACTACTTACTCTCTCACCCTGTCTCTAACTCACTTACTCTCTCACACTGTCTCTAACTCACTTACTCTCTCTCACCCTGTCTCTAACTCACTTACTCTCTCACCCTGTCTCTAACTCACGTACTCTCTCTCACTCTGTCTCTAACTCACTTACTCTCTCACCCTGTCTCTAACTCACTTACTCTCTCACCCTGTCTCTAACTCACTTACTCTCTCACACTGTCTCTAACTCACTTACTCTCTCACACTGTCTCTAACTCACTTACTCTCTCTCACTCTCTCTAACTCACTTACTCTCTCACACTGTCTCTAACTCACTTACTCTCTCACCCTGTCTCTAACTCACTTACTCTCTCACCCTGTCTCTAACTCACTTACTCTCTCACCCTGTCTCTAACTCACGTACTCTCTCTCACTCTGTCTCTAACTCACGTACTCTCTCTCTCTGTCTCTAACTCACTTACTCTCTCACCCTGTCTCTAACTCACTTACTCTCTCTTACTCTGTCTCTAACTCACGTACTCTCTCTCACTCTGTCTCTAACTCACGTACTCTCTCTCACTCTGTCTCTAACTCACGTACTCTCTCTCACTCTGTCTCTAACTCACGTACTCTCTCTCACTCTGTCTCTAACTCACTTACTCTCTCACCCTGTCTCTAACTCACTTACTCTCTCACCCTGTCTCTAACTCACGTACTCTCTCTCACTCTGTCTCTAACTCACGTACTCTCTCTCACCCTGTCTCTAACTCACTTACTCTCTCACCCTGTCTCTAACTCACTTACTCTCTCACACTGTCTCTAACTCACTTACTCTCTCACACTGTCTCTAACTCACTTACTCTCTCACACTGTCTCTAACTCACTTACTCTCTCACACTGTCTCTAACTCACTTACTCTCTCACACTGTCTCTAACTCACTTACTCTCTCACACTGTCTCTAACTCACGTACTCTCTCTCACACTGTCTCTAACTCACTTACTCTCTCACACTGTCTCTAACTCACTTACTCTCTCACACTGTCTCTAACTCACGTACTCTCTCTCACTCTGTCTCTAACTCACTTACTCTCTCACCCTGTCTCTAACTCACTTACTCTCTCACCCTGTCTCTAACTCACGTACTCTCTCTCACTCTGTCTCTAACTCACGTACTCTCTCTCACTCTGTCTCTAACTCACTTACTCTCTCACCCTGTCTCTAACTCACTTACTCTCTCTCACTCTGTCTCTAACTCACTTACTCTCTCACCCTGTCTCTAACTCACTTACTCTCTCACACTGTCTCTAACTCACTTACTCTCTCACTCTGTCTCTAACTCACTTACTCTCTCTCACTCTGTCTCTAACTCACTTACTCTCTCACCCTGTCTCTAACTCACTTACTCTCTCTCATGCTCTTTCATTCCCCCTCTCTCTCTCTGCCAATGAAGGGGTAAAAATGATCTCTCTCTCTTTCTTGTGTGCATGCTCTTTCTCTATCTCTTTCTCGCTAAAAGCCTTTGTAGGCTTAGGATTAAACAAATTAAACCTTGGCAAGCCACTTAAATGATCTCACTTCCTCTCTATACAATACCCCTCTCTCTCACACACACACAAAACAAAGCCATGATCACGAAGTCACGCACGAGGTAAACAGGAATAAAGGACAAGACTCACAAATCCCAAATCGGGTAATGAGTTTAGACACTAAAGCCAAAGACAATTGTGGGCAGACGCTTTAACTGTGGGCAGATGCTTCCCGGGTCCCCCTTTCTGTGGGCAGATGCTTCCCGGGTCCCCCTTTCTGTGGGAAGATGCTTCCCGGGTCCCCCTTTCTGTGGGAAGATGCTTCCCGGGTCCCCCTTTCTGTGGGCAGACCCCCCTTTCTCTCTCTCTCTCTCTCTCTCTCTTTCTTTCTCAGACACACACACACCCCTAACACACTCCTTGCACACTCGCATGCAGTCCTAGCCAGCATAGAGTGCGATTTGACCTCTGTACTCAGACCCGACCCACATCGCTAGTCCCATCCTCCTCCTCCTGTGTATACGTGCCAGGGATAAATCCTGCCTCTCCCCCTTTCTCCACCTCTTCTCTCTGCCACGCATATACACAAGCAGGGCTCCCTCTGCCAACCCTCAGTCACACACAGCCTCTGTGCAGTCTCGTTCACTTTCCTGGTGCATTTTGGTGCTTAGACATTTTGCCTTCATGGAGGACTACCACAAACCCGACCAGCAGACGGTGCAGGCACTCAGGAACATTGCTAACCGCCTCCGAATAAACTGCATCAAGGCTACCACTGCTGCCGGCAGCGGGTAAGACCCTTTAACTCAAACTGACACAGACACACACACACACACATACACACAGTCGTAAATCTAGGGAAGAGTGTATAAAGACTCCTTCATGCACACCCATGTAGAATACAAAATGGAACAGCATGTTTTCTTTTTGTTCTCCTGTGAGCTATGGAAAAATGTAACTGAGTTGAAGACGAAATGTAGGGTAACTGGGGTAACTAGACCCCTGGGGTAGACTGTAGCCGCTTATTTCCCTTCATAGTTTGTTTTGTCTAAGCGGGACCATCATCCACATATCACATTTTTTACAAAATGTTGCTTTTTTTGTGTCAGCAATGGGACATGGTTCTTAAGGGGGGCTGTTACCGTCTGATGCTGTGAGTCACTACACATATGTGATGCAGATCAAAACGATAAAGACTATCCGTAACAATAACATAAAAAGTTTATATTTTCGTCAACATCTGTATGTATTGATTTTTATATAGACATACAGTAGCTTGTAGTTGGGTAATCTGTTTATATAGTTTGATTGTAGAACGCTGTATTCTTGAACAATTTACGGATTATTTTGTTTATTCTATTGAGCAAGATTGACGTATGGCCATTGTGGCTCAACATGAGATAAATTTCGTTTTTTTTCGATATTAGAAAATGTTCCATTGTGAACAACATGAAAGGATACATTTTGCTGTAGTGTCTGAAATTAACTCCTGTATCTGGGGAAAAGTATAGCGCGTCTTCATTTGTCTGACCGCAGGCAGGTAAGCGATGGAGGAGCCCTCGGAGCTTGCGCGTCAGTTGTTGGCACGAGACAAAGCGCATGGAGATAACCCTGGCTGGGATGTGCGCTCCGCCATCTTCGTTGATTTAGATGGGGGGGAATATTGGTCATTAAATATTATTAATAATTACTCCGCAATTACTCTTAGTGTGAACACCCAATTGAAGTTTATTATTAGGCTAGAGTGTAATTATTGTATTAAATAGAGAGCCCATGCACAAACAAGTGCGCACGTTGGGTAATTACGTAAAGAACATATTTCATTGTGATATTTGTGAAGAAATCACACGTTTATTTGAGAAAGGCTATCAATAATCATTTATTGCTCAAACACAAACTCCAGCATCCATGAATTCCATCATGGCTCCATCATTCGACCGTAGCCTATACACAAACCATCCACAAATAGACTAAGTGCGTAAGCCTAGACAATAAGCAACTGCCATGCGATTGGTGATTGGAGAAAAACCCCTCTACCAATTTAGGGTAGGGTCCTTGCCAGAATTTCTAAGTTTTGTTACATTTTCAGAGCATCTTACTTAAATCGCTGACTGGAAATGGGAGCTAAATGTTACAAAGGTTTCCACTAGATACAAAGTCAAAATTTGCTATGGCGTAAAAATGTACATAAAATAAATGCTTTTTGGTCTTATTTTTAGGTTAGGGTTAGGCATTAGGGTTAAGGTTAGGGTTAGGCATTAGGGTTAAGGTTAGGGTTAGGCATTAGGGTTAAGGTTAGGGTTAGGCATTAGGGTTAGGGTTAAGCATTAGGGTTAAGGTTAGGCATTAGGGTTAAGGTTAGGGTTAGGCATTAGGGTTAAGGTTAGGGTTAGGCATTAGGGTTAAGGTTAGGGTTAGGCATTAGGGTTAGGGTTAGGCATTAGGGTTAAGGTTAGGGTTAGGCATTAGGGTTAAGGTTAGGGTTAGGCATTAGGGTTAGGGTTAGGCATTAGGGTTAAGGTTAGGGTTCAAATCCCATTTTAAGAAGATAAATTGTAGAAATGACCTTGTGGCTTAGGTAACTAGTGACGACCATAAGGTTATAAGCCCGGTGATGAATGTGATTCCAAATGGCGCCCTCTGACTGATTGACTAACTGTCTGATTCGTGCTATTTCCAAAATGGTCTACATTTCTCCCCAGTCGCCCATCAACGTACCCCTTGGATGTTGACATCACTGTAATTGGGAAAAAGAGGGAGCCAATGGGGCATCTCGGTTTGAGCATGGCCCCCTCATCAGTATTTTGGATGAACTATTCCACTCTAATTATTATTACCCATGTTTCCCCATGGTGCCATAGAATTCTTTGGCGAGTTCAGAATTTAGACTGTGCCACTTAAAATCCAGTTAGACTCTGATTGAATTCGGAGTGATTTTGAGATTGTAAAGTGATATTTCTGTTCTCTGTGTCTGTGTGTGTGTGCGTGTGTGCGTGCGTGCGTGTGTATGAGCGTGTGTGTGTGTCTATGAGTCTGTCTGCTATGTGAACACCTGTCAGTAACATCCCTCCCTGCTCATACACTCTTAGAAAAGACATGCTATCTATAACCTAAAACGGTCCAAAAGGAAAACCCTTTGAATAACCCTTTTTGGATCCAGGTAGAACCCTTTTGATTCCAGGTAGAACTCTTGGTTCCATGTAGAACTTTTTCCACAGACGGTTCTACATGGAACCCAAAGAGTTCTACCTGGAACCAAACAGGTTTTTCCTATGGCGACAACCAAAGAACCCTTTTGGAACCCTTTTTCCTAAGCGTGTACTCCTTGTCTCCCAGATATCCCACATCATGCTGCAGCGTTGCAGAGATCATGTCTGTTCTGTTCTTCAACACAATGAAGTACCGCGCAGAGGACCCCAAGAACATCAACAATGACCGCTTCATCCTGTCGAAGGTGAGACTATTGGAATGAAATAGAACACTATTGTTGCGTTCTATTACTGTTGTTGTCAGATCCATGTTGTGAGATCCTCCAGCTCACCTCCACTGTTTTGGTTGGGTAAAGGTCACATAACGGTCAGGATCTGCTTCCGTGATACACTTGTGTTACAGCTGGTGTGCAATGGTCATGTGATATGGCAACAGTCATAAGAAGCAGTGTATTTTACACTCCCTGGTCGTGAAAGAGTTACGTGGTTATGTCTTGGGTTGTATTAGAGTAACATGGGTTTTCCTCTCCTTAGGGTCATTCTGCACCGGCCCTGTACTCCATGTGGACAGAGACTGGTTTCCTGAAGGAGAGTGAGCTGCTCTCTCTGTGCCAGGTGGAGTCCAACCTGGAGGGACACCCCACACCTGTGAGTGATAACTACTACACATCACCTTTGCTAACATAAAGGTTAGCGTACACCTCACCTTTAATAGCCTGACAGTTAACCTACGCCTCACCTTTAATAGCCTAGCAGTTAGCACCGTAGCAAAACTGAAAATGGAAATGTGTGCTCTTCTTGGACAAGTTCAGGTAGTACCTCACTGAACGTTGATAACTTGTAACCTATAATAATAGCTTAACGTTTTATAACCTACTCAACACATCCTTGCTCTCTGTGGTGATAGTAACAGTCCTGTTCCTGTGTATGTGTTGGAGTTTCAGAAGCAACAGTTTGTGGATGTGGTCACTGGCTCTCTGGGCCAGGGTCTGGGTGTAGCCTGTGGGATGGCCTACACCGGGAAGTACTTTGACAAGTCCAGGTAGGAGTTCACACACATTCACACACAGATTTGTGGTCTTTGCAGGACTCTGAATTCTGAAGTGTTAAGTATGGACTCAAATACATAATGAGGTATTTTAGAACTCTTAGCGCATAGTGATGTATTTTAGAGCTCTTTAGAGCACAGTGTGTTATTTTAGAGCTCTTTAGAGCATAGTGAGGTATTTTAGAGCTCTTTAGAGAATAGTGATGTATTTTAATGCTCTTTAGAGCATAGTGAGGTATTTTAGAGCTTCTTAGAGCATAGTGAGATATTTTACAGCTCTTTAGAGCATAGTGAGCTATTTTAGAGTTCTTTAGGGCACTGTGAGGTTTTCTAAGGTCCTCTGGGTGTGCAGTATCTGCATGCTCTGCTCTTACGATTCTTCTGCTCTAATAACCACAGCCCCTGCAGCCACAACTCAGTTATTTTTACCATCCAGACAGATTCTGTCTCAGAATCCAATTCAGACTTTACATTAGTATTCATCACTCAGTCTATTGTTCAAAATCAGACTCACATTCCCCAGTCTAATTCAGGTTTTGTCTCAGAATGAGGAATGCGGATCTCTGATATGTGGAATGTGGATATTGCCAGTCCTGAAAATATGCCCTGCCCTGGATAGATTTGTGCTAGAGGAGGATTTTGTGTGGGTGGTGGTTGAAAATGATGACATAAGCAGATTATCAGGCCATTTGATTAAAATATGAGCATTTGCTTTGTTCAAAGGAGTCTGTGTGGCTAGAAGCCTCGGTCAGCGTAGATGTGAGGGAATGCAGTAAGTGGGATAAAGGGAGAGGTAAAGGTTACCAATTTCCCGTTGTGGGAGAGGGCTTTCACAATTCCCAGGGGGCGTTCAATCCGTTCTGTCATTTCAGGGGAAATGGATGAATTTGACTTGAAAGGTTTCATAGAGCACTATTTGGTGTTGGGTAGAATGATAATTTGATTTTACCACTTCTTGAATCTACACTGTTTAAAAAAGGTACTATCTAGAACCTAAAAGGGTCCTTCGGCTGTCCCCACAGGAGAACCCTTTGAAGAACCCTTTTTGGTTCCAGGTAGAACAATTTTCAGTTCCATGTATAACCTTTTCCACAGAGGGTTCTCAATGGAATCCAAAAGGGTTCTACACGAAACCCATAAAAGGGTTCTCCTATGGGGACAGCTGAAGAACCCTTTTGTAAAAAAACATTCTAAGAGTGTATACACGCGCATATGCGCACACACGGCACACACACACACACACACACACACACACACACACACACACACACACACACACACCCTGTCTCACCCCCCCATCCCTCTCTCTTGCCAAGCTACCATGTGTTCTGCCTTCTGGGGGATGGGGAGCTGTCTGAGGGGGCAGTGTGGGAAGCCATGTCCTTTGCCTCTTACTACCAGCTGGACAACCTGGTGGCCATCTTGGATATCAACCGCCTGGGCCAGACCGACCCAGCGCCCCTGCAGCACCATGTGGAGAAGTACCAGAAACGCTGCGAGGCCTTTGGGTGAGTGTGTGTGTGTGTGTGTGTGTGTGTGTGTGTGTGTGTGTGCGTGCGTGAAAGTGGGTTCACGAGTGAGAAGGACAGAGTGAGTAAGAGAGGTAGAGATCCTCTTTGCCAATGTAATGACAGCGAGAGAAAGTCTATGAATGTGTGAAGGCACATGTCAACATTAGTGGGCATATGTGGAATTGTTTGTTCATGAGTGTATGAGAAAGAGAAAGTGTGTGAATGCCTTTTCCATATGTGAAATGGGTTTTCTGACGTGAGTGTTGCTGTCTACAGTTGGCATGCCATCATCGTGGATGGGCACAGTGTGGAGGAGCTGTGTAAGGCTCTGAGCCAGGCTCGTCACCAGCCCACTGCCATTATCGCCAAGACCACCAAGGGCAAGGGAATCCCAGGTACTCTCACCCTCGTATGGCTATTGGCTACATCCTATCACTCATACCTGTTAATGGGCTAACCTCTCAGTATGGTGTGTAAAGTATATAAGGTGTTGGGCCATTGATTTTTCCTGACCATGTGACCTGACTCCAGGTCTGGGGGTTTTCCCCATCAGGAGATCACATCGTCAGCCTAAAACCCCTGGGCCTAAATATCCATTCAAATGTTACTGTGTATCAGTGGTGGAAAAAGTACCCAACTGTCATACAGTACTTGAGTAAAAGTAAAAATACCTTAATAGAAAATGACTCAAGTAAAAGTAAAAGTCACCCAGTAAAATTCTACTTGAGGAAAAGTCTAAAATAGTTGGTTGGTTTAATGGTTTAAAATATACTTAGATATCAAAGATTAAAGTATAATACATTTTAAATTCCTTATATTTAGCATCCAGATGGCACCATTTTCTTGTATTGTTAATTTACGGAAAGCCACAGGCACACTCCAACATTCAGACATCATTTAAAATGAAGCATGTGTGTTTAGTGAGTCTGCCAGATCAGAGGCATTAGGGATGACCAGGGATGTTCGGTTGATAAGTGCTTGAATTAGACTATGAGTACTTTGGCTGACAAGGAAAATGTATGGAGTAATTTGTACAATATTTGGAATGTAGTGAAGTAAAAGTAAAAGTAGTCAAAAATACAAATGGTAAAGTACTACAGATACCCCCCCAAAACAACTTAAGTACTACTTTAAAGTATTTTTACTTAAAGTACTTTACACCACCGCTGTGTATACAGCATGTGTGCATTCTAATATTATGTCTGTCTGCATTTACCAGCTGTGGAAGATAAGATGGGCTGGCATGCCAAGCCCCTGTCCAAGGACATGGCTGAGGGAGTCGTGAAGGATCTGCAGGCACGCATCATGAACAGCAGCAAGCGCCTGTACCCCACCACGCCCGTAGAGGATGCCCCACCAGTCAGCCTGCGCAACGTCCGCATGCCCAGCGCACCCGCCTACAAGCAGGGAGAGAAGGTAACATACAGTACATGCATCTCACATGCATCTCACCATATACTGTGCATATGTGGTTGTACAAATTATCCCAGGAATTTGGACTCCACTGGGGCTCACCCTATAGTCGCAAACATTATATCATAATAGAAGCAGTCACTCACACCTTAGATTGACTACTAATGATACAAACAGGCGGAAAAATGTACTTATTAATGACTGACTGGTTGATTGAATCGTTGATTTGTTGATTGACTGGTTGTATTTCTCAACAGATTTCCACCAGGAAGGCCTATGGCATGGCCCTGGCTAAGTTGGGCCGTTATAATGAGCGCGTGGTGGTCCTGGATGGAGACACCAACAACTTCACTTACTCAGAGATCTTCAAGAACGAACACCCGAACCGCTTTGTTGAGTGCTACATTGCGCAGCAGAACATGGTATGAAATTAACCCTAACCCTAACCCTTACTCAGACCCTAACCCTATTGAGTTTTTCTTGATTTTCTCTTTATCACATACAGTACCAGTCAAAAGGTTGGACACACCTAATCATTCAAGGGTTTTTCTACTGAAGACATCAAAACTATTAAATAACACATATGGAATCATGTAGTAATCAAAAAAGTGTTAAACAAATCAAAATCTATTTTATATTTGCGATTCTTCAAAGTAGCCACCCTTTGCCTTGATGACAGCTTTGCACATTCTTGGCATTCTCTAAACCAGCTTAACCTGGAATGCTTTTCCAATCATCTTGAAGGAGTTCTCACATATGCGGAGCACTTGTTGGCTGCTTTTCCTTCACTCTGCGGTCTAATTAATCCCAAACCATCTCAATTGGGTTGAAGTCAGGTGATTGTGGATGCAGCCATCTGATGCAGCCCTCCATAACTCTCCTTCTTGGTCAAATAGCCCTCACACAGCCTGGATGTGTGTTGGGTCATTGTCATGTTGAAAAACAAATGATAGTCCCACTAAGCGCCAATCAGATGGGATGGCTTATCACTGCAGAATGCTGTTGTAGCCATGCTGGTTAAGTGTGCCTTGAATTCGAAACAAATCACTGACAGTGTCACCAGCAAAGCACCCCCACACCAACACACCTTCTCCTCCATGCTTCATGGTGGGAATCACACTTGCGGAGATCAACTGTTCACCTACTCTGCGTCTCACAAAGACACGGCGGTTGGAACCAAAAATCTTACATTTGGACTCATGAGACCAAAGGACATATTTCTACCAGTCGAATGTCCATTGCTCGTGTTTCTTGTCCCAAGTCTCTTCTTCTTATTTGTGCAGAAATTTGACCATAAAGGCCTGATTCACACTGATGTTGAGATGTGTCTGTTACTTGAACTCTGTGAGGCATTTATTTGGGCTGCAATTTCTGAGGCTGGTAACTCTAAAGAACTTATCCTCTGCAGCAGAGGTAACTCTGGGTCTTCCTTTCCTGTTGTGGTCCTCATGAGAGCCAGTTACTTGAAGTAACTTTCAAAGCTCTTTACAGTTTGCGGATTGCCTGACCTTCATGTCTTAAAGTAATGATAGACTGCTGTTTCTATTTGCTTATTTGAGCTGTTTTTGCCATAATATGGTCTTGGTCATTAGAAGGAAAGGAAAGAAATTTGACAAATTAACTTTTAACAAAGCACACCTGTTAATTGAAATGCATTCCAGGTGACTACCTCATGAAGCTGGTTAAGAGAATGCCAAGAGTGTACAAAGCTGTCATCAAGGCAAAGTGTGGTTACTTTGAAGAATCTCAAATATAAGATATATTTTGATTTGCTTAACACTTTTTTGGTTACTACATGATTCCATATGTGTTATTTCATAGTTTGGATGTCTTCACTATTATTCTACAATGTAGAAAATAGTAAAAACCCCGGAATGAGTAGGTGTGTCCAAACTTTTGACTGGTACTGTATATGTAGTCAGGATTGGGAAGGACCACTCTATGAGCCAATTATGACCATTCTATAAA
Source organism: Oncorhynchus tshawytscha (assembly GCF_018296145.1). NCBI lineage: Eukaryota > Metazoa > Chordata > Actinopteri > Salmoniformes > Salmonidae > Oncorhynchus > Oncorhynchus tshawytscha. Next base: position 45,896,569 of record NC_056430.1, read on the forward strand.
CCCAGACAACACTCTTTCTAACTAAACCAAGCTTTTAAAAGCCAACCTGTTTTAAAATGACTTCTAAATTATACTTTTTGTTTAAAAAAAATCTATTCAGCATTGTTCAAACATTGCAGCAGCATTTCGTGGTTCAGCTTAGCTGTCCTCTCTCCTCTGCCTCTCTCGCTGATGCTCAACCGAATGCCCTGTCCCTAGACCTGGGTTCAAATACTATTTGAAATCTTTAAGATACTTTGAGCATTTTTTCTCTAGCCTGTTTGAAGTGCCAAATGGTGGGGCTTTACAGTTTCTGGACAAATCTATTGGCCCATTAAAGCTAGACAAGCTCAATCAAGCACAGATAAAGTATTTGAAATGATCTCAAATAGTATTTGAACCCTTGCTCTGCCTGTCACTAATTTTGCTGATGGTGATTCGCTATAACAAAATGCCTCTTTACTTCTGTTCAGACCACTGACTCGTTGAGCGAATTCCCCCTCTCTCAGGTCTGATTAGCTGAATAAAAACTTCTCTCTCTCAGTGTTACAGAGGTTGGCCTGATGAATAATGGATGTTGGTCCATCCATAATGTAACGCTGGAGAGAGAGACATGACCCACTTACAATACACCATGCCAAGCATCCTCTCTCCTACATTCTCCCTCCGCTGTGCTTCCTCCTCCAATGCCTCACCACGCTTTCTCCATCCACCATGCTTCCACCCTCCGCACAGCTGACTGGTTTGTCATCTTGAGGATTTGAACCAGTGACCTTTCCGTTACAGGCCCAGCACTCTAACTGCTAGGCTACCTACCCTCTATTCCTATCCTCTCATTGCAATCTGACTTTAGATTAACATTTTGGGAGAGTTGTCATTCAGGCCTGGCTGTATTACTGTGCTGCTGCTGGTTCCTCCTGCAGCAGCAGCCTGGCAGCCTGGCAGCCTGTTCAGGTCAGGGCTGTGTTTGATGAACAGCCGTTATGACAGTTATGCTGAGCTGTGAAGTGAAATATGAATCAGTGTGAGGACGGTGGGTGTGGCTGTCTGGCTGATCTGACTGTCTTACTGACTGGTTGGGTGACTGACTGACTGACCGGATGGATGGTTGGCTGGCTGACTGACTGACTAATTGGCTGCCTGGTTGACTGGCTAACTCAATGACTGACTTTTTATTTATTATTCATTTTATTTAACTAGGCAAGTCAGTTAAAAACAAATTCTTATTTACAATGACGGCCTAGGAACAGTGGGTTAACTGCCTTGTTCAGGGGCAGAACAACAGATTTTTACCTTGTCAGCTCGGGGATTTAATCTAGCAACCTTTCGGTTACTGGCCCAACGCTCTAACCACTAGGCTACCTGCTGCCCCAGACTGACTGACTGAATGGATGGCTGACAGACTGCCTGGCTGACTTACTGACAGCCTCACTGCCTGGCTGACTAGCTGGCTTGCTGGCTTGCTGGCTGATATACCATTGTTATAAAGATGATTGTGCCTAATAAAGCTAGAATGGCAGTTTCAAATGAGACAGACAGATTGTTTAATGCGGAATCGTTAATATTGATAAGAGAATAATGAGAAAATCAGAGGTACTGCTGTTCATGTTATGACTTATTTATGACTGCATTATGTATAGCATGGTTGAATACTCGTTTCGGATTTGCTTGAAGTGCATTCTAGAGCATGCATTATTTCCCTTTATAAACTGGATGGTTCGAGCTCTGAGTGTTGATTGGCTGACAGCCGTGGGATATATCAGACCATATACCACGGGTATGACAAAACATGTATTTTTACTGCTCTAATTATGTTGGTAACCAGTTTATAATAGCGATAAGGCACCTAGGGGGTTTGTGACATATGGCCAATATACCACGGCTAAGGGCTGTATGCAGGCACTCTGCGTTGCGCCTTGCTTAAGAACAGCCCTTAGCCGTGGTATGTTGGCCATATACCACATCCCCCTCAGGCCTTATTGCTTAAATAATGCACGGTATATCAGCAAGGTAGAATTCAATGGCTATAGTTATTTCTTACATGTTCTACGTTTGAGCTGCTTTTGAATGAAAAAGTTGAATTGAAAACATTATTGGCATTGTTGAATTCGATTCTCATAATAGCAAGCTAGGACTGATGGTTTGGTTAGTGAAACTAGCAAGTCTGTTTGTTTGGTTACCAAGGCAACTGCTGTAGCTATCTAGTAAACTTGCTAGCTGCTTCAGTGGATGTTGAACACATTTCTACCTGCAAATGAACACATTTCCAGCAGCAAATGTTTTAAATTATAGCCTTGGCATAGTATAGAAGGGATAATCAACTCGGGCTCTATGCGTTTCATGGAAGATAATGCAACTCTGTGAACGTCATTTCCACTCCGCTAGCACGTTGTGGAACACACCTTCCACGTCGCTCATTGTTTTCCATAGAAGGCATTGTCCCTCGTTGATTATCAGTTACTCATGTCATCATTGGAGTCATGCGTCTTTGAATACGACATTAAAGGGGCAATCTGCTGTTCAAACAATCACATAGAGAGAAAGAGACTGAGACACACAAGGAAAGAGAGAAAGAGACAGAGACACACAAAGAAAGAGAATAATGATCATGTCAATGGCAAGAGCGCTATCCTCTTTGTCCAGGTTAGATGTGGGGTAGAAGGAAATTGGATAATAGTACTTCTATTGGGTACTGATATGGAATAGGAACGAGTCCAATGGCAACTCAGAGGTTTAGACAGCCACGGTGAAGAGAAGAGCAGGGGGATCGGGGAGGGCTTTTGAGATATGAAACAGGAAATGACAACTTGTGAGAGAGAAGCACGCCGCTGATTCCTCCCATATGGTACCATAAACTCGTGTGCTTTTGGACTGACTGAATTCTCACTGACTTTTACATAGCGTAGGTCTGGGTTTCTGGGAGGCATGACCCCTCATTTTGATTGTGATTCGCTCAGCATTCATTGTCCCCGTGGAGACCTCACTTAACCCCTTTGTATTTTTTCCCGTCTAGGGTGACCACATGTCTGCCTTTTGGCACTTTATCCCACATCTCGCAACCAAACCATCACGCGCCACACTTTATTAACAAATGAAAACACTACTCATTTACCAAACAGATTGGTCCTGTATTTCAATCAAACGTCCCATTTGTTTGACGACAATTGACATTTCAACCTGTCTCTTTTGCAGTCACATGGCACTTTTCACAAGGTATACAGTGCCTTTAGAAAGCATACGTACCCATTGTCCACATTGTGTTGTGTTAAAGCCTGATTTTAAAATGGATTAAACATAGATATTTTTGTCACTTGCCTACACACACAGCCCATAATGTAAATGTTGAATTATGTTTTTCAAACTGTTTACTAATGAATGAAACATGAAAAGCTGAAATGTCTTGAGTTCATAAGTATTCAAGCACTTTGTTATGGAAAGTCGAAATAGTTCAGGAGTAAAAATTTGCTTACCAAGTCACATGTTAAGTTGCATGGACTCACTCTGTGTGCAATAATAGTGTTAACATGATTTTTGAATACCTACCTCATCCCTGTACCTCACACATACAATTATCTGTAAGGTCCCTCAGTCGAACAGTGAATTTCAAACACAGATTCAACCACACATACCAAGGGGGTTTTCAAATGCCTCACGAAGGAGAGAACCTATTGGTAGAAAAAACTAAAAACAGACGTTGAAAATCACTTTGAGCATTGTGAAGCTGTTAGTTATCTCTACCATGTAACCACGCCAGCCCAGGACCTCCACATCCGGCTTCTTCACCTGCGGGATCGTCTGAGACCAGCCACCCAGACAACTGGTGAAACTGAGGAGTATTTCTGTCTGTAATAAAGCCCTTTTGTGGCGAAAAACTTACTCTGATTGGCTGGGCCTTGCTCCCCAGTGGGTGGGCCTATGCCCTCCCAAGCCCACCAATGACTGTGCCCCTGCCCATTCATGTGAAATCCATGGATTAGGGCCTAATGAGATCATTTAAATTAACTGATTTTCGTATATGAACTTAAATAACTCAGGAAAATCTTGAAATTGTTGCATTTTGCCATATTTTTGTTCAGTGTATATACAGTACCAGTCAAAAGTTTGGACACACCTACTCATTCAAGGGTTTTTCTTTATTTTTACTATGTTCTACATTGTAGAATAATAGTGAAGACATCAAAACTATGAAATAACACATATGGAATCATAAAGTAACTAAAAATGTGTTAAACAAAAACAAAATATGTTTTATTTTTGAGTAGCCACCCTTTGCCTTTGACAGCTTTGCACACTCTTGGCATTCTCTCAAACAGCTTCATGAGGTAGTCACATGGAATGCATTTCAATTAACAAATGTGCTTGTTAAAAGTTAATTTGTGGAATTTATTTCCTTCTTAATGCGTTTGAGCCAATCATTTGTCTTGTGACAAGGTAGAGGTGGTATACAGAAGATAGCCTTATTTGGTAAAAGACCAAGTCCACATTATGGCAAGAACAGCTCAAATAAGCCAAGAGAAATGACAGTCCATCTGTAATGCTCCGGGTGTCGTGAGTGTGGAGTCAGACGCAGGAGACAGAGAGTGCAATGCTGTGCTCTTCAATGCACCAACGCACCACAGGGTGCTCACAATAATAACGGCCCCAAACACGGGGAATGAAAAAATTTACAACTGAAATACACGACCAGGAACAAACACGTTCCTCTCTACAGAGCCGAAGGTTACAATAATAAATCCTGCACAACAAACAGGCGGGCCGGCTGTTTAAAGAAGCCCAACTAATCATCACAAACAGGTGCTACCAATAAACATACAAGGAGGGGGAGGAAAGACAATCAGTGGCAGCTAATAGGCCGGTGACGACGACCGCCGAGCGCCACCCGACCGGGAAGGGAAGCCACCCTCGGTCGGACTCGTGACACCATCGCTACTTTAAGACATGAAGGTCAATCATTGCGGAAAATGTCAAGTGCAGTCGCAAAACCCATCAAGCGCTATGATGAAACTGGCTCTCATGAGGACCGCTACAAGAAAGGAAGACGTAGAGTTATATCTGCTGCAGAGGATAAGTTCATTACAGTTACCAACATCAGAAATTGCAGCCCAAATAAATGCTCACAGAGTTCAAGTTTATTTACTAGGCAAGTCAGTTAAGAACAAATTCTTATTTACAATGACAGCCTTGGAACAGTGGGTTAACTGCCTTGTTCAGGGGCAGAACAACAGATTTTTACCTTGTCAGCTCAGGGATTAGATCTAGCAACTTTTCGGTTACTGGCCCAACGCTCTAACCACTAGTCTACCTGTCGCCCGTAACAGCAACATCTCAACATAAACTGTTCAGATGAGACTGTGAATCAGTCCATCATTGTAGAATTGCTGCAAAGAAACCACTACTAAAGGACACTAATAAGAAGAGGATGCTTGCTTGGGCAAAGAAACATGAGCAATGGACATTAGACGGGTGGAAATCTGTCCTGTCTGCTGAGTCCAAATTGGAGATTTATGGTTCCAACCACCGTGTCTTTGTGAGATGCAAAGTAGGTGAACGGATGATCTCTGCATGTGTGGTTACCACCGTGAAGCATGGAGGAGGTGTGATGGTGTGGTGGTGCTTTACTGGTGACACTGTCTGTGATTTAGTTAGAATTCAAGGCACACTTAAACATGGCTACCACAGCATTGTGCAGCGATACGCCATCCCATCTGATTTGCGCTTAGTGGGACTATCATTTGTTTTTCAACAGGACAATGACCCAAAACACACCTCCAGGCTGTGTAAGTGCTATTTGACCAAGAAGGAGAGTGATGGAGTGCTGCATTAGATGACCTGGCCTCCACAATCACCCGACCTCAACCCAATTGAGATGGTTTGGGATTAGTTGGACCGCAGAGTGAAGGAAAAGCAGCCAACAAGTGCTCAGCATATGTGGGAACTCCTTCAAGATTGATGGAGGTGCCGATGTGCGGTCTCCCAAAACATGGGGGGTTGATATCTGAGGACACACTGAAAAAGAGTGAGATGGAGTGAGGAATGCACCAGGGAGTTCTGTGCTTATTCGGCCCCGGCTAGATAGCGACTGCACTCGTGTGGTTGGTGGGTGCAGTGTTGGCTAAGGTCCTTCCCTATTTCCTGATTCAGGCGTTCTGTATGCCCATTGGTTTGGGGATGGTATCCGGAGGATAGGCTGATTGAGACCCCCAGTAGGTCGCAGAAGGCTCGCCACACCCTGGAGATGAACTGGTATCACCGATCTGAAACGATGTCTTCCGGGATCCCACACAGACAAAACACCTGTTGGAACATGCACTCAGCCATTTCCATGGCATTAGGTAGATGCGGAAGGGGGATGAGTCGGCACATCTTGGAGAACCGGTCCACTACAACAAAAATAGTCGTGAAGCCCGAGTCTGGCAGATCAGTGAGGAAATCCATGGCGATGTGGGTCCATGGTCTGTGTGGTGTAGGTAAATACTCGAGCTCAACGGTAGGTAGTTGGCGAGGGCTCTTTGCCCATGCACAGACGGGACAGGAAAGAATGTAATCTCGAACGTCTGCTGTTAGAGATGACCACCAGAACCTGCGTGTCAGTAGCTCTGTGGTCCGGGTGATCCCGGGATGGCCAGAACTCAGTAAGGTATGCCAACACTGCATTAGTTGGGGTCCGACGGACGCCAGAATGTAGGTCTTGCCTGCAGGGGTGTCGGGAGGAGCTGGGTCGTGGCGTAGGGCATCTCTGACAGCTGATTGGATTTCCCAGTGTATGGGTCCCATGACACAAGACGGAGGCAGGATTGGCTTGGGTTAGAGGAAGGGGAGTCAAATAGATGGGATAAGGAATCAGCCTTTTCTTGCCAGGCAGATAGTTGATGGTGAAGTTGAAGCATGTGAAGAAGAGTGCCCAGCGAGCCTGTCTGGGGTTAAGCCTCGTAGCACTTCTCAAGTACTCCAAATTGCGGTGGTCGGTAAGGACAAGGAATGGGTGATGAGCTCCCTCTAACCAGTGGCGCAACTCTTCAATATCCAGCTTAATGGTGCAGAGGTGAAGAGGAGTTTCAAGGTCTCAAATGCAGGGCGGTGTCGGTCCATTGGAGGATATGGGTTTTTTGACAGGTGAGAGCTGAGAGAGGAGCGTTTGTGTTGCTGCAGTTTCGGATGAACCGGCGGTAGTAGTTGGAAAATCCTAGGAAACGTTGTAGTTCCTTTACGATGGTAGGTTTGGGACAGTTAAGCACGGTCGTGACTTTGTCTTCGTCCATGTTGATCCCTCCTGGTGTCAACACGAAACCTAGGAAGGTTACCGTAGTAACGTGAATGGTGCTCTTCTCAGCCTTGACATAAAGATGGTGGTCCTGTAGCTGATGGAGGACCTGTTGCACATGTTGTACGTGTTCTGCAATGGAATGAGAGTAGATCAAGATATCGTCAACGTACATGATGGGGAATTGGTTGATCATGTCCTGGAAAACTTCATTCATGAAGGACTGGAAGACTGCAGGCGCATTGGTGAGACCGTAGGACATAATCAGGTATTCGTAGTGACCCTTAGCGGTGATGAATGCTGTCTTCCACTCATTCCCACTTTGGATACGGACCAGGTTGTAAGCACTACGTAGGTCCAGTTTAGAGTAGATGGTAGCCTGTCCAACTTGTTCTAGTGCGGCTGGAATCAGAGGGAAGCGATTCTTGATGGTAAGGTCATTGAGGGGTCGGTAATCTATGCAGGGACGGAGACTACTATTCTTTTTCACAAAGAAGAAACTGGATGCAGCCGGAGACGTGGATGGACCAGTGAATCCCATGTTGAGGGGCTCTTCTATATAGGTGTCCATAGCCTCGTTCTCTGGGATGGACAGGGTATATATCTGACCCTTAAGAGGCAATGCCCCAGGAAGGAGGTTGATCATGCAGTCCTCTGTGTGATGAGGGGGGCAGAATGGATGCCTTTGTCTTGCTGAAGACACTCTGGAACTGGGCATATACAGGTGGGATGTGGGCTGGAATGGCAGACTCCGATTATTCTATAGAGGTGGCTCAACAGGGTAGATTGAAGCAGTACTCAAAACAGGCGGGAGACCATGAGAGCAGTTCCCCCCGTCAAGAGATGGCAGGGTCATGAAGGCTTAGCCAGAGGTGACCAAGGATGAGGGATTCTTCAGGCAAAGATAATACCATTAACTGAATGACCTCAGAGTGAAGGAGGCCAATCTGAAGGGTGATACTGTTGTTCATTTGAGTCACAAGACCTGTTCCGAGAGGTTGTCCAACCAGTGCATTAATCCTAAAGGGAGGATTAACAGGGATTAGTTTGAGTCTTAACTGTTGTGCCAATTGTTCTTCAATGAAATTACCTGCGGCCCCCGAGTCCACTAGTCCCTCCGTAAACTGAGTGATCCCATTACCAGAAAGATGTGTCGGGATACCAAACTGCCTTTTGGCAATTTTCAAAAACGTGTGTGTGTGGGGGGGGGTGGTTACTCTCTCTACAATAGAGGCACAGGTTTTCACATAACCTCCGATGTCTCTCAGCAGGCGTGAGAGGGTTGCGGCTGAGTTGCATGGGTTCGGGGCTATTAGACTGTGGTGGACGAGAGAAGGGCGTGGAAAACTCATAGGCCATGGGCGACTGTATAGGTCTGCGGTCCACCAGTAGGTTGCCAATGGATATGGACATCTGGATATATTGGTTTAGGTCAGTTAAATCTCTGCTGGCCAGTTCGGTCAGTAACTCCAGATTTATTCCCCTCCGGTAGACTGTAAGGAGTGCTGGTTTACTCCATCCTCTGCTGGCAGCCATGGTGCGAAACTCAAGGGCATACTCAGTGGTGGAGCGACAGCCCTGTCGCAGCTCACATAACAGGTCCCCGGTGTGACAACCTGAAACGGAATGGTCTAACACCTCCTTGAAGAGGGCGTGGAAACGTAATTCAGAGGACAGATCAGAACTTTGAGCGGCCCACAGGGCTGTGACTCAATCCAGAGCTTTGCCTGTGAGTAGGGAGATGATGAAGTCCACCCTGTCTTTGTCTGAGGTGAAGTCAGTGGGTTGATGGTCTATGTACAGGTTACACTGCATGAGAAATCCTTGTACAGTACCAGCCGTCATAATTATTAGGCATGGATATGGGGGGGCTAGACGTAGCTGCAGCTCTGCTGAATCCATCTGTCGTTTTTGGTGAGTTATTCTGTAATGAACACAATGGGAGACGGAGAGCTGGTTTCAAGCGCAGGTGTTTATTGTTAAAGGACCACAGGAGGAGGCAGGTAGCTGGGTCCAGGGGCAGGCAGAAATTCATACACAGGGGGTTCAAAAAGACAACAGTACAGGCAGGGAAAAGGCAAGTAACTTTGTCCAGGACATCAGGCAATAGGTTGATAACAGGAAATCTGATAGGCTAAAGTACAGGCAGGGAATAGGCAAAAGGCGTCGTTAGTGAGGCAGGCAAAAACTATCATACACGGGAGGACACAGAGCTCAGACTAGACGTGTGTCACAAAACAAATTATTCCTCACAATTATGGTATGGAAAGAACTGAACTAAATAGTGTGTGATAATGACATACAGTTGTGTGATCAGAATTCAGGTGATTGGGATCTGGAGAGTGATCTGCGTTCAGGGGATCTATGTGTTTGAGAGTGTGAGCTGGAAAGTGGGCTGGAAAGTGAGCTGCGTTCAGGGGATCTACGTGTTTGAGAGTGTGAGTTGGAAGCAGACGTTACAGTGCAAAGCTGTTATCAAGGCAAAGGGTGGCTACTTTGAAGAATCTCTTATATAAAATCTATTTTGATTTGTTTCACACTTTTTTGGTTACTACATGATTCCATATGTGTTATTTAACAGTTTTGATGTCTTCAGTATTGTAATACAATGTAGAAAAAAATAATAAAAAAATAAAGAAAAACCCTTGAATGAGTAGGTGTATATATTGTTTTTCTCACAAACCTAGTGCACTGGCCCTTTAATAGTCCTGTATTAGCAGACCAATATAGTTGTCTGTAGCGCGGACATAAAGTCATAGAATAAATAGTGTTCTATGTGATTCTGGGTTCCACTCACCTTCAGCTGAAGCTAATTTATCTACAGTAGCCTACAATGCTATGTCTCTGCAGTTGCAGGACCACCATAGAGATGAACTACATGTACCTGTGGGGATAGATAGGGACTAGATTTTACTGCCGAGCTCCGGATGAGGCTCATTCAGGGAAGAAGAGGAGGATGGTCTTCCTGAATCTATGTCTGCATCTTAAATGCCACCCTATTCCCTACATAGTGCGCAAAATAATAACTGCACCTTATAAGGAATAGGGTGCCATTTGGGACGCACACCTTGTAAATGTATTGAGAGTTACTTGGAAGATGAAATATTGTTCTGCCATCAGCTTCATTAAAATAATGTCCATCCATTATTCTCAGTAACTAATCTCCCTAAAGTCACCAGCCGCCACTGTTATAGTGTGATGTAACTCCTCTCTTCTCATTTTCCCTCTAGGTGAGTGTTGCCACTGGCTGCGCTGCCCGTGAGAGGAACGTTGTGTACGCCAGCACCCTGGCCTCCTTCTTCACCCGGGCCTACGACCAGCTCCGCATGGCTGCCATCTCAGAGAGCAACATCAATTTGTGTGGCTCCCACTGTGGCCTGTCCATTGGTGAGTCTGTCTGACCCTCCCCCAAACAAACTCCGGGCACACTCCCAAATCCTCACTCCACTCCACGCCACTCCCACAACCACCCACCATCACCCCCATACACTGCAACCTGCAACCTGTCACCAAAGATGGTGGATAAATTAAGATAGTTCACTCAAGCCGTTTACCATTGAAAAAATCTCTTATGTTCCTGTCTGCTTAACTGGGTGTGTCTCACATAAACAACAACGCAATAGCAGCTGGGTCTGGTTTACTTAGTTAATTGACTTTCATTGAACCTGAAAAAAAGCAGCAAGTGGGATGTCTCACATCCTCTTCCATCTCTGTCACCTCAACGAATGTTCCCTATTAACTGCCTGTGTGCGTGGTCGTGCACCTCCTCCAGGACTGCCAGAAATGCCAGGCTGCGCAGAGACGCAAGAGATTGAACTTCACTGAGTTCACCCCGTTAGTTTTCACTTTATAGATCAATGTTTTTTCTGTGATTGAATCAACATTATATCAGCCCCTTTTCAATGCAACAAACCAAAACAAATCCAACTTTGCAAGATTTGGTCTGTGATTTTGTTGTAGGGAGAGCAAGAGCGCAAAGGAGAATTACATTGTTAGTCAGGTAAAAATCTTATGTCTTAATAAAAAGGAGCAATGTATTTTGAGACAGGCTTGAATATGCAAATAAGCCAATATGCAGAGGGGTAGCCTACATTGTCTAATTCTCTGTATAGTAATAATAATACATTTTATTTTGTAAAGTGGTTTCTTGTATCATACAACACAATAAAATGCCATTTATTTATTTGGCCCATGGTGTTAGAGACCAAGTAAAAAATCATGAATGTCAAGCCCTTCATAATGTAAAAATGTTTTTAAACGTCTCATGCAATGTAGGCCTGCATTGAACACCACACATAGGCTATATCATAGAAATCAAAAGCTATTTCCATGTGAAAATGTTATAGGATTTGCCCCATTTGTTTTGTTGGTAGGCTTGCATTATGCTGAAATAGCCACAATAGCCTAATGGCTACTGTCTAAAACTGTAAATTTGCTCTGTGCCACCAAAAAATTGAGGGAACATTAGTCACACAACCCCACTCTTTCTCCAGTGACTCTACCCCCTCTCTCACTCTCTTCACTCTTTCTATTGGCTCCTCAAGTCAAAGCACCCTCAAATGGTATTGAATTCCCAACGTGACTGTCCATCTTGTGCGGTTGATCCAAGTTCCTCTCTTTCTTTTTCCCCACTTCTGTGTTTTCCTCCTCACCTCCTTCACCCCCTGAGATCCCCTAACCTCCCTCCCCCCCTGACCCTGTCTGTCCTGGATGCTGTCACCTTCACCAGGGGACCTGATGTCCCTCTCCTCTGTTAGTCCCTCAGGTACACTGCATGCCACTCTCTCTACGTCCGTCTGTCCTACTGTCCGTCTGTCCTATTGTCCGCATTCTTGTCTGTCTGCCTGTCTTATACACCTGCATGTCAGTCCACCTAGCCTTTAGCTTTATATTGGGTTGAAATCATATTTGAAATATTTTGCTTGAGCCTGCCTGGAGTCTTGGCTGGATGTGATTTGCACCAGGAAATCTCAATAAAGAGCAACACATAGTATTTTCTTTCTACGTTACAACATTTTGGAATGAAATTAATCTATTTGAGTGTTCCAGGAGAGGACGGGCCGTCTCAGATGGGTCTAGAGGACTTGGCCATGTTTAGAGCCATCCCCATGGCAACCATCTTCTACCCCAGCGATGGTGTGTCTATTGAGAAGGCAGTGGAGCTGGCCGCCAGCACAAAGGTACTCATAATCCCTCCCACCAAAATGCTATTGGTTCTTATCCCCTCACACCAAATGTTATTGGCCCTCCAACATTGACGCATCTCCCTACGCCCCTGCCCCAACACCAGAGGGTATGCTTTGTGTTCAAACCCTCAAATGTATGACCATAGTATTCCATTCTCTTTTCTAAGGGTGTTTGCTACATCAGAACCAGCCACCCCGAGAACCCGATCATCTACAGCAGCAACGAGGACTTCCATGTTGGACAGGCTAAGGTGAACTCTTTTCTATATTACATTAACCACACAGGCTATCACAGCCTTGGATAAACCACTTAAGTTTCCTCCTACTTCCGGACATGAGCTGATTAGTTAGATGATTAGTTTAATCAGTTCTACAGCATCCATATTAGGAACTCCCTCACTGAGGAAGTATTGTCTGACAACTGAAAGAGTTCCTATTATGGATGCCGTACAAGTGGTTGAATGGCTTCAAATGAACACAGAGAGGGTTGTCTTTGAGTGGAATATAAACAATGAATCTCTCATCCAATAGTCTAGCTTTATGAGATGTGCTGAAACCTTGTTGTTAACTCATCCCGGTCCATCTCAGGTGGTGTACCAGAGTGCGGAGGACAAGGTGACCGTGATCGGAGCTGGGATCACCCTACATGAGGCCATGGCTGCAGCTGAGATGCTCAAGAAAGGTACAGTACAACTACAGCCAGATTTGAAGAAAGACTTGGAACCCAGAACCGAACTGTATAGGGATTTGATGATTCCTGGCTGTGGCCATTCTCTCTTTTCTGCATGCTCTAATATTGGCTACATGCGTTAATGAATTTGCTATTGAATCCAATCCGTTCATTAGTGTTGGCGCACAACTTCTATATCATATAAGTGTTGGCCTTTCTCAATTATATGTTCAAGCTTATCCTGTTTATAAAGTTATATCCCTCTCTATATCTCAACCTCGTTGTTTGAAGGTTTTAATGCCATTCTCTGTATAGTTGCTTGAATCTTGTTCTCGTTTCTCCACTGAAACACACTACTTTGGGTTTCACAATTACGGCAACTTTCCATAAATGGATGGAGTATTCTAGATTTTCTCCTTATTCCCTTCTGATTCCAGGAATATTCTAACCAGGATTTCTGGAAAACCTTTGGAGTTTCCTATCCTATACACTACTGTTGATAAACACTGTTTCCCACCTTGTTGTTTTCCCAGAGAGGATCTTCATCAGGGTGATCGACCCATTCACCATCAAACCCCTGGACTCCAAGACCATCATTGAGCACACGCGCCAGACCAGGGGCCGGATCCTCACCGTGGAGGACCACTACTATGAAGGTATGCTTTTTGCGACCAGAGTTCCGACCTTACGTATTATTTTTTGCTAGAACACCAGGAAGTTAGAGAAGGAGATAGACACAGAGGGGTTAGACAGGAAAATGATAAAGATGGGGCTCAAACCTATTGCCAGAGGTATGCTTGGTCAGGAGCCTTTCTGCTACACCAGAATCTGGCACTCAAGAATAATTGTATGTCATTTAGCCGTATATATTGCAACCTGGCAACCTGTCATTTTTCTGCATTGTTTATTTATACAGACGGTAACCTCTCATTGGCTCAGAGATGATGCGGTGGCATGTTCTCATTAGCTTGAGAGGCATAGCAGGTTTTGCGCTGTCATAGTGGGCGTGGGCAAGACATATTCTGTTCTGGTGCATTTTGTTTGCTGAGGAGGAAGACTGTCTGTGTGTGTGTGTGTGTCTGTGTGTGCATGCGTGCGTGAGTGTGTGAAGGCCAGGAGGCAGAGTGCTGTCAGATTTCCTTAGTGGAGCGTGTGCCGATGGGGCTTCTGTGACCTAGATCAAAGATGTGTAGCAGTAGCAACCCCCTCTTTTCCCCCTAAGGGGGGAGAGACTGCACTCTTAGAAAAAAATGGTTCCAAAAGGGTTATTCAGCTGTCCCCCTACGAGAACCCTTTTCAGTTCCATGTAGAACCCTTTCCCCACAGAGGGTTCTACATGGAACCAAAAATGATTATACCTGGGACCAAAAAGGGTTCTAACTGAAACCAAAAATAGTTATGCAAAGTGTTCTCCTATGGGGGCCACCAAAGAACCCATTTAGGTTCAAGATAGCACATTTTTTCTAAGTGTCGGGATAGCAGGAGAGAAAAGAGAGAGTGAAAGAAGGAGAGGGTGAGAATATGGTGGGGAAAGATGGCGAGGGAGTGTACGGCGACAGATATAGACCAATGGCTTCATCTTCAAGATCTCAAGACCAATGAGTGACCTCCGCTAGACATCTCCAGGCACAGATCTAGGATCAGTTTATCATCTGGAATCAAAAAGCTTTACTAATAGAGGGGGGAAAAAGCTGTTTGAGCTCAATGTCATTCTAAATTACTCCTGGGGAGTGTATCAGATCTGGGGGAAGGATTGTTGTCATTTAAAATTGACTTAATGAAATTGGATTGACCCCAATCCTTTTGCAGAGATGCTTCCTTAGCCTTCTCACTCTCATGTATTTCATTTAATGTTGCTGTTCCTCAGGTGGCCTGGGGGAGGCAGTATGCTCAGCGGTGGTGAATGAGCAGGGCTTCACCCTGCAGCGTCTGGCGGTGGCCCACGTCCCGCGCAGTGGCAAGCCCAACGAGCTGCTCAAGATCTACGGCATCGACCGCGAAGCCATTTGCCAGGCCGTCAGGAAGATGCTCAGTGGCTCCGCCAATGCCAAGTAGCTCTACCCCTTCCTGCATAAGCTACGCCCCACCCAGCCCAGCCCCCATTCTACCACCCCTGAGAAAAATAGAGACATTGTTCCATGTCACCACCCACGCCTGGTAAACCCACCCCCTCACTGTGAAAGCCCCGTCCCCTATGTGTTTACTAAAGTAACGTGAGTTCGTGCTGTATGTACATTTTGAAGTAACAGTCACACATTTCACTTTTTTTCTCTCACACACATGCATACAATACACACACAACCCTACTCCCACTTCCTGGTAATTATGGGTAATCCCAGGGTCAAGGGGTCAACTTCAGAAATGAAAGTGAGAGGTCGTCAAACTCGGCTGGCAGGTGTAGACATTCTGCAAACCGTACAATGCAATGAAGACCCTACATGTTGTGACTCAATGTAGGCACCTTTATTTGATGCTCATGTGTTTTTAAACTCTTCCTATTTGATATGTTCAACCAAAAAACAACCAGCAGCTGTTGGAATACTTTTATATTGTTCTGATGATGTAACTCTAAAGACAGGGTGGGGCAGCTGGTAGTGAAATGTAAGTGTCGTCTCCATGACAACCGTCTCGGGAAAATGTCATGTTTGTAAAACGTAGTCCAAGAAGGAAAAAAAAAGAAACAAAAGATGATCAAATGAAAATGTATGTGGGCTACAAATATCAGGAAAGTGACAAATCCATACAGTTTGATCCATATGTCTCTCTATACCACAACCCAAACACATTACTGGACAGCTTGTGTTAGCACACATGTTGGTTTTAAACGTCCTTTTATCTCTACAACTCAGGTGTAGACTAGATAAACACATGGGGTCAGATAACTGCCAAAATGTTGTGCGTAAAAGCTTTTGGCACATTTTTAACTCCATATTAACACCTTTTACCTGCATGAGCAAACCAACAGTGTGTTAAAACGAGCTGTCTGAACATACCAATAATGTTTCTATGAGCAAATAATGTCCACTATAGCAAACAGTTGGACCTGAAGGTGAGGAAGAGGGACACAGGGCCAGCTAGGGCTTAGAGCAGGGTTGGGGTTAATTCCATTTCAATTGAATTCAGTCATATCAGGATGTAAATCGAAATGGAATTTACCCCAGCCCTGGCTTAGAGACTGTCTCTGTGCTTGTGGTCATGGTGATGTTGGGAGCATGCAGTTACATCTGAACTGTGAAGCTAAAACAAACACCTCATTTGTTACTTGAACTTTTGTATGTACCTTATACTTTCATCTATTAAAGCCCTCTGCATTTGAGTTTGAGAGTTCACTACTATTTCCGGGTGTTTCTTTGACTGTGTGCATGCAAATGTATCATAGCGTGTCTATTGAAAAAGGCACGTTGGGGTAAGTATTTGCTTATGCAAAACATTTTATTCGAATAATGATCAAATTAAGGAAGACTAAAATGAATAACATCATTATAATTGACCATAGAGATAATTCATTCTAAATCAATTCTAAATAGATAAAACAATAAGTTAAACTTTAATATATTTGTAGAGTGTTCGTTTGAATATGATTAGCATTGCAGTAGGTTTCTCTTCATTTCTGATTCTGTACAATTTCGATTTGATCAGAACCAACACCCACAGTGAGTATCCAGATTTGATCGTGAAAGATTCCGACAGATGACCGAGCAGAGTTGGTCCATTGGTCGCCATGTTTACGCTGAGATCCTATCAGCAGACAGTATTAGTCTGAATATATCAGACATCTGTTTGTCTAATGGCAGCTCTGCAATGTGACCTTGTAGGTAGCACGGTAAAAGCCATTGCCCATTCTACTGAGTCTTCTACAGTTGACAATCGCCATCTCCCCAGCCAGCCCAACCACTCACTGGACCCATATTTATTTTCATTGAATATACCTTTTTACCTGTAACCTGCCTCACCCAGTGTGAAACGTAATCGCTATTATTTTTTATTTTAGAATACATTCAAGAACCTTCAGAAGCTAACCAGCTAAGTAGCTACAAGCTGTTTAGTCATTGTTAGCCACTGCTAGCAGCTTTTACCTTCTGCACAGCCAGCCCTGTTTTTAGCCTGGATAATACTCGCCAGTCTACCAGTATCGAACTGTCTCTCCACAACAACGCCGGATTCCTGCCGTAATCCCTGGACCATTTCTTCTGATCTTCACAGCTAGCTTGCACCCAGTACCGAAGCTATCCCTGAGGCCCACCTCCCGGCCTACTCAGCTGTTCACCCGAACCCCACTCATACACGTGTAGAGCCCAATACTCCATCGGATCCTTGCTGTAAACTCTGGACCTTAGCTAATGCCACTGCCACGAAGCTAGCACCAGTTAGCCGTGAGCCAGGTTCATCTCCCTGCTAGCAAACTAAATTCTACAATACCTCTTTCGCCATCTGGTTTGGATTCTCTGTCCACACGGCCCCCCGCCGCACCACCACGACTGGTCTGCCGACGAATACTCCATCCGCTGTGCCTTCAACTGGCGTCCGTCTGAGCAGACCCCCCCCCCTACCACCCTCTGTTCCTAGGGTGATGTGGAGGTAATCCCAGGCCCTGCATGTCCCCAGGCACCCTCATTTGTTGACTTCTGTGATCGAAAAAGCCTTGGATTCATGCATGTCAACATCAGAAGCCTCCTCCCTAAGTTTGTTTTACTCACTACTTTAGCACACTCTGCCAACCCTGATGTCCTTGCCGTGTCTGAATCCTGGCTTAGGAAGGCCACCAAAAATTCTGAGATTTCCATACCCAACTATAACACTTTCTGTCAAGATAGAACTGCCAAAGGGGGAGGAGTTGCAATCTACTGCAGAGATAGCCTGCAAAGTTCTGTCATACTTTCCAGGTCTATGCCCAAACAGTTCGAACTTCTAATTTTAAAAATGAATCTCTCCAGAAATAAGTCTCTCACTGTTGCCGCCTGCTACCGAACCCCCTCAGCTCCCAGCTGTGCCCTGGACACCATCTGTGAATTGATCGCCCCCCATCTAGCTTCAGAGTTTGTTCTGTTAGGTGACCTAAACTGGGATATACTTAACACCCCGGCAGTCCTACAATCTAAGCTAGATGCCCTCAATCTCACACAAATCATCAAGGAGCCCACTAGGTACAACCCTAAATCCGTAAACATGGGCAGCCTAATTGACATTATCCTGACCAACTTGCCCTCCAAATACACCTCTGCTGTCTTCAATCAGGATCTCAGCGATCACTGCCTCATTGCCTGTATCCGCTACGGGTCCGCGGTCAAACGACCACCTCTAATCACTGTCAAACGCTCCCTAAAACACTTCTGCGAGCAGGCCTTTCCAATCAACCTGGCCCGGGTATCCTGGAAGGATATTGACCTCATCCCGTCAGTTGAGGATGCCTGGTCATTCTTTAAAAGTAACTTCCTCACCATCTTAGACAAGCATGCTCCGTTCAAAAAATGCAGAACTAAGAACAGATATAGCCCTTGGTTCACTCCAGACCTGACTGCCCTCGACCAGCACAAAAACATCCTGTGGCAGACTGCAATAGCATCGAATAGTCCCCGCGATATGCAACTGTTCAGGGAAGTCAGGAACCAATACACGCAGTCAGTCAGGAAAAAAAGGCCAGTTTTTTCAAGCAGAAATTTGCATCCTGTAAAAGTTCTGGGACACTGTACAGTCCATGGAGAATAAGAGCACCTCCTCCCAGCTGCCCACTGCACTGAGGCTAGGTAACATGGTCACCACCGATAAATCCGTGATAATCGAAAACTTCAAGAAGCAATTCTCAATGGCTGGCCATGCCTTCCTCCTGGCTACTCCAACCTCGGCCAACAGCTCCGCCCCCCCTCCCCGCAGCTACTCGCCCACGCCTCCCCAGCTTCTCCTTTACCCAAATCCAGATAGCAGATGTTCTGAAAGAGCTGCAAAACCTTGCGAAAGTATTCGGCCCCCTTGAACTTTGCGACCTTTTGCCACATTTCAGGCTTCAAACATAAAGATATAAAACTGTATTTTTTTGTGAAGAATCAACAACAAGTGGGACACAATCATGAAGTGGAACGACATTTATTGGATATTTCATACATTTTTAACAAATCAAAAACTGAGAAATTGGGCGTGCAAAATTATTCAGCCCCCTTAAGTTAATACTTTGTAGCGCCACCTTTTGCTGCGATTACAGCTGTAAGTCGCTTGGGGTATGTCTCTATCAGTTTTGCACATCGAGAGACTGAAATTTTTTCCCATTCCTCCTTGCAAAACAGCTCGAGCTCAGTGAGGTTGGATGGAGAGCATTTGTGAACAGCAGTTTTCAGTTCTTTCCACAGATTCTCGATTGGATTCAGGTCTGGACTTTGACTTGGCCATTCTAACACCTGGATATGTTTATTTTTGAACCATTCCATTGTAGATTTTGCTTTATGTTTTGGATCATTGTCTTGTTGGAAGACAAATCTCCGTCCCAGTCTCAGGTCTTTTGCAGACTCCATCAGGTTTTCTTCCAGAATGGTCCTGTATTTGGCTCCATCCATCTTCCCATCAATTTTAACCATCTTCCCTGTCCCTGCTGAAGAAAAGCAGGCCCAAACCATGATGCTGCCACCACCATGTTTGACAGTGGGAATGGTGTGTTCAGGTTGATGAGCTGTGTAGCTTTTACGCCAAACATAATGTTTTGCATTGTTGCCAAAAAGTTCAATTTTGGTTTCATCTGACCAGAGCACCTTCTTCCACATGTTTGGTGTGTCTCCCAGGTGGCTTGTGGCAAACTTTAAACAACACTTTTTATGGATATCTTTAAGAAATGGCTTTCTTCTTGTCACTCTTCCATAAAGGCCAGATTTGTGCAATATACGACTGATTGTTGTCCTATGGACAGAGTCTCCCACCTCAGCTGTAGATCTCTGCAGTTCATCCAGAGTGATCATGGGCCTCTTGGCTGCATCTCTGATCAGTCTTCTCCTTGTATGAGCTGAAAGTTTAGAGGGACGGCCAGGTCTTGGTAGATTTGCAGTGGTCTGATACTCCTTCCATTTCAATATTATCGCTTGCACAGTGCTCCTTGGGATGTTTAAAGCTTGGGAAATCTTTTTGTATCCAAATCCGGCTTTAAACTTCTTCACAACAGTATCTCGGACCTGCCTGGTGTGTTCCTTGTTCTTCATGATGCTCTCTGCGCTTTTAACGGACCTCTGAGACTATCACAGTGCAGGTGCATTTATACAGAGACTTGATTACACACAGGTGGATTGTATTTATCATCATTAGTCATTTAGGTCAACATTGGATCATTCAGAGATCCTCACTGAACTTCTGGAGAGAGTTTGCTGCACTGAAAGTAAAGGGGCTGAATAATTTTGCACGCCCAATTTTTCAGTTTTTGATTTGTTAAGAAAGTTTGAAATATCCAATAAATGTCGTTCCACTTCATGATTGTGTCCCACTTGTTGTTGATTCTTCACAAAAAAATACAGTTTTATATCTTTATGTTTGAAGCCTGAAATGTGGCAAAAGGTCGCAAAGTTCAAGGGGGCCGAATACTTTCGCAAGGCACTGAAATCAATGATGTTGCTCTTTCTGCGGGCGATTCCCTGATCCACCTCTACGCAGACGACACCATTCTGTATACTTCTGGCCCTTCCTTGGACACTGTGCTATCTAACCTCCAAACGAGCTTCAATGCCATACAACACTCCTTCCGTGGCCTCCAACTGCTCTTAAACGCTAGTAAAACCAAATGCATGCTTTTCAACCGTTCGCTGCCTGCACCCGCACGCCCACCTAGCATCACCACCCTGGATGGTTCCGACCTAGAATATGTGCACATCTATAAGTACCTAGGTGTTTGGCTAGACTGCAAACTCTCCTTCCAGACTCATATCAAACATCTCCAATCCAAAATCAAATCTAGAGTCGGCTTTCTATTTCGCCACAAAGCCTCCTTCACTCACGCCACAACTTTACCCTAGTAAAACTGACTATCCTACCGATCCTCGACTTCGGCGATGTCATCTACAAAATAGCTTCCAATACTCTACTCAGCAAACTGGATGCAGTTTATCACAGTGCCATCCGTTTTGTTACTAAAGCACCTTATACCACCCACCACTGCGACCTGTATGCTCTAGTCGGCTGGCCCTCGCTACATGTTGGCAACACCCACCCGGAGCACGCGCTCCAGCAGGTGTATCTCACTGATCATCCCTAAAGCAAAAACCTCATTTGGCCGCCTTTCCTTCCAGTTCTCTGCTAACTGCGACTGGAACGAATTGCAAAAATCTCTGAAGTTGGAGACTTTTATCTCCCTCACCAACTTTAAACATCTGCTATCTGAGCAGCTAACCGATCGCTGCAGCTGTACATAGTGCATCGTTATATAGCCCACCCAATTTACCTACCTCATCCCCATACTGTTTTTATTTTATTTACTTTTCTGCTCTTTTGCACACCAGTATCTCTACCTGCACATGTTCATCTGATCATTTATCACTCCAGTGTTAATCTGCTAAATTGTAATTATTCACTTCTATGGCCTATTTATTGCCTACCTCCTCATGCCTTTTGCACACAATGTACATAGATTATTTTTTTTCTACTATGTTATTGACTTGTTTATTGTTTACTCCATGTGTAACTCTGTGTTGTTGTCAGTTCACACTGCTATGCTTTATCTTGGCCAGGTCGCAGTTGCAAATGAGAACTTGTTCTCAACTAGCCACGTTTGTTGGTACTGGTATTTATGCAGCTGCTGTGACCTTTGATCTTGGTTGGGTCAGCTTGAACACCACTCCCAGCGATTTTCTGTCCTAGGAATTTAAACTGTTGTTTGGAGAACTCACATTTTGCAGTCAGAGTCAGTCCTGCCTGTGCAAGCCGGTTATTGTGTTTGTCATGAGTTGCCCCGTACACCAGGATATCATCCATTTTGCAGACAACTCCTTCAAGGCCCTCCAGCAGTTGTGACATTCAGCACTGGACAGTTCTGGGGAGATGAGATTCCAAATGGGAGCCTCCAAAAGCCGTATTGGCCAAGGGGGGTGATAAACGTGGTATGTTTTTCAGAGTCTTTTGACAAAAGGATTTTACAGAACCCTGACTATGTGTCGAACTTGGAAAATATGTTAATGTCTTTCATCTTGCCTTGTGTTCAACGCAAGGCAGCATGTGTAGCTTCCGACAGGCCGGTGATTTTGCAAATACTAACTAGCGTTAGCTAAATGACGGGAAGTCTATGGGTATCTGCTAGCATGCCCTGAATGGCTTTAGGTGTATGCTGCAGTGGGTCTTTGGTCAGCTGTTGGTATACAGTCTCTGGAATGACTGTGACATCAGCACCTGTGTTAATTTCAAGTTTGACCTGTTGATTAAACAGACTGAGTGTACTGTAGTTACCCATGGCTGGTCTGTATCCTTCCTGATAGAGCCAATAAATTATTTTCATTTTCAAGACATTTTCAGACTCCTCTTCCTCTAGGAGTTCTGACACTGCTGTTTATGATCTGCCGACTGTTGCATAGTGGTCCTTCTTCAGACAATTTTTGCAGATAATGCTGGTTCTGCATTCTGATTGTTATCTTGCTAGGGTTCCGACATGTGGTCTTTAACTAGCTTCTGCCACTTGTTAGCTAGCACTGTTCTTAATGTAGCTGGCTAGTTAGCTTGCTTGCTGACTAGTTAGCTGAGAACATTAACTAAAATGGCGGTAAAACTTGTTCTCACATCTACTTTTTCATTTGAAACATTACATAATAAAACCTGACAACTTCTTTCGAGTCTCTGAGTCGCAAGCATGGTGGTGGTTGACCACTTCTGACACCATGTTAAAGTTATGAAGTGAGGGGACACGGACACCAGAGGTAGTAGGAAACATGAATGACTTTATCTGGCATCAACACAGTATTTATCAACTCGGTCATCTTGCACCCCATTACGGAGGGGGACATGTAACTATTCCCACAATGTGCACAATTATCAGTTTCCATCACGCATTCATCCATTGACAGCATTCATTCAATGAGGAGAGAGACACATTAGCGCCTGGGTACCAATGCCCAGCAGGGGATTTGTCTTGGCCCCTTAAATAAAGGTTAAATAAAAAATTGAAAGTAAGGAGGGAGAGAGAGCGAGAGAAGATAGAAGGATGGGGGATTATATTATAGAGAGAGAGAAACCGACATACATTAATTAACTCAGGCTTAATGTCTGTGATGCGAATGCAATGTATCAACATAAACATCATGTTTCTTGACACAGATCATTTTGCTTACACCAGGCTGGGTTCACTTTGCACTTGTAATAATGACACTTAAACTTTATTGCAGTATTGTTTTCAAATCCCTAGATGGCAGTCTTGTTAAAGAATCAATGTTTTCCATAGACTGTGCCCTGATAGAACTCGCCTTAGTCTTAGAAACCGCAAATGAGTTACCTCTGGTTCGTTCAGCCATTCCTATGGGGTTAACACAGGCTTATGAGATCGTATACATTTAGTTCTATAATATAATATGTCAGTCAACATGACCTTTATGAATTATGAAGCCTTTAAGTGCTTTATGTATTTGTTTTGATTACATAAATGCTTCCAAACTCAAACAAAGCAGTGGTGGAAAAAATACACAATTGTCATACTTGAGTAAAAGTAAAGATACCTTAATAGAAAATGACTCAAATAAAAGTAAAAGTCACCCAGTAAAACTCTACTTGAGGAAAAGTCTAAAAGTATTTGGTTTAAAATATTCTTAAGTATCAAAAGTGAATGTAATTACTAAAATATACTTAAGAATCAAAAGTCAAGGTAAAAGTCATTTCAAATTGCTTATAGGCAAACCAGATGCACCATTTTCTTGTTTTTTTATGTATTTACTGATAGCCAGAGGCACACTTCAACACCCAGACATCATTTACAAACGAAGCATGTGTGTTTAGTGAGTCCGCCAGATGAGAGAGAAGCAGTAGGGATGAACAGGGATGTTCTGTTAATAAGTGTGTGAATTGGTCTATTTTCCTGTCCTGCTAAGACTGTCAAAATGTAACGAGTACTTTTGGGTGTCAAGAAAAATGTATTGAGTAAAAGGTATAATATTTTCTTAAGGAATGTAGTAAAGTAAAAGTAAAAGTTGACAAAAATACAAATAGTAAAGTACAGATACCCCAAAAAACTACTTAATTAGTACTTTAAAGTATTTTTACTTCATTATTTTAAACCACTGACAAAAAGTGACGTTAGCTGATGAAGATGATTATTTATTGAACAAAACATATAGGATATCCTAAAACTGTGTTGAGGGATCATCTGAAAGGGACTGACATGTCTAACTAACTTCACAGGTCATTTGATTAGTTATGCACAACAGATACATTCGTCGAGCAAAATAGTTGCTGTGGTTTGTATGGGAAAAACATTGAGCCAATAAGATGCACCTTAGTGAGAACATTCTGTAACTGTGCCATGGTCAGTGGCGATTTTAGCATATAAATCTTGGTGGGGCCAACAAAATGACTTTAAAAAAAAATGCATGCCAGCAAAGCCACTACATAACACAACACTAAACAATACCATTAATTGCAACGGTAACAAACGGTGCCAACAAACTGTTAGGGCCTACATAAAGCTACCTCAACAGCGGAGCTTTCCTTGCAGCACCATGGAGTGAATCCTTACCACTGCTACACCTGGCTCTCAGCGGAGCCTTGTCTGGCAGCGAAACAGTTCATTCAGCTTAATTTAGTGTCTTTTTAAAAACCCTAACTGATATGGCAGACTTGCTTAAACAAATGTGGTTTCTACTGACTCCTTATGGATTTGTGTAAGTCAATAAGAACCACATTCTCCTTCAATAAGAACGAACTTCCAAATGTAGTTTTGACTATTGAACCATACACATACACATACATTGTTACATTTATGTTCATTAAATTCATAATGTTTATTCTTATATCATTAACAGTTAGGTCTAAGTATAAGCAAGTGTAAGCAAACGAGCTGCGACGAGATAGGCCTATGCGTTCAAGCACTTTCAAAATGGACACCGACAGAAATTCAGATTTCAGAAAATAGTTCAGATAAATTCAGCAAGATGTTGAGGCCTTAACTTTACTCTTCTTTAAATCACCAAAGAGAGAGATAGAGACTCGGGTTAGCCTACCATTTGAAGTATTTTATTAGGCCTATGTGTTCTAAAAAGAAAGGAAAATACAATCATGAGGATCCACTTTTATAGACA
This sequence comes from Oncorhynchus tshawytscha, assembly GCF_018296145.1. Taxonomy (NCBI): domain Eukaryota; kingdom Metazoa; phylum Chordata; class Actinopteri; order Salmoniformes; family Salmonidae; genus Oncorhynchus; species Oncorhynchus tshawytscha. The sequence goes on from NC_056430.1 coordinate 45,921,901, forward strand.
ATGTACCGATGCATAGACAGCGCATTGCACAACCAAAACATCCCTCGCAATATCAATTGGAATTGCATGGGTGTATTACTGAAGTTTTTGTTGAAAATTAATGGAAAGAGAGTGTCAATGGCAAACATGGATACAGACTAGAGGTCGACCGATTATGATTTTTCAACGCCGATACCGATACCGATTATTGGAGAACCAAAAAAGCCCATACCGATTAATCTGTCATTTTAAAATTTAATTTGTAATAATGACATTTACAACAATACTGAATGAACACTTATTTTAACTTAATATAATACATCAATAAAATCAATTTAGCCTCAAATAAATAATGAAACATGTTCAATTTGGTTTAAATAATGCAAAAACAAAGTGTTGGAGAAGAAAGTAATATGTGCCAATATGCAATATGTGCCATGTAAAAATGTGTGCCATGTAAAATATGTGCCATGTAAATAAGCTAACGTTTAAGTTCCTTGCTCAGAACATGAGAACATATGAAAGTTGGTGGTTCCTTTTAACATGAGACTTCAATATTCCAAGGTAAGAGGTTTTAGGTTGTAGTTAATATAGTATTTACATATAGTATTTAATATAGTATTTTAATATAGTATTTATTATACTGATAACAAGTTCAAACAGGTGCCATAAATAGAGGTAACGAGTGGAGGACAGAGGAGCCTCTTAAAGAAGAAGTTACAGGTCTGTGAGGCCCAGAAATCTTGCTTGTTTGTAGGTGACCAAATACTTATTTTCCACCATAATTTGCAAATAAATTCATAAAAAATCCTACAATGTGATTTTCTGGATTTCTTTTCTCATTTTGTCTGTCATAGTTGAAGTGTACCTATGATGAAAATTACAGGCCTCTCTCATCTTTTTAAGTGGGATAACTTGCACAATTGGTGGCTGACTAAATACTTTTTTGCCCGACTGTATAGGACTATTTCTCTCTATACCATTTGTATTTCATATACCTTTGACTATTGGATGTTCTTACAGGCACTATAGTATTGCCAGTGTAACAGTATAGCTTCCGTCCCTCTCCTCGCCCCTACCTGGGATCGAACCAGGAACACATCAACAACAGCCACACTCGAAACAGCATTACCCATCGCTCCACAAAAGCCGCGGCCCTTGCAGCGCAAGGGGAATAACTACTCCAAATCTAAAAGTGAGTGACGTTTGAAATGGTATTAGTGCACACCCAGCTAACTAGCTAGCCATTTCACATTGGTTACACCAGCCATTAGGCTGATAGGCTTGACGTCATAAACAGCACTGTGCTTGCGAAGAACTGCTGGCAAAACGCACAAAAGTGCTGTTTGAATGAATGATTACGGACCTGCTGCTGCTCAGTCAGACTGCTCTATCAAATCAGACTTAATTATAACATAATAACACATAGAAATACGAGCCTTTGGTCATTAATATGGTCAAATCCGGAAACTATCATTTCGAAAACAAAACGTTTATTATTTCAGTGAAATAATAGCGTTGGACTAGTTAACTGTACGGTTGCAAGATTGAATCCCCTGAGCTGACAAGGTTCAAATCTGTCGTTCTGCCCTTGAACAAGGCAGTTAACCCACCGTTCCTAGGCCATCATTGAAAATAAGAATGTGTTCTTAACTGACTTGCCTAGTTAAATAAAAGGTATATATAAAAAATTATAAGAATTTTAAAAAATCGGAAATCGGCGCCCAAAAATACCGATTTCCGGCCATTCCGATTAATCGGCCGACCTCTATTACAGTTACACTTATATAGTATCTCCTCCTCGTCAAGAAAAGCACATGAGCTAATTAATTGCTTTGCTTACACAAAGTAAAGAAACATCCTCTCACTCTCAACAGCGTTTATTTTCAGCCAACTTAACGTGTAAATATTTGTATGAACATCAGATTCAACAACTGAGACATAAACTGAACAAGATCCACAGACATGTGACTAACATAAATTGAAAAATGTGTCCCTAGACAAAGGGGGAGGGGGGGTCAAAATCAAAAGAAACGGTCAATATCTGGTGTGGCCACCAGCTACATTAAGTACTGCAGTGCATCTCCTCATGGACTGCACCAGATTTAACAGTTCTTGCTGTGAGATGTTAACCCACTCTTCCATCAAGGCAACAGCAAGATCCCGGACGTTTCTGAGGGGAATGGCCCTAGCCCTCACCCTCCAATCCAACAAGTCCCAGACGTGCTCAATGGGATTGAGATCCAGGCTCTTCGCTGGCCATGGCATAACACTGACATTCCTGTCTTACAGGAAATCACGCACAGAACGAGCAGTATGGCTGGTGGCATTGTCATACTGGAGGGTCATGTCAGGATGAGCTTGCAGGAAGGGTACCACATGAGGGAGGATGTCTCCCCTGTAACGCACAGCGTTGAAATTGCCTCAATGACAACAAGCTCAGTCCAATGATACTGTGACACACTGCCCCAGACCATGACGGACCCTCCACCTCCAAATCGATCCCGCTCCAGAGTACAGGCCTCAGTGTAACGCTTATTCCTTCGACGATTAACGCGAATTCGACCATCACCCCTGGTGAGACAAAACCACATCTCGTCAGTGAAGAGCATTTTTTGCCAGTCCTGTCTGGTCCAACGACGGTGGGTTTGTGCCCATAGGCGACGTTGTTGCCAGTGATGGCCTACAAGCCCTCAGTCCAGCCTCTCTCAGCCTATTGAGGACAGTCTGAGCACTGATGGAGGGATTGTGCGTTCCTGGTGTAACGCGGGCAGTTGTTGTTGCCATCCTGTAAATGTCCCACTGGTGTGATGTTCGGATGTATCGGTCCTGTCCAGGTGTTGTTACACATGGTCTGCCACTGCGAGGATGATCAGCTGTCCGTCCTGTCTCCCTGTATGACTGTCTTAAGCGTGTCACAGTACAGACATTGCAATTTATTGCCCTGGCCAAGCCTGCAGTCCTCATGCCTCCTTGCAGCATGCCTAAGGCACATTCACGCAGAGGAGCAGGGACCCTGGGCATCTTTCTTTTGGTGTTTTTCAGAGTCAGTAGAAAGGCCTCTTTAGTGTCCTAAGTTTTCATAACTGTGACCTTAATTGCCTAACGTCTGTAAGCTGTTAGTGTCTTAACGACCGTTCCACAGGTGCATGTTCATTAATTGGTTATGGTTCAATGAACAAGCATGGGAAACAGTGTTTAAACCCTGTACAATGAAGATATGTGAAGTTATTTGGATTTTTACGAATTATCTTTGAAAGACAGGGTCCTGAAAAAGGGGCGTTTCTATAAGCAATAGGCCTATAACAATTGAGATGTACACAATTAAATAAATAAAAGGTTAAATAATAAAGGTTCAATAAAAATCAATTAAAAAAACTAAATAACTATTGAGATGTACAATCTATGGCATAAGGGAATGATGAGTGGATAAGAGGCAATCCGTATTTTCAATTAAGACATTAATGAGTGAGCTAACCGTAGGATAAATCAAGGGGGCATATAAGCAGACAAAGAAAGCTCTTACAATATTCGATAATGACATTTCTCTAAAACAGGCAATAGGTTACATGTGCTGAGTGGGAAAGGGACCAAATTATTAGGGTGAGGCACATGGGCTACTGACAGCTTACTACACAACATACACTTAGTATTACACTGCAAAAAGTCAGCTCTCAAAATCAAGAAAAAAAAAGCAATAAAATGAGGGAAAATTTTACTTGCCAAGATTTTTTAAACAAGTTTAAAAAAATCTAGTCTGAAAGAACGATATCTTAAACCGAGTGCGGTCAGACTAAAAACAAGTAATTTGTCTGGATACAAAGAAAATATTTAAGAATAATTTTCTCAATATGTAGGAAAATGTGCTTCAATTTAGCAAATGCTAGTGCCATCATCTTGAAATAAGGCTATGTTTAGTCAATATATCTTAAAAGCAGTACAGCTACACTAAAAACAAGTACATTTGTCTGGATAGAAAGAAAAGATCTAAGAATTATTTTCTCAATATGCAGGAAAATGTGCTTAAATTTAACATCAATGCTATTGCAATCGTCTTGAAATAAGGCAAAATTCCCAGGAATTTACAGAAAAATAGCATAGGTATTACTACTAGAAATGAGATTGGCTTGCTTAAAGAAATAATCTAATTTCTTTTCACTTCTGTATTAAGGACTCGGTATATCCAGAGGCTGATATGGGTAGAACAAAGGATGCAAAAACAACAACAAAGGCCGTTGGTGGTCAAGGTGCAAATTTAAGACCTATCGCAAGATAAACATAACAGTGCTTTAAACCTTCTTATAATAAACAACAAACACCCTGCCTATTTACTAAAGGTTATTGGATTGGTTCTCGGATGGGCTAATACACACAGTTATGTTATTGGGACCGGAAATGAAAAAATTGTATTGTGCAACCCTAGTCAGTAATTTACTTTTTCCACTCGGACATAGCCTTTTTATACGAAGAAGTCATGTATGGCGTCCGAGAGGACTTCTGTCTGCAGCACAGAGAGGAGTGTCACAATGCACTTGAGATATGTCAGGTGAAAGGCATAATAACGCACCATGAGATATGTAAATCCTCCTTAGAGAGGCTGGGCAGCATGTCTGTGCTTATATTAGCAGCTGAAAAACACATTTAACCACATGGTAAATAGTTAAGTAATTAGCCACTAAATCATAGTTTATAGACACAAAAGTGTCAGGTTGATATAGGTTATGAGACATTAGCATACTGTCTTCCCTTTCCAGTTAATGCAGGAATGATTTACCAAGCTAGCTAATCTTAGCTAACAAAAGTAGACTACCAGTATATCATTAACGTTGATGTCAATAACTTTAAACCAAAAGATAGTGCAAGCTAATGAAACTAAAGTTAACGCTAAATTGTCTCTCATAATGAAAATCTTAGTTAGTTCGTCTTTGCTTGCCTAGCTAAGATTGTAAACAATGACTGACACATCGATAATTTAGCTTTGCTGTCTTTGGCGCCATTCCATTTATTTTCTATTGTCAATAGAAAGGGCGCCAAAGACAGCGAAGCTAAATAATCGAGGGTGTCTTTCATTAGAGACCATTTACACCTCATTAACACTATTTCTGGCAATAAAGCACTCTCAATCTAACCAAAGTTTTTTCAACGAATGGCCGTTCGTGCAGTTAAGTGTTAACAGTCAATGTTACCTAGTTAAAATTAGCATGATAACTTTGTCAACTTTCCAATTCAAATGAACGTTAGCTAACGTTAGCTTGCGAAGGAGAAAGGTAGACGGGTATAAATACATGAACATTACATCCATTCCGTCTTCATTCGTGGTGTTGTTAGATGACTCAAAGATTTGGACCGTCTTTGACTTTTTATTTGTAGGCCTCCCTTATTTAGCTAGATAATGTGATGAATGTACGTCAGATCACACGAGAGGGAGTCCCTGGCCCATTGCCGGTAAAGTGAGGGGACAGACACCCAAGGTTGACAAACAGGAGAAGAAGAAAAAGAAGAGTGGTCGTGCCAAGCGCCGCATCCAGTACAACAGGCGCTTCGTCAATGTTGTGCCCACCTTCGGCTAGAAGAAGGGCCCCAACGCCAACTCCTAAAAACACTGTCCCCCAGGAGAATGCTTGTGATCACACCCTTTCATTTTAACCCACTGAAAGGTTTTCCTCCTGTACAGAATAAAAATTTGTCTTAGACTAAAAAAAATATTAAAAATATATATATATCAGCACGGCTGTGATTCGGTCGTAGGTACGAGGCTGCAGGCCGAAGATAATAATATTCAGTATAACAGCACAACCTCGAGTGTGATATTGTTTTTATACAACAATTCTACAAGAGCCATTTATTAGTTAACAGTAATAAGTGACAACAGATTAGGATTTATTTATTTAATCATTTATTTGGCTCCACCAACACACATAGTTCCACAACTGGACTGGGACACATAGTTCCACAACTGGACTGGGACTGGACTGTTGCCAAGCACCACATAAACATTTTCCTACACACTAGCTTGCTACTTTGTGTAGGTCTACACGTGACCGTCCTCTCCTGACGACCATTCATAATTGAACTCAAATGTTATTTGTGGAAATATGTTCATCTTTGAGGTGCGAAGTTTTTTACAATTTAAGATAGATAATGATCGTTGATGTAATTAAATGTTATTAGAACGCCTGTAAAGCAGAGTGATACATGTATAGTTAAAAGTCCTGGTGCTGTTATAGTCTACTCCAATCAAATTACTTGGTCGTATTATAAATACTTGTGAACATCATTTTCATTTTTTTCTGCCCTTTTCATCGAAAGGGAATGTTTTACTTGCGTTTGCTTAAAGTAAAGTTCAAGATGCTTTGGCTGAGCCATAGCAATAGATTGCACAGTCGCAGCCCTGATTCCTGCTACTCTGTGGTATTGACGGATGCACTGAGGAATATAGTGTACAATTCCTTCTATCATCATGTAAAGAGAAACCACCTTGAACACCTACTTGAAGGCATCGACCAGGTGAACAGCCATCGGAGGAAAGCCAAGTACCACCGGAACAAGTAAGTAGCTAGCTAGCATTTTTTGTTCTGGATTTTTAAAAATTATTTCATGAACCAAAGTCATACTGTTCATAGGCTATTCGATAATTTAATCTATCATGACTCTTATGGCTAAAGCTGGGTTAATGTGAAAATAATCAATGATGAATAGGAACAAAACACAAATGGCTCTATTGGTGAAACTAAATACAATTTCAAGAAATAATCTGTTTCTTTGATGTGTGGTACACAGGACAACATTCAACTCGATCAGCTTCAAGCTAACTCCAGCATCACTGATCAGCAACTCCATACATCTGACTCAGATGAAGGGCAAAGGGGCATTAACCAACATGGAGCTCATTGTTACTGGGGTACAGCAGCATCGATCATCACTATTGGACAACCTCAGGAAGCAGATGGAGGCAGTGCTAAAGAAGCTTTCAGGAAGCACTTCAGGTCAACTTGAAAAAGATGCAATGGATATATTTGCAACAACATTTAGACAGGACAGGGTTATTAAGAAGCAGTTTTGCTGTTTGGACGCAGAGGAAATTCCAATTGCTGGAACCATATGCAGGATGAAATGTGAAGGATCAAAATACATTTTCATCAAAGACAAATGATTTCATGATGTACCATTAGTCAAAAGTCTAGAACAGTTCTTATCACACCCAAGGATTTTGTCTATGTTTGAAAAGGGACCCCAGATGTGCAGGGAAAAATTTCGTGACATTGTTGATGGTGCTCTTCTAAAATCACATCCCTTATTTTCAGAGAAACCAAAGGCATTGCAGATTGTTCTGTACACGGATGAAATATAGATCTGTAATCCACTAGGATCCTTTGCATCAAAAAACAAGTTGTTAATGGTGTACTACACCCTAGGAAATATAAATCCAAAATACAGGACTAAACAAACTGGCTGCTATCAGGCTACTTGCCATGGCTAGATCAGCAGACCTCCGTCAATCTGGTGTAGATGTAATATTGAATAGAATCAAGGAAGACATGGATGCATTGTACAGTGGGGTTAAAATGCACTTAATAACTTTTTTAACTAGCTAGCTAAATATCCCGGCCTTGGTGGGCTAACGCCCTCATTGACTGTAGGGTTTCCCACAGTTTTTTTTCCATAAACAGAGCGCTGCCAACGCATCAACTCCTGAATTACCATTTGTCAAACAATAGAGGTCGCCAGTTTGTAGTCCTAAAACCCGGAAATAAGTTACCTCTGGGTTGTTCAGTCATCCGGATGGGAAAAATCAATGGGGAAGGAATAGGGTTTGGGAATAAATGCAACAAATAAGGCTTGAGGTTAACACAGGTTAAGGATATCTTATACGTTTTGTTATATGAGATAATAGCAGTCAGTTAACATGACCTTTATGAATTATGAAGCCTTTATGTTTTTTCTTATTACATGAATACATTTTAAAAAATCACAAAAAGTGACATTGGCTGATGAAGATTCTCATAGAACGAAACGTATAAAATATCCTAAACCTGTGTTTACCATAAACCCTGTTTTCAGCATTTATTCAAGAACCTTAGAAAAACGCCATTCACTTTCATAAAGGCTTTGTCCAACAAACTATGGCACATTTAGAGCAAATTATGAGCCAATTTATGCTTGATCCGAAAATGTGGTTCGAGGCGCCGTATGGATGGTGAAACGCAATTGGGAATTTGTGTTTATACAGGACGTCCCGCTGTCACCTACCGTCAACCAATCATATCAATAATGGAGCTACATTTGGCTTCCATTTGGCTTCCAAATGTAGCTCCTTTATTGATATGATTGGTTGACGGTAGGTGAGAGCGGGACGTCCTGTATAAACACAAATTCCCTTCTTTGACAACTTCCTTTACAACAGCTCCTTGCTGCTCAGCGAAGCACAAGAAGAATTACCTGATTTCTGCACGGCCATTGCAGGCGGTGGAATGAACATGCATAGATCTTTAAACCGTGGACCTGCGCTCTGGTCTGCCGACTGCTACTGGGTATCATGGTCGTGTCGCCTGCATTAGATACGTGACCATTTTTTTTCTCTTGCATTATTTTATTTTAAGTAGGATAGCAGCATACACAAGAATTAACTAATATTGATAACGATCTGGATGTCACCTTGATACATTTTCGCTTCCCAAAACTATAATCTGTTACGAACAGAGTGGACTATGTTTTGTAGACTTTACCCTTTGCCAAAGTTGTAAAAAAATGCGTTGTTTAGAAGGAGTGTGAATGATAATTTACTTATTGTACACGCGCACCTCACAGAGTAGGTGTTCCCTAAATTTAAATATGCAAATATATGCTCGAACACGCCAATAGGATCTCGCTAGCTTGTGCTTGGCTCTGCCCGCCTCCATGCTTGTTCTGCCCTCTATAACTAATTTGTTCCCGTTTGAAATGTTAGGCTGTGGTCTATCTTGGTTTAGTTATACAAATCTTTGCCCATACTCCCGGTTGCCATTGGGATGCATCTATCTATAAACTATGCCACTTTGTTTCCATACCCTACATTACTCATCTCATATGTATATACTGTACTCGATACCATCTACTGCATCTTGCCTATGCCGCTCTGTACCATCACTCATTCATATATCTTTATGTACATATTCTTTATCCCTTTACACTTGTGTGTATAAGGTAGTAGTTTTGGAATTGTTAGTTAGATTACTCGTTGGTTATTACTGCATTGTCGGAACTAGAAGCACAAGCATTTTGCTACACTCGCATTAACATCTGCATGTGACAAATAAATTTGATTTGATATCTGCTCTCGGCCGGCACACTCATTAGGCAGGATTAGGTGCCTATGGCGGCAGATTGAGGAGGGAGGCATTTTCTGAGCTAAACTGACCAAGACGCACCTCCAACAACAACACATAAAACCTCACATAATTTTGCCCAAAAACAATGACAATTTCTCTCAACCAGTGGCATATGGGCTTTTTAGGTGAGCGCTAAATCTGCCCTTTGATAAGCAGTGCCCACTTTGTCAAAGGCAAGGGCGCAAAATATTTTGCTTGTCCATTCGCAGCGCAACTGTCCATGGTGCTGTTGAGAGACGCATCTCTCCAACAGCACCACCAACAGAGCAGGCGTTCCAATGTTCAGTCAAAAAAATATCTAACATAAATCATGTTGCAGATATAGGATATAGAAAAACTATGTGGCTTTTTCTGTAGCCTACAGGCTGGAGAAAAAATGCATGAGGACACTTTTTTACATCATGCAGGTTTCTCCGATCAAATAGCCTAACCTAAATGGCGCTCAATCAATAAAAAAATGTTGATTAGGTGACCATGATGGGTCGAGGGCCAGATTGGGAATTTAGCAAGGACACGAGGGTTAACACCCCTACACTTACAATAAGTGCAACCTTACGGTTACAATTCCAACGCTCTAACCAATGATTTCCACATCCACGGATATTGGTTTTTGGTCCGGTCCAGACCAAATCTTAACTTGATTTCAACGTCCACGGATATTTAAGGTTCTGAGTGTTTGGTTCAGATTTGGTGTTCTCCAGACCGCCTTGATTTCAACGTTCACGATTGGTTGATTTTGTCTTGTCCAAACATATGATTGGTTCAGATTTTGTTCCGTATTGACCAGCCTTGATTTGGCCCAAACATAGATGTCTATAAATGACTTATTTTCAACTTTCATTCAGAACCGAAAATTAACCTGATTTCAACTTCCGGAAAATACATATTTTTCAACATCCGGAAAAGATGCATTTTCAATGTCCTGGAAATATGTATTTTAAACATACAGAAAATACCTTTTCATCTTTCATTCAGAACCTAAATTGAACCCAACTTCTGGAAAATACGTCCTTTAGACGTCATTTTGCTTACTGGAACTATTCTAGTTTTGCAGGGGAACGCCATTTTTTGGTCTTGCCTAAAGGCGGCAGAATCAGTGTTACTATCAACTCATAGTGCAGCCCAATCAGCCACGCAAAACAGTGTTGAGTGGCAGCAAATCTGTCCAATTAGCTGAGTCGCTTTCCATACACCCACTCCTTTCGAAACACTTACTCGCCCAAACTCCGGTCGCCATATCGAGTTGCAGCTACCCATTCTTGAGTTAGTGCCTACAAAAAGACACCATTACTATTTCTCTCCATGGGCGTAGTCCTTCTTCCCAACATAATGGCCCTAAAACTACATCTCCCACGGCGCACAACTGTAGACCTGAAACTGTATTCCTCATAATCGATGATCTCAACTTAGTTTCCTCTCTAGTGGCATGAAGTAGGCTAGCTGGTGGAAGATAGGTACCGGGGCTATGGAGCGAGCTGAAAATACTATCTGATAACGGTATCCGCTGAACTTTTTGTACACATCAAAAAGTTCAGGACCCAACACAGCCATGCAGTTCAAATACAGAAGGCACTGATTTATTTTTATATGCTTTTCTGTTGTCCTTCAAGTGCTGGCCAAGATGTCTGTGGAGGAACAGGAATATCCAGAGGCGACTCTGGTTGCAGAGGCCGGGCCGCAGTGGTTTCGGGCGGAATTAGAACGCCTATCCCGGGAGTTGAGCGACACGACTCATGAGAAGATCCAGGCGGCGGAATACGGGCTTGCGGTGCTCGAAGAGAAGCAACTGCTCAAACAGCGGTATGATGAGTTGGAGACTGAGTTCGAGACCGTTCGGCAGGAACTCGACCAGCTGAAGGAGGTAGAGTCAGGTCACAACATTCCACTGCACATTAGTCAATTTTACTGTCAAAGCGCGCCCAGTTAATGGCTAAAATGTTTCTTACAAAGAGTACGGTAATTAGTGTACGTTTCTCATTCGATTCAGGCTCGCTATGCTATGTTGCATTACTTTGTCGAAGGTTTTAAATTAAATTCAGCTGTGATGTTATAAGGGACAGTTCGACATTTACTGGGGGTGTGCATAGCTGGAGGAAGATGTTTTGAGTAGGGGGTGCTGTGTGTGGGGTAGAAAAAAACATTATAAAATATAGAAAAAAACATAAAATATTTGCAGGCTAACAATAAAATACAATTCCAAATGTAATGAGTAGCCTAAGCATAGGACAATATTCAATAAGAGTAGTCACTGCAGCTTAAAGTGAATTTAAATACATTTGCCAAATTATATAATTAAGCCTGTCTGTGCAAATACTTCACCAGAGAGCATGATTTAGCCACAGAGGATCATTAGCTCCTTTTAAAGCTGTGATTGAAGTCACAAACGTGTAGGCCTCCATGCCTAGTTGGGAAGCCCTCAATTTGCGGTTTTTGAGATGTGGCTGTCGGGTGAAAAGCAATGCATCTAAAAATATGTGTGAAGATAGTGTCTTCAGTATAATTTCAAATGTTAAGAGAAGAAGGGCAGGGGTGTGTGTGACAAAGAGAGGCCAGCATCCCGGAGTCGCCTCTTCAATGATGACATTGAGACTGGTGTTTTGCAGGTACTATTTAATGAAGCTGCCAGTTGATGACTTGTGAGGTGTCTGTTTCTCAAACTAAACACTCCTAATGTACTTGTCCTCTTGCTCAGTTGTGCACCGGGGCCTCCCAATCCTCTTTCTACTCTGGTTAGAACCAGTTTGCGCTGTTCTGTGAAGGGAGCAGTACATAGCGTTGTACGAGATCTTCAGTTTCTTGGCAATTTCTCACATGGAATAGCCTTCATTTCTCAGAACAAGAATAGACTGACGAGTTTCAGAAGAAAGTTCTTTGTTTCTGGCAATTTTGAGCCTATAATCAAACCCACAAATGCTGATGCTCCAGATACTCAACTAGTCCAAAGAAGGCCAGTTTTATTGCTTCTTTAATCAGAACAACACTTTTCAGCTGTGCTAACAAACTTGCAAAATGGTTTTCTAATGATCAATTAGCCTTTTAACTCACCACAACTAATAATCTGAGCATGTCAAAATTATCTTCACCTCAGTAAGTCAACATAGGCAGTCATTTAAAAAAAATCAGTTGTGAATGATAAAATTTCCTCACAGTATTTGAAAATGTCATGCTCTGAGGATCCCATACATCCAGTGGAAACGTCATAAAATACCCTACCTGAACACATGTCCCTTTGTGCAAAAACAGCTGTCTGTCCAGAGCTCACTGAAGCAGGTTACTCTGAGGGTCCAGAATAGGCTAGTTGATACAATGTGGCAAGTTCGCAAGCAACAGCATAGGGCTAGACCTTCATATATATATATAAACACTGGTGCTGAACCCAGTAAGACAGAAAGAAAGGGAGGCAGGCCTGCAGAGTATCTATAAAGAGATGAAAGAACCTGCATTTTCATCTGGACATATGTCTTCTTTATGTATTTTTACTTAGTTGACAATGGAAGTTGTAGGCCTACTGCTACATTTGCCTAGGCCATCTCTATTTTTATTTAGCCGCCAATGGCTCACGGTGAATCAATGTATCTAAATGGCAGAGGCTGGTGCTCTTGCATTAGTGGAATTTTAACTTTCAGATTTGTATTATTAACTACGTGACAATGATTTTGAGTAACGAAAATGTTGTTATTAAAATGAAACCGTTTCATGAAAGTGTGCATATTAAAATCATAAATGTCATACAGATCGGTAGAAATGGTCGGATACATTGTAAGCTTCCCCATACGTGAAACTCATAATTAACTCACGCGCCTAAGAACAGACTATTGTTAAGAGCGCACATTTCTTTGTACTGCATAATTGCAACGTGTTTGTGTGAGAGCGATAAGTAGAGGGGTGTTGTAACTAAGATAGTGCGTATTAAAACTGAGCAAAAAATGGACAGCTGTGTGGAGAAAAGCGCTCACCTCGATCCAGCACCAGCGGGTGGAAAGCACCATTAGCTGGGCAATCCCCAGCACTCTGTTGCTTGCCATGGGAAGGAGCAGGCCTGCGAGCCGAGGGGGCGAGAGAATGCCATGTTCCTTATTTGATATTGTTCCCTTTTCGTCATGTTTAGAATGGAAAACTAATAGAAAACAGAAGTGTAGAACTAATTGTGAGCACTGCTTCAGATCACTTGATATCCACTACAATTGGGAGAAAAGAGGGGGAGAGAGAGACCCGACTTAACTCAAAGTAAACTATCTATTGCACAGCAGAGGGTGTGTCAAAAATCTCACAACTGAATAGATAAGAGCATACCGCTTACAAAACAGAGCTGAGCGATCTCCATGCAGAATGGGCCCCATATATACAGTGCCTTGCGAAAGTATTCGGCCCCCTTGAATTTTGCGACCTTTTGCCACATTTCAGGCTTCAAACATTAAGATATAAAACTGTATTTTTGGTGAAGAATCAACAACAAGTGGGACACAATCATGAAGTGGAACGACATTTATTGGATATTTCAAACTTTTTTAACAAATCAAAAACTGAAAAATTGGGCGTGCAAAATTATTCAGCCCCTTTACTTTCAGTGCAGCAAACTCTCTCCAGAAGTTCAGTGAGGATCTCTGAATGATCCAATGTTGACCTAAATGACTAATGATGATACATACAATCCACCTGTGTGTAATCAAGTCTCCGTATAAATGCACCTGCACTGTGATAGTCTCAGAGGTCCGTTAAAAGCGCAGAGAGCATCATGAAGAACAAGGAACACACCAGGCAGGTCCGAGATACTATTGTGAAGAAGTTTTAAGCCGGAATTGGATACAAAAAGATTTCCCAAGCTTTAAACATCCCAAGGAGCACTGTGCAAGCGATAATATTGAAATGGAAGGAGTATCAGACCACTGCAAATCTACCAAGACCAGGCCGTCCCTCTAAACTTTCAGCTCATACAAGGAGAAGACTTATCAGAGATGCAGCCAAGAGGCCCATGATCACTCTGGATGAACTGCAGAGATCTACAGCTGAGGTGGGAGACTCTGTCCATAGGACAACAATCAGTCGTATATTGCACAAATCTGGCCTTTATGGAAGAGTGGCAAGAAGAAAGCCATTTCTTAAAGATATCCATAAAACGTGTCGTTTAAAGTTTGCCACAAGCCACCTGGGAGACACACCAAACATGTGGAAGAAGGTGCTCTGGTCAGATGAAACCAAAATTGAACTTTTTGGCAACAATGCAAAACGTTATGTTTGGCGTAAAAGCAACACAGCTCATCGCCCTGAACACACCATCCCCACTGTCAAACATGGTGGTGGCAGCAGCATCATGGTTTGGGCCTGCTTTTCTTCAGCAGGGACAGGGAAGATGGTTCAAATTGATGGGAAGATGGATGGAGCCAAATACAGGACCATTCTGGAAGAAAACCTGATGGAGTCTGCAAAAGACCTGAGACTGGGACGGAGATTTGTCTTCCAACAAGACAATGATCCAAAACATAAAGCAAAATCTACAATGTAATGGTTCAAAAATAAACATATCCAGGTGTTAGAATGGCCAAGTCAAAGTCCAGACCTGAATCCAATCGAGAATCTGTGGAAAGAACTGAAAACTGCTGTTCACAAATGCTCTCCATCCAACCTCACTGAGCTCGAGCTGTTTTGCAAGGAGGAATGGGAAAAAATCTCAGTCTCTCGATGTGCAAAACTGATTGAGACATACCCCAAGCGACTTACAGCTGTAATCGCAGCAAAAGGTGGCGCTACAAAGTATTAACTTAAGGGGGCGGAATAATTTTGCACGCCCAATTTTTCAGTTTTTGATTTGTTAAAAAAGTTTGAAATATCCAATAAATGTCGTTCCACTTCATGATTGTGTCCCACTTGTTGTTGATTCTTCACAAAAAATACAGTTTTATATCTTTATGTTTGAAGCCTGAAATGTGGCAAAAGGTCGCAAAGTTCAAGGGGGCCGAATACTTTCGCAAGGCACTGTAATTATCCCATGTTTTTTTCTCTCTCCCCTACCCGAATCCCATTGTCATTTATGTCAAGAATGCAACAGAAAACACACATTCTTACTGGGGAGGGGGTGGGCTGGTCTAACCAGAGGTGTCATCAAAAAAAAAGCGCCCCCTCCCCAAGGGCCATCGTGGTATCGGCTTGAGGGGGAATATACACGGCTGTGACTATAAACGAAGAGAACTCTCTTGGGAGGTAATACCATTGGTATTTGATTGAGGGGTATTCTAGGTCGGGTGAACAAAAGGACTTGAGTTTCTGTATGCTTTCACAATCACACAAATGAGTAGTTAGTCATGAAACATACATCCCACCTTTGTTCTTCTCAGAGAGTTCTTTATTCTTGTCTGCACAATGTACTGAGAATCCAGATGGCTGTATGGACAGGGACAGTATATCCCGAGAGAGCCATGTTTCCGTGAAAGAATATGTTACAATCCCTGATATCACTCGGGAAGGAGATCCTCGCCCGAGCTCGTCTACTTTATTATCCATGGACTGTACATTAGCGAGTAACATACTCGGATGCGGCGGATGGTGTGCACGCCTCGAGTCGGACTAGAAGTCCAGTCTGAATACCTCTTCTACGCCGGCAGTGTTTTGGAGTAGCCTCTCGAATAAGTTCAATTGCCCGAGGGGGATTTAGGAAATTTAGGAAAGTTGTATTCCTGGTTGTATTCCTGGTCGTAATGCTGGCGAGTTACCACCGCTCTGATATCCAAAAGTTATTTCCGGTTGTATGTAATAACACAAAAAAATGTAGTAATACAAAATAACAATAAGGCTACAGTGGGGAGAACAAGTGTTTGATACACTGCCGATTTTGCAGGTTTTCCTACTTACAAAGCATGTAGAGGTCTAATTGTAGAGGTCTAACTTCAACTGTGAGAGATGGAATCTAAAACAAAAATCCAGAAAATCACATTATGATTTTTAAGTAATTAATTTGCATTTTATTGCTATAGTAGTGGGTGAATAGGGAGTACAGGAGGGGACTAAGCACACACTCCTGAGGGGCCCCTGTGTTGAGGGTCAGCGTGGCGTATGTGTTGTTGCCTACCCTCAACACCTGGGGATGGCCCATCAGGAAGTCCAGAATCCAGTTGCAGACCAGCCTTTCAAAGCATTTCATGGCTACAAATGTGAGTGCTACAGGGCAGTAGGCATTTAGGCAAGTTACCTTGGTGTTCTTTGGCAGAGAGACTATGATGGTCTGCTTGAAACATGTAGGTGTTACAGACTGGGTCAGGGAGAGGTTGAACATGTCAGTGAAGACCCTTGCCAGCTGTTCAACGCATGCTCTGAATACACATCCTGGTAATCCGTCTGGCCCTGAGACCTTGTGAATGTTGACCTGTTTAAAGTTCTTACTCACATCAGCTACGGAGAGCGTGATCACACAGTCGTTTGAACAGCCGGTGCTCTCATATATGGTTCAGTGTTGCTTGCCTCAAAGCAAGTATAGAAGGTATTTAGCTCATCTGGTAGGCTCGCATCACTGGGCAGCTCATGGCTGGGTTTCCCTTTGTAATCCGTGATAGTTTGCAAGCCCTGCCACATCCAACGAGCATCAGAGCTGGTGGAGTAGGATTCAATCTTAGTCCTGTATTGACACTTTGCCTGTTTGAAGGTGGTTAGCTTCTTCCAAAATCAAGCTTCTCTTGGTAACAGCAGATAATCCCTTCCTGGATCAACAGCCTTGCTGTCTAATATTTGTTATGTGCGTGGAGCAAACTGTGAGTAGTATTTTTGAGTTACTTGTATAGTTTAGGTCAGAAACTGTATAAAATGTTCACAATGCACTTGTTAGCATTTAATTATCATTCTCTGAGATTTTACATGTACTTGTTAGCAACAAAATTTCCACTGACAGGTTTCTGTGCAAAAGCACCACACAACCAATAAACAAAGCATTGGGCACACTAATATCATGGTTTGCGTTTTCAACACCACAATAAATAGACTATAGCCGTATTTGCACGGGACTAGTATTACTAGAGAATGTTGGTTATGTAATTATTACGATAGAATGTCCACTATTCCAGAGGACTATTTGGACGGGATTAGTTTTTTTCCAAACTGCCCCCTGTAATTAATATTTTCTATAAATGAACCATTATGATGGAAGCCTGAAGGTTTTTATTCTGGAAGTGATATTTCAACATGTCCAGGCGATTACAGGCTACACTGATAACTTGATCACCCAAGTTTCTAAACCATACCAAACTTGTCATTTCCAAAAGTTTAGCCCAGTTGGAATGCTGCTTTGCGATCTATTAACAGCAAGGGTTGCATTAAATAGGCACAACATTTTCTTTATTATTTACAGATTTGGCAATGTTAAATTCATTGGCACAAAACTTAAACAAAAGCATTCCGTGTGAAAGTTGATACATGTAGGCTCTTCATATATATACACTACCATTCAAAAGTTTGGTGTCACTTAGAATTTCATTGTTTATTTTTAAAGAGAAGCACATTTTTGGTCCATTAAAATAACATCAAATTGATTAGAAATTCAGACTAGAGGTCGACGATTATGATTTTTCAACGCCGATACCGATACCAATTATTGGAGGACCAAAAGAGCCGATACCGATTTAAAATAAATAATAATAAATAAATAAAAATATATTTTTATTTTTAATATATATATTTGTAATAATGACAATACTGAATGAACACTTATTTTAACTTATATAACTAATATAATACATCAATAAAATCAATTTAGCCTCAAATAAATAATGAAACATGTTCAATTTGGTTTAAATAATGCAAAAACAAAGTGTTGGAGAAAGTAAAAGTGCAATATTTGCCATGTAAGAAAGCTAACGTTTAAGTTCCTTGCTCAGAACATGAGAACATATGAAAGCTGGTGGTTCCTTTTAACATGAGTCTTCAATATTCCCAGGTAAGAAGTTTTAGGTTGTAGTTATTATTGGAATTATAGGACTATTTCTCTCTATACCATTTGTATTTCATATACCTTTGACTATTGGATGTTCTTATAGGCACTTTAATATTGCCAGTGTAACAGTACAGCTTCCGTCCCTCTCCTCGCTCCTCCCTGGGCTCGAACCAGGAACACAACGACAACAGCCACCCTAGAAGCAGCGTTACCCATGCAGAGCAAGGGAAACAACCACTCCAAGGCTCAGAGCGAGCGAGTGACGTTTGAAACGCTATTAGCGTGCACTAACTAGCCGGCCATTTCACTACGGTTACACCAGCCTCATCTCGGGAGTTGATATGCTTGAAGTCATAAACAGCGCAATGCTTGACTGACAACGAAGAGCTGCTGGCAAAACGCACGAACGTGCTGTTTGAATGAATGTTTACGCGCCTTCTTCTGCCTACCACCGCTCAGTCAGATACTTAGATACTTGTATGTTTGTATGCTCAGTCAGATTATACGCAACGCATGACACGCTAGAAAATATCTAGTAATATCATTAACCATGTGTAGTTAACTAGTGATTATGATTGATTGATTGTTTTTTATAAGGTAAGTTTAACGTTAGCTAGCAACTTACCTTGGCTTACTGCATTCGCGTAACAGGCAGTCTACTTGTGGAGTGCAACGAGGCAGGTCGCTATTGCGTTGGACTAGTTAACTGTAAGGTTGCAAGATTGGAACCCCCGAGCTGGCAAGGTGAAAATCTGAACGAGGCAGTTAACCCACCGTTCCTAGGCCATCAATGAAAATAAGAATGTGTTCTTAACTGACTTGCCTAGTTAAATAAAAATTAAATAAAGGTGTTTTTAAAAAAAAAATCTGCAAAATCGGCGTCCAAAAATAAAGATTTCCAATTGTTATGAAAACTTGAAATCGGCCCTAATTAATCGGCCATTCCGATTAATCGGCCGACCTCTAATTCAGACGCCTCAAAAGTCCTCAACTGGCACCTTCATGAAATACCTCCCGCAAAACACCAGTCTCAACGTCAACAGTGAAGAGGTGACTTCGGGATGCTGGCCTTCTAGGCAGAGTTGCAATGAAAAAGCCGTATCTCAGACTGGCCAATAAAAAGAAAAGATTAAGCTGGGCAAAAGAACACAGGCACTGGACAGAGGAACTCTGTGGTTTTAGAGGATGCAACAGGTCAGCACCTCAGTAGTAAATGTCAGTTGGCTTTTCAATTGGGGAGAGTTTTGAGCTGTGTGTCTCATGTCTTCACTGTCCTTCCATGAGCAATGATGCACCTGGGCTCCGCTACCTAACAGCTATTCCAATTTGTTCATGTGGATTCATATAAAAAAAATGTATGCAGCGTTGAATGCTTTAATGTGTGGTATGATTTCTAGTTAGCCTATTGCAGATCTTGACAAATCATACACCTCCCAATGTTGTCACTATGAATAGTACATTTAGGGCAGATAGGCTGTTAGACTGGTAGACTATACAAACCTGTGGTATAGTAAAAGTTAGCATGTGAAAAAGTGTAGTGCATTAGGGAAGTACCAAAACACCTTTATATAGGGGTGGTGCAGTCAAACAGATGAGGAAATGTGTCTAGGATGTAAGAAATTATATAGTATAACCAGCAAAAGAGCGAATGTAAAACGGAAAAAACACTGTGCCCAATAAAAAAAACACACAACTCTCCCGAAAGCAAAAAAAAAAAAGCTAATTAAATCGAGTTGGGGAGGAAACTGACACCTTTGCAGCCTGAATGGAGGATGTTTTATGTACCAGCCGGTCCATGGGTGACACGAGTGTATTACCAGCTGGGCTGACGGTGTCGACACCTAGGGGTAATACGACATCAGGATGAGCTCTCTAGGGGTCTCGGTGCTAGAAGTTTGTTAGCCTACTTTAATAACATCAAAGTTGGCCTACTATGATAAAAGACGAGGAAAACATTCAAAAAGACAGAACACTAACTTCAGGCAAGAGTGTAGATGTTTTCAGATGTTTACAAACACATACGTGTGTCTGTGTTAGTATTATTTGGGAAAATGTGGGTGATATTTGAATATCCTTGTTAAAGTTATTATCTCTGCATGACATCTATCAGCAATAACCTACACCAGTCCCAACTTGCTCTTTGTTTGACAGTGGAAATTGCTGTGGTGGAGGCCAGTACTATATTTAAAGCCAGTCAGCCCCATGCTGGCTTTGCCTCTGCCAGAGAAAGGTTTCCCTGCCTCAGGCTTCTCCAATGGGAGAACAGCAGTCGAGTTGCTTGGCTGGTTTTGATCAGATTTGCCCAAATGCTTTAGTCTTCTCTCTGAAAGACTAGGGCCTCTATCTTGTGAATCCTGTTGCAGTTTATCCCTGCATCATAGGGGCTAGTACCCACTGTTGAACAGGGCTGGAGTCCAGAGGCCAAACTAGGTCCAGCCCAAGTATTTATGACATTTAAGAGGATTTTAGTCACCCTGAAGCATGTGTGTCCCTCTCCCAACAAAATGGCTTGCAGTAAACTGAAATCAGCTGTTAGGCTATGTGTTAGAGCTAAGCAACAACATTCTCACAGAATTCTGACTACGGTGCTCTAGCAGAATAACAGCATTTATAGCCACACAAGCACAACTGGTTATCATGGCAACTTTACTAGCATTGTTTATGTTTACCTGATTATTTCTATCTCTATCAAGAGTAGCTAATTTGTGACCCAATTCAGAAAACTAGGGGTATGTCGCAACTTCACAGGAGAGCAGTTTGAACGTATTTATTTTATTTTTTTAATCAAAATGCGGTTTTTGGCAGAAATGCTTTCTAGAACATGTGAACTTTCATGTGCCTTAATAACAAACTTGTATGCCATCTGTTAATACGAATAAAATTCTTAAATTACGAGCCTTGTTGGTTAAGCCACAGAAAAAGGGGTAACCTTCCCACTGAACATGATTGGCTGAGATAATGAGTGGGCTGGACATGCCGAGAGATGAGTTCGGATTGGTCTGCCATATAGAAGGCTTCTGTCTATTTGAGCTCGTCAGTCTGTGTTGGTAATCCTGTTGAACGTGGGTCTTTAAAAAATGTATTGTGTAGTGGAGCTGCATAAGTGGGGTTCTCCACTTTCTGGAGGATCAAGTTCTGAAATCAGTGGAATTAGAGTATGATAGCTAAAGAGTTTGAGAAAACACCTGTCTCTGGATTACATCTTCAAACTAAGGGCAACCGTGGTATGGAGTTCCTGACAGGCATGATGATGTATACAGGTAAGATAGTCAAGCGATAGCTCGCTACATTTTCAGATATTACACGTTTCTAATTTTGACAAAGTGGTTTCATTTCAAGCTAAAGTGTACTGTTAGCTAGCTATCTAATGTTAGCTGGCTGGCACCCTAGCTGACATTATTAGTTTCCCAGGGCCATTTGCTTTTCTAGTTAGAGCCTAATCAATTTAATCAAATTTATTTAGAAAGCCCTTTTCACATCAGCCGACGTCACAAAGTGCTGTACAGAAACCCCGCCTAAAACCCCAAACAGCAAGCAATGCAGATGTAGTAGCGCGGTGGCAAAGAAAAATTCCCTAGGAAGGCCAGAACCTAGGAAGAAATCTAGAGAGGAACCAGGCTCTAAGGGGTGGCCAGTCCTCTTCTGGCTGTGCCGGGTGGATATTGAATGTTTATTACGGAACATGGCCAAGATGTTCAGTTTAAAACGTTCATAGATGACCAGCAGGGTCAGATAATAATAATAATTAGAGGTCAACCGATTTATGATTTTTCAACGCCGATTTTTATATATATATTCGTAATAATGACAATTACAACAATACTGAATGAACAATGAACACTTTTATATTAACTTAATATAATACATAAAATCTATTTAGTCTCAAATAATGAAACATGCTCAATTTGGTTTAAATAATGCAAAAACACGGTGTTGGAGAAGAAAGTAAACGTGCAATATGTGCCATGTAAGAAAGCTAACGTTTAAGTTCCTTGCTCAGAACATATGAAAGCTGGTGGTTCAATATTCCCAGTTAAGAAGTTGTAGTTAGTATAGGAATTGTGACACGTTGGCAATTTCTCTCTATCCCATTTGTATTTCATATAACTGACTATTGAATGTTCTAATAGGCACTTTAGTATTGCCAGCCTAATCTCAGGAGTTGATAGGCTTGAAGTCATAAACAGCGCTGTGAAGCATGCATTGCTCAGAGCTGCTCGAAAATGCAGTAAAGTTTGAATGAATGCTTACGTGCCTGCTGCCGCCTACCACCGCTCAGACTGCTCTATCAAATCGTAGACTTAATTATAATATAATAAACACAGAAATTCGAGTCATTAATATGGTCAAAAATGGAAGCTATCATTTCAAACAAAATGTATATTCTTTCAATGTAATACGGAACCGTTCCGTATTTTATCGACCGGGCCGCAACCCTAACTCTAAATATTACTGTTGCATTGCACAACCTTCAATGTTATGTCATAATTATGTAAAATTCTGGCAATTTAGTTCGCAAAGAGCCAGGCAGTTTATCCCTGTTTTATTTCCTCATATGGCAAAGAGCCAAAATGTTGATTTTACACTGACTCTGCTTGCAATGAACGTAAGAAGTGAAACAATTTCCCTAATTAATATTGCCTGCTAACATGAATGACTTTTAACTAAATATGCAGGTTTAAAAAATATACTTCTGTTTATTGATTTTAAGATTGGCATCGATGTTTGTGGTTAGGTACATTCGTGCAACGATTGTGCTTTTTTTTGCAAATGCGATTTTGTTAAATCATCCCCCGTTTGGCGAAGTAGGCTGTGATTCGATTAAAAAATGTACATGCACCGCATTGATTATATGCAATGCAGGACAAGCTAGTTAACCTAGTAATACCATCAACCATGTGTAGGTAACTAGTAATCATGTGAAGATTGATTGTTTTTTATAAGAAGTTTAATGCTAGCTAGCAACCTTGGCTCTTTGCTGCACTCGCGTAACAGGTGGTCAGCCTGTCACGCAGTTTCCTCGTGGAATGCAATGTAATCTGCCATAATCGGCCGATTACCGATGGTTACGAAAACTTGAAATCGGCCCTAATTAATTGGCCATTCCGATTAATCGGTCGACTTCTAATAATAATCACAGTGGTTGTAGAGGGTGCAACAGGTCAGCACCTCAGTAAATGTCAGTTGGCCTTTCATAGCTCAGGGTTCCATAGCTGCAGGCAGAACAGTTGAAACTGGAGCAGCAGCATGACCAGGTGGACTGCGGACAGCAAGGATTAATCAGGCCAGGTAGTACTGAGGCATGGTTCCAGGGCTCAGGTCCTCCGAGAGAAGAGAGAGAGAAAGATTGATTAAGAGAGAGAAATTGATTGAGAGAGAGAGATAATTAGAGGGAGCATACTTAAATGCACACAGGACACCGGATAAGACATGAGAAATACTCCAGATATAACAGGCTGACCCCAACACATAAACTATTGCAGCATAAATACTGGAGGCAGAAGGAGAGAGACACTGTGGCCCTGTCCGACGATACCCCCGGACAGGGCCAAACAGGCAGGATATAACCCCACCCACTTTGCCAAGGCACAGCCCCCACACCACTACAGGGATATCTTCAACCACCATCCTACTACCCTGAGACAAGGCCAATTATAGCCCACGAAGATCTCCTCCACGGCACGAACCCGAGGGGGGGCGCCAACCCAGACGGGAAGATCACTTCAGTGACTCAACCCACTCAAGTGATTCACCCCTCCTGTTAGCTAGCTGACATTGAACCTGGTTGGTTTGGTCCGAGCACTGTGGCATTGTTCATTGTTGTTTAACTAGCTAACGTTAGCTGGCTGGCTCGTTAGCTAACGTTACGTGACGTGTGTACAACGCCCGTTGAATATGGCCAGAGTCAGTAAATGTCTGCAAAAAAAGCGTCATGAAATTGTTGTCAGCAGAGCTGGTTAGGCTGTTTTCATGTTATCCAGAGTTAAACAAATCATCGGCCAGAGCATCAGGTGTGCGCTCCAAGAGCGAAACGAGACAGGTGGGGCTAAATCTTGAACGATGCTGAATGGGTGTAGACAAAGAGGAGTTCTTCACGAGATACCAAAACATTACAAAGTGAGTTTACAAGTTGATCAACTTTCAAAGCAGAATAACTTTCCCATTGTTCCTCAAATGCAGTGTATGATATCCCATTTTGTAGCTCTGAGTCTCTACTTTTATCTAGTGTTAAAAAAAACACACAATTTCAAATTTCATAGACCGAATCCAGGTGGTGAGTCACATTTCTGTTGTCATTAATCTGAAGCATATTGATGCTAAATCCACTCCAATGTATCTAATATCTGAATACATTGTAGACAGCCTCAATATTGAACTTTGTGTGAGAGACAGAGTGAAATAAAAGAGCATGAGATCCCAGGCCATTCATCAAGCATGTCTGTCCCTTGTATTGTATGTGTACCTCAATATTCTCTCTCTCTCTCTCTCTCTCGCTCGCTGACACACACGGCCTATGTTCTTACTCACAGACACTTGACAGGGCTTGACACTTGTCCTCTTGTCAAACAAGGAGAATTTAGATTTAAGTTGTCCGAATGGACAAGTTTAAAAAATATATAAAAAAATCCCAATATCAAACAATTGCTTCGATCAGATTTGGATCAGAGGTGCTAACATTGGAAACATATTCAAATCTATTTTTCATAAGCCCATACATAAATAAAAAAGCCTACATGTCAAAGTGTAGGTGATATGCATATTGGCTACAGCCTCATGTCCAAACCGATGCTGACATGAGGCGCAAGAAAATGTTGCCAAACATTCATGAGACTTTTAATTGCATAAATATAGGCTAAATGCCAGTGATGTTTGACAAATATAATGAAGAGTAATTCACTTTTTAACGTCTAAAGGCTTGATTCTGTCGACATACTCTAGGCACGGTTTGTTCAGCTCAAATGGTCCTGAGAGTGAAGGACAGTGCCTGTTGCGCACCCCACATCACCCACCTTGAATCTGAGCGAAGGGGGTCAGCATTATGATACAATTGAACCATAAACAGGATATTTTATATCATTTTATGATACTTCTTGTTTCAGTATGCCATTGAAACCAGCATTTTTCCTCATGTTCTATTGGTTTTCAAATCAACTTTATTTTATTGTCCAGCAGCCAAAGGCATAATCCTAGTCATACTAGTAATCCATACTAGTTGATGCATTTTTAGATCTCCCCTCTTTCTTATTTTCGAATGGATATTTCTTTCTCTGCCACATGAAACCGCTTACATGCAGTGCACTTTTGAGAAGTGTTTTCCCGCTAATTGTATTTTGGAACGTTTGCCCATAGCCTAAGACGTGTGCATTGTTGAGCGTATAATATGAGGAAATAAAACTTTGTCAACATTTTTAAGCTAAACGATCTGATCTGTTGCGTAAGCGTCATTGCTTTTTTTTAAGAACATTTTATTAGGTGCAGTGTTTGTATGAATTTTGGATGTCTTCCCAGAGCTGTCCCAGAGTCTGTAGACATATATATTTTTTATTGTCTCAGGAATGAAGGGACGATCTTAACTTCGAGTCCTGGAGGGAATCAATTTATAAAGACATTTGGTCGTAATTGTAATGTTACCCTGTTAAGTGAAATATGTTTTAGGCTACGAAGGGTGGCCAACAATTCTCCAGGAGAGCCTTAAAGGCCAGTGTTACATTTTGAGACAGGCTTGAATATGCAAAGTTGCCAATAGGCAGGGTGCAGCCTATATTTTTGTCTGATTCTCTATGCTAAAAAATATAGTAATGCATTTTATTTTGTAAAGTGGATCCTTGCGTCATACAATGACGTAAAGATTGTGTTAGAGAGAGAACATTTTTGGGGGACAAGTGACTTGAGCTTTTGGACCCCAAAAAGATCTGTCCTACTTGTCCAAAGGACAAGTGCCTAAAAAATTGTCAAGCCCTGCTTAATTGTTTGGGTAAGCCATTCAACTGTACTCTAATCTTTTCTAAATAGCCCTAAATAAAGGTCTACATCTAAATCTCCTGCTGAGTTCAAGAGGATCTATCCTTTCATGGCCTGGACCTGGGAATATGCCAAGAGCAGAGAGAGAGAGAGAGAGGGGGGGAGACTAAGACTTGTGGGACTTGTAGTGTCATTGAGAAAGGATCTATTTTTCTTCTCAGTAGCTCACCAGGACCAGCCTCAGAGCGTATGGGGCCACCATTAAACTCATCTCTCTGCTAATTGAACTAGCCTACATCAGAATGAAAAACAGACTTCTTTATTCAGATACATTGCACTATTTTCACTATGTACTGCGATTTGGTGTGAAAACAAAGAAAAAAACAAGTTGAATGCATTCAGTTGTACAACTGAATAGTTGTTTCCCTTGAGTTTGAGAAAGAGGGAGAGAAGCAGCAGATGGCATGCGTAGAACCAAGCTAGTAGGCTCACCTCACTCCTGTAAACGCACTTCTTTACAACTGAAACAGTTCGGAGCAGTTCATATTACGATGACGTTTTGGTTAGTTTTTTTGGGCTGTTTGGGCACACATTATTCTCGAGGCAAGCTGAAGTTTGGTAGCCGAAGTCTACACCCCCTCGTCGGCGAATGGTCAACCGTAGGGATTCTTCAACGACTCGTCCTCACGCACAGTTTTTCACTTGAGAAATACTGCATCAAACGTCCTAGTCAGATGCAAAATTGCCTGACTAAGATCTCCTCAGCAAAAATGCCAAAATGAATTACAGATTTCTTGAGTAGAGTAGAGAAATTAGAGAAATTCTGACTAATTTGAGGAAGTTTATACTGGCTACGGCGTCTCAAAATGGACAAAAGTACTATTGCTGCTTTTTTCTTGTTTTTCATGTTAAGGTTGGCGCTGAACTGAAGCATGCTGACGCCTTTACACACATTCCCACACTAGCACCCTCTCCATCCTTGAATTCCCAGGTCAGCAAAACCATAGCTTAGTTAACACATCTTTATATGCTGACCTTTACGTGAACTGCTTACAGTACGTCTGTCGGATTGTCTGTTCCTGTGAAACATGGATGCACATACACTCACACACTGAGTGTACGTTAGGTACGTGGACATGGGTTTAGACACAGGTGGAGGTAGTTAAGACTAAGCTCTTCATGTCTCAGACAGACGTGTCTCCCGCCTCCCTTCGACTCTACTGCTCCCAAACACACTTCAGGAACTTGTAGGGGGACAAAGGAGGAAGCTGAAGCTGATGGGGTACACTGTAGGATGTTTTGGTAGACAGAAGGTGCTAAGGTACACAATAGTAGGTTTTGGTAGACAGAAGGTACACAATAGTAGGTTTTGGTAGACAGAAGGTGCACAATAGTAGGTTTTGGTAGACAGAAGGTGCACAATAGTAGGTTTTGGTAGACAGAAGCTGCTCTTCGGTAAAATGGGTAAATTGGTCATCAAAAAGAAAGGAGGATCAAGGCACTCTTCATAGTGTGCCTTGGGCTTCCTTTTTTATGACCTTTTTTTAATGACACTTCAGGAACTATAGGGCTCCCGAGTGGCGCAGCAGTCTAAGGCACTGCTTCTCAGTGCTAGAGGCGTCACTACAGAACCTGGTTCGATTCCAGGCTGTATCACAAACTGCCGTGATTGGGAATCCCATAGGGCGGCGCACAATTGGCCCAGCGTCGTTAGGGTTTGGCTGGGGCAGGCCGTCTTTGTAAATAAGAATTTGTTCTCAACTGACTTGCCTAGTTAAATACAGGTTACATTAAAAAAATAGAATAAACAAACTATTGGACAGTGCAACAACAGGCCTAGGTTTGCAATATTCCAGGAACTTCACCAAAATTCCTAGTTGTGCATAAATCCTGGTTGGAGGATTCCCAACTGGAATTTCTGGAAAACCTAAGAGTTTTGGGAAAGTTACTTTTGCAACCCTACCAGAAACTTTGGGACAGGCCTCTAATAAATGACAGGCCTTTAATGTTTGTATTTCTAGGCCTGATTCTTTAATCAATTGTCACATATCTGATCTGGAGTCCAACACATGACATGTCAGAGAGTGTATCTGACAAAGTATCACAGTGGTGAGATGCATAGCCCCAGATACTGAAGAACATTAGAATCATGCCTGACAAAGCCAATGAACACCGTGCCTCAATGGAAGCCCCGCCTTCCAAATTTGATACACCCAAGGCACAAATTCATTCATGAAATTCTTTCACTCTTCACTTCGACCTGAGCAGAACAATTTCACACATTCTTTAAAATAAACATGGGAATGTGAAATCTGGCAGGCTTAATCCAACCATTTCCTGTTTGCGAAAGTTCTAATAGTTCTCCTAATTTGAGTTTGACAAAACAAGCAAGTATAGTTTAGAGAATCATTGTATGATCTAAACCGCTGTGCAATGGCTTTTCCATAACCATAATCAGCTGTTTTAATCTGGTGTACAAAACCGAAAGTAAAAGATGCACAAAAACTAAACTTAAGAACGGGAAGCATAGAAAGAGTGCACATGGCACAGATCTACTGCTTCTTAGACTTGCTTTCAATGACAGATCTATAACACACATTTCTAAATTTGGTCTGGTCACCCAAAAAGTTACATATTGCAGGTTTAAAGGAAAACTCCATCCAAAAACTGCTTCTGTATTTTGAAACTTGAATATCTTGAAAACTTGATTGCTGACATTCAAAAGATTTCCTGGTTCCCAGAAGGGGTGACTTTGCATCCCTCTTTAGACAAGCAATTCAGGGTCTACAAATCCAGAATGCTTACCAACAGCACTTTGTTACACGCCATAGCCGCTCCCGTTCCTAAACTCTGTTGCCATTTTGGTGGATCCCCTGTTAGCAGTTCCTCTTTCTACTTGTTTTTACCTCCTTTTGAGTTTTTCAGAAGTCAACTATAGATTTGAATTTTCTTTCCCTCTCGCCTCGTCAGTGTGATTGGAGGTGAACCATCGACCAGAAGGACGCGTACTTTCATGTGGCCATATATCCCCCTCACAGGAAATTCCTGAGTTTCCATTTTGAGGCTGCAGCGTATGAGTTTCCGGTGCTCCCTTTAGGGCTTTCCCTCTCGCCTCACACTTTCACCAAAGTTGAAGTACTACTCCCTTCACAGAACAGCGCAAACTGGCTCTAACCAGAATAGAAAGAGTATTGGGAGTCAGAGTTGCAAAGAAACAGCCATATCTCAGACTGGCCAATAAAAATAAAATATTAAGATGGGCAAAAGAACAGACACTGGACAGACGCTGAGACTGGTGTTTTGTGGGTACTATTTAATGAAGCTTCCAGTTGAGGACTTGTGAAGCATCTGTTTCTCAAACTAGACACTCTAATGTACTTGTCCTCTTGCTCAGTTGTGCACCGGGGCCTCCCACTATTTCTATTCTGGTTAGAGCCAGTTTGCGCTGTTCTGTGAAGGGAGTAGAACACAGCGTTGTACAAGAGCTTCAGTTTCTTGGCAATTTCTCACATGGAATAGCCTTCATTTCTCAGAACAAGAATATACTGACGAGTTTCAGAAGAAAGTCTTTGTTTCTGGCCATTTTGAGCCTGTAATCGAACCCACAAATACGAATGCTCCAGATACTCAACTAATCTAAAGAAGGCCAGTTGTATTGGTTCTTTTAATCAGCACAACAGTTTTCAGC
Organism: Oncorhynchus tshawytscha; assembly: GCF_018296145.1. Lineage (NCBI taxonomy): Eukaryota > Metazoa > Chordata > Actinopteri > Salmoniformes > Salmonidae > Oncorhynchus > Oncorhynchus tshawytscha. The sequence continues at coordinate 45,951,812 of NC_056430.1, forward strand.
TGTGCTAGCAATTGCAAAAGGGTTGTCTAATGATCAATTAGCCTTTTAAAATGATAAACTTGGATTAGCTAACACAATGTGCCATTGGAACACAGGAGTGATGGTTGCTGATAATGGGCCTCTGTACGCCTATGTAGATATTCCATAAAAAATCTGCCGTTTCCAGCCACAATATTCATTTACAACGTTAGCAATGTCTACACTGTATTTCGGATCAATTTGATGTTATTTTAATGGACAAAAAAGTGTTTTTCTTTCAAAAACAAGGATATTTCTTAGTGACCCCAAACTTTTGAACGGTAGTATATATCGATACATACATGCATACTGAATGCACCTACAGTAGAAACGATAACACGATATACAGAAAATAAGGAACTAGTAACACACACATGTCCAAAGTTATTATTTGTAAGAAAAACAACAAGGAAGGCCATGCGAGCGCCAGCCAGAAAATGTTCCAATTCGTGCGAGACTGCGCAAATGTCTGCATACTTGATCTGCGCAAACATTGGTGAAGTACATGGGCAATCCTCGAAGAGAGAAGTTTGTCCAGCTCAGTAAAGCCTCAAACATAAATTGTCCGCAACGCTGAAATGGGCAACTTCTATGTGAATTAATGAGGAGGCTGAACACACCTCAATTCAAACTGTTGTTAGAAAATACAAATTTGAGAAAATAATTTGAAAATGACAAGTTGAAACTATAGATAATTAGCAGGCAGCGCGTGTTAACTGTCCTGTTGCGTAATAATCACATTTTGGAACAGTGAGTGCGTTTTGACATCACGTGCATAAAACAGCTCCCGCTGGGGCGACCGTTAGAGAAATTTGGAACTCACATATGAAAAAGTTAAAGGGTTGCCCGTAGGAGATATTTGTGCTGCAGCGAGTTGGGTGTGCTTACAGCTGGGACAGGAGTGGGTCATTAGGCAGCGTGCAGATTGTGCAACACCCAGGTACCGCAGGTTTCCCTGTCGGGTTGGCACTCTGGGCTGTCTGCCGTGGGCCCTGCTTCGGGCTTGATTTCATATCCCCATAGTTGTGTTGTAGTGAGTTGACCGACTGAAAGGGAACATACTATAATGACTATAACTACAGTTCCCTGAAGGAGGGAAACGAGGTACAGCACAAGTTCAGCCCCACTCTGCCCAGTTCTGGGCTATGTGAAGAGTGGTACTGAATTGAAGGAATGAATCTGTGCCTCAGTTTAATTACCTGTGGAAGGTGGGGCTTTCGTTGAGGCACGGTGTTCATTGGCCTTGCCAGGCGTGCGTGATTCTAATGTTCTTCGGGTTAGGGCATGCAAACTCCCTATAGCTCTGTTGTACCTCCTTTTCCTCCATCAGGGAAGAGTAGTTGTAGTCATAACTGTATGTTTTTCTGGGTCGTTACAGTAGTACATTTAGCATTGTCAGGTGACATGTTGACTGGCTCTCTATGAATGAATCACGTTTACCTGCACATGGCTACTCACGACGTACTCGTATCCTGATCCCTTTGTAGAGGTGATAGGTGGAGGTCTTAGCTGTTCTCTGTCTGATACACAGCTAAGCCTGTCTGATCCTGGGCCAAACCGGTGTCCGTGTCTGAGATCTGGCTTGCCTACTACCTACTTAAACTGCATACTGTGTACTAATCATACTACATATTATTTATAATATACTGTTTAGTAAAAATGAATACAGTAAGCAACAAATATCATACTAGGCCCATCCTACTGAGAATGCGTCATCCAATGCACAATTGCGTTGATTACCCCCATTCATTCATTTTGGTACAGGCGTCCCTTCAGCTGGTTAGCAGCTGTCAGAAACACGTGGGTTCAGAAAGACGCTTATTTTCTTCCTCAATAGTGTGCAGCGAATTCTAATAGATGAAAAGCCGCACGGCCACTGTCTCTGTTTGTTTTAGAAAGCAGGGATTGGTTGACGATCTAGGGTTAGGGCAGGGCAGAGACTAGAGAGCTAAGGTCAGCTTATCCTTCCTGACCAACAGGTGGTATTGGCATGTGTGTCTACTGGCTGGTGAGTCTTCTACCATTTTGGCCCAGTTACAAAGGCATATAGTATACACCGGGTTATACAATGAGTGTTATTGCGACATTCTCAAATATCTAATAACACAATTGATTCACAGCCAAGTTGTAAAGGCTTTCCCTCAGGCCCTCTAAGCAGATAGGTCTATGGTCCTCTGTAATAGTTTACTCACTAAAAAAGCCGGAGATCGACAACAATGAGATACTTTGTGTGTGTCACCACATGCTTACCTGCAGACATTATCCTCAGACACTCAGATACGATATAATTGGACGACATTTTTTTATATAACAAAAGCAATATACTGTATTGTTTTTTTTCAGGTATTATGAATGTGCCATTTGGAGATTCCCTGACTGACAGTGTTATGCGTAATGCAGGCTGTGTTAGGATGTTCTCTCTAGGGGCTAGCAAGAGGTCTTCAGGAGCAGCCCCCTTGCTTACATAGGACATGCAGTTCTGATTCCTAATTTTGTATGTCTAGGCTGGGGTCTCTGAACTATTTGACCCATGTAAGTGTGTTTTGTGAATGTGACATGTCTGTTTACGTACATGTGCTTAGGATGTAAAGTATGCAAATACGTGTCTGTCTGGTAATTACTGAGAGTCCTGACCTGTGTCCGTTAGTGTGCTGTGCGTTTTCTACGGACCATGTGGCTGGATATTTCACCCTTCACCCTTGTTTTTAGCTCGAACTGTGTCCATGTCCCACGGCATTTATTCCGATTATCCATAAAAACATCTGCAGCATTGATGGATTACATTTGCACCAGCTAGCTAATTCTAGCCCAATTGGTAAAAAAGACTAGTGCTACGAATTTGCAACAGATTCAGTTAGCAAATGACAGGTCGAAAGGTGATTTTCATCTAATTCATACAGTGGGGGGAAAAAGTATTTAGTCAGCCACCAATTATGCAAGTTCTCCCACTTAAAAAGATGAGGGGCCTGTAATTTTCATCATAGGTACACCTCAACTATGACAGGCAAAATGAGAAAAAAAAATTCTATATGGACTATAAGGTGGACTATAATGGACTATAAGGTGTTGAAAGCATTCCACAGATGCTGGCCCATGTTGACTCCAATGCTTCCCACAGTTGTCAAGTTGGCTGGACCATTCTTGATTCACACAGGAAACTGTTGAGAGTTAAAAACCCAGCAGCGTCACAGTTCTTGACACCTTCAAACCGGTGCGCCTGGCACCTACTATCATACCCCGTTCAAAGGCACTTAAATCTTTTGTCTTGCCCATTCACCCTCTGAATGGCACACATACACAATCCATGTAGCAATTGTCTCGAGGCTTAAAAATGAATCTTTAACCTGTCTCCTCCCCTTCATCTTTCATGGAAAGAGTAGGTGCAGGTGTTCCTAATGTTTTTTTGTATATTTAGTTTCATCAGACAATTCTTCCTTTTTATAAATATCTCTGCTTTAATCAAAGATTGTTACATCGTTTTAGAGATTCAAATTTGCTTCCGTTTTGACTATGTTCCCGTGGGTTCTCGTGACATGCTAATCTTCCTGTTATTGTTAGTTGTGTCTTGGGGGTATGATCTTTTGACACTAACTTTTTCACTCATTATTCATGATTCATTACGGATTATCCGTAGTCATGGTAGTAACCACATTAATGTAGAAGTGTTTAGAAAAACATATTATATTCCTGTTTATAATGAAAGTGACTTCAAAATGACACTACATTGTGTACCATTCATTTCTATTGAGAACAAAATAATCTGAAACGCAACCAAAACAAACTGGAAATGCATCCAACAAGTTTGTAGTGTCACAAGCTTGATATACTCAATGCATGCTAGGAGTATGGGACCAAATACTAAACTTTTGAGTACCTTATTTGTAAGTATCTTTAGGGGTATCAATAATTTTGACCCTAACATTTTTTGAGAGGAGAAAAAAAAATGTGCTAAACAAAATCTCTTTCTCAGAGCAATTGTATTTGTGTAAAATATATATATTATTTAGCATACAATAGTGCTCAGTATTTGATTTTTTTTTTTAGTCATTGCTCATCTTTATCAAGGATGTCAATATTTTGGGATCCCTCTACATGAAACTAAGTGGATATAGCTAGGCATTTTACAGATGAAAAATAAGATTTAGGACTAGCTATCATTTGCTAACTGAATTTGTTGCGAAAAAAAATGCGCTGTAAGTACTATTTTAGCTAGCTAGCTGTGTCGCCTCCAGATTGTTGAGGCAGAGCTTGTGTTTATGGCATGCTGTCTATAAAGCAGTCCCAAGATAGCTCTGTGGTGGATTGCTAGCACTGAATCCACATGCTTCTGGTACAACTGATTGGTCATGTCTTCCAGTCTCCCAGATATTATCCTCAGCTGGCCAGACAGAGAGGGGAGGTAATGCTGATGTGCTGTGCTGTGCTTTGCTGTGCAGTGTGGCCGCTGTCCAGAGAAAAGCTGATATGTGGTATATCAGACACAGGGCCACTACGTATGGAGTGGCCAATAAGATGGCCCAGATGGGCAACTGCCAGGAAGCAAAGCAGAAGTGCAAATCAATCCCAGAACAGCAGTAAAGAACCTTGTGAAAATGAGGAAACGGGTACAAAAGTATCTATAACCACAGTAAAACGAGTCCTATATTGACATTACCTGAAAGTCCCCTCGGCAAGGAAGAAGCCACTGCCTAAAAACTGCCATAAAAAAGACAGACTACGGTTTGCAACTGCACATGGGGACAAAGATCGTACTTTTTGGAGAAATGTCCTGGTCTGATGAAACAACAATAAAACTGTTTGTTTGGCCATAAGGACCATTGTTATGTTTGGAAAAAGGGAGAGGCTTGCAAGCCAAAGAACACCATCCCAACCGTGAAGCACGGGGGTGGCAGCATCATGTTGTGGGGGTACTTTGCTGCAGGAGGGACTGGTGCACTTCACAAAAAAATCACGAGGAAGGAAAATTATGTGGATATATTGAAGCAACATCTCAAGACATCAGCCAGGAAGTTAAAGCTTGGTTGCAAATGGGTCTTCCAAATGGACAGTGACCCCAAGCATACAGTGCCTTGCGAAAGTATTCGGCCCCCTTAAACTTTGCAACCTTTTGCCACATTTCAGGCTTCAAACATAAAGATATAAAACTGTATTTTTTTGTGAAGAATCAACAACAAGTGGGACACAATCATGAAGTGGAACGACATTTATTGGATATTTCAAACTTTTTTAACAAAAACTGAAAAATTGGGCGTGCAAAATTATTCAGCCCCTTTACTTTCAGTGCAGCAAACTCACACCAGAAGTTCAGTGAGGATCTCTGAATGATCCAATGTTGACCTAAATGACTAATGATGATAAATACAATCCACCTGTGTGTAATCAAGTCTCTGTATAAATGCACCTGCACTGTGATAGTCTCAGAGGTCCGTTAAAAGCGCAGAGCGCATCATGAAGAACAAGGAACACACCAGGCAGGTCCGAGATACTGTTGTGAAGAAGTTTAAAGCCGGATTTGGATACAAAAATATTTCCCAAGCTTTAAACATCCCAAGAAGCACTGTGCAAGCGATAATATTGAAATGGAAGGAGTATCAGACCACTGCAAATCTACCAAGACCTGGCCGTCCCTCTAAACTTTCAGCTCATACAAGGAGAAGACTGATCAAAGATGCAGCCAAGAGGCCCATGATCACTCTGGATGAACTGCAGAGATCTACAGCTGAGGTGGGAGACTCTGTCCATAGGACAACAATCAGTCGTATATTGCACAAATCTGGCCTTTATGGAAGAGTGGCAAGAAGAAAGCCATTTCTTAAAGATATCCATAAAAAGTGTCGTTTAAAGTTTGCCATAAGCCACCTGGGAGACACACCAAACATGTGGAAGAAGGTGCTCTGGTCAGATGAAACCAAAATTGAACTTTTTGGCAACAATGCAAAACGTTATGTTTGGCGTAAAAGCAACACAGCTGATCACCCTGAACACACCATCCCCACTGTCAAACATGGTGGTGGCAGCATCATGGTTTGGGCCTGCTTTTCTTCAGCAGGGACAGGGAAGATCGTTCAAATTGATGGGAAGATGGATGGAGCCAAATACAGGACCATTCTGGAAGAAAACCTGGTGGAGTCTGCAAAAGACCTGAGACTGGGATGGAGATTTGTCTTCCAACAAGACAATGATCCAAAACATAAAGCAAAATCTACAATGGAATGGTTCAAAAATAAACATATCCAGGTGTTAGAATGGCCAAGTCAAAGTCCAGACCTGAATCCAATCGAGAATCTGTGGAAAGAACTGAAAACTGCTGTTCACAAATGCTCTCCATCCAACCTCACTGAGCTCGAGCTGTTTTGCAAGGAGGAATGGGAAACAATTTCAGTCTCTCGATGTGCAAAACTGATAGAGACATACCCCAAGCGACTTACAGCTGTAATCGCAGCAAAAGGTGGCGCTACAAAGTATTAACTTAAGGGGGCTGAATAATTTTGCACGCCCAATTTTTCAGTTTTTGATTTGTTAAAAAAGTTTGAAATGTCCAATAAATGTCATTCCACTTCATGATTGTGTCCCACTTGTTGTTGATTTTTCACAAAAAAATACAGTTTTATATCTTTATGTTTGAAGCCTGAAATGTGGCAAAAGGTCGCAAAGTTCCAGGGGGCCGAATACTTTCGCAAGGCACTGTACTTCCAAATTTGTGGCAAAATGGCTTAATTTTTTTATTTGACCTTTTATTTAACTAGGCAAGTCAGTTAAGAACTAATTCTTATTTTCAATGACCGCCTAGGAACAGTGGGTTAACTGCCTGTTCAGGGGAAGAACGACAGATTTATACCTTGTCAGCTCGGGGATTTGAACTTGCTAGTCCAACGCTCTAACCCCTAGGCTACTCTGCCGCTTAAGGACAACGAAGTCAAGGTATTGAAGTGGCCAAGCCCTGGCCTCAATCCTATTGAAAAGTTGTTGGCAAAACTTAAAATGCGTGTGCGAGCAAGGAGGCCTACAAACCTGACTCAGTTACACCAGCTCTGTCAGGAGGAATGGGCCAAAATTCACCCAACTTATTGTGGGAAGCATGTGGAAGGCTACCCAAAACGTTTGACCCAAGTTAAACAATTTAAAGGGAATGCTACCAAATACGAATTGAGTGTATGTAAACTTCTGACCCACTGGGAATGTGATGAAAGAAAAGAAATCTGAAATAAATCATTCTCTCTACTATTATTCTGACATTTCACATTCTTAAAATAGTGGTGATCCTAACTGACCTACGACCGGGTATTTTTACATTATTGATTAAATGTCAGGAATTTTGAAAAACTGAGTTTAAATGTATTTGGCTAAGGTATATGTATACTTCCGACTTGAACTGTATCTGGTATTGAGTTGTTTAAGTATACACTGAAAATGTTTTACAATCCCAGCAACGACTTAGGAGAAACACTGTGTTGCGAATTTAATAGGAAATGTTACGTGGCATTGTGTAGTTCTCCTCATCCCCCTCTCTCTCTACCCCCCCTCCCCCTTACAGGGAAATATTTTGGTGTGCTCTCGCTATTGACTCAGCCAGACCAAGCAGTGCCTGCCTGCCCACCCAGGCCTCTATTAGTAATGGAACATTTGTCTTGTGAGAACATGTCAATGGTCAGTGGCCTTCGCAATGCCTCAGTGCTCATACTAACAACCCCTTGGCATTGCTTCAGCTACACTGACTGACATGCCGGGGGATTTGTATACACAGTGCGGAGAAAGAGAGGTTAGATGGACACAAGTGAGGCAGGAGAAGAACCCTGGCTCTGTTGTAGCTGGGATTTTCTTTGACCGTTCTGCTCCAGCGTCCTGTTACATCATCAGTTGGCACAGTGTCCCTGGCTGTGTTCCAGATGGCACCTTATTCCCCATAAAGTTCACTATTTTTGGTCAGAGCCCTATGGGCCCCGGTCAAAAGAAGTGCATTCTATAGGGAATAGGGTGCCGTTTGGGACGCTGGACCTGTGATGCGGACTGAATGTTCTATAAGCCCAGGGGTCAACTGTCTGTAGGAATCTCACATTGATATTTTCAGGCCATTTAAAATGTTGTTGTTTACCCTCACTGGCCTTGGACATCTGGGTTATCATGCCTGTTGTCATGTCTTTCTTAACCCTACATGTATCCTTATGCTCTTCTGGTTGTGTTAGATGCATAAAGACACATTTCGGTTGAACGCATTCAGTTTAGTAGCTGACTAGGTAACCCCCTTTCAGTGTTCCCCAACACGTCACAAAAGTAATGGATTACTTTTATGAGTAACATAGTAATATAACGATTTACTGTGTTCAAATATTGTAATATTAGTTACTTTTTAAAGTAACGCGTCTGTTACTTTCAGAAGTTAACCGCCCCGTTCCTTTCCCTCTGTTTTTTTCCCCCTCTACTTAGCGTAAAATTGTTTTGCTCACCCTTCACATTCATCACCGTCAAGAGAATTTTAGAGCAGATGGTGTTAACAAATTGTAGCCTACTGTACCTGTGTCTTGTTTCAAACTATTTTGCATTGTGGCGCGCACTGTTGAGTTTTGGCCGCATGAGCGAAAAATCGGACCATTCAGATTTTGTCTTACAGTAACGTTATGGTATGCCATTATATTCAGTTCTATAGTGTAAAAATGTATCATTGTGCTCCCGCAGGCATAGATTTAGCTTTGATCTAACTTTATTAAAGGTCCAATGCAGCAATTTCTATCTCAATATCAAAAAAAAAATTATTGGGTGAACAATTTAAGTACCTTTGATTGTTTTCAATTAAAATGGTCAAAAAGAAACAAAAATTTATTTTTTTAGCGAGGATCAATTACTCAAGCAAGGATTTAGGGGGGACTTGTCTGGGGGTAGTCTGAGTGGGGAGGGGTAAACTTAAAAACTAGCTGTTATTGGCAAAGAGGTTTGGAACTCTCTTTTCTTATTGATTTATTAACCCATTTACCGCAGTACGATGTTACTAGGCAGGCCAAAACTCCATCCCACCCAAACAGGAAGACTAAAAGAGCATTATCATAATTTTCACAATTTCCCAGTAAATATTATTTTTATTATTCCAACCTCTTAGTGTAGAAATATAAAACACTGGCAAATCACATTTTTGATTGCACTTGGCCTTTAAACGAGCACCATTCTCCATTCATGTTCTGAAACGCTGAATGGAGAAATGCTGGTATATCCTTAGTCTCTATATGGAATTATTCCACATAAATGTGTAATTTATACTCATTATGATAAATAATATTTCCAATTTCCATATAAACAACCAAAATGTCCAATAAATGCAATTCAAAACGTCAAGAAAAGTGTATCACAACAAAATGGATCTTGATAAATCTAATGCATCAAAGGAATATTGTTCAGGCAACTTTAAAAAAAAAATCATATTAGAATAAGGCTGTGACGTAACAAAATGTGGAAAAAGTGAAGGGGTCTGAATACTTTCCGAATACACTATGTTTTAATTAGCTCGTTTGATTTCAAAGTTGAGAGATTGGCTGCACTTCTGTGTTTAGCAGAGTAACATTCTGTCCTATCCAACAGAAACCAAATGTGAGAACTGCCTACATGCCATTTTCTCTTAGGCTACCCATCCCAGCCCCCCTCTGCTCTGCATGGCCACATAAGTTAAACAATGGCCAGACGGACACCTTCCTCTCCATGGAGAATGTTTGAATATGCTATTGTCAAGTTCATAGAATTTAGGCTACATTGATCCATGACAAGGCAGACAATGTGACTATTCACTAACTCCACCTTTGTGTCTGTGTTTCAGGAGTCAACAGACAACAACAATTTAGCCATCCTGAATTTTGTCCAGAAAAATGCAGTGTACACATTCATTTATGTAGCTTATTGTGAAGGTAGGCCTATGTCACTGTAAATAACATTGTAACTCACACACGCCCTGAAAACAGAGAGAGGATTATCTCTCTCCCAAAAATTGCAAATCAGGTCACCGTCCATGATTGTCGAACCCTAGTTAAAATCCAACCGAGAGAGTATGTGAAGTAGAGTCGGGACTACAACAAGGCTGGACAATCATGGGAGGCTTGACCAGGGTGTTGATGTACACAGTGGGTAGGAACCTGGCAGCACTCTCTTGACTGTATACAGAGAGAATCCCTGCCTGATTCTCAGTTCTCTTGGCTAAACTGAGAACAGTTTATGGATCCGGTCTATGGACTTAATGAATCAAATCAAATCAAATGTTATTGGTCACATACACATGGTTAGCAGATGTTAATGCGAGTGTAGCGAAATGCTTGTGGTTCTAGTTCCGACAATGCAGTAATAACCACAAGTAATCTAGCTAATAATTCCAAAACTACTAACTTATACACAGTGTAAGGGGATAAAGAATATGTACATGAAGATATATGAGTGAGTGATGGTACAGAGCGGCATAGGCAAGATACAGTAGATGGTATTGAGTGCAGTATATACATATGAGATGAGTATGTAAACAAAGTGGCATAGTTAAAGTGGCTAGTGATACATGTATTACATAAGGATGCAGTAGATGATATAGAGTACAGTATATACACATACATATGAGATGAATAATGTAGGGTATGTAAACATTATATTAGGTAGCATTGTTTAAAGTGGCTAGTGATATATTTTACATTTCCCATCAATTCCCATTATTAAAGTGGCTGGAGTTGAGTCAGTGTGTTGGCAGCAGCCACTCAATGTTAGTGGTGGCTGTTTAACAGTCTGATGGCCTTGAGATAGAAGCTGTTTTTCAGTCTCTCGGTCCCAGCTTTGATGCACCTGTACTGACCTCGCCTTCTGGATGATAGCGGGATGAACAGGCAATGGCTCGGGTGGTTGTTGTCCTTGATGATCTTTATGGCCTTCCTGTAACATCGGGTGGTGTAGGTGTCCTGGAGGGCAGGTAGTTTGCCCCCGGTGATGCGTTGTGCAGACCTCACTACCCTCTGGAGAGCCTTACGGTTGACAATTCAGGACTGAGGACAGGACTGAGGACTGTCGGTCTGTGTGATGCAGACCAAGGACAGAGGCTGAGCAAGCAGCAATATTGTAATATTGACAGAAAGTGAAGCTGTCGTTGAAATTGTTAAAACATATATATCATATGATGGGTCCATGTTTTGTTCTGTTTATCATGCAATGCCTGTTCTGATAATGTTTACATAACCAACTACAATTACAAGCTGAGCAAACAATGGAATGGAAAATATATTATTACAATGTACAGGAAGACCACATGTTCATTATAGCCTACTCCTCCACTCAGGGTACTATCATACATGGACTGCTAAGGATTCCCAGTGTTACAATATGTTTGAGGGGGGGGCACATTGACATTTCAATTGTTTTTGTGGGTCCTGATGAGCACCACTGAAATGTGATGTGCTCTAACAAGCCACCAATTCCTTCTCTCTCTCGGCTATAACTCTCGGCTATAACCTATATATTACATTATACACATTATTTTACAGGAACACTGGTGTTATTGTTCGTAGAATACAAGCTAACGAGTAATATTGTACTCCTCCACACCAACAGTGTAATATCCGGATGAAGTTTGATAATACTAAGTAAATAATTAGGAACATACAGTAAGTAGAATTACATGATATGTATACATTGTAAGATGTTTTTTGATAGGCAATGCATTTGGTACAGAGTGATTTTTATTTATTTAATCTTTATTTAACTAGGCAAGTCAGTTAAGAACAAATTTGTATTTACAGTGGCGACCTACCGGGGAACAGTGGGTTAACTGCCTTGTTCAGGGGCAGGACGACAGATTTTTACCTTGTCAGCTTGGGAATTCGATCCAGCAACCTTTCGGTTACTGGCCCAACGGTCTAACCACTAGGCTACCTGCCGCTCCGATTTGACCAAGTGACATCCTTATTCTATTCGCCTCAACAATATTCAAGAAGTTGGGTTATTGTATTAGTAGCTAACTCTATTGCTATTAAAGTATTGGTCCATATTCTAGCTGATACAGTGTTGGACACTGCAGCTAGGTCGTTTAGTTAGCTAGCCAGGTAGCTAGAGTGCCTTGAATTAAATTTAGATTTTGTCTCGCTGGCCTATAAACAGTAACCCATAATGTCAAAGTGGAATTATGTTTTTAGACATTTTTACAAATTAATAAAAAATGAAAAGCTGAAATGTGAACACGCATTTTTGGCAAGCCTAAATGCGTGTTCTGGCAAGCCTAAATGTGTGTTATGGCAAGCCTAAATGTGTGTTATGGCAAGCTGGCAAGCCTAAATGTGTGTTATGGCAAGCTGGCAAGCCTAAATGTGTGTTATGGCAAGCTGGCAAGCCTAAATGCGTGTTATGGCAAGCCTAAATGCGTGTTATGGCAAGCCTAAATGCGTGTTATGGCAAGCTGGCAAGCCTAAATGCGTGTTATGGCAAGCTGGCAAGCCTAAATGCGTGTTATGGCAAGCCTAAATGCGTGTTATGGCAAGCCTAAATGCGTGTTATGGCAAGCCTAAATGCGTGTTATGGCAAGCCTAAATGCGTGTTATGGCAAGCCTAAATGCGTGCTATGGCAAGCCTAAATGCGTGCTATGGCAAGCCTAAATGCGTGCTATGGCAAGCCTAAATGCGTGCTATGGCAAGCCTAAATGCGTGCTATGGCAAGCCTAAATGCGTGCTATGGCAAAGCCTAAATGCGTGTTATGGCAAGCCTAAATGGGTGTTATGGCAAGCTGGCAAGCCTAAATGGGTGTTATGGCAAGCTGGCAAGCCTAAATGGGTATTATGGCTAAAGCTGGCAAGCCTAAATGGGTGTTATGGCAAGCTGGCAATCCTAAATGGGTGTTATGGCAAGCTGGCAATCCTAAATGGGTGTTATGGCAAGCTGGCAAGCCTAAATGGTATTATGGCAAGCTGGCAATCCTAAATGGGTGTTATGGCAAGCTGGCAAGCCTAAATGGGTATTATGGCAAGCTGGCAAGCCTAAATGGGTGTTATGGCAAGCCTAAATGTGTGTTATGGCAAGCCTAAATGTGTGTTATGGCAAGCCTAAATGGGTGTTATGGCAAGCTGGCAAGCCTAAATGCATGTTATGGCAAGCTGGCAAGCCTAAATGCGTGTTATGGCAAGCTGGCAAGCCTAAATGCGTTTTATGGCAAGCCTAAATGCATGTTATGGCAAGCTGGCAAGCCTAAATGTGTGTTATGGCAAGCCTAAATGTGTGTTATGGCAAGCTGGCAAGCCTAAATGCGTTTTATGGCAAGCCTAAATGCATGTTATGGCAAGCTGGCAAGCCTAAATGTGTGTTATGGCAAGCCTAAATGCATGTTATGGCAAGCTGGCAAGCCTAAATGTGTGTTATGGCAAGCTGGCAAGCCTAAATGTGTGTTATGGCAAGCTGGCAATCCTAAATGTGTGTTATGGCAAGCCTAAATGGGTGTTATGGCAAGCTGGCAAGCCTAAATGGGTGTTATGGCAAGCTGGCAAGCCTAAATGGGTGTTATGGCAAGCTGGCAAGCCTAAATGGGTGTTATGGCAAGCCTAAATGGGTGTTATGGCAAGCTGGCAAGCCTAAATGGGTGTTATGGCAAGCTGGCAAGCCTAAATGGGTATTATGGCAAGCTGGCAAGCCTAAATGGGTGTTATGGCAAGCCTAAATGTGTGTTATGGCAAGCCTAAATGGGTGTTATGGCAAGCTGGCAAGCCTAAATGCATGTTATGGCAAGCTGGCAAGCCTAAATGCGTGTTATGGCAAGCTGGCAAGCCTAAATGTGTGTTATGGCAAGCCTAAATGCGTTTTATGGCAAGCCTAAATGCGTGTTATGGCAAGCTGGCAAGCCTAAATGTGTGTTATGGCAAGCCTAAAAATGCTAAATGTTATGGCAAGCTGGCAAGCCTAAATGCGTGTTATGGCAAGCCTAAATGCGTGTTATGGCAAGCCTAAATGCATGTTATGGCAAGCTGGCAAGCCTAAATGCATGTTATGGCAAGCTGGCAAGCCTAAATGTGTGTTATGGCAAGCCTAAATGTGTGTTATGGCAAGCTGGCAAGCCTAAATGCGTGTTATGGCAAGCCTAAATGGGTGTTATGGCAAGCTGGCAAGCCTAAATGGGTGTTATGGCAAGCTGGCAAGCCTAAATGGGTGTTATGGCAAGCTGGCAAGCCTAAATGGGTATTATGGCAAGCTGGCAAGCCTAAATGTGTGTTATGGCAAGCTGGCAAGCCTAAATGGGTGTTATGGCAAGCTGGCAAGCCTAAATGGGTGTTATGGCAAGCCTAAATGTGTGTTATGGCAAGCCTAAATGGGTGTTATGGCAAGCTGGCAAGCCTAAATGTGTGTTATGGCAAGCTGGCAAGCCTAAATGTGTGTTATGGCAAGCCTAAATGTGTGTTATGGCAAGCCTAAATGGGTGTTATGGCAAGCTGGCAAGCCTAAATGCATGTTATGGCAAGCTGGCAAGCCTAAATGCGTGTTATGGGCAAGCTGGCAAGCCTAAATGTGTGTTATGGCAAGCAAGCCTAAATGCATGTTATGGCAAGCTGGCAAGCCTAAATGCGTGTTATGGCAAGCCTAAATGTGTGTTATATGGCAAGCCTAAATGCGTGTTATGGCAAGCTGGCAAGCCTAAATGTGTGTTATGGCAAGCTGGCAAGCCTAAATGTGTGTTATGGCAAGCCTAAATGCGTGTTCTGGCAAGCCTAAATGTGTGTTATGGGCTAAAGCCTAAATGCATGTTATGGCAAGCTGGCAAGCCTAAATGCGTGTTATGGCAAGCTGGCAAGCCTAAATGCGTGTTATGGCAAGCTGGCAAGCCTAAATGCGTGTTATGGCAAGCTGGCAAGCCTAAATGCGTGTTATGGCAAGTTGGCAATCCTAAATGTGTGTTATGGCAAGCTGGCAAGCCTAAATGGGTGTTATGGCAAGCTGGCAAGCCTAAATGGGTGTTATGGCAAGCTGGCAAGCCTAAATGTGTTATGGCAAGCTGGCAAGCCTAAATGCGTTCAGGAGTAAAGATGCGCTTAACACGTCACATAATAAGTTGCATGGACTCACTCTGTTTTTGAATGACTACTGCCTCATCTCATTATTTGTATTTTCCCCCCCAATTTCGTGGTATCCAATTGTTAGTCGTTGCTGTCTTGTCTCATCGTTACAACTCCCGCACGGAGAGGCGAAGGCCGAGAGCCATGCGTCCTCCAAAACACAACCCAACCAAGCCGCACTGCTTCTTAACACACCGCGCATCCAACCCGGAAGCCAGCCACACCGATGAGACAAGGATATCCCTGCCGGCCTAACCCGAACGACGCTAGGCCAATTGTGCGCCGCCCCATGGGCCTCCCGGTCGCGGCCGGCTGCGACAAAGCCTGGGCTCGAACCCAGAGTCTCTGGTGGCACAGCTAGCACTGGGATGCAGTGCCTTAGGCCTCCCGGGTGGCGCAGTGGTCTATCTGTATTTTTATTTATTTAACTAGGCAAGTCAGTTTAGAAGAAATTCTTATTGGGATGTAAAAAAAAATGGGATGTAAAAAAAAAATATATATATATAGGACAAAACACACATCACGACAAGAGACAACACTACTTAAAGAGAGACCTAAGGCAGCAACATAGCAAGGCAGCAACACAGCATGGTAGCAACACAACATGACAACAAGAGGGTAGCAACAAAACATGGTACAAACATTATTGGGCACAGTCAACAGCACAAAGGTCAAGGTAGAGACGATAATACACCACACAAAGCAGTTAAACTGTCAATAAGAGTGTCCATGGTTGAGTCTTTGAATGAAGAGATTGAGATAAAACTGTCCAGTTTGAGTGTTTGTTGCAGCTCGTTCCAGTCGCTAGCTTTAGCGAACCGAAGAGCGACCCAGGGATCTATGTGCTTTGGGGACCTTTAACAGAATGTGACTGGCAGAACGGGTGTTGTATGTGGAGGATGAGGGCTGCAGTAGATAGATAGGGGGGCGTGAGGCCTAAGAGGGTTTTTATAAATAAGCATCAGCCAGTGGGTCTTGCGGCAGGTATACAGAGATGACCAGTTTACAGAGGAGTATAGAATGCAGTGATGTGTCATATAAGGAGCATTGGTGGCAAATCTGATGGCCGAATGGTAAAGAACATGTAGCCGCTCGAGAGCACCCTTACCTGCTGATCTATAAATGTTGTCTCCCAAACCTAGTATGGGTGGGATGGTCATCTGAATCAGAGTTAGTTTGCCGCTGGGGTGAAAGAGGAGTGATTACGATAGAGGAAACCAAGTCTAGATTTAACTTTAGCCTGCAGCTTTGATATGTGCTGAGAGAAGGATAGTGTACCGTTTAGCCATCCTCCCAACTACTTGTATGAGGTGACTACCTCAGGCTCTAAACCCTCAGAGGTAGTAATCACACCTGTGGGGAGAGGGGCATTCTTCTTACCATACCACTTGACCTTTGTTTTGGAGGTGTTCAGAACAATGTTAAGGGTAGAGAAAGCTTGTTGGACACTAAGAAAGCTTTGTTGTAGAGCATTTAACACAGTTTAGTTCCATACTTCTGTGTTCGGAGGGTGGAACTATACAATAATTTCCGCATTAAGACAGGAATTAGGTCGTAATAGTGACGGAAACTTCCTTTGGGGGGGTCCTTTAAAGCCATTAAATACCAGCTATCAAGTCACAACAAGGCCGACTTCAAATGCCGGCATCAAAATTCAAATAACCGGTGCATTAATATAAGGAACGGACTCTCAGAAACAGCAGTGGTTCAAACTGTAGAACCCAGTTCCTACATTTTCAATTTAAAAATAGATTTTATCAAAGAAAACTATGCTACATTTTATCTCTGGAACCCTCAGGATGACAAATCGAAGCAAGATTACTGAATGTAAGTACATTATTTACCTTCAGAGGTGAATGTATCAAACCAGTTGCTGTGATAAAAGTTTTTTGTTGTGCACTCTTCTCAAACAATAGCATGGTCTTTAATTCACTGTCATAGCTACTGAGAATTGGACAGTGCATTTAGATTAATAAGAATGTAAGCTTTCTGCAAATATAAGACGTGCATATGTCCTGGAAAGTTTGCTGTTACTTACAACGTCATTCTAGTCACATTAGCGCACGTTAGTGACAACCGTCCCGGTATAGGGACACTGATCCTGTAGAGGTTTTAACTGACCGCGGCGCGAATTCAAACTGTCAGATAAAACCTAAATATAATAATGCATTGAAATAGACTGCATATAATCAAAGGGATTACTTCTCATCAAGGATGCATGTAAGTCAAACAGAATTGACCAAAGAATTGCGAAAGTTACGAAGTATTAAAGGAACCTTCACACCTTCACTCATCTGATAGCCTTTAGTGAAACTCTGTGCTGATTGGACAGCATAAAAAAGTAATATGACAAGTAATATCTAATATTACTCTCAACCAGTCATGATAATCACAACCATTCATGCTCACTGGAGTCCTGAACGAGTTCTGGTCAATGTCCACCCTTCTCCTCCCAGTTTTGTACTCATATGACTTCTGTCCTGGTACTAATCTGTGCATATGTATTTTTCTCCCCTCCTGTCCCCAGGCGTTTGGCAGGCATACTCCACCCTTAGGAAGGTGTTCCACTTCAGTCCTAGAATTAATCAATGTATTTTTCTCTCCTCCTGTCCCCAGGCGTTTGGTCAGGCCTACTCCACCCATAGGAAGGTAGCTGCAGATGGGGAGAGCAGAGAGGAGTCACTGATGCTGGAGTCAGCCAGTAAGGAGGCCCAATATCAGCAGCTGCAGAATGAGCTGCGGTTGGCCAGAACCGCCCTCACTAGCACCCAATCAGAGAACGAGCGCCTGGCTGCCGTCGCCCTGGAAATGAGAGAGGTGAGCTGGAAGGTGGAGGACCTGCCCAAAACACAAACATGGTCAAACCTCCAATATGGAAATACTCTTGTATCTCACCAATCTGATGAAGAGGACCATATCTTTTTAGTAGGCACTCTCACTCAATGGTCTAGTCTGGTAACTGGATCTTGGTCCTCCCTAATTACAGTGGACAAGCTGCCAAGATCTCATCTCAACACTATTGCACTGGCATATAGCCACATAAACTGGGTGTTGGGTGTTCCTCTATGCATACTACCAAGCTGCACACTCATGCTCCAAGTACATTCTCAAAGGACGTTCTCTGGGGTATATTATTGTGTGGATGAGAGTGTGGAGAACTAATAAAACGTTTGAGAAGCACCACTTTTTTATCTCACACTGTACCTCCCCATTCACTGAACCTTCTTCCAGCCAGGACAGTGACAAAACAAGATGTACAGAAAGCAAACTTTTTACTTCAGAATTATCAGCTAGATATACAGTACCAGTCAAAAGTTTGGACACACCTAACCATTCCAGGGTTTTTCTTTCTTTTACTATTTTATACATTGTAGAATAATAGTGAAGACATCAAAAACGATGAAATAACACATATGGAATGATGTAGTATCCAAAAAAGTGTTAAACAAATCAAAATATGTTTTATATTTGAGATTCTTCAAAGTAGCCACCCTTTGCCTTGATGGCAGCTTTGCACACTCTTGGCATTTTCTCAAACAGCTTCATGACGTAGTCACCTGGAAATCATTTCAATTAACAGGTGTGCGTGCGTTAAGTTAATTTGTGGAATGTATTTCCTTTCTTAATGCGTTTGAGCCAATCAGTTGTGACAGGGTAGGGGTGGTATATAGAAGATTAGCCCTATTTGATAAAAGACCAAGTCCATATTATGGCAAGAACAGCTCAAATAAGCAAAGAGAAACGAAAGTCCATTACTTTAAGAAAGGAAGGTCAGTCAATATGGAACATTTTAAGAACTTTGAAAGTTTCTCCAAGTGCAGTCACATAAACCATCAAGCGCTATGATGAAACTGGCTCTCATGAGGACCGCCACAGGAAAGGAAGACCCAGAGTTACCTCTGCTGCAGAGGATAAGTTCATTAGAGTTACCAGCCTCAGAAATTTTAGCCTAAATAAATGCTTCAGAGTTCAAGTAACAGACACATCTCAACATCAACTGTTCAGAGAAGACTTTGTGAATCAGGCCTTCATGGTCGAATTGCTGCAAAGAAACCACTACTAAAGGACACCAATAATAATAAGAGACTTGCTTGTGCCAAGAAACACGAGTAATGGGCATTAGACCGGTGGGAATCTGTCCAGATTTCAGATTTTTGTTTCCAAAAGCTGTGTCTTTGAGACGCGAGTAGGTGAACGGATTATCTCCGCATGTGTAGTTCCCACCGTGACGCATGGAGGAGGTGGTGTGGTGTGGGGGTGCTTTGCTGGTGACACTGTTGGTGATTTATTTAGAATTCAAG
The DNA here is from genome assembly GCF_018296145.1 of Oncorhynchus tshawytscha. Classification (NCBI taxonomy): domain Eukaryota; kingdom Metazoa; phylum Chordata; class Actinopteri; order Salmoniformes; family Salmonidae; genus Oncorhynchus; species Oncorhynchus tshawytscha. The sequence goes on from NC_056430.1 coordinate 45,971,167, forward strand.
GCACACTTAACCAGCACACTTAATAATCTAGCTAGCCAGCTAGTTTAACAGGCAAAAACTACCTACAACTAATCTTATGCAAGGTAGATGACTAGCTGTCAATTCTTCATGGGTAGCTAGCTGTCAATTCTTCATGGGTAGCTAGCTACCCATTCTTGATGGATAACTAGCTACCAATTCTTGATGGATAGCTAGCCAGCTAGCCCAATTGACTTACCATGAGCTTGCGATCTACTAACACAGTATGTATTTGCTAACTAATATACAAAATATTTTTGTCACAGAACGTATGAGATGTTATTGGTGAACATTTTATTCCACAGTCAGAGTTAATTTTATCTCCCTTCAGCTAAAATACAGTCCAGCGTTGATTTCAATACATTTTGTCATTTTTTTCATGGTTGCATCATATTTCTGTGCATACTTTCCGTTGAACCTCGCATTGATGCATGCTTCAAAATATGTACGAACAGAGTACGCATCCAAAAAGTGCCCTCTGTGCTCTGTTTCGCACACTTTAATACTTTGGAATATGCGTATTGAGAAACACCCGCTGCGTTGACATTACAGTACAACCACGGAATGCATTTTTATCAAATCCACATGTCCTTGTGTTGTACTCTCTTACAAGACTTTTTCCTCTTTTGCTTCTTGTCTCACCCATTTCTTTCCTCGTGTCTATAGAGCTCTGAGCAGGTGGAGTTGCAGCGCACCCAACTGCGTGATGACATCCGAGAGTATAAAGTACGGGAGGCACGTCTGCTGCAGGACTACAGTGAGCTGGAGGATGAGAACATCTCCTTGCAGAAACAGGTGTCCCTGCTACGACAGAGCCAGGTGAGAGGAAGAGGAAGGGACTAAGGGGAGGGGGAAGTATGAGGGAGGGGGAGCATTCATTTAACATTTTAGTCATTTAGCAGACGCTCTTATCCAGAGCGACTTACAGGAGTGATTTAAGGTTAAGTGCCTTGCTCAAGGGAACATCTACAGATTTTTCAACTGGTTGGCTCGAGGATTCGATCAAGCGACCTTTTGGTTACTGGACCAATGCTCTTAACCACTAGACTACCTGCCGCCTCCCCTGCCCTAGGGTAGTGGGCGCTGTTGTGTATGGAGATTACGGGAGGATGAGGGCTTATTGTGGGTAATGGGTAGCAGTTAAGGTTGTAGAGTTAGAGAGACTGGCCAATACACTTCAGATGTTTGGGTGAAAAAGTGACACGGCTCAAAAGTCGAAAGCCAGGGCTAATGAATGAGGCTATTGATACAAGGACCAACTGGGGAGGATGAGACAAAAATATGCTTTTGTGGTGAGTGTAAGGGGGATTCTCCCTATTTAGTTAGTGATTCCTCTGATGTGCTGTGGCTTCTCTGTGATCTCTAGGTGGAGTTTGAGGGTCTGAAGCATGAGATCCGTCGCCTGGAGGAAGACTCCCAGTGCCTCCACAGCCAGCAGGAGGAGGTCATGCGCCTGAGGGAGATCGCCGAGCGCCAGCTGACCGAGGCTCTGGAGACCATTAAGACTGAGCGTGAGCAGAAGGCCGCCCTGCGTAAAGAACTGTCCCACTACATGACCATTGGGGACAACCTGTTACCATACCACCACAGTTCCCTCAACGTCTCCCTGGACGGACTCAAGTTCAGCGAGGATCCCACTGCTGCCACCAACGTGCCGAACAACGATGACTCGTTCCGCGGCTACGAGAACGGCCTGGCCGAGATGGCCGCCGACGCCAACGAAGATAACAAAGCCAAACTTCGGCCCGCCCCCAGCCTAGTGGATGACCTGCTGAGTGAACTCAACATCTCAGAAATCCAGAAACTCAAGCAGCAGCTCATGCAGGTAAGATGACCACATAGTAGCTTTAGCAGGCAGGACTGTAAAAATGCTTAGCCTGTTTGCTTTATTCACAGTCCACTGCCAAGGTGTCAGTGTCCCTGGTAAAGCAATAAAGTAATAATTAGCATTATTGAGCTGGGTTTGTAAGTGTTGCCTGGAAAATAGTTAGGCTTACATGCAGCTGTGAACAGTTCTGACTTATGGCTGGAAAGTTCATTAAGCATTGGGGAACACAGTGTTCATCCATTTAGGGACATTGATTACCTATACTGGCCTTAGTGGCCTAGTCAAAGGCTAATCAATTGAGCCCTATGTGGAACTTCATGGGCTACATAGACTGACGAGGCTACTTCTCTTATACATGCACTGTTGACTTGCTGAATAAATACTGTGTGAAATTATTGAATGAGTATCTCACACTACAGTGTCTCACACCTCCATATGGCATTTTGGATTATACTTCATTTTAGAGCCAGATATTTACCTGGTATTTACATTAGAAATTAGAAGAAGAAAAAAAGACAAATGTAAATATAGAATTGTTACTTAATTTCTCAATCAAAAGTAATAAAAACCAAGCTGAAATAGGACTGTAACATAATGTTGCAGAGATTTCTCAGTGCTGTTATGTGACTGTGTCCCGTGTCTGTGTTCTCCAGGTGGAGCGAGAGAAGGCGGCGCTCCTCTCCTCTCTGCAGGAGTCCCAGAAGCAGCTGGAGGTGGCCCACGGGACTCTGTCAGAGCAGCAGGAGACGGTGGGACGCCTCACCGAGAACCTCAGTGCCATGAGGAAACTCCAGGCCAGCAAGGAGCGCCACTCTGCCCTGGACAGCGAGAAAGAGCGAGACAGCCGCGATGACGGTGACGGGGACTACTACGAGTTGGACATCAACGGGCCTGAGATCCTACAGTGTAAGTATACCATCGCCGTATCAGAAGCTGGGGAGCTCAGACAGGAGCTGAAGACTCTTAAAGCCGAGTACCAGTCTTGCCGGAGCCAGTACGAAGAAGAGCGAGTCCGCCTGGAGAGCGACGTGGCAGGGCTGAGCGAAAAGCTGACCTCCCTGGAGAAGAGCAGCCGGGAGGAGCACGAGGAGGTGGCAAGGCTGGTGAAAGAGCTGCGGCGAGTGAGTGAAGCGGTTGGCGAGTCGCAGGGAAGCCTGAACGTGGCGCAGGACGAACTGGTGACGTTCAGCGAGGAGCTGGCCAACCTTTATAACCACGTGTGCATGTGCAACAACGAGACGCCCAGCCGGGTCATGCTCGACTACTATAAGGAAGGAAAGGCCAGTATAGGGGGCAGGGGCAGCCGAGAGGGGAAGACACAACATCTGTCCCATGTTCTGCTCTCCAATGGGCTGGTTCCTGAAACTGAACCCATTAAATCTGAAGCCAGTGATCCAGCCACCCCAGCCCCAATCCCAGAGTCCCGTTCAGAGCCCATGAACATCTATAACCTAGTTGCCATCATCAGGGACCAGATCCGTCACCTGCAGCAGGCGGTGGACCGCACCACAGAGCTGAGCCGCCAGAGGATGGCCTCCATGGAGCTGGGTACTGTGACCGATAAGGACAAGGAGGCCTGCATGGGGGAAATCCTCAAACTCAAGTCTCTGCTCAGCACCAAGAGAGAGCAGATTGCCACCCTGAGGACCGTGCTCAAGGCCAACAAACAGGTGTGTGTGATAGTGTGAATTAACTGCCAAAACATGAGCCGTTGGTACTGTTTAAAAGTAGAGGTGATACGGTATGAAATGAACAGTAGTTGAGTATTTACTTTCTGTGTAGAAGTTCAGAGTTAATATTAGCATAAGGTCTTGCTAATCCTGTGACTGTGACCTCTGCCCTCCATTCGAATAAAATAGACAATAAACTATTCTACTCTACTCTGCAGACGGCTGAGGTGGCGCTGGCCAACCTGAAGAGTAAATACGACAACGAGAAGACCATGGTGACCGAGACCATGTTGAAGCTCCGCAATGAGCTCAAGGGCCTGAAAGAGGACGCTGCCACCTTCACCTCATTACGGGCCATGTTTGCCACAAGGTAAGGCTTAGTAGATGCACGCTAAGAGCTTATTGGTACACTTAAGTTATCAGAAGTCTGCTTTTAAATGTAATGTGAAAATGTAGTTTCCCGTCTAAATACACATACCCAAAAGTAATTTATCCCTAGTACAAATATGATACAAAAATGAAAATATGAAAAATCATGTGATTTTCTTTTTTTTCTTCTATTCAACAAATGTGTGGGAAATGGGGCCTGAAATTATTGAAATACTTTCCATGTAGTAACAATCAAATTATAAACGACTTGCAATAATATTTCACCTTGCTCATAACTGTAAAATATGATATACCTAGTAATATTATAATAAGTATACTTAGTGACATTACAAAATTGTCACGATTTCATATAACTGACAACAAAGCATTTTCTGCCCAGCTTCCTCTGAGAGACTCAGAGACGTCATTCAAAAGCCTGCTGACTCGTTACAACTTCAGCTTTATGCACAAAATCATTTCGTCCCTCTGTGACCAAGAGGAAGTTGTCTTGTTTCAATTCTACAAAATTATTTTGTATTTTTCAATGCTGAGAGCTCTAAATCCACCTGAGAATATCACAGTGAGATTACTATTTTCCTGCAAACGCTAGGTTTTCTCGTTTCATATGCCGTATTGCATGCAGGGTTCCCAATTTTATTTGTCCCCCCCACAATTCCCCCCCACCAAAAGAAAATGTACACCATTTTTTTTTTTTTACATAAATGACTGTAAAAAGACCAGAAAATGTATTACCATGCATAATATATAGATACAGTGCATTCAGAAACTATTCAGACCCCTTCCCTTTTTCCACATTTTGTTACAGCCTTATTCAGCCTTTTTCCGTCATCAATTTACACACCATACCAAAATGACAAAATCAAAAGGTTTTTTTTTTTTTTATGTTTGCACATTTATAAAAAATGTAAATAAACAGAAATCCCTTATTTACATAAGTATTGAGACCCTTTGCTATGAGACTCAAAATTGAGCTCAGGTGCATCCTGTTTCCATTGATCATCCTTGAGATGTTTCTAAAATTGATTGGAGTCCACCTGTGGTAAATTCAATTGATTTTAGACATGATTTGTCTATATAAGGTCTCACAGTTGACAGTGCATGTCAGCGCAAAAACCAAGCCATAAGGTCGAAGGAATTGTCTGTAGAGCTCCGAGACGACAGGATTGTGTCGAGGCACAGATCTGGAAAGAGTACCAAAACATTTCTGTGGCATTGAAGGTCCTCAAGAACACAGTGGCCTCCATTCTTAAATTGAATACATTTTGGAACCACCAAAACTCTTCCTACAGCTGTCCGCCTGGCCAAACTGAGCAATCGGAGGAGAAGGGCCTTGGTCAGGAAGGTGACCAAGTACCCGATAGTCACTCTGACAGAGCTGCAGACTTCCTATGTGGAGATGGGTGAACCTTCCAGAAGGATTAACCATCTCTGCAGCCTTTATGGTAGGGTGGCCAAACGGAAGCAACTCCTCAATAAAAGGCACTTGACAGCCCCCTTGGAGTTTGCCAAAAGGCACCAAGAACTCTTGGTTCAATCTTGAATGTAAGCGTCACATCTGGAGGAAACCTGGCAGCATCCCTACAGTGAAGCATGGCAGGGACTTTGAGACAAGTCAGGTTTGAGGGAAAGATGAACGGAGCAAAGTACAGTGAGATCCTTGATGAAAACTTTCTCCAGAGCGCTCAGGACCTCAGACTGGGGTTCACCTTCCAACAGGACAACGACCCTAAGCACACAGTCAAGACAAAGCAGGAATGGCCTTGGGTCAAGTCTGTGAATGTCCTTGAGTGGCCCAGCCAGAGCCCGGACATGAACCCGATTTGAACATCTCTGGAGAGACCTGAAAATAGCTGTGCAGCGACACTCCCCATCCAACCTGACAGAGCTTGAGAGCATCTGCAATGACGAATTGGAGAAACTCCCCAAATACAGGTGTGCCAAGCTTGTAGCATCATACCTAATAAGACTTGAGGCTGTAATAGCTGTCAAAGGTGCTTCAAGAAAGTCTGAATACTTATGTAAATGTGATATTTCATTTTTTTTATTTTTAATACATTTAATACATTTCCGGAAAAGCATCAGATAGATGTTCTACATATTCTGAGACTGAGGGGCACTGTTTCGTTCGCTCGGATGCTTTACCTGAGATTCATGAGTCTTTCTGTCGGCGTGCGTCTCGGTCAAATAAATGATCAATACTTTATTTGATTTGGACGGGCAAGGAGGTACATTAGGGCGGGTCTCCCTAAGACTCACCCATAACGCCGGCCCTGAATGAGCTTCTAGGTTGTTGAGGAGCTGTTTTTCTGCCAGAGGCTGCATGCAAAGATGGTGGATAAATGAAGATGGTTCACTTAGGCTGTTTACCAATGATAAAAATGGTCAGTTTCGGTCTACTTAACTGGGGGTGTCTCCCATAGATACCAATGCAATAGCAGGTGGGTCTGGTCTACTTACTTCATTGACTTTCATTGAACGAAAAAATATATATATTTTAAAGCGAGTGGGATGTCTCACTTCCTCTTCCGTGTCTGCTGCATGTGTGTGTGGGAGAGACGGGGCATTGTGGGAGCTGTCTGATGTAATACTGAAGAGATTCAGAGGCTGCTGGCAGGCTCCTCCTGACAGCATCTGGAAAATGCGCCTCTGTGAGTCTGAACGGAGAAAACATGCACCGACTGGCATCAGGAAAAGATGTGCGCCATCTGGTGGAGAAAATGATAAGTTCCTTATTTGGTTTTCATTTGACTAAGATTTTCCCTTCGCTCACTATTCCTGTGTCCCTTTTGCTCTCGCCCTCTATCTTTAATCCCTCTTTATCTCTCTCTTTCTCTGTCTCCCTCCCCACTCCTCTCTCACCATCTCAGGTGTGACGAGTATGTGACCCAGCTGGATGACATGCAGAGGCAGCTGGCTGCAGCGGAGGATGAGAAGAAGACCCTGAACTCCCTGCTCCGCATGGCCATCCAGCAGAAGCTGGCCCTGACCCAACGACTGGAGGACCTGGAGTTCGACCATGAACAGGCGCGCCGCGGCGGGGGAGTGGCGGCAGGCGGGCGGGGAAAAACCTCCTCATTGGCGCGGGGCAAAGGGGCATCGGCCAATCATTATGTAAGTCAGAGACGTTCCTGCAGGGTCCTCCCCGAGCCCAGCGGCATCCTGGGAGGCCCCGTGGTCCTCTGCAGCGAGATTTACTTTGACCTTTGAACTCTAACCTCCATCATAACCTCTAACCTCCATCATAACCTCTAACCTCTCATCACGCTATGCACTGCTGAGCTTCACCGGCATGGTTCTGTCAAGGCTGTTGCTGTGACTAGGACAGTGGTGGCTAACGGTGTGCTTGTATTTACTACTATGTGATAGCTATGTGTTCATATCCAGCATGGCATGATGCTAGCTTGGCTCAGGCATACCTTTTCTGCTAGTAATGCTCACGGAGTGGCAGAATGTTGTTACGGTTGTAGAATTTACTGCTATCAGCTCTCCTCAAACAGTCAGAGTTCAGAGCAGGCGTGTGTACATAACACAATCTGTTATATCTATGTTATTTCATGTTTATGACAGTGTAGCTCTTATGACGAAGGCTTCAAGTAAAGTGTAACTCAGTAAGCTTATGACTTTCAGACAGGCAGCAGTGCAGGCTGCAGAAAGACCTCTGCTGCTTCCGTCTGGTCCACACCATTCGGGGACCATTAAAACAGTGCAATGAAATGTACTGTAGCTGCTAAATAAAAGGGCACTGTGGCTAAGCACTTGTGATATCACTTTTGCTGTGATATCACAAAGTGATATCTGTGATGTGGCACATTCAGGTTTACAGATTAAGTTCCCTGGCACTTGATGTAATAGAGATTGTAGAGCAATTTTCATTGCAAAGGCAAATAGAGCACTTCTAAATGAGTTACCAACCCTAATTAAGGAATAAGTATTTTTTAAATTATATATGGGTCTAGTTTTGTGTGAATTAGCCTGGTGGTTTTGAAATGTTTAGTGAGGACTTTCAGAGTAAGGTGAAGACTGAGTGAATCTGTTCCGTACACTCCAACTCTCTTATAACCCTCATCCAGTCATCCATGTCTGCCCCATCCTCCTCATCTTCTCCTACCTGTCTGCAGAAATCTGTATGCTGGTGTAACTTGCATTTACCTCATAACTCATGATCATCCCTAACCTGCACGTTGAGTACCATACTTGTGAGTCTTCTGCTTCCTGCAGCCAGTTGCATCATGGTCAGCCAAGACTCCACTGTGCACGACTAACCCTTACCATCCTAACCCCACTGACTCCCCCACCTTACCATGCCACTAACGCAGGTAATGATTTTATCAACTTAGATTGTATCAAATGAAGACTGACCAAATGATAATCAAACTCTCAGATTTTAATGTTATTTAATTTTCTCTCCATTTTACAGTAATTTGATCAAGCCCAGTGTCCCCTTCAAAGGTTGACAGTTGCCGATGATTACTTCAGTACCCCTACCCCCCACCCCCCGTGTCCAGAGACCCATGTCAGAGACACACACTGCTGTAATGCGAGGACTTTGATTTCTGAGTGCAAACACACACCAGAGTATGTGAGCGGAGTTGAGCGGTCAGAGATCCCACTCATTGCTCACGGAGTAGTCTTCTGCCACTCCAAATTCGCTCCATTCATTTTGTGTTTAAGAAGGATCATTTAACGAACACCCCATCTACTTTTGTGACACTGTACTCATATCAACATCTCTTTGCATTAGTGATGGGGTAGGCTAAATAAATACAACAGAATAGGCATAATTAAAAGAACATAATGAGGGAAATGCTGGCCAGAGCATGCTCAATTGAAGCAGGATAAAAGGTCGACGCTCCAACGTTTTAGAAATTCGCTCCACGCTCCAGCCAAATGAAGCACGCTCCACTTCAGTTCCACTCTGCTCACGCCCTCTGACACACACACACATATGCTCCAGGCCCCTAAAGACACACGTGAAAACCCCAGGGGTTTGGTCCCTCTGTGCGGCTACAGGAAACAAGAAAGTCTCCTCGGTATGATGACCAATAGAGTTCTATTTCTATGGATATGACCGACAGTATGATCCTCATTTGTGATCGTCACTCACTCCACATTGCCCACCTCTATACTATTATAACTCTTGTCTTTCCCCCGACTACAGCCGACTCCAACTCAACTCCACGATTTACGATGGAGTCGAGTGGTGTCTAGTGTTGGCGAACTGGAGCGCCGAAGTCACATAAAAACCCACTGTCACGTGTAATTGCGGGCTATGTTTTGGGTGCTGAAATCATTTGATGTGATAGTCGCCGCTCAATCGGCTACCCGGATGACTGCGCCATTTTAATGTATTTATTTATCTTTGTTTGCTTGTTGTAACTCAGTGAACGTGTGAGGTGTTCAGAAGCTTTCTGTTGCATTTAATAATTGTTGATAATTGGAGCATTCATAATAGAATTTCCATGGAGAGCAAACCTGTGTTGATTTATATTTATTCGTAGAGAAAGATCAGAGGCAGGAAAGTCATAGGAACTAAAGTGACTTGCTACAGTTTTCCCGAAGGTCAATATTCAGTGGGACTCCTAGGCTAATTAATGTAAGAAATCTTGATTTGAATGAGTCCTTTCTCTCTTTGTTTTAAATCTTGTCACATGTACTTAGATGTTTTATTTAACCTTTATTTATCCAGGCGAGTCAATTAAAAACAAATTATTCTTTACAATGACCGCCTGGCAAATTTTTATAATGTTCAAGAAGGCTTTTTGGCACCTTATTCTTCTATCTTCTGGTCTTAGTTTTGACTAGTAGTGCCTTTCTGTCCACAAAAGAGAAGCTAGATTTCGTTTTTTTATGTTTTCAATATCTTTGAGAAGGAATTTGGGTGAGAGGTTTTGACCCCAGTCATTACAGATTGAGGAAAATAACAGGAACTGTGGTGAATTCTTTGAAGTGATTCTGTGATCCTCCAAACGTGCAGAATTGCACATTTAGGGGCTGTTATTATGATTTATTATTATAAAGAAAAAATGTATTTTAAACGTTTTGATACATTAACTGTTAACTTTGGCTGCCGAGTTTAGTGGCTCGAGGCATTTACAACAGTGGCTGATTGAGAGATTACTAATGCACATACTTACTTATACTCTAGCGTGTGTGGCAAAGGTCAGGCAAAGGTCATCATTTCTTTGTCTGTTTTAATGCAATTTTATTAGCCCTTTTTATGTCCTCTAATAGAGTTGTCGTGACTTCAGCAAACAGAAGAGGTAAAGTCATCAACACTTCTGCAGTGCCATTTAATTCACAGCTTTGTTGATGCAATAAAAGTTACATTTATGACTTTTTTTTTTTTTTTTTTTTACAAGTGCAATTTAAAGAAGTATCAATATGGAAATACGGTATAAAAATGCTGTCTGTTTGCTGATGCTATTATGTTTTACTACTTACTCACAATCTTGATCCAATTTGAGTTTATCTTTGTACTAAATAACTTTTGTATTTATTTTAAACAATGTCGTATTGTCAATAATGTGGATTATGATTAGTGGCATATTGATACCATTTTGATGTCATTTTCCATGTTTTCTTCAAGGGACTTTGGGTGGAGATGGTGGTCGCATTCCACTGCTTGGTTCGTTGCATGCATCAACCAATGGCTGCATGCAGTGTCATCGACTGACAGATTGCTATAACATAATGATGTGGTTAGCTGATAGGTAAAATACCTAACCAGGCGTTGTAAGTTCTGGCAACATCTAAGCAGTGGAATGCTCAATAGAAGCCAGTAGCCTACTTACCTATGTGGTGGTGGTGATGATGATGTTGCACTGGCAAGGTGCATGCTTAATAGTATAAACTTAACTTCAGACTTAATGTGGCGTTGTTGAGGTTATTAAAACATGTATATTGATCCCATTTCTGCTTCGGTCATTCTGTCTCCCTGTAAAATAGTCTGTATCAATTTAGGAAGTTTTCCAACATGCATTTGTCTTTTTTTTGTTGGTGCCATAATAGCATATTCCTAGAGTTAGTCAATTATGGAAATTGAGGCCTACTGTAAATCAAACGACATCAAATTATAACAAATTCATTTTAGTAAAACTTAGATAATATGTATGTTAATTCAACATTCAATAAAATAAATGACATTGATACTGTAGGCTACTTCATAGTTACTATTCAATGTACTGCTGTCGGTCTAAAATAAGATGTAATGTATCAGGCATTTCCGGGAAAGTTATAGCCACTCCCTGCAGTGCTGTCGTGATAATGGTCTCGAGGAGGGAGGGGCCACTCAAAGGAAAGAAGGGACTCCACACAATGGGAGGTTTGTAGGCGACTTCTTAAACTATAGTACTGCTGTGTTTCTTGTTAGTTTTGCCATGGGTATGTATGTTTTGTCATTTGCACACACACACACACACACACATGTTCGTTGCGCTTGAACAATTAAGAACCCCGTCTGTGTTTTCGATAGTTTATGGTGGCTATGGCACTTTCAACTTCTGTTTTCTGTCGGGCTAACAGAGCTTGATAGCCTAACCTTTTGCAAAGTGTAGTGCTCCCGACAGCTACGTCTATTTCAAGCAGCATAGTTTCCGATGTTAGGCTACACCTCGTGCCCGCCTTTGACCTAATGTAACACGACATCACCAGTTGCTGTGTTCTACTACCCGTTGCCACATTGTAACACATCCCATATACTGTAAGCCAATGCCACTGACAGCAGGCAGACCGAGCTGAATTCAACAAATTGTCTGAAGAGACAATTGTACAGCTACTGACACATTTGATCTTTTTCGGCAGTCTGTTTCCGTTAACTTGTCCAGTGATTTGATTTGTTAGAAAGTTCGTATAGAAAATAGATGCGACAATTGCCTGCTAGAGTGCGTTGCCATCTAACTATCTCGTGTCGATAAAACATCTGGACGTCATGACGTCACACCTACCGTTTTTATAATATTTCGCTGAGACCTGGTGTCGAATAAAAATGTAGTGGTTGAAGTGTTTACTTTGCCCATTTAGGGAAATTGCGAATTAATAAATTGGCGATAGCCTATATGCCCTCCCATCTATCTTTTTCATGTCTCGGAGACAGCGAAAACCCCCATGGATAGAATGCAATAATTTACAAATATTTTCCATACACTAATAATTCTCATGTGCCAACGTATAACCGCGGTTCATGCCATGGTGAAACTTGCACTCCTGTAGATCTGAAATAATTGGACACGGTGAAACCTGCCAGCCAAGCAGAAAAGCAAGGGGAAGCAATTCCGGCATTCTTGGAAGTCAGGACAATCCTTGTCCTGCAAAGAAACATACATTTTATGGTTGAAAAATACTATGTTGCAAGCAGCAGGCTATCTTAAATGATTAGGCAATAATCATTTCTTCGAAAAAAAACATTATCTCAATTTTTCGCAATGACGAAAGTTCGACAAAAGAAAAATCGGCCCCTGACAAACGATTAATAAAAATGTCGATCTTTAGAAAATGTCTCCTATCTGCCGTTTCCATGACATGTTTCTTGCAACACTGGTTTTTGTCGAATAAACCTGGGTCAATGGAAACCTGCCTAGTGTAGCTGTACAGTTTATGCGAGATATGTGATAACTATGGTATTGTGTTTAAATTGAAGAAAGTATACATTTTTGAATAAGGCTGTAACTAAATGTGGAAAAAGTCGAGGGGTCTGAATTCTTTCCGAATGCACTCTATCATATAGGATAGTTTCCAAAATCGAATACAATTTTCTATTGGATTCTAATGGGATGTTTGTATTGGAATCCAACATTATTATTTTTTTGACTACCGCAACTACAGAAGAGCTCGCTCTCCCTGCCTTTTTCATTACTTCACGATCAGAGCCGCTTGCAATGATCAGCTAAGGGGAAATCAGATTTTCAACATTTTGATGCCTTATAATTATATAAAATATATGCAACGAATTCACCACCAAAGGGTTTCTGTGCCAATGCATCATACAACCAATAAGCAAAATATACTGACATGATTTGCGTTTTCAACACCACAATAAATAGACTGTCAGTCTCGACAAACAAACACGTCCCCCCCTACCTTGTAGGCATACCCAGTATCGAAGGCTTGGCTTGAGAATCTCTGAATGTTGTTCAACTTTTTGGTGTATTCTAACATATGTCTCTTTCCATTAATCGTATTGCTTTTGCACGGTTTCGATTGGTTGATTTGTTATTTGTCAGTAAAACAACAACATATATACACAAATAATTTTAAATGTGACCGAGATTGCATTGATATGTACTGATGGTTTTGTCACAAAATGTTGCTTGGTTATAGAGTATGTGGCCACTAGTATTGGCACGTGCGCTGATTAGATTATTGTGGACAAAATTGCGAGATTATTTTTATTTGTCAAATGGCAGCCAAGCATCGATAATCATGTCACCAGAATAAGACTCTTGATATTGAAAGGAGCATCAACCTCATCACTGTGGACTTTCACAACCCTGTGGAGTGCATCACCATTTATTTCGTTTCCTAATAAACTGCATGCTTTCCCATAATGTGGTGCCATTTTTATTAGACAATTTACTCGCATACAAAGGTTGGAAACCTGTTGAATGTCAAGCCATTTTGAGGCTGCTGGAATTCTATTTGGACGGACGTGGGCACGCCTACAGGAGACTTTTGAAGTAGCCTAATAATGTTACATTTTGACTGGTTGTGTTTATGCCACATATAAAAGATAATACATTTTTAAAGAAAAAAAGTTAAATCAGAACTATTTTGGCTATATTGAAGGTTCTAGGTGCGGGAGGAATATACGTTTAGATTGGAGAAGATGCAGAGCGTGGAGAAGATGCAGAGCGTGGAGAAGATGCAGAGCCTGTGCTAAGCTTTTTACTGGGCCTTTCTAGACCTTATAAACTGTTGAGAGTAGACCCACAACTGATCCAAATCGAAGGAAACATTCAAATCATAGGGCTTTTGCGCCCTTAGTCAAATTACATTTTCACTGTAGGCTAGAATGTTGCACTCACTTGAAAACAATGACGCAATTATTCCTTGAAATTGTGCTGTTGTAGGCTAGTATAGGTAGCATAATTCTATTGTCCCGAAACAAGATCAATAGTGGAGATTTTTGAGCTGTGTCATGTCTTCACTGTTCTTTCATGAGCCATGATGCACCTTGCCGCTCCCCTGTCTATCAACTATTCCTATTTGTTCTTGTCGATTCATATTTCAAATGTATGCAGCTTTGGATGTGTTTGTGTGGTATACTTGTTAGTTAGCCTATTACTGATCTGGACAAATGATCCACCTACCACTGTTGTCACTATGAACGGTGGATTAAGGGCAGGGTAGGCTGTTAGACTGGTAGGCAATACTAACTTGTGGTATCGTAAAAGTTAGCACACGGAAAATCGGAGTGCGCAAGGGAAGGATCAAAACGCCTTGATATTATAGGAGAGTTGCATGCAAGCGGACGAAGAAATGTGTCTAGGGTGGAATGAATTATATAGTAACACCTGCAAAAGCGTGAATGTAAAAGAGACCAAAAAAACAACCATCCCCAAAGCCAAGTAAAATTGGATCTGTTCCCGAAATCCATTGTAATTCAATCACTTTTTGATAGCATCCCCTTTGTTTTAAACACAACTTTCCATACGTGTTTGCCCAGTGGTCAGAAAGTGACTTTTTGGACATCAATGACAAAAGATAAATGTGCTCAAAGTTGACACATTTTGCTTATGCCTATCCCACCATACACGAGACAACCATGCCTTCATCACTGGAAAATATAAACGTTTGAGTTTGATATCATATCAAATGTTACAAACAATGCTGTCAAACGATTTTATTGTTTTTTGAAAAACTTTTTTAAAAATATAAATATGGTCTTAAATCTTGAACGTCAATTACCTAAAAACGTGTAAACTCCGATTTAAATATGCGCATATGTTGTAGCTTAGACACTATTTCACATCATCTGCGGTTTCTGTGTTGTGCCCGCCATCGGTTGAGAGACAAGGTGCTCTTCAATACAGCGTGGGTGTCATTTCAATCATAGAAATTGATTCTGACCCTATCCCTTCAGACTAGAGGTCACCGATTAGGGCCGATTTCAAGTTTTCATAACAATTGGAAATTGGTATTTTTGGGCACCGATTTGCCTATTTTTATTTTTGAATTATGATTTTTTATATACCTTTTATTTAACTAGGCAAGTCAGTTAAGAACACATTCTTATTTTCAATGACGGCCTAGGAACGGTTTGTTCAGGGGCAGAATGACAGATTTTCACATTGTCAGCTAGGGGGATCCAATCTTGCAACCTTACAGTTAACTAGTCCAACACAATAACGACCTGCCTCCCTCTCGTGCCACTCCACAAGGAGACTGCCTGTTATGCGAATGCAGTAAGCCAAGGTAAGTTGCTAGCTAGCATTAAACTTATCATATAAAAAACAATCAATCATAATCACTAGTTAACTACGCATGGTTGATGATATTACTAGATATTATTTAGCGTGTCCTGCGTTGCATATAATCTGACTGTGCATACAAGCATCCGACTGAGCGGTGGTAGGCAGAAGCAGGCACGTAAACATTCATTCAAACAGTTTTGCCAACAGCTCTTTGTTGTGCGTCAAGCATTGCGCTGTTTATGACTTCAAGCCTATCAACTCCCGAGATGAGGCTGGTGTAACCGAAGTAAAATGGCTAGCTAGTTAGCATGCGCTAACTAGAGGGACGGAAGCTATACTGTTACACTGGCAATACTAAAGTGCCTATAAGAACATCTAATAGTCAAAGGTTAATGATACAAATGGTATAGAGGGAAATAGTCCTATAATTCCTATAATAACTACAACCTAAAACGTCTTACCTGGGAATATTGAAGACTCATGTTAAAAGGAACCAGCTTTCATATGTTCTGAGCAAGGAACTGAAACGTTAGCTTTCTTACATAGCACATGTTGCACTTTTACTTTCTTCTCCAACACTTTGTTTTTGCATTATTTAAACCAAATTGAACATGTTTCATTATTTACTTGAGGCTAAATAGATTTTATTGAGGTATTATATTAAGTTAAAATAAGTGTTCATTCAGTATTGTTGTAATTGTCATTATTACAAATAATTTGTAAAAATCGTCCGATTAATCGGCAGCGGCTTTTTTTGGTCCTCCAAAAATCGGTATCGGCGTTGAAAAATCATAATCGGTGGACTTCTACTTCAGACCACTGCAATTTAGCTGGTACACACACCATTGACATTTAAATTGAATTGAAATTGTATCTAATTAATAATACTACAAAGATGACTGCAGGCCCACCCACCATCGCATCTCAACTTAAATGGTTATGTCCATTCTATTATATATATTTTTATGATTTCAAAAGGTTTCCTATGGAGGATTGACAGTATAATTTAAAACAACAGATATTCCCATTTAAGTCAATATTCTCTCGTGTGTGGACCTCCTATCTTTTTGTAAACATTTTTATTTTCTTATATTAGTACATTTTATCAGCCAAAACATGACACCCACGCTATATTCAAGAGCATGTTCTGTCTCAACCGATGGCGAGCACAACACAAGAACTTTAGATTACGTAAACTAGGGACTAAGCTACAACATATGCATACATGAAAAAATAGGATTTCACGCATTTTTAGATAATTGACAAAGGAAAAAAACAAATGTCATTATATACATAAAAACATCTCCATAAATGATTAAATAGTTTGACAACCCTGTTTTTAAGCTTTCAAATTATATCAATCTCAACCATTCATATTTTCCAGTGTCTCATGGTATGGTGGGGTATCCAAAATTAGTAAACTCCAAAAAGTCACATTCCGGGTATTTCTACAATGGGCAAATACACTACATGGCCAAAAGTGTGTAGACACATTCTCATCGAACATCTCATTACAAAATCATGGGCAATAATATGGAGTTGGTCCCCCTTTGATGCTATAACAGCCTCCACTCTTCCAGGAAGGCTTTCCACTAAACGTTGGAACATTGGTGTGGGGAGTTGCTTCTATTCACCCACGAGCATTAGTGAGGTCAGACATAGATGTTGGGCCTGGCTTGCAGTTGGCATTCCAATTCATCCCAAAGGTGTCCGACGGGGTTGAGGTCAGGGCTCTGTGCAAGCCAGTCAAGTTGTTCCATACCGATCTCAACAAGCCATTTCTGTAATGACCTCGCTTTGTGCACAGGGGGCATTGTCATGCTGAAACAGGAAAGGGCCTTCCTTAAACTGTTGCCTCAAAGTTGGAGGCACAGAATTGTCTAGAATGTATGCTGTAGCATTAAGATTTCCCTTCACTGGAACTAAGGGGCCTAGAATGAACCATGAAAACAGCCCCAGACCATTATTCCTCTTCCACCAAACTTTATAGTTGGCACTATGCAGTCATGCAGGTAGTGTTCTTCTGGCATCCACCAAACCCCGATTTGTCCATCGAACTGCTTCCACTGCTCCAGAATGCAATGGCTGCATAGCTTTATACCACTTCAGCGAATGCTTGGCATTGTGCATGGTGATCTTAGGCTTGTGTGTGGCAGCTCTGCCATGGAAACCCATTTCATGAAGCTCACGACCAACAGTTACTGTGCTGATGTTGCTTCCAGGGGCAGTTTGGAACTCTGTAGTGAGTGTTGCAACCGAAGACAGACTATTTTTACGCGCTGCATGCTTCAGTACTTGGCGGGCCCATTCTGTGAGCTTGTGTGGCCTACCACTTCGCGGCTGAACCGTTGTTGCTCCTAGACTTTTCCACATTACAATAACAGCACTTACAGTTAACTGGGGCAGCTCTAGCAGGTCAGAAGTTTGACAAACTGACTTGTTGGAAAGGTGGCATCCTATGACAGTGCCATATTTAAAGTCACTGAGCTCTTCGGAACAGGCCATTCTACTGCCAATGTTTGTCTATGGAGATGGCATGGCTGTGTGCTCGATTTTATACACCTGTCAGCAAGTGTTCAAATCAAAAGGGGTTCTGTCAAAAAGTGATTGAATTCAAATGGATTTACCCTACAGTTTAGCTTATGCAAAATGCTGCTATATATATGTCTGTCAAGTTGCCGGTGGTTCTACAAAAACGAGAAAATTCAGAAAGATGTTAATAAAATCCATGTTTTGTATCAAGCGAGAAATGTCTCTTGCATGTATGTAGATCTTTGTTTTCGTCGCAAAGTGTTACGCGCTGTCGTCTACCTCTACAGGTGGGCATGGCTGCGTGTCGCATAGAACCGACCAGTTCCTGCAAAGACTCTGGGAAATGCTAGATGTGTGGCAGTTAAGATGGCAAGGAACCTCCTCAGGATGTACAAAACATGGATTTAATGAATGTCTTTCTGACTTTTCTGTGGTTTTTGTAGAAACCACCTGCAACATAGTTATCACATATCTCGCGTAACTGTAGCTACGCTGGCACCTGATCGTCTTCGGTAGCCTATACTTGCCTCTTCAGACAATTTGTTGAATTCATTTCTAGCAATCTGTAGGTGGTGCCAGTGAGGCATCATGTGTATGTATTTCACCCTAGAGTTACTACATGCACTTGGCTAATTTAGGACGAGCAATGTTGAGGTCGACCTCCTGGCATAGCTTACCTATTCTTTAAAAACTTTCAAATTCATGCATATTTTTAGCCTGTTTTGAGATTTCGCTTCCCTCGTTTGTTGCCATATCCTCATTATCAGCAAGTGAATCGTTCCTTATCCTGGACCTAATATGAACTGTGTTCGGTGCTAATCATTTGCCATTTTAATCATGTTGTGATTCGTTCCCACGTGACTGTCAGACAGTTTCCATGACCAGCTATTGGAGGACAGTCGGTTCCTCAGGACAGACCGTCGACTGGACACAGAACTAGTGGATAAGCTCATCCTGCAGCTCAACAGGATCTACCCACAGATCCTCACAGACAAGGAGGCCACCAAAGTGAGTAACTTCCTCTGGACAAATTAGTTTGACCTAAGGTCATTTGTAACTTCCACATGCAGAGATATTTGCTCTAAGAGATATGTCCTACTGAAATGTAGCGAATGACTGCTTGTTCAGGCAGCTGTGGTTTCAAGCAGCACTTTGTTACATCTACACTATTTTAACTCAATCTAAGCATCCGTTCCATTTCCAGACTCTGTTGAACAGACCACTTGAACATGAATTTAGTTCCAGAACGTGCAGTTAGTCAATTGGTAGCCCCTTGTGGCCAACTGTAACAAAAAATGTCAAATTGAGTAACAGGCTAGGCGTGCACAGGACATTCATTTCTGGATTTCGAAGGTAATCACTTACATTCAGAGAGAGATCGAGGTATTCTACACACATCTGGAATTCTGAATATGATATGATGATCCAGTTTAGGGACCTTGATGTGCCCACCTGTGTCCGACTGGCCGAGCTCCTGGCTCACCTGCAGGGGAAAGGTGAAGAGGCCTGCCGGGAGTTCTACCGGGCACTTCACCTGCATATGGAAGAGGTGTACTTCAGCCTACCAACACGCCTCCGCCTCAGAGGTTAGTCCCTCCGCCCCGACAGTCAGTCATTGAAGAGCTAAGATTTGCTCTCCTTATTATTCACATGAAAATGTTTTAGTCTTATTTCTGTACACTACTGATGGTATATTTGCATCTAAAAACCTGCATAAATGTAATCCCTTTCCCAGATTCTGTAGACCCGTTCACGATTACAGCCTCACCCACCCAGCCGAGATATGTGCTGAACGACCGAGGTAAGCATACAAACTCTGTCACACATACAAACACGCGTACTGTAGACACACATGCTGCACATACCTTTCTTTCTCACAGTCTCCTGTTCTCTCTCTCTCTAGGTCCTCTGTTCTTCCTGAGTTGTTTTGGTGTTGCGGTGGGGATGGCTCTACTGTATTACTATGGCGGTGAGTACAATAAGTCCCTTCCATTTTTTTTTTCTTTCTTTCCCCAAAGAAAAAAAACAGAAGTCATTATGTCGTATGGCTTTTCTGTGCTCCTAAAACGGATTATTTTGAAACCAAGCTAAGCTTAACATTGCATCTTCATGTTGTGCCACAAATCAAGCTCCACATCAAACTTGATTTTAAAGGGTATTTAAAAATCGCAACCCACTTTGAAGTGTAACAAACAAGAAGCGGTGAACGGGATGAATAAAAGACACATAAAAACCTCCCATGGTGTCTGCCCCTCTTACTTGACGGGGCAGGCTATTCCGTAGCGCACAGACCAAATTGTGTACACCTATTCTGTTTCCTTTAGGTTGAAGTTATCAGTCTTATCATGCTTAGTTGTCAGGGAATAAAACAAAGTGTAAACCGTCCATGTGTTGTCCTACAGAGGCCAAAGTAACAGGGGGAAGCGGGGCTCTTGGCATGGCTGCTCTTGGACTGGGCCGACGAGCCAGAGAG
Source organism: Oncorhynchus tshawytscha (assembly GCF_018296145.1). Taxonomy (NCBI): domain Eukaryota; kingdom Metazoa; phylum Chordata; class Actinopteri; order Salmoniformes; family Salmonidae; genus Oncorhynchus; species Oncorhynchus tshawytscha. The sequence continues at coordinate 45,991,486 of NC_056430.1, forward strand.
GTTCTCATATGGTACGCTGAAGACCCCATCAGGAAGTAGTCTGTGTGTCTCCACTACCACAGCAAAACAAGCACTCCAAAGGTGTTTCCGGACATCCATAACACACTACACAAATACCCTTTTCACATTACCATGCCAACCTGAACCAAACTGTGCTGGTTACAGCAACTATGGTCGATGAGTAACTGGGCCAGTTGATTACAGCTTGGTTTGGCTCAGTTCAGTTTGTTTCAGTGGTGTGAAAAGCCAGGGGATTATAACTTTGTACATACTGTATATAGCAGTCTTTTGGCTTTAGGAATCTTGAGGTTTTTTTTGGACAATTTGTCATATAGCAACTGGTTTTCTTATGAACTTTCATTGTCTTCATAATGGTTAGATATTAGACATGCGTCTTCTCTGGTGAAAGGGACTATTATCACACTAATGCTCTGTTACTGAACAGCATCTTGTCAAGAGCCAGCCTCCTTCCATTGTTCTTTTGGTGTGGTTTGGACACCGTGTACAGAAACCAATAAACTCACTTTAAATGAACCTTTCCTACTGAATGTGTTGTACTACTTGCAGTATGCTCAGGAGATTGATGTTAGGAAACATCAAACGGCAAAGGAGTGTATTTATCAAATAGGATGTTTACTTAGCTTACTGAAGGAAACCAACCAAGCACTACGTTTTATTGCAATTTGAATTGTAATATCATCTCTGTTATCAGGGAGGATCTATAAATGGAAAACATGAATGATATATCTTTTTTTTAATCAGACACCCTTACAGTAGTGAGTGTATACATTTCATACTGGTCCCCCGTGGGAATCAAACCCACAACCCTGGCGTTGCAAGTGCCATGCTCTACCAACTGAGCTACAACATGTTGTTCGTCCGGTGTTTTGTCTTGAATTAAATGTCTACCACATGATGCCTTTCGATTTGATCAATCCAGGTCCACTATGCTTGTAGCTAGATGAATGTGTGACCCAACCATATCAGAGCAATTGTAACATGTTCACTAGAACTATCACATTATAGCGGTTGATTACACTCTTTTTGAGTGACAATAGTACTTAGTTACTGTTTTTGAAAGTGTTCATTTTGTTTTTACTGAAAAGCCAATGCAAAGTACTACACTTCAGGTCTCAGCCGTGTTTCACCTCGGTCTGTTTCTCTCTCACTTTTCTCTAATGTTATTAAGCGTTTTCAAAGTTCTCTCTAACACAGTGTGAAGCCATTGTTCGCTAACTTGCCTTAATCTGTGCTTTGTTTGGTACGGGAAATATTGTTCATGGGGGAAGTAGATTATAACGGTAATGTTTTATAGTAGGGAAAAGTATACTATTAGATACACATGTAGCCTACCTGATATATATTCAGTGTGTAGACATATGAGACTGTTGTCACAGCTCCATCTACTCTGTGAGGAGAAAATCCTAACTCCCATTTAAGTCAAATGGACATCAATGCATAGCTAAGTGGTTTTAGTGGAAGTTAGGCTTCTCCCCACATTCTCTTAACTGCCTCATTCTCACAAGTTCCAATCATTATGATTTATATAATTGTATGTCTTTTCACTATTTACTTTTTTCAAGCCTTTGTATGCGTGGACAAAACAAAACAATATCTGGACAAATTGTTAGTTTTCATTTCAGAATAGTACAGTTTTCTACTGCATACAGTGCATTAAAAGTGGGGCTAAAATATGCTTTGGTCCTTCATTTAAAAAAATTGAAAATGCCTTCAATCATAAAAAAATATATATATTGGCAAAGCTTAAGGTCTAAACATGGCATGAAATATTATATATATATATTTTTTACACATAAATTGTGACGGTACATACTGTACGTTGCATAGATCTGAGATCACATATAAGGCAGCAGGCAAAGTCTGAATGTCCGGTTGTAAAATTCAAGTAACTTGACATGAGAATTTTGGGTAAAGATCCACTAATTACCAACATTTTGCAACGCTAGATCAGTGGTTCACAAACTCTTCACGCCCCTCTAGTTGGCGGAGAGAACATTTAGCAGGTTTAAAGCATATTTCCTGCAATTCTACACATTCGGCAAGCCTGCCCAGGGACTGTGGTTGAAAATTAGCCGGCTGGTTAAAACCGGCACTTTTACTGAGAACCTTGATTAATGTGCACTGTCCCTGTGAAAATAAACTCGACTCAACATGAACACACAGAATATGTAGGAAATGAGCTTTAAAATGGCGGCCATGGAGGGCGATATTTTTGAGCGGCATTTAAAAGCTAATTTCCTACATTCTACACATTTTGCCGTATCTTGTGTGTGTTCATGTGATAGCTGAGTGACTCAAACATTACAACAATGGGCTAAAAAACACAGCAGCTGCGTCTGTACAGCTTGAGTATTTCTAGAACAAAGTTACCATGACAGCAGCTCTAAGATATGAGATACTTTAGTGTTTTGCTATTTGTTTGCCAGTGACAGTCTCTCTCTTCCCATTCAAATATTTGTTTTCAACAAAAAGTTCAGTAAAAGACCCATGTGATTCCATTTGATATTGCGAGGGTTGTTTTGTTTGCTCGTTGCGCTGTCTATGCGTCGGTATGTTGTCTATAAAAGTGGATCCTCGTGATTGTATCATTTTTCCCTTTTAGACCACATAGGCCTAATAAAATACTTCAAATGATAGGCTCTCTGTCTTTCTGTCTCTGTGTGGTGACTGAAAGAAGAGCAAAGGTAAGGCCTCAACATCTCGATGAATTAACATCTGTCTGAAGATTTACATGCTAAAAATCACCACTGAGCTGTGTGTGTGTGTATATATAAAATGGATCTAAAATAACCCTGATATGTACATATTTATAAAGGCAACACATTAACACTGTTGGTCATTTGAACAATGTATTGTTCACACAAGTAATATCGAAATATTAAGTGTGACAGGATCGTCATGAAGTAGGGTCAACCTGATTGTGACTGGCCGCTTGTATGAAAGGCCAGTGGGAATCCTGTATAACGAATCGATCCATTGTCTTTGGTGTCACAGAGAATCTGATGGAACACTGGATCCGTCAACCGCTCTTGCTTGTAAAGTAGCAGTGATTTGGTTCGTGCAGCTATGGCATTCCGGTATAAAACGTTTACTTTAAGATTCACCTTTGTGCATTCTAACTGTAAGTCTGTACAATACATATATTTATTAAACTCAAGTAACCTGACAATTTGACACTGATTACCAAACACTTGTTTGAGGGTTTCAACCAAGGGTACACGTTGGCATATTATGTGTGTATTGTGCATATGACACCAGTATAATGCCTGTATAACTGTAATAACTAATGACCAGGGGTAAGGAGTGAGTGCAGTTAAGAGTTTTGATTGGGCTTTTGGACACCAAAGGCCGTAATAAAGACGTTGACTACAACGATGATGAAGATGAGTGCTGTGGCGATGTTCTCCATAATGTTCAGCTTGAAGTGGGTGCTCTCATCGTTCAGGTTCCACTTCACTGCAGAACAAGAGAAGAACACAAACATGTTGCGGATTAGCTTAGTGGCTCCAAGCATGTCCTCAGCTCATAGAAAGCAACCAACAGAGGGAGCTATGTCAAAAGTTGTTTCTAAGACTGGGGCCCTGTTTGAATTCCCTAAAAGTGCATTCTTCCTCTTCCCCTTGATGTAATCACTGAGTAGACAATATTGGACAAGTGAACTCAAGGGCTCCACCACATGGTGGTATTCACCTGTCCAGTCATTTCTGATCCTGCTTTTCTGTAGGAAGGAAAGGGAAAGGGGGGATACTCTGAATCAGAGAGGTGCAGGGGGCTGCCTTAATCGACATTCACGTCTTCTAGTAGCAGTGGGTTAACTGCCTTGCTCAGGAGCAGAACGACAGATTTTTACCTTGTCAGCTCGGGATTCGATCCAACAACCTTTTGGTTACTGTGCTCTAACCACTAGGCTTGATGCACTTTTAAATAATCAGACTGACGCCTGGCTTTTGAACCATCAAATATCCAGTGCCGTCATGTTTAGCTAATCATTATTGATCCATGTGATATTAAGATATGGCATTTTACATTTCCTAAACTCAGGTGAATAGTTATTTAGGACATTAATTATATGCCTCACTAGAAAGGAAAGCCAATATGTTGTTGTGGGGGTTGTTGTGAGAGTTGAAGCCCAGTTAAGCATTTTTCACATGCTGACTCAATAGAGGCACACCTCCTGTAACGTTAGCAATTCTGCCTGAGGACATTAAACTGAGTATTCCTAATTTGAACCAACTGAGAGGAGAAATACAATGGATATACAAACACTGTCTCCAATGGTCCCGTTCTTTAACTCTCCCACCCACACAATTGGAGCCCCTGGCAGGGGAAGATACGGACATTATAGCCAGGTACACAGACAATAACAGAGAGAGCCATTCAAACATAAAGTAGGGTCAGAAACATGTAGGGAGTTTATCTGTTCTTGGCGCTGAGGAGAAACAATGGCACCGTAAACCAAGTGTTTATGTCTCGTCAATAGGGTCAGGAGTTTGTCAGGTCACATGGTCAGGAAAGACTCTTGGCCCCATGCCTCATCAATCTGTGGCTACGTCCCAATTATCCCTCCTTCCTCCCAAAGTGTGCATTTCCCTTAACTGATTTGAAATGAAATGACTGGAACAAGAAATATGGTGGAAACTCCTTTTAGCCCATGCCTCCGCCGATCCAACGCTTTTAGATTTGTGGAAAGTATTAAATGACTTCACTCTTCAGGAGAAAGGAGATCTTATTGGGTTACTGCGGTCAGTATGAGGAAGAGGACTTTGCTGGTTTGAGCCAGACGGGAGTGACTACGACTTTCTTAATAGCCTCTGAGGGGATAAATAAAGTTGAACAGAACTGAGACCCACCAATGAAGATGAGTAGGATGCCCACGGTGATCTGCAGGATGAGGGATATGGAGATGAAGGTGATGAGGGGGGTGTAGAAGGTGAAGTCTGGACCCTGCTCCAGGACGGCCTTCAGCTGGGAGGCGTTGGCCATGAGTAACGCCACGTCCAGCATGCTCTCTGCTGCACTCTTCTTATTAGCATACCGGTTCATGTTTATAGGCTGGCCTGCCTGCCTCCGATTCCAGGGGCCTTGACGCCGCTCCTGGACATAGAGAGACTTAACGTCAGTACAACATAGACGGAGACCGATAACACACCTGAACACAGAGGCTAACATCAGTGCACTATCGATAGCGACAGCAGACCAAGCCCCATGAACCTGAACACAGGAGACTGACGTCAGTACAACATAGATATTCAGAGATTTAACACTGGCACATCACTGTTAGGACTTAGTAGAAAGCTAGATTATATGAACACATGCTAATGTTTGCATTTAACTGATTTAGCATGTATATAGCCATGTTATTACCTGGTACTCCCTCTACATAGCCATGTTATTACCTGGTACTCCCTGTATATAGCCATGTTATAACCTGGTATTTCTGTATATAGCCATGTTATTGCCCGGTACTCCCTTGATATAGCCATGTTATTACCTGGTACTCCCTATATATAGACATGTTATTGCCTGGTACTCCCTGTAAATAGCCATGTTGTTAACTGGTACTCCCTGTATATAGCCATGTTGTTACCTGGTACTCCCTGTATATAGCCATGTTATTGCCTGGTACTCCCTGTATATAGCCATGTTATTGCCTGGTACTCCCTGTATATAGCCATGTTATTACCTGGTACTCCCTGTACATAGCCATGTTATTACCTGGTACTCCTGTATATAGCCATGTTATTGCCTGCCCAGTACTCCCTGATATAGCCATGTTATTAGCCATGTTATTACCTGGTACTCCCTGTACATAGCCATGTTATTGCCTGCCACTCCCTGGTACATAGCCATGTTATTACCTGGTACTTCCTGTACATAGCCATGTTATTGCCTGCTACTCCCTGTACGTAGCCATGTTATTACCTGGTACTCCCTGTACATAGCCATGTTATTGCCTACCACTCCCTGGACATAGCCATGTTATTACCTGGTACTTCCTGTACATAGCCATGTTTTTGCCTGGTACTCCCTGGATATAGCCATGTTATTACCTGGTACTCCCTGTACATAGCCATGTTATTGCCTGGTACTCCCTGGATATAGCCATGTTATTGCCTGGTACTCCCTGTATATAGCCATGTTATTACCTGGTACTCCCTGTATATAGACATGTTATTACCTGGTACTCCCTGTATATAGCCATGTTATTGCCTGGTACTCCCTGTATATAGCCATGTTATTGCCTGGTACTCCCTGTATATTGCCATGTTCTTTTTTACTCTTATTGGTATTCTTTATTCACTGTGTATTTAATCCTTGTGTCACTTTCTATTTTTTACAAAAAAAAATGTTATCCTTAACTCTGCATTGTTGGAAAAGGACTAGTAAGTAAACATTTCACTGTTAGTCTACACCTGTTGTTTACGAAGCATGTGACAAATGACATTTGTTTTGATGGGGAAATATGGGGGAATTCTAGTGATTTCTGCAATTGCTCTGCTGTGGTATGTGGGAAAGGAAAGTGTTGTGGGACTTTTAACAGGAAGTGTGACCATGCACATGTTTCTCACCCACCCCATAATGACCAAGTGAAAAAATGTTTAGCGGGAGGGGAATTCTGGCGATTTCTACATGGACAGCTGTTCATTTGTGGGAAATGGCCATTGTTATGGCTCTCTGTGCACAGATAACTGCTAGAAAGGACAAGAGGTCTAGTGCCATGACTCCTCTGCAATTTCCTTCCAACCAGGGTGTAACTACTGTAGCTGTCAACCAAGAGGAAGTGAATGAATGTAGAAAGCAGAGAGGTGTGTCATTGTGTCTTAAGTGATGCGGAAGCATGTTTTGTGTGTGTGTACTGAACATGTACTACTTGAGTGTATTGTAGAGCAGTAGTGAATACTGTTCAGTAACAGTCCATTCGTTGTAATTGTTAATTGTATGAAGGAACTGTAATTGTCGTATAATCAATAGCATGACAATGACTATTAATGTCAGAATATAGCAACGTTATCAAATGAGGAGGACTGAGGAACACTTCTCCTAAAGTATGTGCTACTATACTATGGTAATAACATTGTGTAGTACAGCAGTGAGGAGTGGAGAGGAGAGAAGCAAGGCCGGTTTAATGAGTGCCACTCATGACACATGTTTACCAACAGAGTAAACCCCAGGAATCCATTACAGCAGAACTGATGTCATGCTGTCTGCCTCAGTGGTCAAACAAATGACTGTGTCTATATATCTTGTCCTGTCTCAGCTTCCCGAAAGTTTGCATTTATTTAAAGTAGTTCAGAATGCCCGCTCCAGCTGTGAGCCAGTTTTACTCGGCTTTATGTTGCTTTACTTTCTCCACTAATTCAGAAAGGCATAGGGAGGGCATGACTGTACGGTGATGTAATTACATTGTTACGTCATTGGAAAAGTGGGCCCCTAACCCAAACATTACCCAGGTTTTTGTCTGGGTTAAAGGACAGAGTAAAACAGAGAAGCCTACATCCACATGCCTCTTGCCACCTCTGAAAACACACAAAGCCCACAGAGGGGAAAAGTCTCCTTGTGACCAAGGCTAGCGATGACTGGACAGTTAGTTATCTCTGAGAAGCAGCCTGCTTTCCCTCACTGCCTTATCACCCTCAAATTCCTGCACTCATCTTTCTTTCTTTTGTTTATTCCATTCCCTCTATCGTTCCCTTTCTACGGCCCTGTTTTGCGGGTGCCATTTTCCTCACTCGATCTTGTTGCCCATTTTTCTGCATGCCCTTCCGAGGGCTAGTTTCACATACTGCTGTGTTCATGGCGACGTTCTAGAAATAGGCCTACTGAAAAGGGTGAACTTCCTCAAATTCCGTTTCTCATAGTCCATTACCTCCCCTCGTCTTCCTTCTTTGTTGTTCGTTTGGTCTGGTTATCTGTCCCCTTCCCTCTCTCTCGGGCTGAGGAGGGACTCACCTCTACCGCTGATGTCCAGAGTGTTATAACACGCTGAGATACAGTACATGTCACGTAATTCCCTGTGACGGCAGACACCCTTCTTCTGCGGGATTGTTGAGTAACAGATAGATCATTGTTGGTCTGAACAGACACTGCTGACTAGTCAGTGTTGTTACTCATGTAGAGATGGGTGTTCCTTTTAGCTCTTCTATCTATTTTTTCTTCTCTGCCCTTGTTCATACACCGGTAGTACATCCACTGAACAACTGTTGTTGTTTGACTGGGAGCTTCACATGTGGGCTCTTTTCCTGTTGCTTTTAACTGAACAATTAGACTCGACAATGAGCCTAAGCCACAGGTTTTTGATCAACACTGATGGGTAAAAAAACAACAACAAAGCGTGACGATCACAAGGTTTTCAAGGGAGTTCGGTCAGGACTTTTCTGAGTAACCGAGTCATCATGGCCCAAATGTCAATGATTTCCGGAATACCAGGCCATGATGTCACTTTGCTCACAGAGCAGAGCGGTCTCAGACTGGACACCTCCTTTGTGTTGCTCATAGCACTGTTTCAGCCACTATGTTTTAGATGAGGTGTGAAATTGCCTAGGTCATAAACAATATTGTGCTTCCTTATTTCTGGACTGTCTGAAATAGGCCTGGATAATGTCTTGCAAATGGTTTTTAAAAGCTATCAGACTGACAGGACACTGTGTGCTTTCTGATGGTGCCAAGTCTGGTTTCCTCAATATTATAAAAGGGGTACCGCTGAGGTTGGTATTGGGAACTGTTCTCTTTACTATTTATGTAAATAATATTAGTCTATGTATTAAATCGTGCAATATTCATCTGTATGCAGACAAAACGGTTATGTATGCTGTAGCCTGGTCAACAGTCGGTGCAATGTTGGAGCTGCAATCTGAATTTGTTGCATTATGGAAAGCCCTGGTTGATTTAAAACATACTTAATATGCTGTTCTCTAATTCATGGGAACATTTCTCAGGGGGGGCTACATATTCACTCGTTGGATGCCTCTCTTATCAAGTGGGTTCCCGCCTATACATATCTCCGTGTTTTGGATTGATAAAGATCTAACATTTCAAAAACATGAGCTACTGAAAGAACTCTGATTTAAAGTTGTCTTTAAAAAAATAAAATATATTAGATCTTGCTTCCATGAACAGAACGAAACGGGTTGTGCGGTCAAACTTTCCTGCCAGGTCTTGACTATGGTGACATCGTTTACCGGACGGCAGCAGCCACTAAACCAGTGGGGACTTGGGGAATTCTGCTGCTTTAATCCTCATGGTTATGACCTCTTGGTGTTGTGTAACAGGAGTTTAAGCAGTGACTGAAAACTTAGTTGGTTTCCCCCTTAGTATCGGTTCACAAACACATGTTCCCTGGATACCCTCTGATTCGTTTTTAAGACACACCAGTGGAAAATTAGTTACTGCTGGTGGTTTGATCACTGTGCTCAACAAAGTGGGTTACATTTGAAAATCATCAAATTCATGAAACAATGTTAAACATTAAATGTATGAAACACTACTATTTTTGGTTTTTCTAATTATTTGTGTTACATCAACTCATATTTAATCATATTATCAGTAAATCCAACACATTTTTATGGCCATTATTGATTCCCTGGACTTTCTTTATATGTGTTAATTCAAACAATTTATTCAAGTTAAAAAAAAAATCCAAAACAGGACATTACATCAACTCAATAATATAGAGTGTAAATTTGCTGTCTTCATTGTATCATGTAGATTCAACACTTTTATTTTTTATTTTTTTTACATTGAACACTCTTCAGCTGTTAGACTTCCTCTAACCGTTTTTAGGTTATAACTGAGTTATAATGCATCACAGATTTTATAAACAATTGATACATCTCGTTATTGCCATCTTCTAGCTACCCAACATTGTTGGATCAAATCCTTGGTTGAACAGTGAAAGTGATACTTTTCCTCATTTGGGTTTTCAAACACACATTATTTGAAGGTTGGTCACTAGGCAACATAAAATCACGTGTTGTCCAAGTTGCATGCAATAAGGAATTCCCCTGCTGTCGGTAGCCTAAGTCAGGGCAGTGCGCATGTTGTGCCCCCTGAGTGGCGCAGCGGTCTAAGACACTGCATCTCACTGCAAGAGACGTCAGTACAGTCCATGGTTGTAATCCAGGCTGTATCACATCCGGCCGTGATTGGGAGTCCCATCTGGTGGCGCACAATTGGCCCAGCATCATCCAGGTTTGGCCGGAGTAGGCCGTCATTGTAAATAAGAATTTGTTCTTAACTGACTTGCCTGGTTAAAAAAAAATGATGGTCTCACGCCTAATCCTCAACAGGTGCACTTTGGACTAGAATGAATGAGTTTATTTGATTAGCTGTAGGCCTTGTAGTAGAAACCCTGACCTATTGTCCCAAGGTTCGCGTGACAATGGCCTTTGAAATAGGCCTAAAAAGTGATCAAGCTTTGTTTAGGACAGGCTATGCTCTGTTGCCAAGTGTTAAAGCACCCTGCAGCCACTGATAATGTAATAAAATGCCAATAATGTAATAAATATGCCGAATGCATAATGTAATAACGTTTTTTGTGTAGATTACTACATTATGTTGTGGGTAAGAGATATCCATGAATAGTGTAAAAACTTTATCCAATATTGTAATATTCACTGCCCCCCCCCCATGCATATCAAGTCTCATGCTTCAGTAATAGCTGACTTCACACCAAACCACATTCCTGAACAGTAGCTTGAAACCTGACTTTCAAAATACACATTTGACCCCCAATACACACCCACAACCCCAGTCAGTGAGTCAGTCTGACTGTCTGTGTAAATGATGGCGAGAGAGTGTGTGCGTGCTTGTGCAATTTTTTTGTTGCAAACTACTACTAAAATCTCAAATGTTATGCAATGTTTTTATAGATATAACCCTGCGAACAGCATCACAAAATGGTTGCCTAAAGTGGTAAGGACTTTGTTTCATGGTCCCACAAAGGTTTAGTCTAGTTCCCGGTTTGTCCCGGGGACGTTCACAATAATGTTTTTAGGACATTCATGGGACGTTGTTTCATGGTCTCCTGGAGGTTTTTGAGTAGTTCCCGGTTTGTCCCGGGGACGGACCAGAGGGCGTTTTTAGGACGTTCTCAGGATGTTTTGTCATCATCCCCTGAAGGTTCTTGTACCCGGCTTGTTCGCTTGTGTGTTTCAAAGAGCTGTCAGTCAAGGCAGGGTCATGAATAATAGCTCACTGCCCACTCAGCCTGTTCTTTTCAGGCTTCCTGATAGTTAGAGATGAGAGAAAAGGTACAATATCTTCCATTTTTAGCTTTATAATAGTAAACAAATATTATGGGTGATGTTTTGGTAATTCAAAATAATTGTTTACTTGGAAAATAGGATGACTGTGCAGGACCTTTAACACTTTAACACTGTGTTATTTATTTTTTAAAACTGTGTGACTATAATATAAATCAATTGAAATAAGATAAAGTATCTGAAATAAATATCAGATAATAAAGGCCAGTATCATCTTATTTACTTAAATAAAAGAGAATAAATCATCTCAAACTGCAGCAGTCAAATGATTTGCGCTCAGAAGCAAGCACCAACAAGCTTCACGTTGAGCGTGGGAAATGAGCTCTACAAAGTAAATAGTATTATTATTATTACTATAAAGACAGAAAAATACACGTGTAAAAGCTTAATTAAATAAAGGAATATTCGTGGGAATATAGCCATAATATACACAAGAGAAAGGAGAATGGAATATATTTGAAAAGCCATTTATTTAAATAAATTGAAGCAGCCTCCATGTGCGAATGCTATTTTTCAAACATTTTGATATTTCTTAGTGTCTATTGTGCAAATAACGTTCTTTTTTTATTGGAGAAAGAAAACAAGTAGGCGACCAGTAAGGTGCAATAAACTTTTGTTTGTGATCTATTTACAGAAAATATACATATAGGAACAAATAAGCCTGAATATCCGGACGCTCAACTGCAATGTGTTTCAACTGCTTATATGTACATTACATCTGAAACTGTTCTTTAGAGATTGCAACCCTTCTGTCCCCACGCACAGTGTGTTTAGGGCTCCATCTACCTTCATTCCTCCTGGGCCTATTGATCCAGTGCTGGATGCGTACCAAAGGCTGCTTTGTGAAGACATATATCTAAGCTAAAAGCCTCTGTCCCTTATGCCAGAAACATCTTTACCCACTCGGACAAACATGCCCTTAAATCTCCAGAATGACACCTCTATTGTCATCCACCTAGTGGACAAGGTAGGTGCTGTTAATGTACAAGGTTACACTGTCTTTAAGACTGAAGTACTCAGGCAACGAAATGATCAGACGTTCTATAAGAGACTCACTAAAAAAAAACACAAAACAGCTTTTGGCTGTAATCGAACAGACTGTCTGTCACTGAGGGTATGTGCAATGGTGATCTCACCAAAAAAACAACTTACCTCTTCGTCGGCATGTCCGTTCATTTCCATGATTTCAGTCGCCATATTTGCCTCTTAACTATTGAATTTGAAATAAAGCGGGTTCAATTCCAAAAGTATTGTGGGAGTTCGTGTCGTTGTTTCGCTGCCAGTGTCCGCCAGGTCTGTCGCTGTGTGAAATAAAGACTAAGATGTGGAAGAGTGCCTACCACCCGTCAACGAGGGGCGTTTCCACACCGTGGCTCAGGAACTGAAAGTAGATCCAGAATCGTCATGTTCTGATCTATAAGGAGAGCCCCTTTTCATTTGGAATGAGAAACAAGAGTTTCACAACATAAAATATGCAATAAAGGGTTTTTATGAAATTATGTAAATTGTCATTGATCTGATCATTTTCAAGCCTTTCAAACTTTGGGTTACGCCTGATATGTATAGCTTTTAACAAAACATCTTCCTAAACACCATGTCAACATCAATTGAATAGCCTAATGCTTATTTTCGACTGTAACACCAGTGTTGTACTATTGTATAGGATACAAGGGAAATTGTGTTTTCATAGCACTGACAGAGAGAACTTGTGAAGAGCAGAATCAACAACAACTTCTGCATAATCTCATACTGAACAGTTGCTTTGTGAAAAGGTGTTAAAGTTCACTGTGAACCATTTTTATGTAAATGACAGCTGAAAAGTATAAGTGGCCTGCCTGGCTTTGGCCTCAAGTGAGACAGGGGGTACCGGCCCCCAAATGGAAACAGAAAGGTCTTTTTAGGTAAAACACTGGGGTAAATCCTGTATAGAAATGAACCATAACTGTTGTAGAATGAGTCAGAATAATGATACAATTTTCAGTGCTGAATGGAGGTGCCACATTGCGTACATCTTCAGAAACAACACCTCCACTACGTTGATTCTCAACACAGGGGCCCCACAAGGGTGCATGCTCAGCCCCCTCCTTCGTCCCTGTTCACCCATGACTGCGTGGCCAAGCAAGCCTCCAACTCAATCATCAAGTTTGCAGATGACACAACAATTATAGGCCTGATTACCAACAATGACGAGATGGCCTACAGGGAGGAGGTGAGGGCCCTGGCAGAGTGGTGCCAGGAAAATGACCTCTCCCTCAACTTCAACAAAACGAAGAAGCTTATCGTGGACTTCAGGAGACAGCAGAGGGAGCACGCCCCTATCCACATAGGCAGGACCGCAGTGGAGAAGGTGAAAAGTTTCAAGTTCCTCAGCGTACACATCATTGACAATCTGAAATAGTCCACCCACACCTCAGGAGGCTGAAGAAATTTGGCTTGGCCCCTAAGACCCTCACAGACTTTTACAGATGCACAATTGAGAGCATGCTGTCGGGTTGTATCAATGCCTGGTACTGCAACTGCACCGCCTGCATCCACAGGGCTCTCCAGATGGTGGTGCAGTCTGCCCAACGCATCACCGGGGGCACACTGCCTGCCCTTCAGGACCCCTACAGCACCCGATGTCACAAGAAGGCCAAAAAGGACATCAACCATGCAAGCCATGGCCTGTTCACCCCGCTACCATCCAGAAGGCGAGGTCAGTACAGATGCATCATTGCTGGGACCGAGAGACTGAAAAATTGCTTCTATCTCAAGGCCATCAGACTGTTAAATAGCCATCACCACCCGGTTACTCAACCCTGCACCTTAGAGGCTGTTGCTCTAAGTACGTAGACATGGAATCACTGGTCACTTTAAAAATAGAGCACCTTGTTCCTTTAGTAATGTTTGCATACTGTATTCTACTGTATTTTAGTCAATGCCACTCCGACATTGCTTATTCTAATATTTATATATTTCTTAATTTCATTATTTTACTTTTAGATTTGTGTGTATTGTTATGATTTGTTAAATATTACTGCACTTTTGGAGGTAGGAACACCTACCTGGAGGTAGGAACACCTATTGTGACCAACACAATTTGATTTGAGTATATACACTGAATGTCCAAAACATTAGGAACACCTACCTAATATTGAGTTGTACCCCCTTTTGCACTCAGAACAGCCTCAATCCGTCAGGGCATGAACTCTACAAGGTGTAGAAAGCATTCCACAGAGATACTGGCCCATGTTGACTTCAATGCTTCCCACAGTTTTACCAAGTTGGCTGGATGTCCTTTGGGTGGTGGACCATTGTTGATACACACAGGAAACTGTTGAGCATGTAAAACCCAGCAGCATTGCAGTTCTTGACGCACTCAAACCGGTACGCCTGGCACCTACTACCATACCCTGTTCAAATGGAATTAAATATGTTGTATTTCCCATTCACCCTCTGAATGGTACACATACACGATCAATTGTTTTAATGTTTAAAACTCCTTATTTAATCTGTAATCTACCCTTTATCTACACTGACTGAAGTGGATTCAACAAGTGACATCAAATACACTCTTAGAAAAAAAGTGCTATCTAGAACCTAAAAGGGTTCTTTGGCTGTCCCCACAGGACAACCATTTGTATAACACTTTTGGGTTCCAGGTAGAACCCTTTTGGGTTCCACAGAGGGTTCTACATGGAACCCAAAAGGGTTCTACCTGGAACAACAAAGGGTTCTCCTATGGGGACAGCTAAATAACCCTTTTGGGACCCTTTCTTTCTAAGTGCAAGGGATCATAGCTTTCACCTGGATTCACCTGGTTAGTCATGGAAAGAGCAGGTGTTCCCGAATGTCTTAAGTATACTCAGTGTATTTTCTGAGGCAGAATACGTGAGCAGTAGTAATAGAACTCTCCTGTAGGTGGAACAGTCTGCACGGGCAAAAATAGCACTGTCATGCAAGTTTCATTTCAACAGAGATTGGCGCAGCGCCATTGAGAAATAAGAACTGAATAACTGTAGAACTCAACTGATTTAATAGAATATAACATTGTTCTATTGATTTCTATTGAACAGAATATAATTTATATTATCAAGAACAAGCATGTTGCCTACTTATTGCTGTTCACTTTTAGGCTATAATTTGCTGGCTGTTCTATTCCAATATATTCTATTGGGTTATTTTCTATTCTATTCTACTGCACTTAACTCAAATGAATAGAATGTAGGCTAGAATATATTTTAGTCCATCAAGAACAAGCAATTAGCCTACTTATCGGTGATCATGTGCATGCTGTTCCATTATATTCTACACATTTAAGTGCAGTAAACAGAAAGCAGAAAACAATACAATAGAATAGGCAATTATCCCAGTGATCCCTTTTCGGAAATAATTTGCAGGTTTCTGCCGGGCACAGAGAGAGCGCCCTGTAGGCTTCTCGTCCTTCACAGGAGCCCGTGGCGTCATGCAGAGGATGGGAGGACACAGCGAGTGGTGTGGTCCATTACAACCCGTGTCACGGAGGCTGAAAGGTAGCGCCTAAAAACGTGCGTATTTATTGGATACGTGTTGTTGCTAGGGGCGTGGGTTTGTGTCTTAAAATGGGCCTGTCTCCTTGCCATAGAAAGTGTAATTTGAGAGAGACATGGCACAAATACTGTCCGAACGAACGGTGAGATGCTCTGGGAGAAAACTGTGCCGCAGTGAGCAAACAATTTGATCTGATCAGCGCTTTTACTCCGCACCCGGACACCGCTCAACAGAGGAACTGCCCCCCCAGCGGAGTGCTGCGCATAGGGGGCGATGCAATGGGGGCGATGCTGTGATGTGGAGGTCACACTTCCCTGACTTCATTCTGCTTTTCAATCGATAAATAACCGTAATACATGCGCAATAAACAGCTACTGGATCGACTAGCCTACGATTATAGTGGTCACAGCGGCTCACCTGACAGTTGCATGTGATGGGTATTTTGAGTGATTGGAGAGAGAAACAGGGAACTATATCCTTGCCCGACAACCGTGAGTGTTCATCGTAGCAGTTCTCCCTACCACGAGTTCTGCAGCTTACACTGTAACCAATTCGATCAGTGGATGAAACAAAGTCTCAATTAACGAAGGCTTTACCGAAACTGCATATGATAGCAATTCATTACAATTGTAATGTATTAATGCAACATTTCAATTGGCTGTTTGGCTGGCTGGCTTAATTCGTGATAAGATGAGCCGTATTAAATCATGCAGTGGCACCATTGCGACTGTTTTAAGAGTTTTGTCGTTATTAATTGCCGTTTTATAAATATGGTAGACATCTCAAGTGAGACTGTTTAAGGGATTGTATAGCTGCCTAACTGCGTCAGTACATGCGAACGTTGCAGGTAGCCTATGCACATCCTCTCTGCTGAGGAAGGACCATGAAAGCAGTAGCCTCTGAATGTCACCGATAACTGTCTAAATATTTCCCGGGGATGGATTCCGGGGATGACTCGGTCTCGGACGCGCCACTTGGATCGACATTCTCCTCGGTTCCCAATTTAGACTCTGACACCAACGCCAACATCCGTATCTATGAGAACGGTGGAGAGCGGAATGTCAACAATATGGAAACTGCAGCGCTGAGAGGGGCAAGCGACCCGAGCGCGTACCCCTTGTCGGATTACCGGGGACTGGTCCGTCAGAGGTTTATTCGCAGAAGCTTGTGGTTTTCCGACGCGGACGATCAAGCGTTGGACGCGCCAGAATGCGTCAACAGTACTCCAATGCTCAGCGTCCACCTGCGCACCATCGTGGACCGAACCCGCGCGCTCGGACCTCGCGTAGCATTCCAGGTCCAGGAGAGCTCGAGCACCGAGAGCCAAGTGGGGCAAAAGGACAGTGCGACTGAGAGTGTGAGCGCGGATGAAGAGAAGGAGAGGAGCGAGGCCGAGCCAAAACCAGACGATGCAGCTGCACCGTCGCCTGATACCACCGGGAAAGCGGGGATTGACGAGAACGAGGATGAGAACGAGATAAAAGCCGTGTCCACCTCACCCGGGGGCCGGTTTCTCAAATTCGACACTGAGATCGGGAGAGGGTCATTTAAGACGGTCTACAAGGGTCTGGACACAGACACCTGGGTAGAAGTTGCTTGGTGTGAACTGCAGGTAATTGAATAGGACTCCTTGGTTTAACACTTTAAGTCACTAACTCCATTACAATGTCTAATTGTTTGGAACTAGAAACATCCTTCGGAATACATTTATTTATTTATATATTCATAACTATTTTATGAAGCTGTAATAAATAACACCTATTCTTATGGCTGCCTAAGGTGCCCATATAGCATTTTGCACTAAATGTGGCAAGTGTTAGCCCATTAAGGATGCTGAATTCTTCCCAGACCTTTTTGTTGTTGTTGTTGGTTATGAGGGCCTTGGTCATGAAACCATAGTCTATTATGAGGCCTATGATACCACTGCACAGACACACTGACAGAAACAATGTGTTGCATTTAAAAGCATTACGGTAGATTGCCACCACTTGAGCCTGTGCTAGTTCAGACGAGACAGAGTGGAGGCTGGTAGTACTGATGATGGGTTATCAGGCTTGCGCCACCTGTCCCTCCCTCCGCCCACACATGAAAGCAGACCCTGTCACCATTGTGTTTAATACAACTCTGTAATGTACATTTACAGGGGACGGAAAAAATATATCGTCATCTTGCTGCACATCAGTTCTGGATTGGGTCCATTTGCAGTCAATACGAGGTTTCTGTACTGCTGCATAGAGCGTTTCAGGGTGTCGCCAAATGAGCTGAGAGAGGAGTTTAGTGTCAGAGCAGAGACGGGTGAAAGAGAGAGCGACTCGGCTAGTTCACTGAGATGATCTTATACCAGCATTTTAGAAGTTCCACTAATATGTGTATGGATGGATGTGGTAATGTAACAATGAACAACCTACTATTTGCACCATGCCAGCCATTAGGTAATGCTATGAATACACTGTTTCAGTGTACAGGTAGGCGAGTCAGAGTCTGTGTTGTGGTTCCGGAACTAAGCCAAGGGAAGGGAGAGGGAGATATTCATTATTTCAGACACATAGGGGCGAGAGGGTTTTTGTTATGGAGCTGATGCAGCATTTCTCAGTGTTAGACCCAGGAGCGGAGAGATGGTGTTTTTAGGAACAGTTTTAGCCTGGAGCCCCCTTCATTGTTTAGGTTCCCCTGGGGAAGTCAGGCACGAATATCGCACTGTACCTCCAAGACATGCTAACCTCACATCATTACCAATAACAGGGGATGTTAGCATTTTTTGGGGGGGGGTATGATATTTATGCCTCTAACTTTCTCACTCATCATTATTCACGATTCATTCAGGACTATCGGTAATCACGGTAGCATCCACATTAATGTTGAGGTGTTTAGAAACATTCTATTCACAATAAAAGTGACAGCAAAATGACCCAATACATTATTTACCAATTTGGGCTCCATATAATCTGAAATACAACCAAAACAAACTGAAAATGCATCCATCAGGTTTGTATAGTCACAGTCTTGATGTAGTCATTGAGTGCTAGGAATGTGGAATGAAAATACTAAACTTTTGACTACTTTAATTGACATATAAGTGAATTTATCCAAATACATTTGGTTTCCTAAAATGGAGCGACTATACAAAAAGTGCTGCAATTTCTAAACAGTTGACTCAATATGGATGACAATACCCTCAAAATGAATCTGACCGTCTGTAATTTAACCCCATAGTCATTGTATAATTTCAAATCCAAAGTGCTGGAGTACAGAGCCAAAACAACAAACAATTTGTCACTGTCTCAATACTTTCTGACCTCACTAAATAAAGAGAGATAGAAAAGAGAGCGATACAGAGCTACAGAAAGATAAGCCAGATGAAAGAGAATGAGAGAGCAAAATGAGGATGATTGAGTGAAAAATATTTCAAAAGACAAAGGGATACAGCCATCTGCAGAAATACACAAATGTACACGTTCATTTAGTAAATCAACTGATCATATGGATGTGTGTGTTTCCCTCTCTCTCTGTCCCTATCCCTGAGTCAGACAGACTTACCAGGTCCTGATCGTCTCGGATCAGTGGATGATGCAACATGATTCAGGGAAAAACTGCCAGCTGCCAGTGTGTCTGATCAGCTGAGGATACAGTTCTACACACACGCAAAACAAACGTTCCACTCCGCACGTCTCCACATCATGTGGACAGGCTGATAGTACAGCATGCTAAACTAAACGACAGCCTATCCCCTGGGGCGTTACTGGGCAGATCTGTCTGGAGAGGCTAAACCTGCTGATGCAAGCGCTCCCTTCTGCAGCGAGAGAGAGAGAGAGAGGGAGACAGAAAGAGAGAGAGAGAGAGCGGGAAAAAGGGAGAGGGAATGAGAGGGAGTGTGCGCCTGTGCGGGTCAGTTAGGGATAAGCAGTGATCGGCTCCGGCTTGCTGTGTATCGGGGACAGTAAAGCTATGCGTCTTATATCATAGCTCATTGCTGTCATGCTGGGTCTCACCCATTCCATTAGAGCAGAGTGCTAATATAGCTTCTCTGTCTTCTTTCGCAATGACAAAGCTCAGTAAGGCAGGCAGATGCTGTAACTGCCACGCCCTGCCTGGGGGGGAAAAAAATCCATAGACTACCACATGATCCCTAGATAGCGCCGAGCAATTCCCACTCCCCAGTTAACCTCCTTCCAGAACAGGATCCTTAAAATTGTGTTGTATAGGAAACAGTATGGGCAATTAAGGACATGCTTACTAGGCTAGCATCTGTTTACCGACATGTTAGATATACGGATATATACGGCAGCTTAGGTCGCTATGGGCTTTAGGTGAAATACGACTCTGCACCTTCCTCCAATAATCCATTCTTTATTACTGCCATCTGGAAATCTGTAACACTATATGCACACGCTTCCCAGAAGAAAAAGTGTGTGTGTGTTTGAGAGTGTCTGTGTGTGTGTGTGTCTTTGCCTCTCAGTATCTCAGTATTGTTGCATCTCTTTGCGTCCCTTTTACGCTTCTCTCTGAGTCTCAGTGGGTATTTGGTTGTGTGTACTGTAGCCACGGTATCTCGTTGCTGTATGCTTGCGGTCCCCTCTTCTCCATCACTGTTTAGTGGTCATTTGGGTCATGTACACAGTGCACAGGTGTTTATACTGTCTGTATACTGTACACAGTGTGAAGAGTTTATATGTGTTTGTATATGTATGTGGGAGTATGAATCTTGTTACAGAAAAGATTTAGGTATCATCTTTCGTTTTGTGGGTCTCATGATTCAAGGCTGTGACTGTAGTGTATTCCTGTGTGTGTGTGTGCATGTGTGTGTGTGTGTGTGTGTGCGCCCAGGCCGGGGTTGTCTAAGGTTTCTGCCAGACTGTCCTGAGTGGAACAGAGATGTAGAGGATCTTTACTGTCAGCTGTTTCACTATTTAAAGAGAAGAAGAGGGCCAAAATATTGATCCACAGTAAACTCCATCACCCAGAGGCTGTATACCCAAAGACACAGGTGTTACATTCAGCCTCTCCTCCCTACAGCTGTGGAAGGCATCCTCATTCTTAGTATAGAGTCTATATCTGCTTCACAACGCCTTTGTAAGAAAGCAAGACTCTTAGAATAGACATCTTTACTGAACATTGTGCTTTCATTGGAAGACATCACCTATGGCATCATGTCCAGATCACACTGCATGGTTTTATGCATGGCTGTTAAGAGAAGAATGATTCCCATCCCAACGCTTTCCTCACTCAAAATATCACACTTGTGTTCAATCCCAGTCTTTTCCCTATATTCATTTTGCCACCGCTGCTAAATTGTTTACACCGCTCTAAAAGGTGTCATAAAAATATATATATATATATATATTCCTGCCGAGACACACTTCGGCAATTAAGCCCTTTTTCTACTTACCCATAGTCATATGAACTCATGGATACCATTGTTATGTCTCTGCATGCAGTTTGAAGGAAGTTTATAACTGTGTGTTATGTGCTACCTTTGCCACCGCTGCTGAAAAAAACAAATCCTAGGGGGAAATTCATAGCATTACTCCCAAACATGGCCCACAGGAGTCCCACAGTACATTCATGGGTTTCTAGACCAATCACATAACTGTCGAGACACTGGAATAATCTCATTGCCTCCCCTTCCTTCTCATAGGACCGCAAGCTGACCAAAGCGGAGCGCCAGAGGTTTAAGGAGGAGGCAGAGATGTTGAAGGGTCTTCAGCACCCCAACATTGTGCGTTTCTACGACTTCTGGGAGTCACCGGTCAAAGGGAGGAAGTGCATCGTTCTGGTGACAGAGCTCATGACCTCAGGGACACTAAAAACGTGAGACAAACACAACCAGCAGCATCCTCCCTCCCGCTCTCCCTATCACACAACACTGCTGAGCTTAACATTAAACAAGGTCAGGTAAAACCTCCTAAACTGTTCTTATGAAATGAAAAATAGTAACTTCCCAAAAGGGGAAATTCCACTGGTGTCGGTGGAAAGTTTTCATTGTATAAATTAGTTCATCCACAGTTTGACAACTTAATTGGGCAAACTAATAGTTAAATGATCATTGTTCTCAACAGATGGATTGTAATGGTAGTGGTCATGATGATGGCGATGATGACAATTATGATGCTGCTGCTGCTGATGGTCTGCTCTTCATCCTCAGAGGAGAAAGGGGAGGACCATCCTCAGTGAATTTGATAAAATCAAAATAGTCAAACATTTTAAAAGTTATCCTTTTTAGATAAAACTATACTAAATATATCTAAGTGTCACCAAATAATTCAGTAAAAACGCACTGTTTTGCAATGAAGGTCTACATTTGCCTCAGCAGCACACTGTAGGGTAGCACCATGGTGTAGCCGGAGGACAGCTAGCTTATGTCCTTCTCTGGGTACATTGACTTCAATACAAAACCTAGGAGGCTCATGGTTCTCACCCACTTCAGTAGACTTACACAGTAATTATGATAACTTCTGGAGGATGTCCTCCAACCTATCAGAGCTCCTGCAGCATGAACTGACATGTTGTCCACTCAATCAAAAGATCAGAGAATGAATCTAGTATTGAAAGCATAAGCTATAGCTAGCTAGCACTTCGGTGCATACCATGTGGTGAATAGTTGACTTAAAGAGAGAGAAAGATCACAGTTTAACAGTTTTGACAGAGAGAGCATTGAGAAAGGGAGAGAGAGCTGTATTTAGTTGTATTTTTTAACTTTTACTTAGCTGGGAAACACAGATAGCTAGTTTAGCCTACTCAAATACCTGGCTCAAACAGATGTTATGTTAGCTAGCTGGCTATGGCTATCCAACACGGGATCTCTTTCAAGTCAAGGTAAGCTTTTGGTTTTATGAATTATTTAGCCACCGGGCCCACCGGTGTAACTACCAAGCTGCTTTCTGACTGTACTGCATGATTGTAGCGGGTTTACTAATGCATTAGTTCTAGTAGTTCTAGTATGATGTTACAGCGATGTAGACTGTGTGTAGTGGTTAGGGGTCATAATATGAAGGTTTGGCTTGGAAAGTTTTTTTTGCCTCGTCACAGACAGCTGATGTGTACTGAAGTCCACAAGCGAAGGGAAAAGGTGAGAGGAGGAGAGCACGTAGATCGTTGCAAGAAGGAATTATTTATACAATGAGCAAAGTGATCATGCTGTTTTTATGTGGCTGCTGTGAAAGTGAACTGTTTGCGTGTGATCAGGGGTGTATTCATTCCGCCGATTCTGTTGAAAAACATTTCTTAAACAGAAAGAAAACGTAACGAAACTAATTTGCAACGGTTGGATTAATGATTACACCCTAGATCAGCTAGATGCAGGCAAGAGTGTGCAAGGCGCTATTGAATGTGTCACTGTTTGTCACCTTGATTACTCAAAATTATTTCGACCTGTGCACTTACGCTGTAAACTTTCATTCATATGATAGGTTGTAAAAACCTCATGATGGGTACATGGAAAATTTGAGTATTATGCAGTAGCCTAAACCTATCGAGGATACATTGAGCTGGGTGAATGGAATATGAATGACAGTCATCCAGTATGCTATAATAGAAATAAGGCCATGCTCCTAAAAAAATAAATATTCATCCTCCCTCATCTTAAATGGCTCCGACCGCCACTGTCCTCCAGGTATCTGAAGCGGTTTAAGGTGATGAAGCCTAAGGTTCTGAGGAGCTGGTGTAGACAGATCCTGAAGGGGCTCCACTTCCTCCACACCAGGGACCCTCCCATCATCCACAGGGACCTGAAGTGTGACAACATCTTCATCACTGGCCCCACCGGCTCCGTTAAGATCGGGGACCTGGGATTGGCTACCCTCAAGAGGGCCTCCTTTGCCAAGAGTGTCATTGGTGAGGAATTACACATGCTCTTTCAGGCTCTGCTTGGAAGGGTCGTAAACAAATCATCTGTAAAAGGGTATGGAATCTATACTGTAACTATGCACTTAATGGATTGTGACAGTACTTTAGCCTTGACTCCACTTGAGACCCGAAAGGCTGTTTCTGAATTCATTGATCCTCTTTTGGATGGGTATACAGTATGTGAGATAGCTTAGTATGTTTATCATATTTGTGTGAGTGTGTGTCACTGTGTTAGGGAGAGAACCTTGTTTCTTTCAAGAGGAGCCCTGTAACTCGTGTGACCTTTGATGTTTGCTTTTGCCTTCTTCGATGACCTCTGTCCTCCCAGGCACCCCAGAGTTTATGGCCCCTGAGATGTATGAGGAACACTATGACGAGGCGGTGGACGTCTATGCCTTTGGCATGTGTATGTTGGAGATGGCCACCTCAGAATACCCTTACTCCGAGTGCCAGAACGCCGCTCAGATCTACCGCAAAGTCACCAGCGTGAGTTTAGCGAGTCCAGCACAATACTGTCTCTCACCCACGCCGTGCTGGTGCCTATGTTTTTCCACCAGCACTAAGTCACCCATCTCATCGCGATCGCCGATGTTTACTTACGAGCACAAACAGCAAAGCCATGAAGATCTATATTCAGTATATAGTCCAAAAAGTTACCACAGTGATAAGAGATGCCACTGCTTACAGTAAAAACCTACAAAAACACAGATACAGTCACTCAAATGAGTTGAAGTAAAATACCAAACGAAATGATCAAAATTCTCTCTCTGCTGCTTTAAAAAAAAAGATAGTTGTTGCAGTGTGCTTTTTGAAGTACAAAACAACCCAGAGGAATGTACGGTGCAGAGGTTTAAAAGGAAGTGAATCATCACATTTTCAGAAATAGTTTGCCGTTCTTTCAACAAGGATAAATAAGGTGTTTATGACTTATGGAGACCATGCCTGTATTTCAAAATGCACCTTATTCCCTAAAGTGCACCACTTTTGATTGACTTTTGGTCAAAAGTAGTGCACTGCATAGGGAATAGGGTGCCTTTTGGGACGTTACCCATTCATTTCTTCACAGGGAGCTAGCTTCCTGCCACAACTTTCCTCTCTAGAGTAATGGCAGCTGAGGCAGCTCATCACTTCTCATTGGAGTGGAGTAGACGACACGTCACCACAGGGAGTCTGTTCTTAATGGAGTGGGACATTTGTTAGCCGTCTTACTCCTGTCGCAAAGAACGAAGGTCACACACTCTGTGTGTTATTTTTGTGACACTCTGACTCAGTGCAAGACTGTGTGAGAAATGGTATTTGTGGACTCCAGGACCAGTAGCTGTCACACCTGGGGATCCAAATAATCAAATATATTTTATATTTGTCCTCAGGAAGATTGTTTTTGTTTTTCTGTCTGTGAGTGTCAGTGTGCGAATGTGTAATATATCCCATGACATTCTTCTTATGTCATACAGTGTGAGCTATCACGTAGAATATACTTCCCATCCTGCATATTGTTGTTCTTTGTGTCTGGCATCTCCAGGGGGTGAAGCCTGCCAGCTATGATAAGATCAGTGACCCAGAGATTAAGGAGATCATCGGGGAGTGTATCTGCCATCGGCGGGAAGAGAGGTAAGTGGACCAAGTCAAGTCCATCTGTAAAGTAAAGTATGCTGGTAAAGTACTGAGCAGTTAGAGGGCATTAAATGGTCACAACCAACACATACACACAACACACATGGGTACATCCATTTCAATTCGGTCACTTTTTTGACCGCACCCCTTTTGATTTGAATAAAACCTTCCATACTATGCCAAAACATTCAACAGATGAAGGTGCTCAAAGTTGAGGCATTTTGCCTAACCCACCATGTCATGTGACATCCATGTCATCATTACTGGAAAAGATTAACGGTTGAGAATGATATAATTTGAAAGCTTACAAACAGGATTGTCAAATTATTTTATTTCTTGAAAAAAAAAACATTTGTTAATTCGATTATGACATGTTTTCATCTTTAATGTCAATTATCAACAAATGCGTGAAACTCCTATTTTTATTTTCTCCAACCGATGGTGGGCACAAAACGTATGATGGTGTAAAGAGAGTCTAAGCTACAACATATGCGAATATAAAAACAAATCTGAGTTTAGATAATTGATGTTAAAGGTACAAAATGACAGGATAAAAACATATAGTAATTTATTTCAAAAAACTTGAAAATTGTTTGACAACCCTGTTTGTAAAGCTTTTAAACGATATCAATCTCAACCATTTATCTTTCCAGTGATGAAGACATGGATGTCTCATCTTCTGAATGTTTAGGCCCAAAATAATAATTCACATTTCCTGTTGCTGTGGGACTATTGTCCTGCTGAAGCGGACTGGCTCAAATTAAGATCCTACGTCTGCACTGTTGATGTTCTTATGTGTACTGACGTTTCGGATCAGTCATTCTGAGTGACACCATAACCGTTCCACAGCGGCGGCGTTGTGTGTGTGAGAACGTGCGTGTGTGTATACTTTACTGTATGTTTGTTGTCTACAGGTACAGCATAAAGGACCTCTTGAACCATGCTTTCTTTGCGGAGGACACAGGCGTGAGGGTGGAGCTGGCCGAAGAGGACGATGGGAAAAAGAGTTCCATCGCCCTGAAGGTGTGGGTGGAGGACCCCAAGAAGCTGAAGGGGAAGTACAAAGACAGTGGTGCCATCGAGTTCACCTTTGACCTGGAGAAAGAGACCCCAGAGGGCGTGGCCCAGGAGATGGTGAGTAGCAGAGTAAAAGTCTTCATGGGTCCACCAGACCCGAAATTCCGAGATCTGACCCGGGGCCCAAGTGGGTTCGAAGTCCAAAATTCGAACCTTTGTCTCGGATCTAGATCGGGTCTGATATAATTTCCACGGGACTTGGGTATGTGCAATTAAACTTGATTTACCAACTGGACCCGATTAGACCCGTCCTATAGTAATTTAATCAGTGAGGTGATGAGAAAACTGTGCAAGCTTGTTATCTGTGTCACTCCCATTGCAACTTAAAACATAGCTTATGCCGGCCAGGTCCAGCTGAAACTTGTTCCGGCCGCTCACCTCTTGTACGTATGTTGCTGAGGAGAGAGAGAGAGCAAGAGAGATTAGCCTTGGCCTAGGTTGCTGTTGATTGTGAAGATAGAGGCATTTTTCATTGAAGTAAAGTGAACGTTAGAGGGGAAAGAGTACAGTGAAAAGAACCCGAGAAAGGGAACGGACAGGTCGCTATTCAGGTTTGATGCAATTTTCTAACTTTTAATTTATTTTCGTATTTATTATCTTTATTATCCTTATTATTATTATTATTATTATATATCATTATTCTTATTATTGTAAGCCTATTTATCCTAATCTAAACCAGTTCTTTAAGTATGCAAAAAGTGTTAGGTTTCATTCTGTTGAGACATTTTCATTGGCTAACTTAAGTTCCAACTGTAGGCTAATCCTAGTGTTCACCCTATAAACACCGACTTGACTTACTTTTGATAATACCCCTATGAAGTTTAGAAACCTTTGTGAAGGTTTGGTGTGGTGTGGCTATTATTAGGCTATAGCTGCAGGCCTCTGAAGTTCAGTGAGCACCTATGCTCCCTCGGACGCCGAAAGTTGAATTTGATATGACCGTTTTAACTTGATATGATTGATATGTGACAAAGAATGTTTTAGGACTACCAATGTTACTCCTATAATCTAACAATATAATGCTTATCTTTAATAAACAAGTATTGATTGAATCATATCGGATCAGGTAGGAAAGCCATGGATCCATTTCGGATCCAACTGTTTGGACCCGTGAAGACGTCTATAGCAGAGCCATATGTAGAGACTCTAAATGGCTGTGGTGAGCAGGGTTCACATTATCATGGCTCAGATCTGTTTTGCAGACACTGTTGGTGTATTTGCAGTACCAGTTGCAGAATATGATATTTATGTTATAGAGTGAGAAATTATATGACTGTCCCCTAGATACCATTTTTATGATGAGTGAAATGTAGCATTTTACTTTAATCTAGCCATGTGGCATCCTCATGGAAAGCAACTCTGTCCTCTAGACAATATATATATAGTCTAGAGGACATAGTTGCTTATATATTTTTTATATACTGTATACAGTATATATATTTGGAGAACAGCAAAAACAAGAAAAAATTAACCCAGCCATTATTACCTTTGCTGTTGTAGGTTCATTCACCTCAATCGATCTACACTGAACAATAATATAAACACAACATGTAAAGTGTTGGTCCCATGTTTCATGAGCTGAAACGCAATAAAAAAGCTTATTTTTCTCGAATTCTGTGCACAAATTTGTTTACATTCGTGTTAGTGAGCATTTCTCCTTTGCCAAGACAGGTGTTGCTTATCAAGAAGCTGATTAAACAGAATGATCATTACACAGGTGCACTTTGTTCTGGGCACAATAATAAGCCACTCTAGAATGTGCAGTTTTGTCACACAACGCAATGCCACAGATGTCTCAAGTTTTGAGGGAGCGTGCAATTGGCATGCTGACTGCAGGAAGGTCCACCAGAGCTGTTGTCAGATCATTTTATGTTAATTTAACTACCATAAGCCGCCTCCAACATCGTTTTAGAGAATTTGGCAGTACGTCCAAACAGCCTCACAACCGCAGACCCATGTGTATGGCGTCGTGTGGGGGAGTTGTTTGCTCATGTCAATGTTCTGAACAGAGTGCCCCATGGTGGTGGGGTTATAAGCTATGGACAACGAACACAATTGCATTTTATCGATGGCAATATGAATGCACAGAAACACTGTTATAAGTACATGACACCTGTTTCTTAAAAGGTATCTGTGACAAGTACATGAGGCCCGTTGATTATAAGTTATCTGTGACAAGTACATGAGGCCCGTTTCTTACAAGGTATCTGTGACCAATAGATCTGTATTGCCAGTCGTGTGAAATCCATAGATTTGGGCCTAATTAATATATTCCAATTGACTGATTTCCTCATATGAACTGTAACTCAGTTAAATCTAGGAAATTGTTGCACGTTGTGTTTATATTTTTGCTCAGTATACAAACACGTAGCCTATTAGCTAGCTATACAATTGTAATGTTATACCCCCGAAAGGGGGGAAATATGAGAAATTAGCATCAGCAACTGTTCAATCAGTTGTAATGATGAAATGGATCATCAACTCTTTACGTAGCTAGTTATTTTCTCAAATACACAGCATTTACATTTGTATTCCTAGGCATTAATAATCCAGCTCCACACAAACAGACATTAATGGAGCACACAGATGATCGTATTATCACATTCACATGAATTATTACAATATTTCTTACGATTCTATTTTACTATCAGTGATGTAGTGGTAAAAAGTTGAGTAATGGGTAAACTATAGACTCCAGTGGGCGATTTGAGATAAGATGAACAACCACAGATAAAAACGAAAACGAATGACATTTTTAGAACTGTGTTGCTTACATTTTTAAGCAGGTCTATAGGGAAGATAGGCCATGTGGAGATGTTCATATTGAAACATGTCTTCTTTAATTTAAGTTCCTAACTTGTTTGATAAGATTAGTACCAATTTTCTTACGGGACTCCACATGGGGCCATGACGCCAAGTTTGTGACCTACTGTACTAACCCCTCTCTCTGTCTCCTCTACTTCCTCCTGAATGCATTGCAGCCTGCCTCAGCCTCACCACTGAGTGCCACATCACTGTCTGTCTCAGTAGCCGACTCTCTGTAAAGCAAAGTTATTATGAGAACTTAATACCTTATTGTTGGCTCCTGCTGAAGTAGGCTCCTTTTAACATTAGCTTCTTACTTAATTATTCTAGTTGGCTAAGTAATAGGTTTACTTCCACTGTACTTACATCCTACCATACCCTTGTCTGTACATTATGCCTTGAATCTATTCTTCCGCGCCCAGAAATCTGCTCATTTTACTCTCTGTTCCGAACGCACTAGACGACCAGTTCTTATAACCTTTAGCCGTACCCTTATCCTAGTCCTCCTCTGTTCCTCTGGTGATGTAGAGGTTAACCCAGGCCCTGCAGCCCCCAGCACCACTCCCATTCCCCAGGCGCTCTCATTTGTTGACTTCTGTAACCGTAAAAGCCTTGGTTTCATGCATGTTAACATCAGAAGCCTCCTCCCTAAGATTGTTTTATTCACTGCTTTAGCACACTCCGCCAACCCTGATGTCCTAGCCGTGTCTGAATCATGGCTTAGGAAGGCCACCAAAAATCCAGAAATTTCCATCCCTAACTATAACATCTTCCGACAAGATAGAACTGCCAAAGGGGGCGGAGTTGCAATTTACTGCAGAGACAGCCTGCAGAGTTCTGTCATACGATCCAGGTCTGTGCCCAAACAATTCGAGCTTCTACCTTTCAGCGAGCAGGCCTTTCTAATTGAAATGGCCCAGGTATCCTGGAAGGATATTGACCTCATCCCATAAGTTGAGGATGCCTGGTTGCTCTTTTAAAGTGCTTTCCTCGCCATCTTAAATAAGCATGCCCCGTTCAAAAAAGTACAACTAAGAACAGGTATAGCCCTTGGTTCACCCCAGACTTGACTGCGCTTGACCAGCACAAAAACATCCTGTGGTGTTCTGCATTAGCATCGAACAGCCCCCGCGATATGCAACTTTTCAGGGAAGTCAGGAACCAATATACTCAGTCAGTTAGGAAAGCTAAGGCTAGCTTTTTCAAACAGAAATTTGCATCCTGTAGCACTAATTCCATAACGATAATCAATCATTTCAATAAGCATTTTTCTACGGCTGGCCATGTTTTCCACCTGGCTACCCCTAGCTACCCCCAACAGCTCAGCACACCTCTGCAGCAACTTGCCCAAGCCTCCCCTATTTCTCCTTCACCCAAATCCAGACACCTGATGTTCTGAAAGAGCTGCAATATCTGGATCACTACAAATCAGCTGGGCTAGACAATCTGGACCCTCTCTTTCTAAAATGATCCGCCAAAATTGTTGCAGCCCCCATTACTAGCCTGTTCAACCTCTCTTTCGTATCGTCTGAGATCCCCAAAGATTGGAAAGCTGCCGTGGTCATCCCCCTATTCAAATGGGGAGACACTCTAGACCCAAACTGTTAAATACCTATATCCATCCTGCCCTGCCTTTCTAAAATCTTTGATAGCCAAGTTAACAAACAGATCACCGACCATTTTGAATTCCAACGTACCTTCTCCACTATGCAATCTGGTTTCTGAGCTGGTCATGGGTGCACCTCAGCCACGCTCAAGGTCCTAAATGATATCATAACCGCCATCGATAAAAGACAGTGCTGTGCAGCCGTCTTCATCAACCTGGCCAAGGCTTTCGACTCTGTCAATCACCGCATTTTTATTGGCAAACTCAAAAGCCTTGGTTTCTCAAATGACTGCCTCGTCTGGTTCACCAACTCCTTCTCAGATAGAGTTCAGTGTGTCAAATCGGAGGGCCTGTTGTCCGGACCTCTGGCAGTCTCTATGGGGGTGCCACAGGGTTCAATTATTGGGCTGACTCTTTTCTCTGTATATATCAATGATGTTGCTCTTGCTGTTGGTGATTCTCTGATCCACCTCTATGCAGACGACACCATTCTGTATACATCTGGTCCTTCTTTGGACACTGTGTTAACGAACCTGTTGTATGGCCTCAATGCCATACAATTTTCCTTCTGTGGCCTCCAACTGCTTTTAAATGCTAGCAAAATTAAATGCATGCTCTTCAACCGATTGTTGCCTGCACCCACCCGTCCGACTAGCATCACTACTCTGGACGGTTGTAACCTAGAATATGTGGACAACTACAAATACCTAGGTGTCTGGTTAGACTGTAAACTCTCCTTCCAGACTCACATTTAGCATCTCCAATCCAAAATTACATCTAGAATCGTCTTCCTATTTCGCAACAAAGCCTCCATCACTCATGCTGCCAAACATACCCTTGTAAAACTGACTATCCTACCGATCCTTGACTTTGGCGATGTCATTTACAAAATCCTCCAACACTCTACTCAGCAAACTGGATGTAGTCTATCACAGTGCCGTCTGTTTTGTCACCAAAGCCCCAAATTCTACCCACCATTGCGACCTGTATGCTCTCGTTACCTGGCCTCACTACATATTCATTGCCAAACCCACTGGCCCAGGTCATCTATAAGTCTTTGCTAGGTAAAGCCCCGCCTTATCTCAGCTCACTGGTCACCCACCCGTAGCACACACTCCAGCAGGTATATTTCACTGGTCACCCCCAAAGCCAGCACTTCCTTTCGCCGCCTTTCCTTCCAGTTCTCTGCTGCCAATGACTGGAACGAATTGCAAAAATCACTGAAGCTGGAATCTTATATCTCCCTCTCTACCTTTAAGCATCAGCTGTCAGAGCAGCTTACCGATCACTGTACCTGTACACAGCCAATCTGTAAATAGCACACCCACCTACCTCATCCCCATATTGATATTTATCCTCTTGCTCTTTTGCACCCTAGTATCTCTACTTGCACATCATCATCTGCACATCTATCACTCCAGTGTTAATGCTAAATTGTAATTATTTCACCTCTATGGCCAATTTATTGCCTCACATCCCTACTCTTCTACATTTGCACACACTGTACATAGATCTTTCTATTGTGTTATTGACTGTATGTTTGTTTATGTGTAACTCTGTGTTGTTATTTTTGTCACACTGCTTTGCTTTATCTTGGCCAGGTCGCATTTGTAAACGAGAACTTATTCTCAACTGTCCTACCTGGTTAAATAAAGGTGAAATAAAAAATTATAATACTAATAATAATAGCCTACTAGCCAAAACCTTCAACGTTACTGTACAAGTCTCTGCCAGTAGCTAGCCACCTGACTGACTGACATATCAATAAGCGACTATTTACCAGTTGTGCACTCATTCTCCGAGAGTCAATTTTTTGTTTGCTTGGGGTATGTCTGTAGACCTGGCAGGAGTCGCGGGGTGGTTGGAAAATTACCTTTTTTTTTACAGAATCTTGCAAACACACTGTCAGCAGCATCTCTAATTGAGTTTTTTAAGCCGACTCTGAGATGGGGTAGTTCGTTTCTCATTCGTTTCACGTCCTGTGTCGCAAGAGGGCCGAGTTACCCGTTTCAGAGAGTGGTGAATGTGCTGCTAAAAAGGCAAATCCGGGGGATGCGTGCAAACATAACTAACAAACCACTGTTCATCATTCCAAGAATATAAGTGTTCTGAGCTTTGATCAACGCGGGGAGCAATATTTAGATGTTGACCCGTAATTGATTTTCTTTATTGTGCACAAAATCTATATTTTTATTATTAGTTTTTTCAAATTAGATAAAAATGACTGTAGTCCGGATCTCAGCATCCTCATATGTAGTTACGGCCTTGTCTGTACCGACTACATCTCCCAACATGCCTCTAGGGGCTAGGGCCTGCTGTGCAATTGGTGATAGTCATGAAATAGTGTGTTTTTGAGATTACAGTCAGACTGCACAGAATCACATATCTACAAATAACATCTAATCCCATATAACAAGTCATTATGTGATTAAACTGATCTTCCTCAAACACGCTGAAAGACTTGATATCGTGTTACAGTCCATTCCTGGACAGTAAAGAAAATAATCTCCACAAGCCAGTCCTGATATAATTACCCATCATGTAATCAGTAAATTCTAATTGGTCTTGTGGTCGGGCCAGTATCATCCAGGAAGGTATTGATTTAAACCAGTCAGTCTGGTAGACCCTGCCCGACCCTGTGGCCCATCAGAGAGCTGTGGGCTAAGGAGGGGCAAGCTTTTATCTCGTTGGGCGACTGTGATACAAAGATAGGGACAACTGATGTCCCTAAAGTGCTGTCCGATCAATTCATATTTCCACGTTAGCTCAAGTCTGGTGATAACACCTCTGCTTTGCTGTCCTGTCTACTGTAGATGAAGTCAGGGTTCTTTGTGATAACCTCTGTCCTTCCTTGTTCTGTCCTGTCTACTGTAGATGGAGTCACGGTTCTTTGTGATAACCTCTGTCCTTCCTTGTTCTGTCCTGTCTGTCCTGTCCTGTCTACTGTACTGTAGATGGAGTCAGGGTTCTTAGTGATAACCTCTATCCTTTCCTGCTCTGTCTGCACTGTCCCGTCCTGTTTGCTCTGTCCTGTCTACTGTTAATGGAGTCAGGGTTCTTAGTGATAACCTCTATACTTTCCTGCTCTGTCTGCACTGTCCTGTCCTGTCCTGTCTACTGTTAATGGAGTCAGGGTTCTTAGTGATAACTTCTATCCTTTCCTGCTCTGTCTGCACTGTCCTGTCTACTGCAGATGGAGTCAGGGTTCTTAGTGATAATCTCTATCCTGTCTGCACTATCCTGTCCTGTCCAGTCCTGTTTGCCCTTTCCTGTCTACTGTTAATGGAGTTAGGGTTCTTTGTGATAACCTCTGTCCTTCCTTGTTCTGGCCTGTCTGCACGTCCTGTCTACTGCAGATGGAGTCAGGGTTCTTAGTGATAACCTCTATCCTGTCTGCACTATCCTGTCCTATCCAGGCTGCTGTAGGTGAAGTCAGGGCTCCGCCTGTTTTTTTAGTGATAACAAAGACAATCTACTGAAAGACCCTAAACTGTAGGAAAGATTAATAGAGAAATACCTAATGCTCTGAGCTTTCTTGACCAATCACATTGACATTGTCATGCTGTATCACAGGGTTGCTAGGCCATTTCTCACACACTCCCTTCTAGAAAGTCAGGGTATGAGTCGAGAAACTTATTTCTTTTACTCGAAAGCATGTAATGTCACGATTTCAAAGCAGTAAAATATTACGGAGAACTTAATAACCTCACATCTCGGAAAATATCTGCAATATTGTGCGTCTTGTTCATGTAATTCATGCTATTCTTGGGATGTTGAGCTAGTGCCCAATTGACTCCCATTTTCTCCTTGAAGGAGTGCACTCCTTGACCCAGAATTCACTGCACTGCTAATTGAAAAGAACTGGATTAGCATCTCGTCCTTAGAGTATTTCTGAGGATAACCTCTTTGCTGTCGGTGGAGTCAGGCTTCTTCCTGGTTTGTTTATGCTGCTTTCATAAAAAGTGGGAAACTCTGACAATACTACTTGTAAATTTAGAACAACGAGTTGTGTGCATTCACGTGCTTTCAACTCATTGAGAACGCCAATTGGCTAATGGCAAACAAGCTGCAGCAATCAATGGCAAACAAGCTGCAGGGGTAATTTTAATTTTTTTATCAAGTTTTATTAGTCAGATGTATGGGATATACATGTTATACACTGTCCAACGAAAGGCTTACTTGCAGGTTCCTTCTTGACAATGCAACAGCAATAAGAAATAATACATTATAAGAATACAAATAGTAGCATAAGTATAACACAATTTATAGTCTAATATTTACACATGTTTTGGGGAAGAGGGGTTTGGGGGGCAGGTTTTTAAACTATGTGCCATTTAGCAACCATAATGCTAGCAGCAGTGATGTGTGCGTAGCATGAATGTACATTTGTGTGTGGGTGTGTGTGTGTGTGTGTGTGTGTGTGTGTGGGGGGTGAGTGAGTGCATGTGTGCTAAGGTGCGGAGAATCAGAGCAGGTGTTCAGTCCAGTTCAAGTGTTCAGCAGTCTGATGGATTTTAGACACCAACAGGATGAGAGACATTTTCTATCAGACCTCATGCTCCGATACCATCTGCCTGACGGCAAGGAAGTGAACACATCGTGGCTGGGGTCTGTGCGGTGTCATTTCCTTAGTATGCGACATCAGAGTTGTGACATCAGCATGTGAGAGAAGTCGGAGAGAGATGATGGACAAGTTTCCCACTAGTACTTACCAGTTGGAGGGGCGTTCAAGTAGATTTTCCCCAGTCGTATGCTGGTATTTATGAGATGTTATGAACGCAGCATTGGTAATAACCTCTCTGTTATAGGTAGATTCAGGCTTCTTCCTGGACAGCGATGTGAAGATCGTAGGAAAGTCCATCAAGGATCGAGTGGCTCTCATCAAATGGAGGAGGGAGCGAACCGTCCCTGCAGTCGAGAACCAGACCCAGAACCTGCTACAGGTTTGTGCTTTTTAGGGGTTCACAGCAAAGCCATTGTTATTCTCTGAATTATAATTGTTTTCTTGACATGGTCAAGTAACTTAAGCATAAATTGGTATCTTTTTTTCTAATTTGGCACACAGAAACTAGAGGCCATGAGTAACTTGGTCAAAAATAATGGCACCAATTGGCCTATAATAGGGGGCGTTTTTAACAAGCAGTCTCACTTAAACCTTCATATCGGCCCTGTTTGACCTAGAGACGTGAAACGTTCTATGTAGGTGTCTTTCCTGATGCTGAAAAAAATTGCCTCAAGGACCCATAAGGTCCATCAGGATAGATTTTCCTGAACCTTGGACATTTTGGAAAACCTTTGAAAAGCGTATTCTCATGTACCATAAGTCCAAATAACACCACATTCGACCATATGTGGGAACTCCATCAAGACAGTCGGAAAATCATTCCTCATGAAGCTGATTGAGAGAATGCTAAGAGTGTGCAAAGCGGTCATCAAGACAAAGGGTGGCTACTTTGAAGAATATAAAATATATTATAATTTTTGGTTACTACATGATTCCATGTGTGTTATTTCATAGTATTGATGTCTTCACTATTACTCTACAATGTAGAAAATTGTAAAAAAAAATAAAGAAAACCCCTTGAATGAGTAGGTGTCCAAACTTTTGACTTACTCATATTTATATATAAACTCAATACATTAAGTATTGACTTTAAGAGTGATAACTTGCTGCTTTCAAAGATAACCAACCTTAAGCACTAGAACAAACTTCACTTGCGTCATTCTTGATTTAACAAAAGGAAGATCGAAAGATAAGGAAGATAGTTGAGAGTGCTTGCTTTGTTATCCAACTGATCTTTTGTCCTTTCTGTCATCGTCTGAAACCCGTTCATTGCTGCTCCCAGCTATATTTGTCGTTGTTGTTGTTGTTGTTGTTTAAGTTGTCCCTTTATTTGGTCACCAAAACTTTCTGAGTCAAGATCACTTTCGGAGTTAAAATGCAAGCTGAGATGTACCACTCAGATATTTTTTTTAAACATGTAAGCCATTAACCTAATGAATACAGGTCTGTAGGAATGAGGTTTGTGCAGTAGGCCTAATATATTATTGCAGCATATTGGCTGTGCTTGGCCTGTCAATATTGTTCTTCTCAGACCATATTATATTTAAAAACTCAAGCTATGATAACAAAATAGATCAGTTGTTGTGTACTTGTGAGGCACAAAGAGGATACATTTCAATAATTATCTTTTTTATTTTACTGGACTGACGGTACCTGAATCTGATGGTAGGTCTCAGCGGAGAGAAGGGAGAGAGCGGCATTGGGTCCAACGCTCACTGCCCCTCCTCTCTACTTTTCTCCGGTGAGACTGACCAGAGGGGACACCGTCTTCCACCTGATGGCGAAACTTGATTCGTACCTCATTATTTCTGCCCTCAAATTCCTGTTTTTCCTACGGCCAGAGAAAGTGAAATATTCCTTGATTAAAAAATAGACACGACGATCCGCTAATAATAAAACCACAGGCCTATCGATACAATTAGCTACTCCTTAATTGCAGCTGAGGTGCCTGTTGTACCGCGACTGTAAGTGAGAAGCGTGTTTAATGTTTTGTAAAAGTGTTGGAATAAAAACAGTGTTGACAGTTCTGAATAAAAACTTAAACATGAATTCACTCATAAAAACAGCAGCTCTTTGCTGTATTCTTAGTCTCTCTCTAGTCGTGGTTTCAAAAGTTGTGAAATCTCACGTTGGCTAGTATCAAACTTTGCTGTGGATTAGGAAGCTGCAGGCATGGGGAGTTAAGCAATTTGATTGGACTGCGCAGTAGGCACACTTGATTTAGCTTTTTGGGTCTTACCGGGTAGGCAGAGTTTGTCCCTTCAGACAAATGGTTCAAAATGGAAACACCTACCTGGCACGAATCAAGTGCACCTACCGCCAAACAGTGCAAGACACATGTCGTTGGCTTTTCTACAGACATTTTTGGTGATCGACTAGGAATCATTTTAAGATAGACCAGTGGTCACCAACCACTCAATCTGAATCAATGTTACCATGTTATTGTTGATCGAATCTGTACATTAAACAACCCTGCTGCAGGTGCCCAGCATGGGGGTACCACGACAGGGGGCGCAACTGGCCCCAGCAGAGCCAGAGGAGGCAGAAGCTGACCAGCCCCTTACCCTGATCTGCAGCCTGCCCGCACACGCCACCACGACTACATGTAAGAACCTGAAAGCAGCCTCTAAACACAAAGAGAGAGACAGAGGCAAACAACAAACAAACAAACAGCAAACAATAAACAAACACATAGATGAATGTGTATACAAGAAAACTGAGAAACACTTTAAGTAATTGAAACACACACACACAGGCAGATCACCTTTTCTTGAGGAAGGGTCGATCAGTTCAACGTAATCAAATCAAATCGAATTGTATTTGTCACATGTGCCGAATACAACAGGTTGTACAGTGCCTTACAGTGAAATGCTTACTTACATGCACTTAAACAACAATGCTTTAAGAAGTTAAGAGAAAACAAGTGTTAAGTAGAAAATAGAAAATAAAAAGTCATAAATAATTAAAGAGCAGCAGTAAAATAACAATAGCGAGGCTATATACAGGGGTACCGGTTAGTCAAGGTAATTGAGGTAATATGTACATGTAGGTAGAGTTAAAGTGACTATGCATAGATAATAAACAGAGTAGCAGCAGCGTAAAAGAGGGGTCTGGGAAGCCCTTTGATTGGCTGTTCAGGAGTGTTATGGCTTGGGGGTAGAAGCTGTTAAGAAGCCTTTTGGACCTAGACTTGGTGCTCCAGTGTCGTAGGCGTGAGGTAGCAGAGAGAAGGGTCTATGACAAGCGTGGCTGGAGTCTTTGACAATTTTTATGGCCTTTCTCTGACACCGCCAGATATAGAGGTCCTGGATGGCAGGAAGCTGGGCCCCAGTGATGTACTGGGCCATACGCTCTACCCTCCGTAGTGCCTTGCGGTCGGAGACTGAGCAGTTGCCATACCAGGCAGTGATGCAACCAGTCAGGATGCTCTCAATGGTGCAGCTGTAGAACTTTTTGAGGATCTGAGGACCCATGCCAAATATTTTCAGTCTCCTGAGGGGGAATTGGTTTTGTTGTGCCCTCTTGATGACTGTCTTAGTGTGTTTTGTTGGGGATGTGGAGGCCAAGGAACTTGATGCTCTCAACCTGCTCCACTGCAACCCCATCGATGACATTGGGGGCGTACTCTGTCCTACTTTTCCTGTAGTCCACATCATTGATTATGTTGAGGGAGAGGTTGTTGTCCTGGCACCAAACGGCAGGTCTCTGACCACCTCCCGATAGCCTGTCTCATCGTTGTCAGTGATCAGGCCTACCACTATTGTCATCTGCAAACTTCATGAGGGTGTTGGAGTCGTGCCTGGCCATGCAGTCATGAGTGAACAAGGAGTACAGGAGGGGACTGAGCACGTACCGATGAGGGGCCCCTATGTTGATGATAAGCGTGGCCGATGTTTTGTTACCTACCCTCACCACCTGGGGGCGGTCCGTTAGGAAGTCCAGGATCCAGTTACAGAGGGAGGTGTTTAGTCCCAGGGTCCTTTAGCTTAGTGATGAGCTTTGAGGGTACTATGATGTTGAATGCTGAGCTGTAGTCAATGAATAGCATTCCTTTTGTCCAGGTGGGAAAGGGCAGTGTTGAGTGCAATAGAGATTGCGTCATCTTTGGATCTGTTTAGGTGGTATGCAAATTAGTGTGGGTCTGAGGTTTCTGGGATAATGGTGTTGATGTGAGCCATGACCAGCATTTCAGAACTAGAGACGTGAGTACTACGGGTCGGTTGTCATTTAGGCAGGTTACCTTAGTGTTCTTGGGAACAGGGATAGGGACTATGGTGGTCTGCTTGAAACATGTTGGTATTACAGACTCAGTCAGGGACAGGTTGAAAATGTCAGTGAGACACTTGCCAGTTGGTCAACACATTTTGGAGTACACGTCCTGGAATTCCATCTGGCCCTGCTGCCTTGTGAATGTTGACCTGTTTGTAGGCTCGTGTCACTGGGCAGCTTGTGGCTTTGCTTCCCTTTGTAGTCTGTAATAGTTGGCTGGAGAGCGTCGGAGCCGGTGTAGTATGATTCAATCTTAGTCCTGTATTGACGCTTTGCCTGTTTGATGGTTTGTCGGAGGGCATAGCGTAATTTCTTATAAGCTTCCGGGTTAGAGTCCCGCTCCTTGAAAGTGGCAGCTCTACCCTTTAGCTCAGTGTGGATGTTGCCTGTAATCCATGGCTTCTGGTTGGGGTATGTACGTATGGTCACTGTGGGGACGACGTCATCAATACACTTATTGAATGGATTTAAGTTTCCCTGCATTAAAGTCTCTGGCCACTAGGAGCTCCGTCTCCGGATGAGCTTTTTCTGTTTGCTGATGGCCGTGTACAGCTCATTGAGTGCGGTCTTAGTGCCCGCATCGGTTTGTGGTGGTAAATAGACAGCTATGAAGAATATATTGGAAAATTATCTTGGTAAATAGTGTGGTCTACAGCTTTTCATGAGATACTCTACCTCAGGCGAGAAAAACCTGGAGACTTCCTTAGATTTCATGCACCAGCTGTTGTTTACAAATATACATAGACCGCCACCCCTTGTCTTACCAGAGGCCTCTGTCCTATCCTGCCGAAAAAGCTTGAAACCCACCAGATGTATGTTATTCATGTTGTTGTTTAGCCACGGCTCGGTGAAACATAAGATATTACATTTTTTATTTTCCCAATGGTAGGATATACGTGATCGTAGTTCATCTATTTTATTTTCCATTGATTGTACGTTGGTTAATAGGACCGATGGTAAAGGGAGAGTACCCGCTCCCCTCCGGATCCTTTCAAGGCACCTGGACCTTCGTCCCCAATATCTCCGTCTCTTTCTCCTGCGTATGACGGGGATGTGGTCCTTGTCGGCGTCTGAAGTGAATCCTTCCCGTCTGACTCATTAAAGAAAAAGTATTCCTCCAGTATGGGTTGAGTAATCGCTGTCCTGATATCTTGAAGCTCTTTTTGGTCATAAGATACAGTGGCAGAAACATTATATACAAAATAAGTTACAAATAACGCAAAAAAACACACACAATAGCACAATTGGTTAGGGGATTGTAAAACGCCAGCCATCTCCTCCATCGCCATTATCTAATCCAGATGGGAAAAAACTTCACAAGGCTTATAGATGAAGGGGAGATAGAGAGATGCAGGGAGATCGAGAGAGATGCAGGGAGATCGAGAGAGATGCAGGGAGATCGAGAGAGATGCAGGGTGTGACTCAGCTCTGAGTCATCTCCCAGCTTTTGAATTTGAATGACACTTCATCTCTCCATCCCTTTGTTTCTTTCTTAATCTCTCTCTTTCTCTCTGTCTCTCGCCAGTTTGACATTATGTTTTCTCCCCTCTGTTTCCTGTTGTTATAGCTGATGGTGGAGTGGGCCTCATGGTGCTGTCAAATGTTAAAAACAGTCAGCGCAGTGCCCCATACCAGTCCATCCCAGAGCCCATCTCTACACCCCAGGTGGTCTACAGCCCTCCTGTGCAGCCCCAGGCCCAGCTGCACCAGGGAGCCTACCAGAAGCCTACTGCACAGCCTTCCCAAGTGGCCTACTCCTTAGCTACTACCACACAGCTTCATCAGGTGGCCTACCAGCAAGCTACCACTCAGCTGCACCATGGGGCCTACCAGCAACCCAAAGCACAGCTGCACCAGGGGGACTATCAGTCTCCACCTGTAAGTTTTCTCATACAAAATTCCCCATTGCCTCTAACTCAAATTTCAAAACTCATTATTATAAACATATTCTCACTGCATGTCTCAGACATTCCCTTTCTATGTCTCTTTAGCTCCTTGTTAACATTTTATTTTCGGTATTATCTGTCTTTTGTAAAGACAAACTGAACTAAAATCTGTTTTCTTTTGTCCGGTCGATGCCACCTGAGCAGCAACACTTCAGTGAGCCCTTTGCATTCCAGAATGCTCTTCTCTCTCAAGAGATGAAAGGAGATTTCTTGGTTGGTTGTGTGACCAATGAGAGTACAGTGTATTGTGGTGGGACCAATCAGTGCGCTAGATGTGGAAGCACCTCCTTGATTGACATGTGCAGGACCCACTCCCTCCCTAAGCCTCTGTGCTGTTCTCCCTGCCACCTCTGTCCCAAACGAGACAAAGTCACACATCGGAGCCCGGAGGGTAACAAAAACTCAGAGGAGTACGCAGCAGCCGCGGTCCCCCCTTTAGACTCCACTCCCCCTTGGTATCCTGTCCTCTCCCCTCACCTGTCCCAGCACCATCAGTGTTCCTACTTGGACTCAATCAATCAATCAGTCGATCCCCCCCATCCTGCCATCCTGGTTACAAATCCTATACGACGTCCATCAGACCTCACTCTACCTCACTCCCTCAGGGCTTGTGCGAGCTTTGACCTTCTACTAAGAACTAGGATGGAGGCTGGGGGGTCTCTAGGCCACCTCTACACGCCTCCCCTCCCTCCCTCCCCCCAGCGGTCATCAGTACACACCTCCTCCTTAGTCTCCCCCCAGCTTCTCTCACTGCTCAGTAGCCCTCTAATCACCTCCTCCCTGTCGGCTCCTCCGTCTCCCTCACATCTTTCCCCGCCTCCTTCCCTAATGGTCCGCTCCTCCAGTGGAGATCTCTCCCTGCTCGACCACTGTCTCAGCCACATCGTCAGTCGCAGGAGAAGCTCCCCAACACCCCTACATGCCCCGTACTGGCCCAGCCAAAGCTATGGAGAGGCTAGGGTTCGCAGGACCAGCTCCTCTACTTCCCCAGACAGCGGGGCCTATTGGCCCAGCCAAAGCCAGCCCACCTCTCCAGTGCCTGAGCATTCTGACCAAGGCCTGGGTTTGGAAAAGCCCCTGCTTCTATCACCGAATGGTTCAATGGTAGGTCAGGGATACTACCGGCTTGATTGAACTTTGACCCTTCTGAGCCATTGCCGTAGCAACACCACACCTAGCTGCAGCACCTCCGCTTTCTCTTTGCCTCGCAAGCTGCCAGATCCCGCGAGCATAGCTTTCTCTGTCCCTCCCATGATGAGCAACATTACTTCCCAATCCCAAATCAACCCCCAGGGATGCAACATTTCCAGTAACTCCCAAATTTCCCAGGTTTTCCATAAGTCCTCATTGGAGGATTTTCTGCTTATTCCCCCCTGAAAAATCTTCCAACTGGGATTTCTGGAAAACCTGGGAGTTTTGGGAAAGTTACTGTAATTTCCTGACCATAACACCGACCCTCAAGCATAACAGTGATGTTCTATCTGCCTCTGTTCACTCCTCAGCAGATAAACACCACATGGCTCGATTACGAGATGGTGGATCAGCTGTGTAGATTCCCTTACTATTGCAGCAGCCACTCCTCAATTACTTTTATCCGGCAGTTTCCAGCAAAACAATATTAACCTTGCTCAACAATGATTTGTCCCCTCTTTGCTCCCGTGAAGAAAAATGATAATTCTATATGATGTGTTCTTGATAATCTTTGTCATAATCTGAAAGACTGCCTTTTCTCCTGTGTGTTCCAGCCCAGTGCAGGGTGGATCCAGGCCCAGCCCCAACCCCAGGCTCAGCCAGCCTCTGCTCCAGCCACCCCAGGGCCTCCGGTACATCAGAATGGCCCAACGGCCCCACAGAGCTTCCCAGCTGCTGCCCCTCTCGCCACTGTACAGGCACAGGCGCAGCCTGCTGTTACAGCCCAGCCCAGCCACGAGGTAAGGATCTGTTCTGAATCTAACACTTGGGTGTTAAGATGGCGTCGTTTTACATGCCCGTAACCAT
This sequence comes from Oncorhynchus tshawytscha, assembly GCF_018296145.1. Classification (NCBI taxonomy): domain Eukaryota; kingdom Metazoa; phylum Chordata; class Actinopteri; order Salmoniformes; family Salmonidae; genus Oncorhynchus; species Oncorhynchus tshawytscha. Next base: position 46,034,998 of record NC_056430.1, read on the forward strand.
TTGTGCTATTTTTTTTGTTGCATTGTTTGTAACTTATTTTGTACGTAATGTTTCTGCTACCATCTCTTATGACCGAAAATAACATCAGAACTGCAATTACCCACCACGAACTGGAAGAAACTTTTTCCTTTAACGACTCCAACGAGAAAGATATACTGCTCTCCCGGGAACAGGCCCAGATCCCCCGTCATTTGCGTGAAGAAAAGACGGAGGAAAAGAGGACGCAGATCGGGCTGCCTTTTGAGAATCCGTAGGCGAGTGAGTAAACTCCCACTGTCAGCAGTTCTACTTGCTATCATGCAATCATTGGAAAATAAAATTGATGACTTACAATTATCCTACCAACGGGACATTAAGAACTGTAATGTCTTATGTTTCACCGAGTCGTGGCTCAACCAACTCTGTAAGGCCATAAGCAAACAAGGAAATGCTCACCCAGATGCGGCACTACTAGTGGACGGGGACTTTAATGCATGCAAACTTAAATCAGTTTTACCACATTTTTACCAGCATGTCACGTGCAACCAGAGGAAATAAACTCTATACTGCCTTTACTCCACACATAGAGATGCATATAAAGCTCTCCCCTGCCCTCCATTTGTCAAATCTTACCATAATTCTATCCTCCAAAAACTAAAGCAGGAAGTACCAGTGACTCGCTCAATATGGAAGTGGTCAGATGACGCGGATGTACGCTACAGGACTGTTTTGCTACCACAAACTGGAATATGTTCCGGGATTCATCCAATGGCATTGAGGTATACCACCTCAGTTATCGACTTCATCAATAAGTGCATCAACGGCGTTGTCCCCACAGTGACCATACGTACATATCCCAACCAAAAGCCGTGGATTACAGGCAACATCTGTATCAAGCTAAAGGCTAGAGCTGCCGCTTTCAAAGAGCGGGACACTAATCTGGACGCCTATAAGACATCCTGCTATGCCCTCAGACGAACCATCAAACAAGCAAAGCATCAATACAGGATTAAGATTGAATCCTACTACATAGGCTCTGACGCTCATCGGATGTGGCAGGGCTTGAAAATATTACAGACAACAAAGGGAAACCCAGACGCGAGCTGGACAGTGACGCGAGCCTATCAGACGAGCTAAATGCTTTTATGCACGCTTCGAGGCAAGCAACACTGAGGCATGCACGAGGGCACCAGATGTTCTGGATGACTGTGTGATAACGCTCTCGGTAGTCGATGTGAGCATGACCTTTAAACAGGTCAACATTGACAAAGCCACAGGGCCAGATGGATTACCAGGACGTGTACTCAAAGCATGCGCTGACCAACTGGCAAGTGTCTTCACTGACATTTTCAACTTCTCCCTGACTGAGTCTATAATACCTACATGTTTCAAGCAGACCACCATAGTCCCTGTGCCTAAGGAAGTGAAGGTAACCTGTCTTAATGATATCCGCCCCGTAGCACTCACATCGGTAGCCATGAAGTGCTTTGAAAGGCTGGTTATGGCTCACATCGACAGCATCCTCCGGATACCCTAGACCCACTTCAATTCGCATACTGCCCCAACAGATCCACAGATGACGCAATCTCAATCACACTGCGCTTTTCCACCTGTACAAAAGGACACCTATGTGAGAATGCTGTTCATTGACTACAGCTCAGCATTCAACACCATAGTGCCCACAAAGCTCATCACTAAGCGAAGGACCCTGGGACTAAACACCTCCCTCTGCAACTGGATCCTGGACTCCCTGAAGGGCCGCCCCCAGGTGGTAAAGGTAGGCAACAACACGTCTGCCACACTGATCCTCAACATAGGGGCCCCTCAGGGGTGTGTACTTAGTCCCCTCCTGTACTCCCTGTTCACCCACGACTGCGTGGCCAAACACGACTCAAACACCATCATTAAGTTTTATGACGATACAACAGTGGTAGGCCTGATCACTGACAACGATGAGACAGCCTATAGGGAGGAGGTCAGAGAAATGGCAGCGTGGTGCCAGGACAACAACCTCTCCCTCAATGTGAGCAAGACAAAGGAGCTGATTGTGGACTACAGAAAAGGCGGGCCGAACAGGCCCCCATTAACATCAATGGGGCTGTAGTGGAGCGGGTCAAGAGTTTAAAGTTCCTTGGTGTCCACATGACCAACGATCTTTCATGGTCCAAACACAACAAGACAGTCGTGAAGAGGGCACAACGAAACCTTTTCTCCCTCAGTAGACTGAAAAGATTTGGTATGGGTCTCCAGATCCTCCAAAAGTTCTACAGCTGCGCCATCGAGAGCATCTTGACCGGTTGCATCACTGCCTGGTATGGCAACTGCCAGGCATCTGACTGTAAGGTGCTATAGAGGGTAATGTGTACGGCCCAGTACATCACCAAGGCCAAGCTTCCTGCAATCTAGGACCTAAATAATAGGCAGTGTCAGAGGAAAGCCCATAAAATTGTCAGAGACTCCTGCCACCCAAGTCATAGACTGTTGTGTCTGCTACATCACAGCACGTGGTACCGTGGTGTGACATAGCAGAGAAAACAGTCTATGAGTGCCAAGTCTAGCACCAAAAGGCTCCTTAACAGCTTCTACCCCCAAGCCATCAGACTGCTGAACAATTAATCAAATGGCCACCGGACTATTACTTTGACCCCACCCCAATTCGTTCTGTACACTGCTGCTACTCACTGTTTATTATCTATGCATATTCACTTCACTTCACCCCTACCTACATGTACAAATGACCTCAACTAACCTGTACCCCGGAACACTGACTCTGTATCGGTAACCCCTGTATATAGCCTCGTTATTGTTATGTTATTGTGTTACTTCATAAAATTTTTACTTTAGTTTATTTGGTAAATATTTTCTTAACTCTTCTTGAACTGCACTGTTGGTTAAGTGCTTGTAAGTAAGCATTTCACGGTAAGGTCTACACTTGTCTACACTTTTTGATTTAAATGTGAGTGTAAATATGAGATGTGCTAGTTTGTTGGACTCTCATTGACAAAATCCTGACCGTACAGTCAGATGCTGTCTGTCCCCAGGCTTCTGTTTAATAAGCAGAGATGATTGTGGCTGTGATTTTTGTTGTTCTCAGCTGTGTGTGTGTGTGTGTGAGCCCAGAGCTTTGTGTATGTTTATGCGTGTGTCCCCAGTCAGACGCTGTGACCGAGGGTGTGTGTTCCAGTCAGAAAGACTGTTTGGCAACTAGACGTGGTGACTGGACAGGCAGAGTGTATGAGAGGCAATATATTATGTTTGTGGAACAGGACATATATAGATGTTCAATTAACTTCGTCATGATTTTTACTCACCCTGCCTGTCCTCCTCTCTCTCTCTCTCTCTCTCTCTCTCTCTCCCTCCCGACCACAGTTGTCTGCCAGCCAGCCTCTACCTCAGCAGTGCTCTGACATCCCCATCAGTCTTGTCCAATCAGCTGCCTGCCTGGGCAGCAATGCTTCTACCCCTCTACAGCAGCCTTCCCAGGCCACGCCCCCTCTCCAGCCACTGCAGATCAGCACACAGGTGGGCAGTAGATTTGTTAGATTTTGGGGGGGATTTCATTATAATCTCTTTAAGACCTTGTTCAGACTAAGTCCTTTAAACATTTAAATACAATTTATAATACAATCACATGTTCACATAGAACACACTGTTACAAACCACAGATGTAATACATTGACAGGTAAAAAAAAACACAATATATACAAAGTTAATATATACAAAAAAAATCCTGATGATAAGTACTCTGACAGTCTGAAAAGATAGATTGGTTCCTTCATCTGCCCTGGTCCTGCACAACCTTTCAAACGATTATGTTCAACTGGTTCTGAAGTATTGTTTGAATTTATATATTGAAAAGGAAAAGGTGTAACACTCGCTCACCATAACCCCCCTCATCACAATCAGAATGTATATATTGAAAGGTTTCTGGTTTGCTCAGATAAATTATTCCAACTGTTCATTGCTCTGAAACAAAATGTTAATTTGCCAGTATACCTTCTCTCCCGGGATAACCCATAGATGGTGGACAATCTATTCCTAGTATTGACTGAATGTCTGTCTCTTACCAACTGAACCCTGTTGTGAATGGAGTTTGCCATTGTTAAATGGTGTACTCCAAAACAAAATAAGCATTTATTTTTATTTTCTATGATCTTATTGATTGATGACCACCCAAGAGCATTGTGCATAACTACAACAAAGGAATCGCATCCCCACCTTAGAACTTGCTGCATTCTGCAGCCTCCTAATGTCACTTCCTGTTGCATTTCCCCACACCACAGAACAGTAGATCACCTGACTCTCAATTATTAATGCTTGGGTTGTTTGCTTAAGAATCTTTCCCTGTAAATAGTTTGCTATCCTTCTGACCATGCATGCAGTTTTAATTATGTTCTTACATTGTCAGGTCCTGACCTTAGTTCATTTTTTATGTCTCTATTTTGGTTTGGTCAGGGTGTGAGTTGGGGTGGGCATTCTATGTTTTGTATTTCTGTGTTTGTTTGGCCTGGTATGGTTCCCAATCAGAGGCAGCTGTCTATTGTTGTCTCTGATTGAGAACCATACTTAGGTAGCTCTTGCCCACATGGGTTTTGTGGGTAGTTGTTTTCTGTCTCTGTGTCTGCACCTTCGTTTCACTCTCTTAGTTTTTTTGTTTTGTGATCAGTTTAAATAAATATTAACATGGACACGTACCATGCTGCATATTGGTCCGATCCTTCCTACTCCTCCTCAGAAGAGGAGAAAAACTGTTACAGAACTACCCACCACAAACAGACCAAGCAGCGTGGTAACCAGGAGCAGAGGGTTCTGGACTCCTGGACTTGGGAGGAGATATTGGACGACAAGGAACCCTGGGCACAGGCTGGGGAATATCGCCGCCCCAAGGAAGAACTGGAGGTAGCGAAAGCTGAGCGGCGGCGATATGAGGTAAGGCAGCGCAACAGGCACGAGAGGCAGCCCCCCAAAAAATGTTTGGGGTGGAACACGGGGAGATTGGCAAAGTCAGGTGATAGACCTGAGCCAACTCCCCGTGCTTACCGGAAGAAGCGCAGTACTGGTCAGGCACCGTGTTATCTGGTTAAGTGCACGGTGTCGCCAGTACGCGCTCATAGCCCGGTGCACTATAGGCCAGCCCCCTGCAAGTGCCATGCGAGAGTGGTCATCCAGCCTGGAGGAGTGGTGCCAAGGCTGCGCACCAGAGCTCCAGTGCTCCCCCATAGCCCGGTACATCCGGTGCCTCCTCCACGAACCAGGCCTCCTGTAGGTCTCCCCAGCCTGCCAGAGCCGCCCGTCAGTCAGGAGCCGCCAGAGCCTCCCGTCAGTCAGGAGCCGCCAGAGCCGCCCATCAGTCAGGAGCCGCCAGAGCCTCCCGTCAGTCAGGAGCGGCCGGAGCCGCCCGTCAGTCAGGAGCCGCCGAAGCCGCCCGTCAGTCAGGAGCCGCCGGAGCCGCCCTTCACTTCTGCACCGCCAGAGCTGCCCTTCACTCCGGCGCCGCCAGAGTCTCCCTGCTATTCAGGGCTGTAAGGGTCCCCAGTTCGGGGTCGCCACTCCAGAGGTGCCACCTAAGTGGGCCAAGACTAAGGTGGAGTGGGGTCTACGTCCCGCACCAGAGCCGCCACCGCGGTGAAATGCCCACCCAGACCCTCCCCTTTAGGTTCAGGTTTTGCGGCCAGAGTCTGCACCTTTGGGGGGGGTACTGTCATGTCCTGACGTTAGTTCCCTTTTTATGTCTCTATTTTGGTTTGGTCAGGGCATGTTTTGTTCTATGTTTTCCGTTACATACATAGATTAGTTATTTGAGACAACCATGGTAAGCAGTTGTCTAGCTGTACCCCTAGTAGTTTGGTTTCTGCCACTTCCTTAATTTGTACTCCCCCCCCATGCTTAATCACATCCCATGTTGTGCCTGCTGTTACCAGACCGACATATCTTTGGTTTTCTTAGCGTTCATAACAAGTTTGTTCCGGCAGACCCACTCCCTGATATTTCCCTGATCTACTTGTAGAGCTCGCTGTACCCATTGAACAGATTGTCTTGATGTATAGATTATAGTATAATCTGTAAATATAGTACCTTGAGTTTCAGGTAAGGACACAGCTTAGCATGCTTCCATACATTTGTAAAGTGTCCCTTTTCCAGTAACCAATTAGATATGTATTTCAGTGAAAAATGAAAAGTGAAAAAAAATATATAATGAATATATATAATGAAATACAGAAATGTACATACAGTAAGTATTCACGACCTTGAGTCAGTACTTTGTAGAAGCACCTTTGGCGGTGATTACAGCTTTGTCTTGGGTATATCTATCAGCTTTGCGTATCTAGATTTGGGGATTTTCTCCCACTCTTTCTTGTAGGTTTTCTCAAACTCTGTTAAGTTAGATTGCTGTTGAACGCTGCTCCCAATCTTCAATTCTTCCCACAGTTTTTCAATGGGATTGAAGTCTGGGCTTTGGCTGGATCACTCCAGGACGTTCACATTCATGTTCTGAAGCCATTCCAGCGATGCTTTGGCTGTATGCTGGGGTCATTGTCCTTTTGGAACGTAAATCTTTGCCCCAGTCTGGGGATGTTTGTGCCCTGAAGCAGGTTCTAATTTGCCTGTATTGGTCTCCATTCATTGTCCCCTCTATCCTTACCAGTCTCCCAGTCCTTGCCACTGAAAAGTATCCCCATTGCATGATGCTGTCACCACCATGCTTCACAGCAGAGATGGTGTTAGATGGATGATGGCCTGTGCCTGGTTTTCTCCAGACATAGCGCTTTGCACTCAAGCCAAAGAGTTCCGTTTTTGTCTCATCAGACCACAGAATCATTTGACTGATTATCTCAGAGTCTTTCACATGCCTTTTTGCAAACTCCAGGCGTGCTGTCATGTGCCTTTTATTCTCAGGAATGGCTTCCGTCTGGCCACTCTCCCATAAAGCCCAAATTGGTGAAGTGCTGTATTGACCGTTGTCCTTCCAGCAGGTTCTCCCGTCTCAGCCAAGGAACTATGTAGTCCTGCCAGAGTGGCCATTGGGTTCTTGATCACTTCCCTCACCAAGGTCCTTCCTGCCCAGTTGCTCAGTTTGGTCAGGTGTGTTTCTTTCTAAGTCATGTACAAGCAATTGACTTGTCCACAGGTAGACACCAATCAAGTTGTAATGACATCTCAAAGATGATAAAAGCTCATTGGGATGCACTTGAGCTCAGTTTGGAATGTCATAGCATAGGAGTGTAAAATACTTAGAGTACCAGTCAAAAGTTTTGAGACACATATTCACTCCAGGGATTTTCTTAATTTTTTACTATTTTCTACATTGTAGAATATAGTAGTGAATCATCAAAACTACAAGATAACACATAAAGAATCATGTAGTAACAAAAAAAGTGTTAAATCAAATCAAAATATATTTTATATTTGAGATTCTTCAAAGTAGCCACGCTTTGCCTTGATGACATCTTTGCACGCTTTTGGCATTCTCTCAACCAGCTTCATGAGGTAGTCACCTGGATTGCATTTCAATGAACAGATGTGCCTTGTTAAAAGTTAATTTGTGGTATTTTTTTCTTAATGTGTTTGAGCCAATTCGTTCTGTTGTGATAAGGTAGAGGGTATACAGAAGATAGCCCTATTTGGTAAAGGAACAAGTCCATATTATGGCAAGAACAGCTCAAATAAGCAGAGAAACGACAGTCCATCATTACTTTATGACCTGAAGGTTAGTCAATCTGGAACATTTCAGTTGCAAAAACCATCAATACGCTATGATGAAAAGGGCTCTCATGAGGACCGCCACAGGGAAAGAAGAGACAGAGTTACCTCTGCTGCAGAGGATAATAAGTTCATTAGAGTTACCAGACTCAGAAATTGCAGCCCAAATAAATGCTTCACAAAGTTCAAGTAACAGACACACAAACTGTTCAGAGGAGACTGCTGCATGGTCGAATTGCTGCAAAGAAACAACTACCAAAGGACACTAATAATAAGAAGAGACTTGTTTGGACCAATAAACACGATCAATGGACATTAGACCAGAGGAAATCTGTCCTATGGTCTGATGAGTCCAAATTAGAGTTTTTTGGTTCCAACCGCCATGTCTTTGTGTGGCGCAGAGTAGGTGAACGGATGATCTCCACATGTGTGGTTCCCACTGTGAAGTATGGAGGAGGTTTGATGGTGTGGGGGTGCTTTGCTGGTGACACTGTCTGTGATTTATTTAGAATTCAAGGCACACTTAACCAGCATGGCTACAACAGCATTCTGTAGTGATACGCCATCCCATTTGGTTTGGGCTTAGTGGGACTATCATTTGTTTTTCAACAGGACAATGACCCAACACACCTCCAGGCTGTGTAAGGGCTATTTGACCAAGAAGGAGAGTGATGGGGTGCTGCATCAGATGAGCTGGCCTCCACAATCACCTGACCTCAACCCAATTGAAATGGTTTGGGATTACTTGGACTGCAGAGTGAAGGAAAAGCAGCCAGCAAGTTCTCTGCTCTCATATGTGGGAACTCCAAGACTGTTTGAGAGCATACCAGGTGAAGTTGGTTGAGACTTCACCAATGCCAAGAGTGTGCAAAGCTGTCATCAAGGCAAAGGGTGGCTATTTTGAAGAATATAAAATATATTTTGATTTGGTTAACACATTTTTTGGTTTCTACATGATCCCCAATGTGTTATTTCACGGTGTTGATGTCTTCAATGGCTTCTGAACCAGTGTGTTTGCAGGCAGAGTAAAGAAAATGTAAAAAAACAACGGATGTATCTTTTCGGAACTATACAGGCTGTCAGTAGATACACCCAATACAAAAATGTAATTAAACAATGGTGTACTCCTGGCTGTTATATTTAACTATTTGCCACAAATAATTCACTTTAGATTGCACTACCTGCTCACAGAGGGGTTGTTTCTCCATAATGTGTAGGTTCTCGCTTGACAGACTCATGGCGCTTATGCAAAACAGATCTATCATGTATATTTGATCAGAACTGTAGAGGCACAATCCATAAGCAAGTAATACGTAATGAGTGTAACAAGTAAGAAAAGTGCCCTGGAGGACTGACAGCTAGGGAGTGTATTTGTGAGTGCACACAATATTGGTTTTGCAGTGAAGAAGAGGAACCAGGTGCACTCAATGGTGAAAATCAAACAACTTGTTTTGTTTGTGTTTGTTTTGTTTCTGGTCGATTGTGTTTGTACTTTGTTTTGTTACCACTGGGGACACATAATTTATGGATTGGGCCTTTAAGTAATGGATAAAGATCAGGAGTTGTGTTCACTCCTAATCTAACCTGATATCTTTGGAGAAACATAGAGATTAAAGTTGTGTGTTTATTACGTTCTCATTATGTTGCTCTGTTTATTTAGCTATTTCCATTTTAATTAATTTGTTTTGCCCTACCCTGTCATGCCAACAGGTTGGAGGGGGAGTGTCGCTGCACAGCTATTTTCAGATCTCTCCAGAGATGGTCGATCGAGTTCAAGTCCAGGCTCTGGCTGAGCCTTTCATGGACATTCAGAAACTTGTCCCGAAGCCACTCCTGCGTTGTCTTGGCTGTGTGCTTAGGGTGTTTGTCCTGTTGGAAGGTGAACCTCCGCCCCAGTCTGAAGTCCTGAGCACTCTGGAGTTTTCATCAATGATCTCAATGTACTTTGCTCCGTTCATCTTTTCCTCAACCCTGACTAGTCTCCCAGTTCGTGCCGCTGAAAAACATCTCCACAGCATGATGCTGCCACCACCATGCTTCACCATAGGGATGGTGCCAAGTTTCTTCCAGACTTGTCACCTGGCAATCAGGCCAAAGAGTTCAATCTTGGTTTCATCAGACCAGAGAATCTTGTTTCTCATGGTCTGAGAGTCTTTTAGGTGCCTAGTTTTGGCAAACTCCAAGTGGGCTGTCATGTACCTTTTACTGAGGAATGGCTTCCGTCTGGCCACTCTACCATAAAGGCCTGATTGGTGGAGTTCTGCAGAGATGGTTGTCCTTCTGGAAGGTTATCAGAGTGACAATCGGGTTCTTGGTCACCTCGCTGACCAAGACCCTTCTTCACCGACTCCAATCAAGTTGTAGAAACATCTCAAGGATGATCAATGAGTCTCATAGCAACGGGTCTGAATACTTATGTAATAAGATATCTGTTTTTTATTTTTATTACATTTGCAAAAATGTCTAAAAAAACAGTTTTTTGTATGTATTTAATACATTTTAGAACAAGGTTGAATAAGTCTGAATACTTTCCGAATGCACTGTAAGCTGGCTTTACAAAACCTTACAAATACGTTGGCTTTACATTTTGACTTTGTTGGAATATGGATAGTAAATGTAGCACAGCACATAACATACATTTGGATAAACAAGTAGGTTGTACTGTGTCCAGTCTGGTGCCCCTCAGGACCCCCATGGAGAGGCTCAAGTGTCGGCCCTCGCTCCGCTCCACCCCGTCCAGCCTGCCATCCTCTCCTCACCCTGGAGGGCTGAGGTGGTGGACCCCGAACCTGCTGCTGCACCCGGGTCTGACCAGACTGTCCCTGAGATCCCAGCCCAGGTCCCACGCCTGGCTCCGGTTCCAGCTGCAGCCCTGAAGCCCGCTGGCATCCAGATAGCAGCCCCAGTGCCTGACCGTTTCAGCTTGTCCACGACTCAGCAGAACCTGGACACTGCATCTGTGTCCACCTCTTGCCAACCTGAGGCCAGCCAAGAGGTAGCTCTTCACCACACAGTTATCAACCGTTTCTACAGTACAGTACACTCTTAGAATTAGTGGTGACTCGAGGAACCATGGATATCCTCAAGGAACCCCTGGAGTTCCTCAAGGAACCGTTGCTAGTTAATGGTTCATATTTGCATCTTCCGTTACTTGAGGGGTTCTTGGAGGAACCTTTAATGGTTCAATGTAGCAACGGGTTCCTGGAGGAACCCTGGAGTGGAGGCATGGCTTAGTAGGGGCGTGGCTTTACGATAGATCATTTTTGTTGGCTACCCGTTAGAGTAAATGTAATCAGCAATGTTAATTTGATGAATATTATATTAGAATATAATGCGCATAAATATTCAAGGAACATTTTAATTTGCAGTGTACAAACTTAACACGATAAACAGGAATGACTACGCTAAAGAAGTGACCAAAAAGAATGATCTGAAAGTCACACCTCCAACAAGCCACGCCTCCAATCTGTTAGGCTGCCACCTTTGCAATATATTATTTAAAAGGTTTCAAATTGAACCCCTCCCATCACAAAACACAAGGGGTTCCTCGAAGAACCTTTTTCAACTGGAAAGGTTCTTCCAGGCGCCTTGACTTCCAAGAGTGTCCAGATACAACTCTTACTCTACAACAACGCACAGCACATACTGTGTACAGTACTCGTACATGCATCAGTGCACTCTTTTCTTGCGTGTCGGCTATGCACGGCCCATATTGTAAATGCAGGCTGCGTCCCAAATGGCACTCTATTCCCTACGTAGGCGCTGGTCAAAAGTGGTGCACCACATAGGGAAGGAGTGGAGTGCCGTTTGAGACCCAGCCATACTCTAACCCCTGTGACATGTTCTTGTGAATCCAACAACCCCATTGTTTTGCCTTCAGGAGCCACTGCAAGAGAAACCCATGGCCTTTCACAGTTACCCAGGCTATGACAGGTGTGTGGCCATACCTTCTGAGCTTGACTAGTGTTGTTGAAATGTTCTTCCCCGACAATGGCTGTAGTGGGTACTGTGTACGGTATAGGGGCTGTAGCGTGCGATCGTGGCGTGGACGCCTGGCCTTGTCAATAGTGAATACATTCTCACTGACATCTTAAAGGGATAGTTCACCCAAGTTATAAAATGACATATTGGTTTCCTTGCCATGTAAGCAGTCTATGGACAAGGTCAGACAACAATCCATCCTTAGGTTCAGGGTAACTTTATCTTTAACCTAAACACCAGTTACTACACCAGAGTCCCATCTTATTGACACGCCGAGAAGCAGAGAGAGAGAGAGAGAGAGAATGTGTTAAAAGTTTTGTTGAACTCGTTCACATCCCTGCCTTTAGCTTCAACTCAGACGTGGCGTCGGGTAAGGAGATGAGTGATGGCTGCGATGGCTCGGCCAGCGGCGGGAAAGGGGACGGGAAGACCCGGAAACACCACCGCAAATCGGCCCGCACGCGCTCCCGCCAGGAGAGGACCAACAAGCCCAAACTGAGCATGCTCAATGTAAGTCCATCCGTCCACACTGACCAAAGCTCCGACCTGGCCAGTGTACAATAATCTCGTTGTGGTACTTTTTATAATGACTTTTTATTTTAGCCTACTTGGTAAATATTCTCTTAACTCTTCTTGAACTGCACTGTTGGTTAAGGGCTTGTAAAGAAAGCATTTCACGGTAAAGTCGACACTAGTTGTTTTCGGCGCGTGGGGAATATAAAGTTTGATTTGATTTGCTCAATGTTTTAGCCGTTCATAAACTATTCAGTCAGCCCAAAGGGGAGAAGTTTGAAACTGAAATGACAATTTATACTGTGTACTCAAAGTATATGCATATTCGTACTTTCACATTCAAAGTGATTTCTCCTTCCCCTCAGGTGTGCAACACAGGTGATAAGATGGTGGAATGCCAGCTGGAGACTCATAATCACAAAATGGTGACCTTCAAGTTCGACCTGGATGGAGATGCTCCGGAAGAGATAGCCATTTACATGGTGAGACTTGGCAGACTTCACTGCGTCCCAAACTACACCCTATTCCCTTTAGAGTGCACTACTTTTGACCAGGGTCCATAGGGCTCTGGTCCAAGTAGTGCACCATGTAGGGCATAGGGTGCCGTTATGGGACGTAGACCCGGGTGCAAAGAATGACTTGAAGTCATTTCAAATTCTTTATCTGTGCTTGATTGATCTTTCCTGGCTTAATGGATGAATTAGAATAGTCACAAAACTATTCCCATCTGGCCCATCTGGTGCTCCGGACAGGCTAGAGCTAATGCTCAAAAGATTTGAAGGATTTCAAATAGTATTTGACCCCAGGTCTAGACAGAGGTCCTCTGTCTGTCTGGGATGTCCTGGGAAAAGCTATTTTGAGAACTTCAAATAGATTGTTTAATATTTAAATAGGGCCACCATGCTCAAATGCGCAACAGAAGAAGATCTTATAAATTAGTATTCTGTTCGGTCATCCAGTTCATTATCAATCCCCTTGTAATCCTATCTTTCCTGTATTGAAATGGGATACTTACATTATGATTGTTCCTGAAGTGCTATCACTTCTTCAGTATTCTTGTTTTGGCATTATTATATTGCTTGTAGTTACATTGTGTCTGTGTGTGTGTCTCTGTCTGTGTGTATGCAGGTGGAGAATGGCTTCATCCTGCCCATAGAGAAGGAGATGTTCATTGACCAGCTGAAAGACATCGTGGACAAGGCTGAGGACATGCTGAGTGAGAACATGGAGGGAGAGACGGCCTCCGCCCTGGGTGGCAGTCCCCAACTGGGACACAACTCTGGGGGGGTGGGGGGAGAGGTGAGGGGGGGCATCCCAAACACAAGTCCCTCACACACTGACGCTAATATACTCACATGGATGTTTATTCAGAAGCCACACGCATGAAATACACACACACACACACACACACATTTAATACATCTCTCACATGTCTGTTTCCTGTCTAACTCTCTATCTCTCTGAAGATTCAGCAGCCCGGAGCACACCATCCTGTTTATCAGCAGAATGGTAATGCCTCACTTTTCTGTCTGTCTCTCTCTCTCTCTCTCTCTCTCTCTCTCTCTCTCTCTCTCTCTCTATCTCCATCTCTCTCTATCTATTCTATATTCAACTTGTTACAAATTGTGCTATAATTTTGGAACATATATAGTAATGAAACTTAGCATTTTGAGCCTGGGACACGGTTCACGACTAAACTGTTGTCATCTGCCTACAGTTCTAAGATCAGTAAAGCTTATGGTCGATGTGTATTGTCCAATCACTGTTGTAACCTTTTCGTACCTTCTGATATTTCATGGTTTGAACAATTGAATATGTGAATTTTCAGGATGAATCAAACCACTGTATTTTTGATTTACCAATATATTTAGTGCATAAAGGCTCTCCATACCGTTTTTTTAATGATTCATAAACACTTTTCTAATCCTAAAAAATCTACAAGGTCAGAGTGTTTTTAAATCTATTGGTGCTAAAAAGGAGACTAATATATATGTATTTCAATGGCTTTCTTTAATTTTTCATTATTGTTCATAACCCTTTTTCTCTCGATAGCCTATATTCTAATTAATTCTGTTGTGAAAATTCTAATTAAAAGGTACAACGTATTTAAAACCTTTAAGATGTAAAGACCTGCGCGTTTCTGGTACCAGTTCGGACTGACATAATCGCTGTAGATCGATTTAGACCCCTGAAAAGGCTTGCATTGAGTGGTAGCCCTGATTCTCACGGACAGAAGAGTATGTCCACAGTAAGAATAATGAGACAGATATTTCACCGGATGTATAAATGTGAAGTATCCAAATATGGTAGTGAGAGGAAGCCCAGTGGCCAGCATTGGCAGAAGATGGAAGGAGTTGGATTTTGGCAGACATTCTGCAAATTTTGTCATCGATTAAACATTTGATCTCAATACAGTTTTCAGTTCCCAAAACTAGAATCTGTTTTGAACAGAGCAGATTGCGTTTTTTTTTACTTTACCCTTTGCCAAAGTTTTAAAAAATCATGTCATTTAGAAGGAGTGCACTGCCAAATTTAGTTATTGCACACGCGCACTTCACAGAGTAGGCTTTCCCTAACATAAATATGCAGATTCATGCTGGAACAGGAAAATAGGATCTCTGGCTTGTGCTTGGCTCTGCCCACCTCCTTGCTTGATCTGCCCACTATGACTCTTTTGTTTCCATTGGAAACGACTGGCGGTGGTCTATCTTAGTTTAGTTTAAAAAATCTTTTCTATGTCTCTTTTGCCTCTTTAAAGCAGGATGTGAATCTGACACCACTTGAAGCTGGGATGTCCCTCCTATCATTTAATTCGCTCTTCCGACTGTCCATCAACTCCTGACTGAACCATAATTCACAGCCACCAACATGCCAGGATTCCTTACATCGTAGCGCAAGTGGTTTCATCGTCTACCACATTCAGAAATTGATGTATAGCCAGTAATCTAAAATAATTCATACAAAAACACACTTTCTGTTTGTCATAGACGGACAAGAATAATATGAGATGAAAGGCGAGTTCCTAACGAGTTCAGGAAGCCAAACTAGGGCTCTGTGAGACGTTTTGATCAAGCGAGACCTTAAGAAAATATGCACATTTACTCTGCCACTAAACAAACAAATACATTTTTTTACAGTTATAAGGAAGGTGAAATCATATAGTTAGTCATTTTATAATTTGATAATACTGTATTTAGAAAGCATGTATGTCATTTCAAGCCTTATTCATACAGTTTTGTTGAATAGGAAATGCATCATATATAATATTATTTTCATATTTTTATTATATGAGTACTGTGTACATGAGCTCTTGCCCTCAAAGTGATAACACATCAGCAACTTTTTTTTTTCACCAGAAAGTTGAGATGTAGTATTACTAGTTATGGTTTATGGCCCTCTCATAATAAATAATACTTTTTGGGGAGTACTTAGATTACATTTTCAATTACATTTAGTTACGTTTTGCTGTTTTTTAAAGACCTCGTCTGAAACTCGGGGGACTAGTAAGTATTTTTTAAACCTCCATTTGGGCTGGATGTGGCAATGTGGAGTTCTACATGCATAATCTATGAGCGGAATTACTGTTTTACCCCAATTAGCCACCAAATCCCTAATTTGGGCCCTAGAAATGTGTGTTTCAGCCAATTAACTTCAGCCCCTCACCATTTGAGTGACAGCTAGCAAGATGCACACATAGCAAAGCGAGAGAGAGAGAGAGAGCAATGATGTGGTGCACATATAGTATGTGAGGTAGTATGCAATTTTCGGGGACCACTTCTGGCTTTTTGAGTACTACTTTCAGAAGTACTGGCTAAAAATGATACAAAAGTATGGTTGAATTAAATGTATTCAGAGTGCGCAAGGGAGCAACTCCTCCAAAACCTGTTATGCACCTTGGCTATTCCATGTCGTTTCAGCAAGCCACGACACCCACCAACCTCAATTTTTTCGGAAAACTTTTTTTGTAATTAGAAACAGCATTCCTGTAACATAATTTTGTTTAAGTTTTATTCGATTTTTGATAAATTAAGCTAATTGATTGCAGCCAAATTGGCCCTTTTTAATTTACATAATAATGAAATAAATAACCACCCACGGACCCCCACACCAATCCCACCCCAACAAGCAATATATATTATCAGTTCTCTGTGTCTGAAATATAGAGCTGCAGCTTGGAGTATTGCTTCTTCATCCCTTGTAATGTATTCTGTGTGAATCTGGTGATGTTTTGTCCCCGTTTGGAGAAATTAGCCATTGAAACTTGCACCAACTTTTGCGACTTCGCTTGCATTATTTACCATAAATTTGTGTGAAAGTTTCAGATTTTTCCCACTAGATGCCGCTGCTCCTGCTACTGCCAGCACACCTTGTTGTCCATTTTGCTGGTCTCTTGTGTTTAATAAATGGATCAACTTTGGGTAGGAAACCAATAGCTTTTACTCATGATGAAAATAAATTGTGTGGTCAAGCCATTCCTCCATGAAAGCAATTACGTTTGTCCTTCTCTTAGCAACCTTTTGCTTCAACTCAACACCCCTTGAATTGTCCTATAAATGGCAGCTCTCTGAGCTCTGGTGCAATTCTCATAAAAAGTCCAAAACTTTGATGGAGAAATGGGCTAGTGTCGTCTGAAATGTTGTAACAACCGTAATAAAATAATACAATTATAAACAATTATTTGCCCGCTAGATGCATGGCAGGTGTATGTTTGTCAATATAATTATTAGAAAACATCTATATATGTAGTGTGATTAGTGACATATACCATTAAATCCAACTCAAATCCATTACCATTGCAAAACACTGTGTGTTAGGGACTTTTTTTTAAAGCCCGTTAGAGACTATAACATTGAAACTATTAGAATTACTTTAGTGTAATGGTTGCTTGTTCACCAGGAATGGTCTAACTAATCCAGACCTTTTTGAAGGGAGTAAACCACACACAGAGGGGCCATTTCCTGGACACGAATCAAGCCTAAGAGATGGACAAACGGAATTGCTTTCATGAAAGACTGGCTTGAATTGTAAAGATGACCATACCATTTGTTTTTCATCATGAGCAAAAGCTATTGGTGGTTTTCTGGCTAAAGTTGGGAAAAAACATTTGTGGTCCATTTAATTAACAAAAGAGACCAGCAAAATTGATACAAGTGTGTGCTACCAGTAGCAGGAATATTGGACAAAACTTGGTACTACCATACTCATTTATGGTAAATAATGCTCGCGACATCAATAGCTAATTTCTTTGAACAGCGGAAAAAAGCCCATCACCAGATTCACAGGGAATACATTACAAAGGATGAAGAAGCAATACTCTTAAGCAGCAGCTCCATATGACTTGTCAGACATAGAGAACTGATACTGTGTACTGGTTGTTGGGTGCTGGGATTGGCGTGGGATGTGGGGGTGTCCGTGAGTGGCTTTTGATCATTGTATTGGATTCCTCATGTCTTAGTCATTGTTAGGAAGAGGTATGTTCCAAATCGGATGTTAGGTACTATATTTATGGACGATTATATGAATCATATCAATTAAAATTGCCAATTTGGGCACCATCAATTAGCTTCATTTTGCAAATATCAAATAATATTTTAGGACTGTTAAATCAGTTTCTAACTACAGAAACGATTCCAGAACAATCTGAGATGGTGGGTGTCAAAATCATCTTTCTTGTGTTTTTTGAGATGGAATGACTCACCTGCAAAAGGTAAGTCTGAACTACTGAGAAGTGCTTAAATCAAAACGATTAAAAAAGGCATAGAATTTCTTAAGTCTGAATCGGCCCCATAGAGAGTGGGATGTCTGTGGAGGAAGGTTTTTAAAGGAGGGCTGTGTGGGTGGGCTGAGTAAATTTGGTTGCTATATCTGTTTGACTGGCCTTTCTCTTCCACTCTCTTTCTCTATCTTTCTCTCAGTGCTCCACACAGGGAAGAGATGGTTCATCATCTGCCCAGTGGAGGAGCCTCCTACCTCCTCCAGCCAGGATGGAATTACAAAAGTAACTGCTGATGGGACTACAACTGCTCAGCCTGACAGGACTACAATTGCACAGCCTGATGGGATTACAGTGCCTGGCCAGTCTGCTGAGGGTGGCACTGCAGGGACTGCTTCAGGCAGAGGTGACTTTGTTTCCATGTGACCGTTTGAATATGAAGCCATCCTGGTCGAGCCATGCTACCATGCTGCCCTCTAGTGCTCAATGAATGAACATGTCAACATCTGTCAACATCTGTAGTCAAACCACTTTTGCAACACTCTGTCAGAATGCCACAAATACAACATTGAGTTGTTAAGTTGAAATATTTGTATGTCTTTGCATGTGGTCCTGTTGTAGAATGGTTGATTAAGAGGATGCTAGTCCTATTGCCTTTCTGTCTATAATCTTCTGTCTTCTTTTGCTTTTGTCCTGCAGTATCAGCGTCGTCCTCCATAGCTAACTCAGTTTCTGGGGGGAGTGGAGGCTTCGCCTATGAGGGCTATGGCCTCTGTAGCCCTCCCATCCTGTCCTCCACAGACCCTCTCCTCCTGGCCATGTCCCATGTCCCAGCCCCCTCTGGCCCCCCATCTGTCCACCCAGGACCTCTTCCAGAGGGTCAGACCCACAGTTCTACCCTTCCCAGGGTGCATCACACCCAGCCAGCCTCGGCTCCTCCAGTGGCCCCCTCTGGAGGTCGCCGCAGCTTCCTGTCCGGAGAGGAGCACCAGGGAGGAGGGCGTCTGGGTGCCATCTCTCCCATCCACGCTGCCCAGCAGATGGCAGAGATGGCGTGCACTGCCTCCATGGTGGAGGAGGTGCCCTGTTGCCCACTGGTCATGCCCCTGTCCCTGAACGTGAGTTGTGATGCCCAAGGGAGCTCAACTCCCCTCACCCCTCTGCCCCCCCAGGACCCCTCTACTTCCTCAGCCAGAGAATCCCTACAACTCTCCTACCCCTCTGTTTCCCGCGGCGACCGCTCCCAGCAGCCCGTGGTGCTCCATCAGCCTTTCTCTTCAGTGGGTGGAGCCAAGGCCCCCTCGTTGCCCCAGAGCCCGGCTCCCCACCAGCACACGGCAGGGGGGCCCAGTGAGTCGGACGGGGAGGGTCGAGGGGTGGGAGGTCGGGGGGGCTTTGTGGACAGCACTATCAAGACTCTGGACGAGAAGCTGAGGAACCTGCTGTACCAGGAGTATGCTCCTATGTACCCATCAGGCACTGCCGCGGAGACACCAGGCTCGGGGACAGAGTACGTCCAGTCCCCTCCTGGGCCCGACAGTGCCACCTTGGGGTCAGGAAACAGCACACCTGGACCTATGGGGGAAGGGCGCTACCGGACAGGGGAACAGCTGGTAAACATAGAACATGTCATACATAGAACTCATAGAATGCATCCCAAATGGCACCATATTTCCTGAATAGTGCACTACTTTTGACCAGAGCCCAATGGGCTCCATTTGGGACTCAAACATACTTTCCTTTCTGAGATTAGAATTGTTTTCTTTAAATCAAATCAAATCAAATTTATATAGCCCTTTGTACATCAGCTGATATCTCAAAGTGCTGTACAGAAACCCAGCCTAAAACCCCAAACAGCAAGCAATGCAGGTGTAGACGCACGGTGGCTTGGAAAAACTCCCTAGAAAGGCCAAAACATAGGAAGAAACCTAGAGCGGAACCAGGCTATGTGGGGTGGACACTCCTCTTCTGGCTGTGCCGGGTGGAGATTATAACAAAACATGGCCAAGATGTTCAAATGTTCAGAAATGACCAGCATGGTCCAATAATAATAAGGCAGAACAGTTGAAACTGGAGCAGCAGCACGGCCAGGTGGACTGGGGACAGCAAGGATTCATCATGTCAGGTAGTCCTGAGGCATGGTCCTAGGGCTCAGGTCCTCCGAGAGAGAGAGAGAAAGAGAGAATTAGAGAGAGCACACTTAAATTCACACAGGACACAGAAGTACTCCAGATATAACAAACTGACCCTAGCCCCCCGACACATAAACTATTGCAGCATAAATACTGGAGGCTGAGACAGGACACCCCAGACAACATGTAAAGTACATGCCATCTATCTATGCCATTCATCCTTACGTGTTGGCCATTCTCCCTTTTAGAAACGACTGCATTATATTACCCTCATACATTATATTACCCTCATACCCGCTCTTTCTCTGCTTCAATCTTTTACCGTCTCTCTTTTCTCAACCCTCCCTCACCACTTTTTCTTTCAGCCTCAGATTCCAGAGAGGATGGACAGTTTAAGCGCGTTGAGTGATTCTGCCATGGGTGGTATGTACACTCTACTGTGTTGTATGTAGGCCACAACACTACAGTTGCAATTCTTTTCTTTTAACTTATAGAACAGCTGTTGTGAAAAAATCCAAATCAAGTTATTGTAGTTATTTAGATAAGCTATGTCATCTCTCTCATTCTCTCTGTCTGCAGCCCCCATGTCTAGGAGAAAGAACATACTCCACTCTACCTCCTGCTCGGGCTCCAGTGGCCGGTCTAAGGTACTTTACTCTATTACATACTACACAGATCACACACGTGACGTTAGCTAGCGAGCCAACGAGCTAACGTTTGCTAGCTAACCAACAGTGCGCTTTAACTTGCAATAAAAAAGGACTTTCTGACTAAATTAGAAACTTTATATCTGAAAATGGAGCTCGACTCTTACCCGTATACATGGATGAACGCTTCACGGCGGACGGTAGCCATTTAACTCTCTTTTGTTTGTAGCTACATCTTGTTTGTGTCAAGTCACTCCGGTTCACACTGACTGTGGTGTGTGCAGAAAGTAGCCCATCACGTTTTCGATAGCGCCTGCTAAATTCAGGGCGTCAATGTTGAGAAAAGTAGCAAAACTTTTGTAGATCGATGGCTAACGTTATATATTTCAAAAACGGCGTGGTAGAAAGGACTGTTAACACATACTGAGCAGCTCACGTTATAAACAGAAGCATGCTACATTGCAGACGAATCCAAACTCATCTCCCGGCATGTCCAGCCCATCCGTTATCTCAGCCAATCATGGCTAAAAGGAAGGTTCCTGTCTTTTCCGTAGCTAAACCAGCTAGGCACCTAATTTAACAATTTTATTCGTATTTATGGATGGAATACAAGTTCGTTATTAAGGCATATGGAAGTTCACATGTTCCAAAAGGCATTTCAGCTCAAAAATGCAGTATATGTTCAAACGCCGCTCCTGTGAAGTTGTGAAGTGCACTATACGGCTAGTTTTTTTAAACAAGTCACATATTTGTTCCCAATAGTCATTTCCACTACTACCTCTAGAGGTGCAATACCTAGTTAGTTTTGTAGAGGAAACGGCGAATGCGGTATTTTAGACCAATATCATAATTACCTGCAAAGGTATTAACTTGGAAGTGGCTCTTTAAACAATAACTTTATCATTGCTGTTGTCATCCATGTCTGTAGATTATCATAGGCCCTCCTGACATGGTGACACGAGGAGAGCTGAAGCAGAGGAGTTGGAGCAGTGCTGCCTCCCCAGCACATCCTGCTGGCCACTCAGACCACCGCAGCAGTGTCCAGGCAATGGCCATGGCCCCCTCCACCACCATCGGACGCTTCTCCGTGGTCAGCACCGAGGACGACGTCACCCTGAGGACCCGCAGCAGCCGCTACTCTGCGCCGCCTGATTTCTACCTGGATACACCTCCCTCCATGGCCAAACGGGGGTCACTGCCGCGCGCCTCCACTACCACTTCCATGTCTGTTGATGTTACGGTCCACGCACACCCACGCTTCCTGTCATCAGACTCCGGGGCGGAGAGTAGTCCCGCCAAGCTGGCCCCTGCCACACCTTCACGGCACGGCCACTCGGGGGAGCGGAGAGGAAGTGACCTCATGAAGAGGGCGGTGGCCTTCTTGCGCCGTTCGGGCCGCCGCAGTAGTAGTGTGCAGAGCTCTGATTCGCCGAGCCGGCAGGGGGGCGTGCACGGCTCGGCCTATGTCAGTAGTGACAACGACTCTGAGATGGAGGACTCGGATATGAAGAGAGAGCTTACCAGACTCAAGGAAAAGTAAGTTGTGTGTGTTTAGAACAGGGGTTCCCAAACCCACCAATTGAAGTGTCTTTTGAGTCGCAAACCACCATAAGGGTAGAGCGGTGAAGAAAAATACACAGACCAAAGAATATTTTTTTTTAAATTGCAGTTTGAAAGCTAATCTCTTGCAATTCCACACAATTCTATAAATGGCTTATAATGTTCTTATTCTTAAACATTATAACAAATCAATGAGGGACTGATTATCTAGCTTTTACTTTGTTGATTGTAAATTCTCATGATCTTTTCTACATACTTTCTATTAGATTATAGTCATTTATGTTTACACTGAAAGTGTTTTTCTTTCACTTATTTTAATTACATTTTTTGGGGCAATTTCATCTCGCGACCAACTTGGACATCTGCCGTGACCCAGAAGTACGTCCCAACCCATAGTTTGGGAACCACTGGTCTAGAAGACCATTATCTGGAGGAATCAGGCACCTTAACCTTTTTCTAAACCTATCTCTCCTCCCCCTTCCCACCACCCAGGCATTTGAAGGAGATTTCGGAGCTGCAGGCCCACCAGAGAGGGGAAATAGAGTTGCTGTACCGAAGGCTGGGTAAAGCCACTCCACCCCCCCTAGGTTTCTACCACACAGCTCCCCCCAAGCGGAAGAGCAAGCACAAGCACAAACTGAAGGCTGGCAAACTCCTCAGTCCTCTGGTACAACAGCTGAGGAACGTTACCACCAAAACCAGTGATTCTAGCAAAACCAGTGAGTATGAGGGCACTGAAACCAGTCACTCCACTGATGGTGTTGAACTGAGAGATACACCTGGGATTGAACCCAGCTTGTCTGTGCAACTTAAGATTGCATCAGCCCACTAAAGCCTGGGCAGGTCCTCAGGTCTGAGGCAAGGTAACTCTCATCATGTGTATATAGTATCAGGTTTAAATTATAATATATGGGCCGTGGTCAAAATAATTGACCTAAATAGGGAACAGGGTGCCATTTGTTATGCACTTTGTCTATCTGTCCAGGTTTCTGTGTGTAATATTTACAGTTGAAATCGGAAGTTTACATACATCTTAGCCAAATACATTTGAACTCAGTTTTTCACAATTCCTGACGTTTAATCCCAGCAAAGATTCCCTGTTTTAGGGTCAGTTAGGATCACCACTTTATTGTAAGAATGTGAAATGTCAGAATAATAGTAAAGAGAATGATTTGTTTCAGCGTTTATTTCTTTCATCACATTCCCAGTGGGTCAGAAGTTTACATACACTCAATGATTACTTGGTAGCATTACCTTTACATTGTTTAACTTGGGTCAAACGGTTCGGGTAGCCTTCCACAAGCTTTCCACAATAAGTTGGGGGAATTTTGGCCCATTCCTCTTGACAGAGCTGGTGTAACTGAGTCAAGTTTGTAGGCCTCCTTGCTCGCACACTCTTTTTCAGTTCTGCCCACAATTTTTCTATAGGATTGAGGTCAGGGCTTTGTAATGGCCACTCCAACACATTGACTTTGTTGTCCTTTAGCCATTTTGCCACAACTTTGGAAGTATACTTGGGGTCATTGTCCATTTGGAAGACCCATTTGCGACCAAGCTTTAACTTCCTGACTGATGTCTTGAGATGTTGCTTCAATATATCCACATAATTTTTCTCCATCATGATGCCATCTATTTTGTGAAGTGCACCAGTCCCTCCTGCAGCAAAGCACCCCCACAACATGATGCTGCCACCCCCGTGCTTCACGGTTTGGATTGTGTTCTTCGGCTTGCAAGCCTCCCCCTTTTTCCTCCAAACATAACGGCTGTTATGGGGAAACAGTTATATTTTTGTTTCATCAGACCAGAGGACATTTCTCCAAAAAGTATGATCTTTGTCCCCATGTGTAGTTGCAAACTGTAGTCTGTTTTTTATGGTGGTTTTGGAGCACTGGCTTCTTCATTGCTGAGCGACCTTTCAGGTTATATCGATATAGGACTCGTTTTACTGTGGATATAGATACTTTTGTACCTGTTTCTTCCAGCATCTTCACAAGGTCCTTTGCTGTTGTTCTGGGATTGATTTGCACTTTTCGCACCAAAGTATGTTCATCTCTAGGAGACAGAATGCGTCTTCTTCCTGAGCGTATGACGGCTGCATGGTCCCATGGTGTTTATACTTGCGTACTCTTGTTTGTACAGATGAACATGGTACATTCAGGCATTTGGAAATTCCTCCTAAGGATGAACCAGACATGTGGAGGTCTACAATCTTTTTTTTCTGAGGTTGTGGCTGATTTCTTTTGATTTTCCCATGATGTCAAGCATAGAAGCACTGAGTTTGAAGGTAGTCCTTGAAATACATCCACAGGTACACCTCCAATAGACTCAAATTATGTCAATTAGCCTATCAGAAGCTTCTAAAGCCATGGCATCATTTTCTGAAATTTTCCAAACTGTTTAAAGGCACAGTCAACTTAGTGTATGTAAACTTCTGACCCACTGGAATTGTGATACAATCTGAAATAATCTGTCTGTAAACAATTGTTGGGAAAAATGCTTGTGTCATGCACAAAGTAGATGTCCTATCCGACTTGCCAAAACTGTAGTTTGTTAGCAAGAACTTTGTGGAGTGGTTGAAAAACGAGTTTTAATGACTCCAACCTAAGTGTATGTAAACTTCCGACTTCAACTGTATATTGGTCTGTGTAGGTGAGCCTACAGTGAGTCTGAACGGGTCTCCAGCAAAAGCTCCAGTTCAGTCAGACAGCCGAGCCCATTCAGGTACCAGTCACCTGGCTACCTCCACCTCTGAGCCCGTCCAGACCCAGCAGCCCTGCTCCCTCAAGGGTTCCCTCTCCTCAGACAACATTTACGCTGGAGCTGGACTACACGGAGAGGGGACAGGTCCACAGACTCCACCAAGCCAAGGTGACCCACAAACTACATGTCCCAACATGCAAAAGGAGACACTATCAGAGTTTCCAAATTCCGGTAACTTTCCAAAAAATTGCCAGGTTTTCCAGAAATCCTGGGTTGAGGATATCAGATTTCCTGCTTTATTCCCTCCTAATTCTGTGAATATTCCAACTTGGATTTCTGGAAAACCTGAGAATTTGGGGAATGTAATTGGGATTTTGCAACCCTAACTGTCTGTTTTATTACTTTATTACATTCGTTTCACCCAAATGACAAGCAACAGATACAGATCATTATTGTGGGTCATACTCATGTTTAGAGGAAGTGCTGCAATTGGATGCCTTAGACAATATGTTTTATATGATGGAACACAAAGTTACCTTCATCGGGCATCTGTAGCCTTTAACTAATGGTTCTGACAGAGGTTGCTGTTCATTTCTCAAGCGGGTTCTGGTCAGAGCTGTGTGCTCTTCTTACCCTGATGTTCTGTGTCTCCTCTCCTCCTTTCCTCTCCTCCTCCTCTCCACAGGCTGGCCTGCTTACCCTCCACCACCTGAGAGAGTGACCTATAAAACCAGTAGCAAACCACGCGCTAGATTCCTCAGTGGGCCTGTGTCTCTGTCTATCTGTTTGTATCTCCTCCTCTCCTCCATTGCTCCACCACTCCCCACTCACTCTGCTTCTTGTCCTCCTCCACTGCTCTCCTTCCTCCCCTCCATTCTCCTCTTTTCATGTCTTCCTCTTCTTCTCGCCTCCTCGCCTCTCCTCCTCTTTACCCAGTGAGCCGAATTACTTTGAAAAGATGTAAAGATGATGTTGAGATTACGTTCATTTTCTGTTCTGAACAAAAGTTGAAAATACGTATTTTCCCGGATGTTGAAAATACATTTATCCAGACATAAAAAATACATATTTTTGGTGTTATTGTTTCTATGGTCATATTTCAACCCTACATAATTGAACGTATAATTCTTTCTTCATTAAACATTTAAATATATCAGATTACAGGAAAATGGAGCAAAATGAAGATTTCAGTATAGAATATGTATTATTACTCCCATCTGTCACCTTTTCAAAAGCTTCTGAACTGGAAGTGATCATGTTTTCTGACAACCAACAGAAAGAAACACTTCAACCACAACAACATTATCAGTAACCGTTACAGAAACTCTTTACTTGCTATGACTGTGATATGTTTGTCGACCTTAGTTGAATACACTGACTGTAAGTTGCTCTGGATAATAGTGTCTGCTCAATGAACTAAATGTAAAAATGAACACACAACTGGGCATTATTCAAATGAGCTCCGGTCGTTCCGGACTCTAATGTGCAGTCCAAACTTGTGAAACATATACATCTATGATTGGTTCAGATTTGGTACTAAAAATCAACGTCTATGGATGTTGAAATCCAGACTGGTTCTGGGCCGGATCAAAAAACGACGTCTGTGGCCGTTGAAGTACTGACCATTTTTAAACTATGTCCGGATATCCTCATCCTGTAGCTCTTTTATTTTTTTTCTCCCCCTCTTTTTCCTTCCTCCATCCCATCCTCTCCCCTGTGTCTCTCTGATTCTCTGAACTACAGTGAAATGTCTCTCTCTGTCTGTTGTGCTTGGCTGATGAGTAGTGGATGCAGTAGTAATAGTAGTAATGCACTGCAGCAGTACTGTGTACTCAGCTCACTCTCACTTTCTGCTCCTGTCTGTCTGTCTGTGTAACTCTGCCTCTCTGCCCCTGCAGTCCTGCCTAGTGGACCCTGTCTGCATGGCTACACACAGCCACTGTTATTTTGCGCCCTGTTGGTTACGAGCTCTCTCTCTCGCTCTCTCTGTCTCTCTCTCTCTCTCTCTCTCTCTCTCTCTCCCTCTCTCTCAGACCTCAGACCTCTCTCTCAGACTCTCTCTCTCAGACCTCTCTCTCTCTCTCAGATCTCTCTCTCTCTCTCTCTCTCTCTCTCTCTCTCAGACCTCTCTCTCTCAGACCTCTCCCTCTCTCTCAGACCTCTCTCTCTCTCAGACCTCTCTCTCAGAACTCTCTCTCTCAGAACTCTCTCTTTCTCTCTCTCTCAGACCTCTCTCTCTCAGATCTCTCCCTCTCTCTCAGACCCTCTCTCTCTGACCTCTCTCTCTCAGACCTCTCTCTCTCAGACTCTCTCTCTCTCTCAGAACTCTCTTTCTCTCTCTTTCAGACCTCTCTCTCTCAGATCTCTCTCTCCCTCTCTCTCTCAGACCTCTCTCTCTCAGACTCTCTCTCTCTCAGACTCTCTCTCTCTCTCTCTCTCTCAGACCTCTCTCTCTCTCTCAGACCTCTCACAGTTCTGTGGCTCACTTCTAGAGGGACTGCATGATTGGCCTGTCCATCTGTATTCAGATAGTTGTCTGAACCGTGCTTTCCCACGGTGTTATGTGTGTGATGATGCTGCATCTGGCTTTTGAGCAGATCTTTGTAGCAGTGTGACTGTATGTTTTTAGACGTACGTCTATGTGTGTTTATGTTTTCCGTGTGGCTTGGAGTCCTAACTCTGTTTATCTCCTAGGGTCAACTCTGAAACGTCTCTGCCTTGGTAAAGAGCGTGGTAGGGGTAAGTATAATTTGCAGAAAAGACATTAGCCATTTGGAGAATCCCAAACTATTTATTGTATTTCTCTATTCATGAATTCATTGATTTTATTATTGTATCTACTCATGTACCTTGTTTTCTTTCCCCAAAAGCTCCTCTCATGAGTAAGAGTAGAAGTACATTTCATTAGATTAGAATGCATTTTATAAACAAGAGGGGCCTGAGAGGGTTCATTTGAACTACATTTACATAGATAACACGTTTCAGCAACAGAGCTAGTTGGGACCAGAGTATGTAAGCGGAGTTCAGCGGTCGGAAATCCCAGTCGTTCCTCACGCTCCACGTCCTTTCCAACCACTTCCAACCAGTTCGTTAAAAAAAACACTCCTTCCTCACAGGAAAAAAACAAACAGTTGTTCCAAATTCGCTCCATTCATTAAAATCACCATTGAACCAACAACCATCTATTTCTGTCACTACCTGGACCATTTGGTTTTGAAGTACTGAAACCAAACCATATGATTTGATTGAAAATTATTTGAATAAACAACATGAAAAGGTGACTGTAAGAAGCGCTAATCATTTGAAATAGGCTACATGTCGTATTAAACGGCATATACACACTCTAAATAGGTCAGGAGTCAGACAAGTATTGTATTATTTAGGCTATATTATTAGCCATTTATTTCAATTATTTCAAGGCCATACCTTACAAAGAAATACATTGTGAAGCATTTGCAAGTGCAACACACTAGGCTTGGCAGGAACACTATAGCGCTCAGCGTTTAAACAACATTTTGTTGTATTAAATCATTTTAGTCAATTAATTTCCCATATAGGCTGACTTAGAATTAGATACAAATGAAACTAAAAATGCCTTATTAGGCTCGGTCTACAGTGCCTTTGAATTCATTTTTTAGAAACATGAAGCCAGAGTCTGGCTCCAGGCTCATGCGATGGTGCCTGGAGAGCAGGTCAGCAGTGGAGAATAAACACCCCTCAGGCTACTCTTGCTAGGCAGGGATGCAGAGTTTTTATTTTTCTATAGGTAGGTCTAAAGGTTTTTAGGCAAAATAACCCTATTAAAACAGAAAGCTTCTTGAACGGGTAATGTAATATGTCAGGCCTATTGGGCAAAAATCTATTAGAACCCATTGTATAGATAATATAACATTTAAGAGATCACATTTTTTTGTTTATAAATCATTTGCTACAATGACACACTTAGCTTCCTTACCCACCTCATTCCTTTCTGTTAGCATGTGCATGTAGTAAGTATACCATCATGCTTTTGGGATCGGTGTCTATTCAGATTCCACAATGATTATTTAGCTGTGGACACTACATCACTGCATTCCCTCTGTTGCTCTTGGTTTCTTTATGAAAATATTCAGCCAACTCCATGACAGTAGCTAAAGCAAGGGGCAGTAGCAGCACACAAGTAGCCTACAAATGCATGCTGGGCCGGGCATTTCCTGAGCTCCTGAAGTGAGTGGTACTGGAGCGAAATTGGAGCAGGTGAGAAGGCCGAGGCTCCAGCCTTTGGGAATCTCGCTCAGCACTCCAGTCAAATTGGGCACTCCTCGCTCTGCTCCAGCTCCGCTCCGCTCACATACTCTGTTTGGAACTTGAGGCAGGGTCTGAACAGTATGTCCATCTCCCAGGGACTGGATCAGGCTCAGGTGCATCCAACCAGCCGTCCCAGCAACAGACAGCCAGCTCCACCCCTCCTCCCCACCAGCCAATAGCAGGGTTGGCCCAAGCCCAGGCCAACAACAGCAACAACAAGACAGGCACCTTCACTGGCACTTACCATGGCGCCTACATAGGCTCCTATGCAGGGTCCTTCACAGACGACCTCCACAGACTGGTGGATGACTGGGCCATGGAGGCTCTGGCTGTCTCCTGGCGGCCGCGGCCCAGTTCCCTCAGCCTCAGTGGGCAGCCGCGTTGGAACGACGACCCCATGGGGCCCCGAACCAGAGCCAGACTGGCCAGCGCTCCAGATGTGAGTAGTTGTTGGATACGGTATGTATCTGTGTTTAACTGTTTATGTACTATGCATTATTTATTAGTAGGGGTGTAGCTAGTTCAACTAGTGTTTGTTTTCTTTAAAATTATATATTGATTTTTCTGCACTTGATTGATCATTTCTGGCACAATAGAACCAGGGTGGGAAATTTACTTTTTGGTCCACCAGCCACTGTGGTAGGTAGATCAAAAAAATCTACCAGCCAATCAGATCTTTCAAAAGCCAAAATATTTTCCTTTACTTACACCCCAAAAAAGTTTCCTTTTCTTATGCAAAAAAATCACTAATAACTGATTATTTATTTGACCAAGAAATATATTACTAGTAATAAGTAATGTGGTATATTGCTCAATTTAATGAAATGTGTGTGACCTGAATCTTTTATCCAATGTACAGTATGTTAAAATGAATAATTTAGATAAAATAGTAAAAACAGATTAACAGTTCTATAACTGAGTATTAAGCATCAACAAAGTGCCTTCCCTACCACACAATGCTGAGTCATGCAGTGTATTTTATTGATTATTATAAACTGGGTGGTTCGAGCCCTGAATTCTGATTGGCTGGCAGCATTGGTATTTCAGACTGTATACCACAAGTACGACAAAACATGTATTTTTACTGCTCTAATTACGTTGGTAACCAGTTTATAATAGCAATAAGGCACCTCAGGGGTTTGTGGTAAATGGCCAATATACCACACCCCCTCGGTCCATATTGCATAATTATAGTCCAGAGCTCTAAACTGACATTTGTTACACGGGGTACATAAATTGAAATTTAGAAGCACACAAATAGGTGTAGGAGCACAATATAATAATTTGGGTGTTTTAGTGATAAGAATTAATAAGAGTTTATGAATAAAAGTTGTTTTGAGTCTTCAATACTCAGTTAAGCACAATGTACCCCCAAATATTTGAGTCATTAGGGGTGTGCTCTGGGCATTCGTAAATTCAGAGTTTGGTCAGATTGTCCCTTTAGTAAATAATGCGTTTCGTAGGGCCGGTCTTTGCTGTTCTGCCGCCATAGGCACGCCAAAAAATATCGCCCCTCCCCCCACAGAACTAGTATAGTCCCAGTAAGCAAAATTATGTTGAAGATACGTTTAAAATATGTATTTTCCAGATGTTGAAGTTAGGTGTCACGATTTACTAGGAGTGGTGGGTGGAATCAGGTGCAGAGAGCAGGGTTCAGTAGATTGTCAATTTATTCTCCGGCGCACAAAAACGGTCACGCCAACTCACAGGGCGCATACAATAGACCAGCCCAAACACAGGACCAAAATAATCCAGAGAATAACCACACGAAAACCACCATACAACAGAGTAACAAAAACAATCCCGCACAAAACAAGGGCGCGACAACCTACTATATATAAGGACGCTAATTAAACTAAAATACACAGGTGAAACTAATAAGACAAAACCAACAGACAAACGAAAAAGGGATCGGTAGTGGCTAGTAGGACGGTGACGACGACCGCCTAGCACCACCCGAACAGGCAGGGGAGCCAACTTCGGCGGAAGTCGTGACATTAGGTTCAATTTAGGTTCTGAATGAAAGGTGAAAATGTATTTTCCAGATGTTGAAAACATGCACATTTGTGGTTCTGAATGAAAATTGAAAATAAGTCATTTATAGATGTCTATGTTTGGGTCAAATCAAGGCTGGTCCAGACCAGACAAAATCTGAACCAAACATAGATGTCTGTGATTGGTTCAGATTTGGTCTGGACCAGAAACCAATGTCCGTGGATGTGGAAATCAAGGCCTGTCTGGATCTGCACCAAAAAAAGACCAAAAGTCCAAAAGCGTCAGCGTCAGTCCATGCTTACTGAGGTGTAGCCTACAGTGCTGTTTGAAATGGAATTTTATGAGTGCCCATCTATGTGGTAAGCTTACCATTTGTAAAACACCAAAACTCTACTTCCGGACAGGACCAAAAAAAGATGTCCAAAAGACGTCAGCTCATGCTTACTGGGGTGTAGCCTAACATGCCATTGCATTGACTTAGTTCGTCTTGATTCCTGTGACTAATCAGTTTGGCTATTTAAGCTCTGAATATCAGCTACCCAACTTGATCAGCAGTTATCGTGAGCCTATTTGCAATGTGTTTACATAGCGGGAAATGCAGAAGTATTTTCTTTTTAAATATGATCAGCTTGTCAAAAAATGTATGGATACAAACTTGAAACCACTGATCATGACAATGCAACTCCTGGACCATTCCATATTGTCCATTTTACTTTGACTTGTCCTGTTTTTAGGACATATTCTTTGTTGACATGACAGCATATTTTCTATTTGATTGAGCGCCATTCAGGTTAGGCTATTTGTTTGGAGAAACCTTCATGATGTAAAAAGTGTCCTTCTCATTACATTGTAATACATTCTATCTCCAGCCTGAAGGCTACAGAAAAGACCACATAGTCTTTCTACCATATCCTATATCTTCTACATGTTTGACGTTAGATTATTTTTGACCCGAACTTTGGTGGAGCGCTGCAGAGATGCTTCTCTCCAACAGCACCCTGGGAATGGACAAGTCAAATATTTTGCGCCCCTGCCTTTGACAAAGTGGGCACTGCTTATCAAAGGGTGTAGTCAGCGCTCACCTAAAGAGCCCATATTCAAATCAAATCAAATCAAATCAACATTTATTGGTCACACACATGTTTAGCAGATGTTATTGAGGGTGTTGTGAAATGCCACTGGTTTGGGAGAAATTGTCATTGTTTTTGGGCAGAATTATGTGAGGTTTTATGTGTTATTGTTGGAGGTGTGCCTTGGTAACTTTAGCTCAGAAAATGCCGCCTTCCTCAATCTACCACTATGGGCGGCTACCTAATCCTGCCTAATGAGAGGGCCGGCCGTGGCGTTTCGCTCTCGCGTTCAGAGCGCACACTGGACACTCTGGCCCGAGGAGGAGTAGTGTTGATCTGAGTGTTCTGACCTCACAACATGAGTCAAGCACCCAAGCTAACTGGCTAAAGTTGGCTAGCTTGCTAGCTACTTCTAGACACAAATAAGAGAACACCTCACTCTGACCATTTTACTCACCCCAGCAGAGCTGGTTAGGCTGTTTTCATGTTACCTAGAGCGTTGGTGACTGTAACTGTGCTGCTGGCAACAACTACATTTTTTTTTTTTGCTGTTTACAGACAGCGGTGTTGCTCGTCAACGGGTGTTGCTCGTTCGTATATTCATCAGTTATTCTGCACTCTGGCACACTCAGAAGGGAGTGCTCTGAAATCGGAGTAGATAGTGTGAATTTACGAACACACTCAGTGAGACAAAAAAATGTGTTATCTGCCCCTTTAAAAACTTTTTATGGCGGCAATCCCGTTAACGGGATAATTTTCATCAACAACCGTTGAATTGCATAGCGCCACATTCAAATAATATTACTACAAATATTTATATTCATGAAATCACAAGTGAGATATAGCAAAACACAGTTTAGCCTTTTGTTAATCCACCTGTCATTTCAGATTTTGAAAATATGCTTTACAGCGAAAGCAATCCAAGCTTTTGTGTACATTTATCGATCGCTCGACAAAACATTATGAACACCTAGCATCAAGTAGCTTGGTCACGAAAATCAGAAAAGCAATCAAATTAATCGTTTACCTTTGATGATCTTTGGATGTTGTCACTCACAAGACTCCCAGTTACACAATAAATGTTCCTTTTGTTCCATAAAGATTATTTTTATATCCAAAATACCTCAGTTTGTTTGGCGCGTTATGTTCAGAAATCCACAGGAAAGAGCGGTCACGACAATGCAGACAAATTCCAAATAGCATCCGTAATGTCCACAGAAACATGCCAAACATTTTTTATAATCAATCCTCAGGTTGTTTTTAAAATATATAATTGATAATATATCAACCGCAACTGTCTTTTTCAGTAGGAGAGGGAAAGGCAATGGCTGCCCAAACTTTGTTGCGCATACAAAACGCTGCTGGCACCCGGCCATACAATGACGCAATGTTATCTTTCTCACTCATTTTTCAAAATAAAAGCCTGAAACTATGTCTGAAGACTGTTGACACCTTGAGGAAGCGATAGGAAAAGGAATCTGGTTGAATTTAAATTTTATGGAAATTTAAATGGAGCAAAGGCAGGCTATGGAACATGAAGTTTTCAAAATAGAAGCCACTTCCTGGTTTGATTTTCCTCGGGGTTTCTCCTGTATTATAAGTTCCGTTATACTCACAGACAATATTTTGACAGTTTTGGAAGCTTTAGAGTGTTTATATCCAATCCTAATAACAATATGCATATATTAGCAACTGAGACTGAGGAGCAGGCTGTTTACTTTGGGCAACTTATTCATCCAAGCTACTCAATACTGCCCCCCAGCCATAAGAAGTTAAGGGGCGGGCTGTTACCATAGTAACGGCCACACAATGTTTGTCAGAGATGAGAATCTCTGTCTAGTCCCAGTCAGGGTTGCAGTTTTTGTGGGTTTGCAGTCAAATTGGGTTACATTGACAAAAACATGTATTGGTTGCAGGTGGCGCATTTTTGCGCTACTCCTATATTGAACCGCTGCCACCATGGCATTTGTCTTTAAAAATATATATATTTCCTTATTGTTTAATCAT
Organism: Oncorhynchus tshawytscha; assembly: GCF_018296145.1. Lineage (NCBI taxonomy): Eukaryota > Metazoa > Chordata > Actinopteri > Salmoniformes > Salmonidae > Oncorhynchus > Oncorhynchus tshawytscha. The sequence continues at coordinate 46,069,283 of NC_056430.1, forward strand.
AGCAGTCAAAACAAGTTAAATTGACATCCATTGATAGAAAATGATCTGGAGAGATTAATAAGGGCAATTTATCTTTTCTCTCGATAATGTTATGGGAAAAGGGGTTATTGGATAAATGCTGCGGTAAAAACATGTTGGGATAGTTTTCAGGCCTTGTGGGCAAGTTTTCAGAGGTCATTGGGCTCTAAATTTTAGCTGGACCTGGCAACCCTGGTCCCATTTGGTATTATATAGAACATCCTGGCCCTGCCCGCCTGTGGGGAAAACATGTGGTTACTTAGGTTACCCCATTGACTCACAGCAGAAACTTTACTTTTTTTCAAAGACAATTTTCTTGTTGTCTGCTTGTTTTAGTCATTTACAAAACTACATTTAAGAAAAGTACAACATGTCTAAAGATTAATTTTCAACATTGCCTGCTCCTGAGAAATCTTACTACATACTACTATGTAATATTGAAGAGCTTCCCCCGAATTTGTTCTTAACTGACTTGCCTAGTTAAATAAAGGTAAATAAAATGTCCCTTTTCATGAAGGTGCTAGCAGCCACGTCAATGCTAGCTAGCTAACGACCGGAACATTATGTTAGCCAAGAGCAACTTCAAACAAACTGACTATACAGCTACAAGTAGTGAGTGGACTTACAGATGAACTATACTAAACAAGTTATATGTCTTACCTGTGATGAAATGTTTTCAACACACATAGCTACTCTACCGGTCAAAAGTTTTAGAACACCTACTCATTAAAAGGTTTTTCTTTATTTGTACTATTTTCTACATTGTAGAATAAAAGTGAAGACATCAAAACTATGAAATAACACATATGGAATGATGTAGTACCAAATGATAAATTATTTCCCCCTAACCCTATCATCCCTCCCCTAATTGGAGTAAACTAATGGACAACAGTAGTTATGCTTCTACTTCCAGCTTATACATACTATACATTTTACGGACAGTATATTTTACATTAGTTATCTTTTGTTTGTTTTTAGTGCCATCCTTCAGTTACCCTCAACCCCTCCCATCTATCTCTGAAGACCATCCAGTTTTGATTTCTAGCTGCCATATATTTTTGAACTGTGCTGTGATGTTTCACAAAATTTCTGAAACGTTCTATTCTCAAAGTTTCTACAGATTTTAAATTAAAGATAAACATTTCTGCTAAGAGTATTATTAAATTATTATATCAATTGACTATGACTTTTCAAATCACCCAGTAAATCACCCAGTAGGGCTATTTGCAGAGTTAGCTCCAAGCAAATGTTGCAATTTTTTCAGCCATTTGGACTATCTTATTGCTAGCAGTAGACAGTTGCAGAAAACTCAAACCAATATTGAAAAACAACATAGCGTGTTAACAAAATACTGTAACTAGCCATGAACATGATGACAAAGCCACACTTTAGTAGCCTTTCGGGTCAATTTGACTTTTCATTGAAAAAACTGTTGTCAAATGCTCTGTGTGACAACCTGCCAATATGGCTGGTGAAATAGGCATTCTAACCTGCCATTGGCAAAATTTCCCTGCATTTGACAGCTAGTGGGTGTTCATTTCCCACCCAGAATAGAAACAATGGACTAGTCCCAAAGTGCAAAACCTACCAGCTGGCACTCCAGACAGACTTAATCACAGGTTGAATTAATTTGAAAGAAAACAATTACTATTTGAAGCTGGAATAGTCTGGAATAGTTAAGATGAAAGCCTGTGGTGACTGAAAGCTCACCTATATATCTTTCTCCTCAGACACCTGCCAGGACAGCCCCTGGCTTTGAAGGCCCCCAACTCTCCCTGTCATGGCCGATGATTGACAGCCAGGCCCAGGGGTCAGTGATGAGGACCAGCTCCCTGGGACAAGCAGGGTTCCATCCTAGCTATATGGTGGCCCATCCAGCCCCAGACCTGTTTGGGGGGCTGCCACCTTCGCCCCTCTCACCCTTCTGTGTAAGCCAGTGGCCTGAGCTGCTGTCCTCCTTGGGTTCAGGGGTGTTTGCTTTCCCTATCATGCCCCCAGCCTGGGGCACCCCCACTTCCGCCCCTGCTCCACCCTACGAGCCCCCCGACCCCAAAACCAGGACCCTCTAATCCTCTAACCCCTGTAGCTTCATGTCTTCCAACTATGTTACCAAAAAATAAGTCATATGTAGTTAGAGCTGTGGTCTACTCTACGCACAGTATGTAAACTGTATATATTTAACCAGCATGTATGTATATAGTAAGCATTTGTATATATAGCCCATATATGTTGTTGTCAATGTGTGTGACATTATCAACCTCAATTTACATACCTCATATGTATGTACATAAGGGACATATGTATGTTTTATCACCTGTGTGAATGTGTTGTACTGTATTTAAGGTGTGTAATACATTCATTATATTTGCATAATCCATTCATTTATTTGTGCATATAAGCTTTCTGTGTATTTAAATGATCTATTCCTATATCATTCATTCCTACTGTAAGTCTTTGTACATAAACTGTTTATGTTTGTGTGTTTATCACCCATATGTGTGTATGTGTGTGTGTTTTTGTGAGACAGTGTGTGTCCAACATGTTATCCATATGTACAGTAGGGCTCTATCCTAACCCAGACGAGAGCCATTCACCATCTTGCCGTCACTGTGAAGCCTCGTCTACCTGGTTACCAGCCTGGTCTCCCTGGTTATGAGCCTTGTTACCCAGGTCACCAGCTGTGTCACCCTGGTTAACAGCCTGGTCACACTGTTGGTTTCCCTGGTTACCAGCCGTGTCACCCTGGTTACCAGGACCGCCTGCTTTATTACTCTGACATTTATGTTGTAATATACTTCCTTCATTTTCAATGAAACTCTTACAACGCTAGTGCTTGAAATAGTCCTAGGAAATGTGGAAGAACTTGAACTTAACCTTCAGGAGAAATATCCTGCAAGAGTGCCTTGAACAGTAGTTTCAGTTAATTCTGGAGACAAGCATGAGGCCATTTGAGATAAGTTAGGATAATGGGGTCATATTATGTGTGTGGTTTTGTCTTTAAAGGTACTAGGTATATTTGTGTGAATGTTATATTTAGGAAAAAAACAGGTTGGTTATATTCAGGTTGCCAATTTAGAATGTTGGGAGTATGACCATGGTATTGGTTGTTTTGTGAATATTATAGTAACAGATGGGACATTATCTAATGTACTACTGTAAGATTCACACAGTGCACTGAAGCTATGTGTTGGCCTCTTTGTCCAGAGGCTTCTACAAAGCAGTAGCTATATACGATTTTGCTCCACTGACCACGGCCTGCATGAACACACACTAAAGCTTGCATGGGATAAGTGCAAGAGTTAGGGGCATTCTCTGGGTGAGAGCTAGTGTTACTTGGCCGTCACAAAACAGTGGATATTTCGTACTGTACTGTACAGTATGAGTAGAACTGAAGGGTTTATCAGTATGGACATTCCTACAGTATGCCTTATTGTAGGTTTGAATCATTCACCCGTGCGGTTTCAGTATTAAGTGAGTCATTCCACGAATAGTGCCTTTCATGGCCTTGTGACGTTGTGTGCGTGTGTACATTTTTATAAAATACGTCATTTAACCGTTAGTTCACATACTTCTCCGCTCTTACCGAGCTAAGCACTCAATTTAACAGTCGGTTCACATAAGTCCAATAGTAGCGTGTTTTCATGAAAGTAAATTCCCATTTTGGCATGTCCCACATCATGTTTGACAATTTGAACCCGCTTCACCACAAACATTCCCAAAGTTTTCACCATCGTTGTAAAGACGTAGTTATTTTCCTGCCTTGACCAAGTACCAATGGGTCCCTCAGGTTTAAGGTCAGCCCTGTGACATGAACTGAACTCTCCTTTACAAAGAAAAATGTAACATCTAATAGTCAAAGCATAGTGTAAAAGCAGGTGAGCTGGGGCCCCTCTTTTTGTCCATTTCCAGTGTTTCGTGGTGGAAAACTGAGCGATTCGATCATAACACGTCAACCTCGTTACCCCTAGACAGATAGGCGACACATTTTTTAACAAGTTTGCATGTTTGGTTAATCTTGCATTGAATCGCGCCTCTCTGTTCCATACCCCCTAAGTTATGGCTTAAGTAAGATGTAATCGTCAATGCTGTTACTTTAATTGGCATTTTACAGCCATTTTTTTCTGAGATGGGAAAACATGTTTTTATATAGTTTAACAGTTACTCTTTATGACGGAAATAAATGTGTATTTGTATTATTACACCACCGACAAGGCACTCTATTCGTGGAATGACACAAGTATGGGTTTTGTTCATGCACAGTACCGTATGACATATATGAACGTTAGAGGCCGGTATGATATATAAGGATTTGTAATTTATCGCATGACCTAAACAAGTTGACTCGTCTAAAGCCCATGTAGTAACCAACGGATAAAATGTGCATTTCATACGGTATCTGTGGAGGTTGTTGGTTAAAAAAAGTCATAATGTTCAATAAGGAGTTTGATCATTGACGTAAGATCAGTCATAATCTGTATCATAAGGATAATAAGTATACAGTTATACAGTGACTAATGTAGTGCTGTGTGTTGATGACAGAGAAGGGGCTATGTCTTCTAACTGCACAGTTCTTCCACTTTAGTCTTCTGAGATGGTCAGAATCACAAGACCAGCCCAGTGTATATCAATCAATACTTCTTTCATTTTGGTTTTGGGTTGTATGACGCAATCATTTAAATCCAGTATAACACACATCATCTTGTACAATAATATCTATCAACAAAGATCAGAAATCACATGACTCAAACAATCCCAGCAAAGGCTCCATACCCGGAATGTGAGATAAATAGTGTCTGTCACTACTACACCCATTCAGCCAATATCTTCCTTTGCCAACCAGTTGGCAATTCTTGCAAATAAATCCTTTACTTGTTATGGTTTGAAGCGTTTCCTAACTGTACAGTCGTTCAGTCAGTTCAGTTTGAATTGAACTTTTGTAGACGAATAGTGCAGAATGTTCTGCTCTGAATCCAATCTCCATCCCATGCAAAGCGAGACTTCTGTTCTCTGTAAACAGCACCTGGCCTATGTAGCTATTGACAGGACTCATCATGCGCTCACTATACACAGCAAGGCTTTCTCTGAACTCTGATCTGTGACGCTTGCAGTAGAAGCTCTGCTCTCTGTACGATTGCTTTTGCCTAGCTTATACTCTCCCTGCACTTTCCTGACACACTGATCAGTAGCGCTCATCTCGCTCACAAAGATTGTACATATTTGAAGACAGAAATAAATAATAAACTTGTTTTTGCTTGACAACATGTTTTCTCTGCGTCTGTTATATTCAGTAGCGGTGCGTGGGTAAAATCACTGGGTGAAGGCTCTGATTTCTGTGTGTGTGTGTGTGTGTGTGTGCGCCTTTGTGAAAGCAGAAAAACACGTTTACTCAACCTACTTGTAGAGAAACGCCAATGCCATCCTCCTCTCATGTTGACAAAATGGTATATCACTATTTTATACACTCTACAAATAAACGTTTCCTGGAATATCCTTTAGGGCAGTGGTTCCCAAACTTTTTATAGGCCCGTACCCCTTCAATCATTCAACCTCCAGCTGCATACCCCCTCTAGCACCAGGGTCGGCACACTCTCAAATGTTGTTTTTTTTGCCATTACTATAGGCCTGCATTTATTAAACATAAGAATGAGTGAGTGGGAAGTGACAAAGAGCTTTTATAGGACCAGGGCACAAATAATAATATAATTCACAATTTTTTTTTGCCATCTTACATATAAAACCTTATTTGTTCAACAAAAATTGTGAATAACTCACCACAGGTCAATGAGAAGGGTATGCTTGAAAGGATGCATATAACTCTGCAATGTTGGGCTGTATTGGAGAGAGTCTGTCTTAAATCATTTTCCACCCAGTTTGTGCCTGTATTTCATTTTCATGCTAGTGAGGGCCGTGAATCCACTCTCACATAGGTACGTGGTTGCAAATGGCATCTGTGTCTTATCAGCTCGATTTGCCAAGTCAGGTTACTCTGAGCGCAGCCCTATCCAGAAATCTGACAGTGGCTTCTGATTCAATTCAATTTTCATAGAATCGCTTGTTGCAATTTCGATGAGGCTCTCTTGTTCAGATATCGGTAAGTGGGCTTGAGGCAGGGGATGAAAGGGATAACGGATCCAGTTGTTTGTGTCGTCCGTTTCGTAAAAGTAACTGCGTAATTACACACCCAGCTCACTCAGGTGCTTCGCTATATCACATTTGACGTTGTCCGTAAGCTTGAGTTTATTTGCACACAAAAATCATACAAATCATACAATGATGGAAAGACCTGTGTGTTGTCCTTGTTAATGCAGACAAAGAAGAGCTCCAACTTCTTAATCATAACCTCAATTTTGTCCCGCACATTGAATATAGTTGCAGAGAGTCCCTGTAATCCTAGAATCAGATCATTCATGTGAGAAAAAACACCCAGATAGGCCAGTCGTATGAGAAACTCATCCTCATGCAAGCGGTCAGACAAGTTAAAATTATGGTCAATAAAGAAAACTTTAAGCTCGTCTCTCAATTGAAAAAAAAAACGTGTCAATACTTTGCCCCTTGATAACCAGCGCAGTTCTGTATGTTGTAAAAGCGTTACATGGTCGCTGCCCATATCATTGCATAATGCAAAAAATACACAAGAGTTCAGGGGCCTTGCTTTAACAAAGTGAACCATTTTCTCTGTAGTGTCCACAAATTATTTCAAGCTGTCAGGCATTCCCTTGGCAGCAAGAGGCTCTCAGTGGATGCTGCAGTGTACCCAAGTGACGTCGGGAGCAACTGCTTGCACGTGCGTTACCACTCCACTATGTCTCCCTGTCATGGCTTTTGCGCCATTAGTACAGATACCAACACATCTTGACCACCAAAGTCGATTTGATGTCACAAAGCTGTCCAGTACTTTAAAAATATCCTCTCCTGTTGTCCTGGTTTCCAGTGTTTTGCAGAAGAGGATGTCTTCCTTAATTGACCCCCCATAAACTAACGGACATTTACCAGGATCTGTGCCAGTCCCGTCAGGTCTGTTGACTCATCCAGCTGTAACACATAGAATTCACTGGCTTGTATGCGAAGCAGTAATTGTTTCCAAACATCTCCTGCCATGTCACTGATGCATCATGAAACAGTGTTGTTTGATGAAGGCATTGTCTGTATAGTTTTTGGGTTTTTTCTCCCAGTATTTTCCCAGCCATATCCACAGCAGCAGCAGAAATAAATAAGTCCTCCACAATAGTCTGGGGCTTGCCTGTCCTAACCACTCGGTAGCTCACCATATAAGGTGCTTCTACCCCTTCTTATTAATGGTATCTGTTGCCTTAATACATGTCTTACCACTCGAAAGTCCTCTTTACTCTCGCTCCAAAAACTCTGGTGCCCTATTTTTCAAATTCTCATGTTTAGTTTCTAAATGTCTGAGCAAGAGTGAAGGTTTCCTGCGAGAGAGTAACGGTTAATGTGATTGGAGGTTAATTATTTGACTAGGCTACCTGTATTTGACATTGTGTTGTTATTTTGCTTAACACTAGATGGTTTAATTTAATTTTGGGCAGTGAAACGAGGCTACTCAGGCGAGAAAAAACCTCACCCAAATGAATAGCCCCGTTGGATGGTATGGTTTGACAACCATCTAGTGGATGGAATTGCAGAATCTTCACCTGAGACCTGGATGGAGTCTGGGGACAAAGTGAGGGAAATTATCTCTGAGAAATTGAAGATAGACTACAGGAAGATTGAGGTGGCGCGTGTTCACAGGACTGGAAAACCCACCACCGGCCCAGGTGATAGGCCCAGGCTGATAGTGGTCAAGTTCCTGAGGTTCAAGGACAAGGTAGCTGTTCTGGAAAGAGCCAAGAACTTGAGAGGAACGTATATCTTCCCCAACGAGGACTATCCTGAAGCTATGCGCCGGAGTAGGACAGAACTGATCCCAGCCGTGAAAGCTGCCAGAGGGGGTGGGGACATTGCTTACATCCGCTATGACAGGCTCATTGTCCACCCTCCCTCGCAGAAGCCTGGAAGGGATGAGAGAGCCAAGCCTATGGGTTCGTAGCTTCAACCCTGCAGCACACGCACACCAATTGATTAATGGACTGCAGAATGTATGTTTTTTTCTCTAGCTTTTTTTTTCTCTTTTCAGTATTATGTCTACCTCTGATAAGCTACCCAGGAAATGGCTGAAAATAGCCCATATTAATATATGTAGCCTAAGAAATAAGGTTCATGAAATCAATAACTTGCTAACGTTCATATATTAGCCTTTTCTGAAACTCGCTTAGATAATTCATTTGATGATACATCAGTAGCAATACAAGGATATAACATCTATAGAAGACACAGAAACGCTTATGGGGGAGGTGTTGCTTTATATATTCAGAGCCATATCCCTGTAATGCTTAGAGAAGATATTATTATGTCAAGTGTTATTGAAGTGTTGTGGTTGCAGGTTCACTTGGCACATCTAAAGCCTTTTCTTTTGAGGTGTTGATATAGGCCACCAAGTGCTAACAATCAGTATCTAAATAATATGTGTGAAATGCTTGACAGTGTGTATGTGATGTAAACAGAGAGGTCTACTTTCTTGGGGAACTGAATATTGACTTGTTTTCATCAAGCTGTCCTCTCTTGAGGAAGCTTCTTACTATAAGCAGTGCCTGTAATCTGGTTCAGGTTATTAATCAACCTACCAGGGAGTTAGCAAACACTACAGGAACAAAACCATCCACATGTATCGATCACATTTGTACTAATGCTGGAGAACTTTGTTCTAGAGCTGTATCTGTACCCATTGGATGCAGTGATCACAATATTGTGGCTATATCCAGGAAAGCCAAAGTTCCAACAACTGGGCCTAAAATAGTGTATAAGAGATAGTACAAAAGCTGTGACTCTTATGTGGATGATGTTACAAATATTTGTTGGTCTGATGTGATTAAGGAGAAGCATCCAGACGCTGCACTTGATGAATATATTAAATTGCTTCTTCCAATTATTGATAAACATGCACCTGTTAAGAAACTGACTGTTAGAACTGTTAAGGCTCCATTGATTGATGAGGAATTGAAAAACTGTATGGCTGAAAGAGATGGGGCAAAAGGAGTGGCTAATAAGTCTGGTTACATATCTGACTGGCTGACTTACTGCAAATTGAGAAATTATGTGACTAAACTCAACAAAAAGAAGAAGAAACTTTATTATGAAGTTCAGATCAATGATATATAGAATGATGGGAAAAAACTTGAGTACTTTAAATGAAATTATGGGCAGAAAGACTAATTCAATTCCATCTTTCATCAAATCAGATGGCTTATTCATCACAAAACCATTTGATGTTGGCAATTATTTGACTGATTATTTCATTGGCAAAGTGGGCGAACTTAGGCAGGAAATACCAACAACGAACAGTGAGCAATTTTATTCATGCGTAACAAAAACAAGTAATGAAAGAAAAGCATTGCAAGTTGGAATTTTATAAAGTTCATGTTGGAGAGGTGGGAAAATTATTGTTATCGATCAATAATGACAAACCTCCTTGCATTGAAAACTTAGATGGGAAGCTACTGAGGATGGTAGCTGACTCTATAGCCACTCCTATTTGTCATATTTTAAATCTGAGCCTAGAGCTATCTATCTAATAAAACTGAAAGGGTTGTCTTTAATGGAAGCTTCTCTAATGTCAAACATGTAAAGTGTGGTGTAGCGCAGGGCGGCTCTGTAGGCTCTCTACCATTTTCTATTTTTACCAGTGACCTGCAACTGGCATTAAACAAAGCATGTGTTTCCATGTATGCTGATGATTCAACCATATATGCATCAGCAACCACAGCTAATGAAGTCACTGAAACCCTTATTAACAAAGAGTTGCAGTCTGTTTTGGAATGGGTGGCCAGTAATAAACTGGACCTGAACATCTCTAAATCTAAGAGAATTGTATTTGGTACAAATCATTCCTTAAGTGCTAGACCTCAGCTGAATCTGGTAATGAATGGTGTGACTGTTGAACAAGTTGAGGAGACTACATTTCTCGGCGTTACCTTAGATTGTAAACTCTCATGGTCAAAACATATATAGATTCAATGGTTGTAAAGATGGGGAGAGATCTAGCCATAATAAAGAGATCCTCTGCTTTTTTGACAACACACTCCAAAAAGCAAGTACTGCGGGCTCTAGTTTTGTCTAATCTTGATTATTGTCCAGTCGTGTGGTTCAGTGCTGCAAGGAAAAACCTAGTTAAGCTGCAGCTGGCCCAGAACAGAGTGACACGTTTTGCTCCTAATTGTAATCAGAGGGCTGAAATAAATACTATGCATGCCACTCTCTCTTGGCTATGAGTTGGGGAGAGACTGACTGCATCCCTTCTTTTTATAAGAAACATTAATGTGTTGAAAATCCCAAATTGTTTGCATGGTAAACTTACACACAGCTCTGACACACACACTTATCCCACCAGACATGCCACCAGGGGTCTTTTCACAGTCCCCAAATCCAGAACAATTTCAAGAAAGTGTACAGTATTATATAGAGCCCTTACTGCATGGGACTTCCTTCCATATCATATTGCTCAAATAAACAAAAAACGTGGTTTCAAAAAACAGATAAAGCAACACCTCGTGGCACAACTCCTCTCCCCTATTTGACCTAGAAAGTTTGTGTGTATGCATTGATATGTAGGCTACGTGTGCCTTTAAAAATAAATGATGTAGTTCTGTTGTTCTTGTTTATTGCAGTTCTATATTATGTAATTCTGTATTATGTTTTGTGTGGACCCCAGGAAGAGTAGCTGCTGCAGTTTGGTAATATCTGCTTTAGGGGTTCTTCAAATTGAAACTGTGGGGTAACCCCTATACGTTTTTGAAGAACCCTTGAAGATGGTTCTTCAAAGAACCCCTTTTAATGGATCCTCGAAGAACTATTTCAATAACCTTTTGGGGTTCATTTTTCAACTACCCCCTCCCTTATTGTTGTTATTATTATGAATAATACTCATAACAACAATAACACAATATTTTAGTTGTGAGTGTTTATTATGATTCTAGTGGCATAGCAGAATAAAAAAATCTAAATAAGAGCTAAACTCCCAGCAGAGCCCCAAGTCCTATGGGTATATCCTCTGGCGTGTGGATGTTCTCCATATCCATAGCCAGAATGATATTGCATTGCATGGGGATCAAACATGTTTCCTGTTATAGTCATCAGAGGTGTAGGGAAACAAAACATTTTTAATTATACAGATGAATAACAAAACATGCCCACGACACGAATGATTTTGATAATGGTTTTCATGCACATACCGTGTCCATAATGTAGAGGCCTATGGGATATTCATTGAAGAGGTAATGGAGGAGGATGGTAAATGTGATCTGCATAACATACCAATACCAATTGACATACATTTGTATGTCTCCTCCTCTGTATACCTGCAACCACAAAAGTGAGCAGTTCAGTCATCTGCACCCAATACAGCTAGCCTTCAACATATTCTTATAGCCTACATATTTGTACCTCTTTGTTGATTGATATCCAATGAATTGTGTCTATTTTCTATTTAGAAAGATTTGCACAAATATGAAAAAATAGATGCTATCATCATAAAACAATATACATTTCGATCATACAAGGGACAAACCTTACCCTAAATTGAGGAGATCTTTAAATTTTTCAGTTAAGTGCCTGCACCTGCTGTTCTTTCAAATCCAAATATATCAGTTGGGCAGTTAAGTTCCTGCAAGAACCCCCACCAACTAAGGGTGTTCCTTGAGGAACCCCACCTCCTATGAGGTTCTTGAAATAAACTTTTGGGGGCAATTTTCAGTGCCAAGAACTTTCAGGATCTTAGAAGAACCCTTGTTGAACCCCTAATTTTTTAGAGTGTACAGTACACTCCTTTATTTTGTGTTGTCCTAGGCTACCTGGCTAAAATGCTTGCTCACTAGCCTAACTTGCATTCATGGGCAATGTTAGCCTTCTATATCTAGGTACGTATTTAAACTTCCATCCTCTCAGGCCAGGGGCACAACAATGTATGAATTAATGGTTGGATCAGAATCGCCGTTATAATCATTAGCCAGTACGGAGAATTAAGTAAAACGAAGGACAGCAACACAACGAGATGCAACAATTCAAGTCGTTTCGGTCAATGATGTATACTCAATGCGATTAGATAGGAGAGACGCCAAATCCAAGCTGGCTTTCCTTGACACTTTTTTTTTGGTGCGCCAGTACCATTCATATTTGAGCTTGCTCAGTTTAGCTTAAAGCTGATTGGCTAATGTTTTATACTTTTTTGTCAAGAGAGGGCAAATGGTCTATGGCTTCTCTCGTATTAAATGCTACGGGCGGCAACAATGTCATACTCATTTGGACCAGACAGTCTCAGATAATTGGCCTACACGTAGAGAGACAGAGGGGAGCAGTTTCGCACACTCGGATGTTTTCTCCTGTGAGATACATTCAGCCTCTTGCGAATTGAAGGGCAATTATGAAACACAGAGAGATGAATGATGAATAATTGTATGTTTTCATAAAATGTTTCTTGGTACATTTTTTGGGGGAAGCCTGACATCCCTTCCCAAGCCACTGGTTGTATTACTTCTGTAGTCCAAGTTTACACCCCAAATGGCACCCTATTACCTAAAGTACTGCACTATATGAGTCATTTTACCAAAGTGGTTCAAATTGTGGTTTGGAAAAAAATGAATGTTTTGTTCTATTTTTACCAAACTTTCAGCACGTTCTGCAACATATGTCAGATAGACATACTGTATCTACTACTCACACACTTTCTTTGTATTGCATTTTTATTTTTATTTTACCGAATTCCTTACCAGGCACAAAATTTGTCTCTACCGAAAAAATTGTCAAAGAAGTTGCAGTAAAGGGTGAAGCATGTACATATATAAATAAGCATGTACATATATAAATAAGCATGTACATATATAAATAAACATGTACATATATAAATAAGCATGTACATATATAAATAAGCATGTACATATATAAATAAGCATGTACATATATAAATAAGCATGTACATATATAAATAAGCATGTACATATATCATATATAAATAGCATTTACATATATAAATAAGCATGTACATATATAAATAAACATGTACATATATAAATAAGCATGTACATATATAAATAAGCATGTACATATATAAATAAGCATGTACATATATAAATAAGCATGTACATATATAAATAAGCATGTACATATATAAATAAGCATGTACATATATAAATAAGCATGTACATATATAAATAAACATGTACATATATAAATAAGCATGTACATATATAAATAAGCATGTACATATATACATAAGCATGTACATATATAAATAAACATGTACATATATAAATAAACATGTACATATATAAATAAGCATGTACATATATACATAAGCATGTACATATATAAATAAACATGTACATATATAAATAAGCATGTACATATATAAATAAGCATGTACATATATAAATAAACATGTACATATATAAATAAGCATGTACATATATAAATAAGCATGTACATATATACATAAGCATGTACATATATAAATAAACATGTACATATATAAATAAACATGTACATATATAAATAAGCATGTACATATATAAATAAGCATGTACATATATAAATAAGCATGTACATATATAAATAAGCATGTACATATATAAATAAGCATGTACATATATAAATAAGCATGTACATATATAAATAAGCATGTACATATATAAATAAGCATGTACATATATAAATAAGCATGTACATATATAAATAAGCATGTACATATATAAATAAACATGTACATATATAAATAAGCATGTACATATATAAATAAGCATGTACATATATAAATAAGCATGTACATATATAAATAAGCATGTACATATATAAATAAGCATGCACATACTTACATTACAAATTCATTTGGGACATTTTATCTGCTTTCAAAATGTACAAAAAAACATCCTCACTGTAATTTAAAAACATGATTTCTTTCCCTGATTATCAAAACCTTTAAACTGAATTTAGAGAAATATAATCTCTATTGTTCTCTGTAAAATGTTCAATGTTGATTGTATGATTCTGAAATGTATTGATTTATGGAATTTCTTATGTATGTAATAAATTATGTTGTTTGTTAGATGTTTAAATTGTCTCTTTTCCTATCTTTGTTTTGGCAAAATAAGAGGAGTTTCCGTAGTGACTTGGTATGCTGTACACATTGTGAACTTAGTTGCTGACTTAATTCATACCATAACTAATGTGGCACATGTGATTGACATACTATCACAATCAATAGGATCCAAAATATAAATACTTATCTATGTGTTTAATGTAGATTATCATATCAGATGTTTTTTCATTTCAATAAATGTAAAGAAAGTCAATTAACAATCGAGTGTCAATAGCAAAACAAAGCAAATTGTTTTGGTTGTGACTGTTTTGTGTTGGACTTTAGACTTATTTTGGTCTTTAACAAATCCTCATAGCTAGCATATGGCTAGCTATCTATCCTGTCCCACAACCATTATTTTCACATTTTCTGAAATATATGTTTAGTATTGAATAGGGCTGTTACGGTGAACGTATCAATGCCACACCGGCGATCATGAGTCATGACGGCAGTCAAATTTCACGTGACCATTAGCTGAAGGTAAGGTGACACAGTGTGTGGCACTGCAATGGATTATAATGATTTCTTACAAATCTCAACATAAACAATTTGAGTCTAACAAATACAATTTTAAAAAATCCCAACTGAGCTTCATTAGCTGGAATATAAAAGTGCTGAACCAACCTTTAGGACGTTATTTTAAGATGTTACTGCTACAATTCAACACGAGCACGTCATAGTCAGTAAATGGTGGATGAATGACTGACTGCTGTGTACTCTCTGTTTACTGGCCAATAATATCCTGTGCTCTTCTTTAAAAGGCTGGGAGGGTTTTGTGGGGCTTCATTTCTGCGGAGGTCATGATGAAGGGAGTCTCTGTAGGAGTCGGCCTCCTTGGGCTGCTGCTGGCCTGCGTTACCACAGCACCAACTGATAAGGTAGGGTCACACACAGGTAACAGTGGGGAAGGTACTCTACCTAGCAGTTTATTTTTAAAATTTTATTTCACCTTTATTTAACCAGGTAGGCAAGTTGAGAACAAGTTCTCATTTACAATTGCGACCTAGCCAAGATAAAGCAAAGCAGTTCGACACATACAACGACACAGAGTTACACATGGAGTAAAACAAACATACAGTCAACAATAAAGTATAAACAAGTCTATATACGATGTGAGCAAATGAGGTGAGATAAGGGAGGTAAAGGCAAAAAAAGGCCATGGTGGCAAAGTAAATACAATATAGCAAGTAAAACACTGGAATGGTAGATTTGCAGTGGAAGAATGTGCAAAGTAGAAATAAAAATAATGGGGTGCAAAGGAGCAAAATAAATAAATAAATAAAATAAATACAGTAGGGAAAGAGGTAGTTGTTTGGGCTAAATTATAGGTGGGCTATGTACAGGTGCAGTAATCTGTGAGCTGCTCTGACAGTTGGTGCTTAAAGCTAGTGAGGGAGATGAGTGTTTCCAGTTTCAGAGATTTTTGTAGTTCGTTTCAGTTAAGAGCATTGGGCCAGTAACCCAAACTTTGCTGGTTCGAATCCCTGAGCCGACTAGATGAACAATTTGTCGACGTGCCCTTGAGCAAGGCACTTAACCCTAATTGCTCTTGTAAGTCGCTCTGGATAAGAGCATCTGCTAAATGACTAAAATGTAAATGTAATATTGTTTTCGATTGTGTTGATTTGCCTGCATGTAAATGTGACCGTGTATGTTTGATTAGTTACATCAGCTCGGATGTGTCTTTTGATCGCAGCTTTGGGTGCACAGAAAGCACAAAATAGATCAGTTCAAGATACCTCATGTTGAAGGGGTCAGATTGAGCGAGACCGTTAGACTAAGTGAAGTCTATAGCTGTCCTGGTTGCTCTGCTACTTTACCCTTTCCAGTCCCTTGAAAAGACTGTGCGCCATGTCTCCTAGCTAGACAAACAAATGCCTGGGGTGAAAGAACGACTGGTCAATGCTTTTTCTCATTTGAGAGTATGTGGGCATGTATCAGTCTAGAGGGCAGTCAAACAAAAAGTAGGTGTAACCAATCAGCCAATCAGGTTTCAGATAAACTAATCTTGAGTTCTGGTTATTATGTATTTGTAAATGGTGGGATTGCTTGTGTGTACAGTGTGTGTGCGTGCGTGTCATCAACTAGCTCGCACAGTCTCATTTCAGAATTAGACGTTCAGACATGCTTCTCAAACGTCAAATTACGAAGTTGTTCCAAACGTCACATTTCGAAGTGTTTAAGTGTAAGCATTAACTCAGAATTTCTCAGGTTAGGGTTAAGGTTTGGGATAGGCAAAAAAAAAAATATATATATATCACTGGATTGGAAATTGCAACCTTTATAATCAGAGGCAGATGCTTACGCCTATTCGCTATCCCTGTCCACAACGCCCTATTAAAACCAAAACGTATTTGAAGTTAAGAGGTCTGGAAAGACAGAGGTTAGTTGGTATGGCAGACTGTACAGGGCGCATCACCTGCTCCCTTGTTTACATACTGTAGATCCAGAACACACTGAAAACACTCCACATGGCCGGCATAGCTGAACCTAATTGTATGATCACAATGACAACAGCCAGGTCACCCGTGATACAAGACAGTATTTGACGTCCATCAATGTCTGAGGACATCAGGAGATGATTTGGAAACCGACCACTAGGGGCAACAGTGCTCACTGTTGAGACTCATACATGCCCACATACTCTCAAATGAGAAAAAGCATTGACCATTCGTTCTTTCACCCCAGGCGTTTGTTTGTCTAGATAGGACAACAGTGCCCACTGTTGCCCCTAGTATGTTCTGGATCTACAGTATGTAAACAACAGAGCAGGTGATGGGCCCTGTCTGCCATCCAACTAACCTCTGTCTTTCCAGACTCACATACCATCCCCCACCCCACACACACACACACGCCACGCCCATCCCCCTTCGCCCCTGACCCTCATGGACGATCCCTAGGTCACTTAGGGCCTGTGACAGCTAGGGAGAGAGTGTATTGTCCATGGTGGGGGGTGAAAAGGAAAGTAAATAGGGAGAGTAAAGGGTAGAGAAAGATTGAGTGATAAAGTAAGGAGAGAGCGAGAGAGAGGTGGAGTGGGCCCACTGAAGGCTGGGAGCTGGGGCGGTGGAGGGAGAAGGGGAGGGGAGTAATTATCCGAGTGGGGGTCAGGGGCTTAATAGTGGATGTGGAGAGTGACAGGGCCGCCGATAAGCCCTTGTTCACACAGACAGAAAGAGTACAAGGAGAGAGAAGGGGACAGAGAGACAAACACTGGCATCCCTTACTGAAGAGGTGGGAATAATGTTAAAAGGAATGAAAGGCATGAGAGTAAACAAAGAAAGGAATGAAGGGGGAGACCCTGTTTATAGACCACCATGGCTGGACATACTGTACTAGTACTGTTACGCCAGCCACACACACACACACTTAATGCATATGGAGTGGGATGGCATTGTGAATCAAGGGACGTTTAATCAATTTCAGAGCTCAATCAATATGAATCCCATGTGACAGTGTTCTCCTCTGCTGCACTCGTCTCACCTTCCCCATGTTGACCCTAAGATATGTCCTCACCAAAGATCCTCTAACACAAGAAATCCAGTCACTGTCTACATAGTTGTGTTTACAGGGTATATTTAGTACGTAATACCCTCTCTGTGTGTGTAAGTGCAAGCTTATATCCCTGTGTGTGAGAAACATTAGGCTCTGCCTGCTTGCCCAGGTCCTCTTAATTACAAACATACAGCAGATTGTTTATTAAACAGACACCCTCTCCTGGCTCCTCACTGTAATATTCATATGTGTAATTGGATGCATTTTACCGCCATATCATACTGTGCTATGATTGTTTAAGACCACCCAAATGGTTAGGTCATGGGCAGTTTGATCCTGGTTGGCGATACGTGAACATGCCAGTTATAGCTAGCTAATAAAGAGCTACGTTAAGACATATCCTGTAGTTCTGCATTTTATTATTTTGTACAAAGTGTACAAAACAAGACATGGGGTCAGAGTAAAAGGTTCAAAAGATGGATTTTTCTGGAGTTCCTTCACCTCGAATGGACTGGGAGTCTACAAACTTACCCGATGCATGGCGTAAGTACAAACCGCATGTGGAGCAAATGTTCACGGGTCCTCTGAAGGACAGAGGAGAAGAGGAACAATGCAGCTACCTGCTCCTCTGGATCGGTGAAAAAGGGAGAGATATTTACAACACATGGACACTTACCGAGGCTGAATCAAAGGTACTGAAAACATACTACGATCGTTTTGAAGAATATGTTGCGCCGAAGACCAATACGATTTTAGCTAGGTATGAATTCCATGAGAAAGTACAGGGAGCTAGCGAGCCTTTTGAAGTTTGTGACAGAGCTGCGTCTGCTTGTGAAAGACTGTGATTATGCAAGCAAGGATGAGATGGTCAGGGACCATATTGTATTTGGAATACACTCACCGCAAGTGAGAGAGAAACTTTTGAATGTTGGGTCTAAGGTAACGCTGGATAAAGCTATCGACATAGCCAGATCTCACGAGCTGGCACAGGCTCAGATGAAAACCATTTTGCGCGTCCCGTACAGAGCGACACAGACCTAAAACGCCCCAAAACGTGGATATTGTGGATACAAAGTGCATGGCGAACAAGGAAATTGCCCAGCTAAACTGAAACAGTGTAGTACATGTGGAAAATGGAACCACTTTGCAAAAGTGTACAGAGCTTATCGTGGAAAAACAGTACACACAGTGAGTGAAGATGAAATGTCAATCAAAGAGTCAAAACACTGATGAACTGTTTATTGATTCAGTGACACAGAAAAGTCTAATATCAGAGACAGAGCAAGCCTTTGCTAACATTGAGATAGGAACACAAGGCACAGAGCTAAAGTTCAAACTAGACACTGGTGCACAAGTAAACATGATTCCTCTGAATAAATACGGCAGCTTGACATCTGAATGCGAGCTACAGCCCACCACGCGCAGATTGACTGGTTATGGTGGTGAACAGCTCCCAGTAAAAGGCACATGCACTTTTAAATGCAAATACAAGGAAAGTGACATGATATTGGGCTTTTATGTTGTTGACACTAGAGCACCTGCAGTGCTAGGTCTTAAAGCATGTTTAGACATGGCTAGTTTTATCAGTGACAGCACCAGTAGAGACAGAAAATGTACTGGAGGGGTTTGCTGATGTTTTTAAAGGAATAGGATTATTCCCAGGAGAAGATACCATTCACCTTGACCCAGACGCAACCCCTGTGGTCTACCCACCGAGAAAGATTCCCCTTGCTCTCCGTGACCGTCTGAAGAAAGAGTTGGAGAGCATGGAGCAACCTGACATAGTCACCAAGGTTACAGAACCGACTGACTGGGTGAACGCATTAGTGGTGGTGGAGAAACCACGCACAGGCAAGCTCCGAGTATGTCTCGACCCCAAACGCCCCCATTTACCCTTTACTGACGCTAGATGGCATCACACACAAGCTAGCAGGAGCACACTACTTCAGTGCCATGGACGCTAGATCAGGCTACTGGGCTATCAAGCTCACAGAAGAGTCATCTAAGCTCACAACATTCAACACACCGTTTGGACGCTACAGGTTCCGTCGCCTGCCTTTTGGGATTATCTCAGCCCAAGACGAGTTTCAGCGAAAGATAGATGAAGTGTACAAAGGCCTCGACAGAGTTGTGGCAATTGTGGACGACATTCTTGTCTATGGTCGAACCAAAGAGGAGCACGACCGAAACCTCCACGCGATGCTACAAAGGTCCCGCGAGAGAGGAGTCCGGCTCAACCCCGAGAAGAGCACAGTCGGCTCTACAGAGGTCAACTACTTCAAGCCAGATCCAGAGAAGATCTCAGCCATAAAAGAAATGGAGCCACCAAAGAACCGCGCAGAGCTGGAAACAGTGCTTGGCATGGTCAACTACTTAGCCAAGTTCGCACCCAGCTTCTCCTATGCTAATGCACCCCTGTGTCAACTGCTAAAGCAGTCCAGTGAGTTCCTCTGGGACAAGCGACACGACATTGCTTTCCAGAATGTGAAAGACTTGATCACGAGAGAACCAGGACCAATCCTTGCCTACTATGACCCCCGACAAAGAGCTCAGACTCCAAGTGGACTCGTCAAAGTATGGAATAGGTGCAGTGCTACTGCAAGAAGGAAAGCCCATCGGCTACGCTTCCAAATCTCTCACAGACTGTGAAATCAACTACGCTCAAATCGAAAAGGAGCTCTACACCATTCTGTTCGGATGTAAACGTTTCCATCAATACATACAGTGGGGCAAAAAAGTATTTAGTCAGCCACCAATTGTGCTTACACAATTGGTGGCTGACTAAATACTTCTTTGCCCCACTGTATATGGACAACAAGTCATTGTGGAATCAACCGTGAGGAAACCACTAGCCGCAGCCCCGCCTAGGCTACAGAGAATGATCCTTCAACTACAAAAATACGACTTCACAATCACTCACCGTCCAGGCGAAGACATCCCTGTCGCAGACACACTCTCCAGGAAGTTTCTTACCTATAAGGACAGCAGCCTCAGTGAAGGCATGGACATGCAAGTGCACACTGTGTACAGCAACTTACCAGTTAGTGACACAAAACTGAAGGAGATCCAAGCAGAAACAGAAAAGGACTCACAACTCACACAGCTGAGGAAAGTCATACAGGATGGATGGCCTGAGGAGAGGAGAAAATGCCCTCACAGCGTCTCAGAATTCTGGAACCATTGTAATGAACTATCACAGATCAACGGAATAATTTTCAAAGAAGAGAATATCATTATTCCTTCCAGTCTCAGAAAAGAGATTTTGACAAAAATCCATGCTGGACACATGGGCATGGAAAAGTGCAAACAGAGAGCACGGGACATTTTGTTTTGGCCCGGAATGTGCAAACAAATAGAGGACAATGTTGGTTAATGCGCCATATGTCTTGAACAACGCCCCTCAAACACCAAAGAGCCAATGTTACCTCACTGTATCCCAGACCGACCCTGGCAGGTCGTGGCAACCGATCTGTTCACCTGGAACAACGAGGACTACATCGTAACAGTGGACTATTACAGCAGATACTTCAAACTCGACAAGCTTCACAGCACCACATCTGCAGCTGTGATACACAAGCTGAAAGCAGCCTTTGCCAGGCATGGCATTGTAGAGACTTTAATATCTGACAATGTGCCCTGTTACAAATCAAATAAGTTTGAATCCTTCACATAAGCATGGGAGTTAACACATGTCACCACAAGCCCACATTACCCTCAAAGTAATGGCCTTGCTGAAAAATCAGTGCAGATTGCTAAATCACTCATGGACAAAGCAAAAGCAGACAAGAGAGACCCCTACCTCAGCCTCCTTGAATAGAGCAACACTCCAGTTGACAACTTCAAATCACCAGCCCAGCTGTTGATGAGCCGCAGGCTTCGCTCAATCCTTCCCAGCACCAACCAGCAGCTGCAACCTGAGGTTGTCAGCTACAAGGAAATGCATGGACAACATGCACAGAGACAACAACAACAAAAGCGATACTGCGACAGGTCAGCTAGACCACTGCCACCACTGATCGACGGAGAGTCAGTTAGTATCCAGGAGCATGGCCTCTGGAAGCCAGCAGTCGTCATCCAGCCAGCTGACACTGAACGTTCATATCACATCCGCACCGCAGAAGGAGCGGTGTACCGCCGCAATCGTCGTCACCTACTGAACACAAAAGAACAACACACTGACGAGATGAACTGTTCCCCTGAAAGAGAACATGATGGACTAAACACACACACAGCACAACATACACCATCCTTACCTGCAAACACCACAAGAACTGTTGACTGACACAGAAGCATGCTCAGCATCATATCGCACAAGGTCAGGAAGAGAGGTCAAGCCCAGAGCTGTCCTAGATTCCAAGAACACAGGATGAGATGTTACTATCCTTTGTGCAAGCACTTCCAAGAGTTAATGAACAGTGAGCGTGGTGAAATTTGGGGAGCGCATCGTCAGTAGTGTACCTTTGGTTCCTAGGGTGTTTCGGCCTTTCACACTATACACCCTCCCCAAAGGCGGCCAGCGACAGGGTGATCAATCCTACGCTTGCGTCCCATTCCCAATTAGTCATAGGAGTTGCCTTGTTGTTGATAGCCAACATCCCATGGAACTATGCATGGCAGGGGCGTCCTCCTCCCTGAGTCAAGCATTGTTGACCGCATACCTCCTGGCCCTCTCACTTCGGGGCCCAGCTGGGGTCTTTCCTCTTCATCCAGAGCCACTGACTGCTGCCTTCTGCCGCCTCCGATACAGCTTTGATTGCCGAACGCTGGCTCTGGCCCTTAATTCCCAGGTCTCTAAGCAGTCTGGTTGTAGATGTTGCCACAAAACCTCTGCAGCCCACCTCCACTGGTCGGACTTCTGTGTTCCAGCCATGATGCCGTGCTTCGGCAGCTAGATCAGCATAGCGCAGATGTTTTCGCTCATAAGCCTCATCTACTGAGTCCTCCCAGTGTACTGTGAGCTCAATGATGAAGACCTTATTGAGCGAACGGGACCAGAGCACCATGTCAGGTCTTAGGGTGGTGGTTGCGATCTCCGGAGGAAACACAAAATGCCGGCCAATGTCAGCTAGCATTTTCCAGTCGCGGGCCAAGCACAGCTGGTCTCGCTCTAATGGTGTAGAGACCTGTGAAATGTCAAAGGGTGTAGGCGGATCGCTGCCCTAAAAGCATTCCAGACTGTAAACTAGTTATTGAAAGTTCACTTGAAATGCTTTGGTATTGTATTTGTTTGAAATGTTAAGATGTTATTTCTACAGTGAAAGCTGAGTTGCTGAGAATCCCTTGTTTGAAAAGTAACAGTATGTTGGATTATTGTTTCAGAGTCTATGTTGATTCTGTTGGTGTAGTATTGCAATATAAATGGTTACTTACCTTGAGTTCAAACTACAGAGCATGTATTCAAATGAAACGCTTAGAATATGTAAACCTTTCTCTTTTGTTTTAAAAGAAGGGGGATGTAATATTCATATGTGTAAACATTTTACCGCCATATCATACTGTGCTATGATTGGTTAAGACCACCCAAATGGTTAGGTCATGGGCAGCTTGATTCTGGTTGGCGGTATGTGAGCATGCCAGTTATAGCTAGCTAATAAAGAGCTACGTTAAGAAATAACCTATAGTAGTGCATTTTATTATTTTGTACAAAGTGTGCAAAACAAGACACTCACGCGCACACATTCACACGCGAGTGAGTGTACAGATGTAGTCCTTTTTGTTGTGCGTGTGAGTGTCAAGCAGCAGCATGCCAATGTATTATAGAGGGTTATCAGTGCTAATTCTACAATGCAATCTCTAAATCCTAAATCGGGACGCAAAAATTATAAATGCAGTCATTAAATGCTAATTTGTAATGGTAATTGGTAAATGTAATGCTTAAATACTACATTGGAATTCCAACTAAGCATTTCGTTTTTTTTTTAAATAATACTGTGACACACACAATAAAAAGACTGCATATGTATTCATATGTTGAGAGAGTAAACAGTGTGCTCACTAGGCACAACCTGGTTGAATCAACGTTGTTTTAATGTAGTTTGTCAATGTGTTGTGACATGGAATCTACGTGGAAAATACATTGCATTTGAAGAAAAAGTAATCCACGTACACTGTTTTGAGAGGGAAATTTCAACCACAGGATTCTGTCATCATGGTAACCAAATTTCACACCCCAATTTTTTTTTTGAATTTGTACCTTTAAAACAACGGCAGATCTTCAACGTTCAATCAACTGTCAGAACAAAAAATATAGGCTGGGCAGCTCCTCCTACTGGAGAATTTATCTGTATCTACAGCTCTCCTTTGGTCTCCCATCCAGGGTTTCATCCAAGCCCCGCGATGATATTTGTCAATGACTGTTACCAATGTTCCATCGTGAGAATGATCGATGAGATATCTCCACTTATGAATGAAACAGATTCACTGGTGCTATTGAAGTCATTCCAAAGGGTAGGTTTAATAGAGACCAGTTAAATGTCACCATACTTTATCACTCATTTAACATCAATGATACAGTGCTGTGAAAAAGTATTTCCCTCTTCCTGATTTCTTATTTTTTTCTTCACATTTGTCACACTTAAATGTTTCAGATCAAACAAATTTAAATGTTACACAAAGATAACCAAAATGCAGTTTGAGTGATGATTTTATTTATTAAGGGAAAAAAAGCTATCTGAACCTTCATGGCCCTATGTGAAAAAGTAATTGCCCCCTTAACCTAATAACTGGTTGTGCCACCCTCAGCAGCAACAACTGCAATCAAGCATTTGCGATAACTGGCAATGAGTCTTTCACATCGCTGTGGAGGAATTTTGACCCACTCGTTGCAGAATTGTTCTAATTCAGCCGCATTGGAGGGTTTTCGAGCATGAACTGCCTTTTTAAGGTCACGCCACAGCATCTCAATCGGATTCAAGTCCGGACTTTGACTAGGCCACTCCAAAACCGTAATTTTGTTTTTTTAAAGCCATTCAGAGGTGGATTTGCTGTTGTGTTTTGGATCATTGTCCTGCTGCAGAACCCAAGTGCGCTTCGGCTTGAGGTCACGAACTGATGACATTCTCCCTCAGGATTTTTTGGTAGAGAGCAGAATTCATGGTTCCATCAATCACAGCAAGTCATTCAGGTCCTGAAGCATCAACGCAGCCCCAGACCATCACACTACCACCACCATATTTGACAGTTGGTATGATGTTCTTTTTCTGAAATGCTGTGTTACTTTTACACCAGATGTAACGGGATGCACACCTTCCAAAAACTTCAACTTTTGTCTCGTTTGTCCACAGAATATTTCCCCAAAAGTCTTGAGAAAGAGACTGGGCAAAAGTGGCATACATGGCAGAGTTCCAAGGCGAAAACCACTGTTAACCAAAAAGAACATAAAGGCTCGTCTCAACATCAAGATTTTTTTTGCCAAAAGTGAGACGAGCCTTTGTTCTTTTTGTGGTCAACAGTGGTTTTCGCCTTGGAACTCTACCATGGATGACATTTTTGCCCAGTCTCTTTCTTATGGTTGAGTCATGAACACTGACCTCAAAACCTCTCTGGGATATGTGGGACGCTAACACCGGTTCCAACTTGCGCAACGTGACTACAAAATATCTCAAAAGTTACCTGTAAACTTTGGCAAAACATTTCAAACTACTTTTGTAATAGAACTTCAGGTGTTTTTGTAAGTGAATAATCGATAAAATTGAAGATGGGATGATCTGTGTTCAATACAGGAAGAAAACAAACTGACACTACCTTTCTGGTCACGCGCCTCTATCTAACAATACACTTGAAGTGACCCTCGTTTTGAACAGGGCTACTTCTTCATGACACAAAGGAACCAATTTCTAAAGACTGGTGACATCCAGTGGAAGCGGTAGGAACTGCAAGAAAGTCCCTTAGAAATCTGGATTCCCAATGAAAAACCATTGAAAAAAGAGAGTGACCTCAAAAAAAAATCTGAATGGGTTTTCCTCGGGGTTTCGCCTGCTACATAAATTCTGTTATACTCACACACATGATTCCAACAGTTTTAGAAACTTCAGAGTGTTTTCCATCCAAATCTACTAATAATATGCATATCTTATCTTCTGGGGATGAGTAGCAGGCAGTTGAATTTGGGCATGCATTTCATCCGGACGTGAAAATACTGCCCCCTGTCACCAAGAAGTTTAACTGAGGCAAGTGAGGGCTGCAGTTCTTTAGATGTTGTTGTGGGTTCTTTTGTGGCCTCTTGGATGAGTCGTCGCTGCCCGATTGGGGCCACTCCTGGGAAGATTCATCACTGTTCCAAATTTTCTCCATTTGTGAATAATGGCTCTCACCGTGGTTCGCTGTGGTCCCAAAACTTTAGTAATGGCTTTGTAACCCTTTCCAGACTGATAGATGTCAATTACTTTGTTTCTCATCTGTTCCTGAATTTCTTTGGATCGCGGCATGTTGCCTTGCTTTTTGAGATCTTTGGGCCTACTTCACAAGTTCCATTTAAGTGATTTCTTGATTCAACAGGTCTGGCAGTAATCAGGCCTGGGTGTGGCTAGTGAAATTGAACTCAGCTTTCCAAAAAATGTGATTAACCACAGTAAATTCATGATTTAACAAGGGGGAACAATTACTTTGTCACATATGGCCATGAAGGTTCGGATAGCTTTTTTCCTTTAATAAATCAAATGATCACTTAAAAACTGCATTTTGTGTTTACTTGGGTTATATTTTTGTAATATAACAATTTGTTTGATGATCTGAAACATTTAAGTGTGACAAATGTGCAATAAGAAATCAGGAAGGGGGCAATTACTTTTTCACAGCACTGTAAGTCTATATATGAATTGCAACATCATCAACAACTATTGTTTCAATTCAACCCTGAATTAAATAAAAATAGACAATACAATATGCTTTGGGTTTCAAGCGCTGATTGATTTAAAATGTTATATTTAGTGATATCAAATTGTGTTTGGTTGTCAACTTAACCACATATCGACATTTGAAGGAGATGTATCTTCTGCATGGGTGGTTCCATCCGGCTTTAATTCCAGTTTGTGTATAAATTAATAATTGATATGTTGGAAATTGCGTCTCCAACTCAACCAAAACTCAAACGGTATTTAATGTGCTCTCAAAGTTTGTATTTGATTTAGTCCTATCCATTAAGGTAACATTTTTGGTATGCCCAGCGGGTTGATGGTGCTTCATTATCCTTTATAGAACAGGGACTGGGACATCTACAGCTTTCACATCAACTCCACAGTGACCAGTCGCTATGCAACCACTATCATCACCAGCCGGGTTGCCAATCGGATCGACCAGTCACAGGAAATAGAATTCCATGTCAAGATCCCCAAGAATGCTTTCATCAGTAAATTCAAAATGTAGGTCTACATGAATGTTTCACTGTCTAAGATGAGTTTACACACGTATTACACAAATATTACAAAAATGCTCACACATACAGTAACCCTACCTCCTGTCTCTCTCTCTCTATCTCTCTCTCTCTCTTCCGCCGTTCTTGTCTTTCTCAGGACCATTGAGGGGCAGACGTATGATGGGATTGTGAAACAGAAGGAGGAGGCTCAGCAGCAGTACACGCAGGCAGTGTCTCGTGGTCAAAGCGCTGGCATAGTCAGGTGTGTGTGGATGTGTGCAGGACCATGTCCAGGGGCCCTGACCTCCACCATTGACTTTGTTAGTCACTCTACACATTTTGCAATGTATGTATGGACATGGCATTAGTCATGGCAAAATGTGTAGAGTTGTAGGAAATTAGCATGAAAATTAGCATTTTCTCTCCACCCCATTACACAAAAAAATGGCAAAAAAAGGCTAGTGTGTCTGTGTATCTGTGTCTACAATATGCATTTGTTGTTATGTATTAGACGGTACCCCTTTTTGTCTCCTAAAGTTCAGTGGGGAGGACCCTTGAGGAGTTTAAGACATCTGTGACTGTGGCCGCGCTCAGTAAGGTGACCTTTGAATTGACCTATGAGGAGCTGCTGAAACGCCGACTGGGCAAGTACGAGCTGCTGATCCATGCTCGACCCATGCAACCTGTTGCTGACTTCAAGGTGAGTGAGTGAGTGAGTGAGTGAGTGAGTGAGAGAGAGAGAGAGAGAGAGAGAGTTTGAGTTTTTATAAAACCTTTATTTTTTACTCAAGTGTTAACATAAATAATGACACACTGCCTTTTCAGAAATGAAACAACAAATGTAATTCCTAAACAAAAATAAATACATAACATATACATTCAACTTATTTCATCAGCAAAAAATAATTTCCCCTCCTCTACAAAACAAAATGCTCCTTCGTAGGCCCACTTCTCTTCAAATAATAGGAGATCTTTTACAGCTGAAAAGAACTCAAAATCTACTTTTATTCTTGCTTTCACTAATCCTTTAAAAACACATCTTACATCCTGCCCATATCCCGTTTCTATCTTATGTTTCCTACTCAGAAAAATTGACATCTTAGCTTGTCTCAAAATAAAATTTAACATTTGACATTTTCTTTTCTGTTGTTTACTATATTGAAACCCCAAAATAAACACAGTGTTATTGAAAAACTCCCCTACAGCTTTAAACAAAGATTCCAACATTTCCAATAGAGGTTTTATCCTCTCACACTCCATAAAACAGTGAAAAATGGTTTCTCTTATATTACAAAAAGGATATCCATCTCTAACATCTGAGTTAATAACAGATACAAAAGCATTAACTGCAATGATGCCATGTAAAACCCTCCATTGCATATCACCAGTACCCTTTTGTAACGGTGGCTTGTACAGTGCTCTCCATGCTGGCTTTACCTTGTCATCAATGCCCAATTTTACCCTCCATGGAGTGTCTTTTCTATTTTTCAATTTATCTTTATTCAACACCTTGACACCCCCTATACAAGTCCTTCCCATTCACCTCATCCAAACCCACCTCCTCCAACCCTCTCAAATCCAGCAATAACGCCTTTCTTTCTGACTCTGGGATATTTGGTGTAATCCCTAGTTTTGGAAATGAGACGTCTTCATCTTGCACCTTCTTCTTGTGGCTACTAAGCATACCCCATTCTTCCGCTGACAGAGCCTTCCTACAGCTCCCCAGCATTTGTCCGACAATCCTTTCCGACCTCATCCCCAAATGTTCTGCCACCCGTCTTTCATCCATTAAGGCGGGCCCAGCCATGGCCATTAACTGTCTTAAGGTGATGATTTTCCCCTTCACCAGAATCTTGGAGAAATGTGGAACAGCTGCAGTTGTACAATCCAGTCTTGCCCCATACACCAGAGGTTCCTCCAACAGCCAATGCACTGACTCCGCTGAAGTTCGTCTGGACACCTTCATTATGCTCCACACTCTGAGAAGGCCTCTGTAAAACGGAGGTACTCCCTCCCTAGAAATCTGGCTACTATCAACCAGAAATAAAGCCTTCTTTAAACCTAATCCTCCAACCTGCTGTAATATAAGACCTGCCACCCCTCTCCACACCACATTTTCTGGTCCATAAAGCAACCTTTGAATAAACTGAAACCGGAAAGCAGCAGCCCTACTAGCAAGATGTACAAGACCTTGTCCCCCTCCTCTTTTGACAAATACAAAACACTTTGTGCAACCCAGTGATATTTATCCCAAAAGAAATCCACAATAATTGCCTGTATCTTAGCCAGAAGGCCAGATGGTGGTTCTAAAACTGACAACCGATGCCACAGTGCAGAGGCAATCACATTGTTAACTATAATAGTGCGCCCCCTATATGACATACGAGATAATAACCAACGCCATCTCCTCATCCTCCCTTCCACCATTTCAACCACCCCACTCCAATTTTTTCCATAGTCCC
Source organism: Oncorhynchus tshawytscha (assembly GCF_018296145.1). Classification (NCBI taxonomy): domain Eukaryota; kingdom Metazoa; phylum Chordata; class Actinopteri; order Salmoniformes; family Salmonidae; genus Oncorhynchus; species Oncorhynchus tshawytscha. Next base: position 46,098,789 of record NC_056430.1, read on the forward strand.
CTTATCTCCTAGGTACACTCCAAGATACTTAAAACCTCCCTTACACCATTCTAGCCCCCTGGCAAAGCCATGATCCCTCCAGACCATTCTCCAATCTGTAAAGCACAACTCTTTTCCCAATTTACCTTTGCAGAGGATATTCCCTAAAACGATCAACCATTAGACTCAAGCTATCCACCTCCGCTTGATTTTTCACTAGCACAACTACATCATCAGCATAGGCTGAGAGACGAATAGGAGGAATATCCTCTGAAAGGCACACCCCTGCAATGCGACTTCTAATGCTATTTAGTAGTGGCTCTATAGCAATGGCATATAACATCCCTGACATAGAACATCCCTGCCTAATACCTCTACACACTTTAAAAGGAGCACTCAAACCACCGTTAACTTTCAATACACTTTCAATGTCACCATATATCACCTTTATCATGGCAATAAAACCAGAGCTGAACCCAAACGCCTCAAACGTGTGCCATAAATATTGATGTTCAACTCGGTCAAATGCCTTTTCCTGATCAATTGAAATTAGACCAGCATCCAACCCAATAGCCCTAGAGACGTCCAAAAAATCACGAATCAGAGAAATGTTATCCCCTATCTGCCTGCCAGGAACACAGTAGGACTGATCCGTATGTATGATTTGCCCCATCACCTCCCTCAGCCTGTTGGACAAAGCCTTTGACAATATCTTATAATCAGTGCACAATAAAGCCACCGGCCTCCAGTTCTTCACCTCCCTCGGGTCACCCTTTTTGGGCAGTAGGGTGAGGACAGCCCTTCTGCAGCTTATTGGTACTAACCCTCTGGTTAAACTATCATTAGCTACTTCTAACCAATCCTCTCCCAACATAGCCCAAAAAGACTTAAAAAAGTCAACGGGAAGCCCATCAATGCCTGGAGCCCTTCCATTTTCCATGCCTTTTAATGCAGTGTATAAATCCTGCAAAGACAATGGTTGCTCAAGCTCAACCTGAGCTTCTGCAGCCACCTTTGGGAGCCCATCAAAGAACTGCTGTGTCACTGTTTTGTCCTCTTTGTACTCACACTTGTAGAGCTCAGCATAGAACTCTACTGCCCTCTTTCTAATTTCACTAGGGCTAGTGAGCTCTTGTCCAACAGCTGATTTGAGACAATGAATAATTTTTCTTTGTCCATTCTTTTCTCTAAACCAAAGAAAAATTTGGATGAGGCATCCATTTCAGATATTCCCTGAAACGTACTTCTCACCAGTGCCCCCTGTGCTCTGATACCCAGCAGGTCTGCCAATGCAGCTTTTCTCCTCTTGAGGGCCTGAGTATGGCCTCGATCTCCTGTGGTCTCAACCAACGTCATGAGTTCCACTATTTCAATCTCTAGGGCTTTCATTGATCTGGTGATATCCTTGGTGACATTCCTCGTGTATTGATTACAAAATTGTTGAATCTGGATTTTCCCTATATCCCACCATTGTTGAAGGGATACAAAACTGGCCTTTTGAGACCTCCACCTCTCCCAAAAAAACTGAAACAGTTCCTGAAGTGAGCATCACTCAATAAAGTTATATTAAAATGCCAGTATGTGCTTTTGGGTTTTACATCGTTAATGAACACCACCTCTGTTATTAAACAATGATCAGAAAATCCCACTGGAGTTATCACACTTGATTTACAGACCTGAGATTGATGCCCAAAAACATAAAACCTATCTAACCTGGCCATAGAGATGATGTTCTCTCTCACATGCGCCCAGGTGTACTGCCTTGTTCATCCATGTTGACTCCGCCAAATATCACACAATTCATTTGTTACAATAAGGCGTTTTAAAACGTCCTTGAGGCTATATGAGGTTCTTGGTGATTTCTATCTAAATCGCTAACTGTGCAGTTAAAATCCCCAGCAATAAACAAATAATCTTCTTTGTTACATTTCTCAATGGTATTTGATAATGTCTCTAAAAAACATACCCTCTCAACTGTCACCACTGGGGCATATACATTTATCAGACACATAGTGATGTTTTCATACCTTGCTCTAACTTTTAATAACCTCCCCTCAACTACCTCTTCAACCTCATATGACAAAGGCAAAAACCCTTTTGAGAACAAGATAACCACACCCCCACTTTTTGAGTTTTTATGACTACACACCACTGTCCCCCCCACTCCTGTTGCCACATAACTTCATTTTCCAAATTACTATGCGTTTCTTCTAGAAAAATTATGTCACTTCCCTTTCCCCTAATTAACTCATACACCATGGCTCTTTTTTTAACATCTCTTGCCCCATTTACGTTTAAAGAAGAGATCTTAAAACTGCTCATGGATTTAAAAAATACAGAGGAAGATACAGCCACCACATCTCTTTACAGAGTTAAAACTGCAACTGAACTCTTTCATTTTCTTTAGAATTTACATCACTTATCACTCTCGTGACCACTTTCTTGAGTCTAGCAATTTCAGGGCTTTTCAAACTTCCCCCTGTAATTTTTGACATCAGAAACTTTGCTGATTCAATAAACAATTCACGTTCAGGGAAAAAATCAGTTACATTGTAATCCTGCATATATTTCTTCCCTTTTGTCAACTTCAGAAATTGACGTATCCTCTCGATCCCATACCTCCCTTCCACCCCATTTATCTCACTATATTGTTGTGACGCGTCAGATGACTCTCGCTATCCTCCCCAGAAGAATACTCCACCATCTCTACAACTTGTTCATCTTCAACTGATTTATCACTCTCTACCTTTCTCTTAAAATTAGACCCTTCACCACCCCTTAAATTCTTCCTTTTACTCCTCTGTATTTTGAAAACATCCGCTTCCTTTTCCGTTATTTCAATCTCCTCTTGACTTCCAATTTCATTTTCCAGCACCACCTCAGCGACAGCAGTCGCAATCTCACCTACTGTTTCCCTCCCTCTTTGTTCTGATCTACCACAATTGCCCCCGTATTCACACTGCCTTCCTCTCCTACTTTTCCAACCACATCTGCCCACCTTCTCTCTTCCCCTGCACCCGTAGTATTTTCATCCCTTCGCGGTGTTGCGTTAGTTGCACCCGCACTAAAGCTACTACCAGGCTCAGCGCGCTCATTCTCGGGACAACTACGCACCAAATGCCCCTCTCTTCCACATCCAGAACATTTCATTGATTCAGTAGATGCATAGAAGACATAATCAAATCCATCAATCTTAAAACTAAACGCTAAATTCAGTTCATCTCCTTCCTTTTTTAAAATCATATGCACTTGTCTCCTATGAGACACGACATGTTTCAACAACGGAGATTTGCATCCAAAAAGAACCTTCTTTATTGTAGATACGATTTGACCATGGCGAGATAACTCTCGCTCTAACACTTCATCTCTAACAAATGGTGGCACGTTAGAAAGCATAACTTTCTTCGCCGGAATAATAAGCGGAAATACCGGCGTCTGTGTCTCCCGCAACACAACACCTCTCTCAACTATCTTATTCACCTTTTCAATTGAATCTAAGAATATCACTACAGCGCTATTCATCCTTGAGGCTGATTTGATGCTATCATACCCAATGATAGCACCCACAGCCAAGCTACATTCTTCCACTGAACACCCGGCCGCAGCAGGAATCTTTCCTCCATGCCTCCGACTAAGTTTTTCAAACTCTTCATTTCCGCGAGTGGCCATAGCAACCAGCCCCACCCGCTGGTTGTGCCCTCGCGAAAAACCAACCTCAAAGATCCCACCACCCCTATACGTGCTTAGTGATAGTTTAAACAAGATACCCTTAAAACAACTAAACTAATCAATAAATATATATATATATATATACATACCAAAACCCGATAGAGTGAAAAGAAATTCCATTCGCTCTCACAATCACTCCTGCTTGACGACTCACTCCCAGCATGCACTCCCAGCATGCACTCCGACGAGAGAGAGAGAGAGAGAGAGAGAGAGAGAGAGAAAGAATTGATTGATGAGTCATTTGATATTGGGGTTGATGTTGTATTTTCTTGCTCCTTTTTTCTGTCTCTTCCTTATGGCCAGATTGATGTGTACATCAATGAGCGACCAGGCATTAACTTCCTGGACATAACAGGAGGGCTGAGCACCGAAGCACTGGCAAATGCCATCACCAAAACCCATGCTTCTAGTGAGGTAATGTCCAAAACAGGGTAATGTAGAGCTAACCAATAGAAAAGTCCAGACCCCAATACATTACATGGTAAAGAAAATCTGTCTATGAGCTCTTGAGCAAGGCACTTAACCCTAAAGTGCTCCGATACGTTGTTCTGGATAAATAAATTAGTACATTTTCACACCTCTGGACATGTTAATGCTAATACGAATTAGCTCATTATAACAGGGTAGGGTAAAGCAGGGTGTGTTTTTAAAAAGCAGAACCTGTAAACTACCAACCCCTCCCCAGGCCTGGGTACATTTCTACCCCAGCAAGGAGCAGCAGAGCCAGTGTGAAAGCTGTGGAGAGCAGGGCCTGAATGGAGACCTGGTCATCGCCTATGACGTCCACAGGAAAACATCCATGGGAGATCTCAATGTACACTTCTTCCATCCTCTTTCTGGCATTACTCCTTCATCTCTACCCCATCCTTTAATCACTGTCTCTCATTCCCTATTCAGGAGGCAAAGGGGTATTTTGTCCATCACTTTGCCCCCAGTAACCTACCACGCATTCCAAAGAATGTGGTCTTCATCATCGATCGGAGTGGCTCCATGCATGGCAGGAAAATGGAGCAGGTTTGTGTGTCTGTGTGTTGCCTGTTGTAATGCAGCTTAAGGCCTAGCGATTAAGCAATGTACACATACACCACATATTTATATTCAATGAAGGGGACAATGCACATTGATTGAGTGGTTAATTGGTTGCATTTGATTGTATTTTGATTGCACTGTGATCTGTCAGACCCGTGAGGCCTTGTTGAAGATCCTGGGAGACCTGGCGGAGGACGACCACTTTGGCCTGATCACGTTCGACAGCTCAGTGTCTACCTGGAGGAAGGAGCTGCTGCCGGCCAACCAGGACAACCTGGAGGCTGCCAAGAGCTTCGCACGACACATCCATGAAAGAGGAGGTACAATTATTACTTACAGACAAGGCCTCAACCACAAGCAGCTGCAGCAAAAGTGCGGCAGGACCCAGTCAAAGGCAGAGAAGAAATGACCGGTGCGGGTAGACTGTATGCAGATGTTCCTCTACCGGAAGGCGGAGGTTCATCTTATATGGCGAAATCCACGTCAGATCTCGGCCCTGGGATGGAGTTGGTAGAATTGCCTGATGGCATGTGGGTCATGAAGCAGATGACACCACAGATTGTCATCACCTACAAAGCAACCAATGTGTTACCTGACTCTGTGTAGACGTCACATGTAAAGGAGACAATGCGTTATGTAACTTTGCTTAAGGGAGAGGATGTCTTGTGTGGCTGTAGTCAAAGGAGGCATGGGCTTGGATATGAAGGGGTATAATTACCAATGTAAACGATAGGGAAAGAGCGGAGAGGAGATTCTGGGGAAGACGGATCAGGAGCTGATTGATGTATTAGAAGTTAAACGACTTTTGGTGTAAGGTCAGAACAGAACTTAGAAGCTTTTGCATTATAATTGCCATATAAAAAAACTATGAAATCCATCATTTGTGAAACTGTGGAACCAAAAGAGAAGTGTTACTGGTTTACATTAACTGATTAAATTGCTAATTGAATAAAATGCTGAAGAAGAAGAGTAGCGTTGTAACAACTACAGGCTCAGGGGGTTCACCTTAGATGTCCCCAGACCATATCGTGGGCTCGAACAGGAAACCACAGGGGGTAACTGTGTAAAAGACACAAAAGGAGCACTGGGTATCTATAGTTTGTCGTTACTCAGACGAAGTGAGTAAGGACAAACTTTCATCTCATAAATGATTTCAAGAAATTAGTCTTAGCTGAAACCCTATACCCGGGACAGCGAGTGTGACTCACCCCGGAGGGTAAACTAGAAAGAATCAAATCAAATCAAATTTTATTTGTCACATACACATGGTTAGCAGATGTTAATGCGAGTGTAGCGAAATGCTTGTGCTTCTGGTTCCGACAATGCAGTAATAACCAACAAGTAATCTAACTAACAATTCCAAAACTACTGTCTTATACACAGTGTAAGGGGATAAAGAATATGTACATAAAGATATATGAATGAGTGATGGTACAGAGCAGCATAGGCAAGATACAGTAGATGGTATCGAGTACAGTATATACATATGAGATGAGTATGTAAACAAAGTGGCATAGTTAAAGTGGCTAGTGATACATGTATTACATAAGGATGCAGTAGATGATATAGAGTACGGTATATACGTATGCATATGAGATGAATAATGTAGGGTATGTAACATTATATAAGGTAGCATTGTTTAAAGTGGCTAGTGATATATTTTACATCATTTTACATCATTAAAGTGGCTGGAGTTGAGTCAGTGTCAGTGTCAGTGTGTTGGCAGCAGCCACTCAATGTTAGTGGTGGCTGTTTAACAGTCTGATGGCCTTGAGATAGAAGCTGTTTTTCAGTCTCTCGGTCCCAGCTTTGATGCACCTGTACTGACCTCGCCTTCTGGATGATAGCGGGGTGAACAGGCCGTGGCTCGGGTGGTTGTTGTCCTTGATGATCTTTATGGCCTTCCTGTAACATCGGGTGGTGTAGGTGTCCTGGAGGGCAGGTAGTTTGCCCCCGGTGATGCGTTGTGCAGACCTCACTACCCTCTGGAGAGCCTTACGGTTGTGGGCGGAGCAGTTGCCGTACCAGGCGGTGATACAGCCCACCAGGATGCTCTCGATTGTGCATCTGTAGAAGTTTGTGAGTGCTTTTGGTGACAAGCCGAATTTCTTCAGCCTCCTGAGGTTGAAGAGGCGCTGCTGCGCCTTCTTCACGATGCTGTCAGTGTGAGTGGACCAATTCAGTTTGTCTGTGATGTGTATGCCGAGGAACTTAAAACTTGCTACCCTCTCCACTACTGTTCCATCGATGTGGATAGGGGGGTGTTCCCTCTGCTGTTTCCTGAAGTCCACAATCATCTCCTTAGTTTTGTTGGCATTGAGTGTAAGGTTATTTTCCTGACACCACACTCCGAGGGCCCTCACCTGACCTCACCTCACCCTGTAGGCCGTCTCGTCGTTGTTGGTGATCAAGCCTACCACTGTTGTGTCGTCCGCAAACTTGATGATTGAGTTGGAGGCGTGCGTGGCCACGCAGTCGTGGGTGAACAGGGAGTACAGGAGAGGGCTCAGAACGCACCCTTGTGGGGCCCCAGTGTTGAGGATCAGCGGGGTGGAGATGTTGTTGCCTACCCTCACCACCTGGGGGCGGCCGGTCAGGAAGTCCAGTACCCAGTTGCACAGGGCGGGGTCGAGACCCAGGGTCTCGAGCTTGATGACGAGCTTGGAGGGTACTATGGTGTTGAATGCCAAGCTGTAGTCGATGAACAGCATTCTCACATAGGTATTCCTCTTGTCCAGATGGGTTAGGGCAGTGTGCAGTGTGGTTGAGATTGCATCGTCTGTGGACCTATTTGGGCGGTAAGCAAATTGGAGTGGGTCTAGGGTGTCAGGTAGGGTGGAGGTGATATGGGCCTTGACTAGTCTCTCAAAGCACTTCATGATGACGGAAGTGAGGGCTACGGGGCGGTAGTCGTTTAGCTCAGTTACCTTAGCTTTCTTGGGAACAGGAACAATGGTGGCCCTCTTGAAGCATGTGGGAACAGCAGTCTGGTATAGGGATTGATTGAATATGTCCGTAAACACACCGGCCAGCTGGTCTGCGCATGCTCTGAGGGCGCGGCTGGGGATGCCTTCTGGGCCTGCAGCCTTGCGAGGGTTAACACGTTTAAATGTCTTACTCACCTCGGCTGCAGTGAAGGAGAGTCCGCATGTTTCCGTTGCAGGCCGTGTCAGTGGCACTGTATTGTCCTCAAAGCGGGCAAAAAGTTATTTAGTCTGCCTGGGAGCAAGACATCCTGGTCCGTGACTGGGCTGGTTTTCTTCTTGTAGTCCGTGATTGACTGTAGACCCTGCCACATGCCTCTTGTGTCTGAGCCGTTGAATTGAGATTCTACTTTGTCTCTGTACTGACGCTTAGCTTGTTTGATAGCCTTGCGGAGGGAGTAGCTGCACTGTTTGTATTCGGTCATGTTACCAGTCACCTTGCCCTGATTAAAAGCAGTGGTTCGAGCTTTCAGTTTCACGCGAATGCTGCCATCAATCCACAGTTTCTGGTCAGGGAATGTTTTAATCGTTGCTATGGGAACGACATCTTCAACGCACGTTCTAATGAACTCGCACACCGAATCAGCGTATTCGTCAATGTTGTTATCTGACGCAATACGAAACATATCCCATTCCACGTGATGGAAGCAGTCTTGGAGTGTGGAGTCAGCTTGGTCGGACCAGCGTTGGACAGACCTCAGCGTGGGAGCTTTTTTTTTAGTTTCTGTCTGTAGGCAGGGATCAACAAAATGGAGTCGTGGTCAGCTTTTCCGAAAGAGAAGACCAGCCGCTAGCAGGAATGTCTGAGACTATGCCGCGCTTATAAAAATTGTTTAGCCCTGTGGTTGCGTGAAAGGCGGGATGACACGTAGTTAGCCGGACCATGGCGCAGAGCGGACTATAAGTAAATATAGGATTTCTCCCGAGTGGCGCAGCGGTCTAAGGCACTGCACCTCAGTGCTTGAGGCGTCACTTCAGACACCCTGGTTTGATTCCAGGCTGTTTCACAACCGGCCGTGATTGGGTATCCCACAGGGCGGCGCACAATTGACCCAGAGTCGTCCGGGTTTGGCCGGTGTAGGCCGTCATTGTAAAGAAGAATTTGTTCTTAACTGACTTGCCAAGTTAAATAAAGGTTGGTGTTGTACACAAAAATAGCCCCAGCTCGCGCGTAATATACTGTGACACAAACTACCCTTGAAGTGTTAACAGTAGGAAGGGCTGGGCTAACCTCCGGCAGGCAGAGATAGACCAAGAGGGGTGACCGGGGTTAATAAAGTGGAGCCTAGAGCTTCTCTGCTAACTCAGCCTAGGATGGGAAGAGGGAGTCCCGCTCACTGGGAAAGAGGCTCATACCACGGAATAATCCAGGCCTACAGCGTAGTGGTAGTTGACCCACTCTGTGTGGTCAAGAGAAGATCCACAGGCAAAGACTACCGGTGCGTTTGTGACCCTAGTATGACCCGTAGTAGGCACCACATTACCTACTTACTTATTTTCAAAGATTTACATAGCTGACAGCACAGTTACGATATAACAGAATGTTGTAGCACTTAAAGGGATAGTGAGATTTTGGCAAGGTGAACTCATGAATCAGATGAACTCATGGATACCATTTTTCTGTCTCTGCGTCCAGTATGAAGGATGTTGAAGGTAGTTTCGCAAGTCAATTCTAACTAGCGCAATGACTGGAGGTAAACTGGAACAGCTAGCATGCATGAGTCATTAAAATGGTATCCATGAGTTTATCTGACTGGTTAAGTAGATAAAGAGCTTAAATGACAAAGGCTCTCACCAACCCTTTAAATGGCACACAGGGTAAAATAATGGTAGATATGAACAACAGCCTAGTTGGTGACAATAGCAGCTAATCCATAATGTGTTTTCCTCTCTCTTCTCTTCTTAGCCACCGACATCAATGCTGCTGTGTTGGAGGGCACAGCCATGCTGAACCGACACCCACAAGAGGGCTCAGCCTCCCTTCTTATACTGCTCACTGATGGAGACCCAACCACAGGTACACACACACACAGTTTTGTATTGCTATCCTTGTGGGGACCAAATAATTGATTCCCATCCTAACCCTCCTTAACCCTTAACCTAACCATAACTTTAACCCTAAGCCTAACCTTGGGCGTCCCGAGTGTCACAGCGGTCTATGGCACTGCATCATAGTTTGATCCCGGGCTGTGTCGCAGCAGTGACCAGGTGACCCATGAGGCGGCTCACAATTGGCCCAGTGTCATCAGAGTTAGGGGAGGGTTTGGCCAGCTGGGATGTCCTTGTCCCATTGCGCTCTAGCGACTCCTGTGGCTGGCCGGGGAACATGCACAATGACACGGTCACCAGTTGGACGATGTTTCCTCTGACACATTGGTGTGGCTGGCTTCCGGGATAAGTGAGCAGTGTGCGGCTTGGCAGGGTTGTGTTTCGGAGGACGCATGACTCTCGACCTTTGCCTCTCCCGAGTCCGTACGGGAGTTGTAGCGATGGGACAAGACTGCAACTACATATTGGATATCATGACATTTGGGAGAAAAAGGGAGGTAAAATGTTTTATCAAAACAAAAAACCTTAACCCCAAACCCTTAACCCTAACCCAAATTCTAAACCTAACCCCAATTGTAACCATTAACCTAACCCATAAGTCTAAAATAGCATTTCTCCTTGTGGGGACTGGTAAAATGTATTTGTTTTACTATCCATGTGAGGACTTCTGGTACCCACAAGGATAATTAAGCAAAAAACACACGCACGCACGCACGCACGCACTCACTCACTCACGCTCACTCACTCACTCACTCACTCACTCACTCACTCACTCACTCACTCACTCACACACACACACACACACACACACACACACACACACACACACACACACACACACACACACACACACACACACACACACACACACACACACACACACACACACACACACACACACACAATGAAAGCCAATCTCACTTTCCTCAGGTGAGACCAACCTGGAAAAGATTCATGAGAACATAAAGGAGGCTATTGGTAAGAAATTCCCTCTTTACTGTCTCGGCTTTGGAATGGATGTCAACTTTGACTTCCTGGAGAAGATGGCGCTGGAGAACGGAGGTGTGGGACGCAGAATATATACAGACTCTGATGCTGCTCTGCAGTTGCAGGTAAGGTAACACACAGTGTGTGGCACTGCAATGGACTGTAATTCTTTCTTACAAATCTCAACATAAATAATTTGAGCCTGTAACAAAAACTATTTAAAAAAATTCCCAACTGAGCTTCGTTAGCTGGAATACAAAAGTGCTGAACCAACCTTTAAGGCTTTATTTTAACAAACCTAGGTAGTGCTATAAGTTCGGAGGCGTGTCAGAAATATTTTTGCTATTTTCACAACTGGAATTATGAGCCCAGTAGCTGGCGGTGGCACGAAAAGGCTGGGTTTTTATGAATAAACAAGTTGAAGGTGTGTAGAGGCTTGATCCCTCACTGGCCAATCAGAACATGCCCCATGGCTAAATACTGTATGTGGTTGCTTCAAGTTTCGTATTTGCGGTCTTTTATGTATTGTAATGAACTCTAACTAGACTGTTAGTCCGTTATAGGCAAGTTTGTTAAATAGCCTACGGAAACAACATTTTCAAAAATGTAGACCTATCGCATATTTGCTAAATATATTGAACTTGTTTTTGAACAGTAATTACATGAGTTCAATATGGAAATATATTGTTAACATTCACACTGATAATGGCTTAGTGTAAAATGCACCACGTCTGAGCCATGGACAAACGTTGTCAATGAGAAAGATTCAATTCATTATTGATAAGAGCTAAAAAGACAGAGTGAATCATTCGAATCAAATTCGAATAAAACGAAACAACAACTGTTTTTTAAATATGCTATGTCTAAACACAGTTACAGGTAGGGCTGTTATGGTGACTGTATTACCGCCACACCGGGGGTCAGGAGTCATGGCACCATCCAGTGTAATTAATAACTTCACCATATAATGTCAGATATTTTTACCCATGCCTTTATTACCATGCAACGTATGTGACTTTGATGTTTACTCCTGGTCTTATTTAGGCCATAACAAAGGGATTGAATACTAGTGCGACAGTTTTTACATGACAAAATTGCTAACTAATGTTTACCACTTTCACCTCCTTACCACCAGTTGAAAATAGAGCCCTTAATGAAGTGTAATAAAATCCTATCTCATCTAAGCAGGCTTAAACGGTTGTTTTCCGTTTATCTGACTGTAGTTGACTTGAGAGGGAACAAGGAGGAGCAGGGGGTGGGACTAATGGCTACTGTACTGTACGATTGACAGGGCTTTTATGAAGAGGTGGCTACACCCCTATTGACGGACGTGCAGATGGTATATCTGGGTGGGGCTAACCTGACCCAAACCAACTTCAGCCAGTATTACAACGGCTCTGAGATCGTGGTGGCTGGCCAGATCCCCGACAACAACATAGAGATGTTTACCGCAGAAGTCATAGCCATATCGGTGAGGTCACCTCTGCTCTACCCCCCTTTACAAGTCCATAGGTCAGATCACTCCATACTGTCCTGTTCTTTGTTTAGTATGTTCTTTAGTTTTTTTTTAAATATACAAAATGTTGATTAAAAAAATTGCTCCGTATCAGTACTTTAGAAACATCTCAGTCAAACGTCAATATATACAATAAAGTCAATGTTTAGTATTGTGATGTGAGGATGTCTTGATTATTTCAGAAAAGCAATAGGGTGATGTACTCTGACACATTACCAACGAAGGAGCCCATTGAAGCCAGGTCTGACAGCCACATCCAGAGGCTGTGGGCCTACCTCACTGTAAAGCAGCTCCTGGACAAAGAGTGAGTTTGCTTTGCATGACATTGTCTGTGTTTGGGTATGTTTGCACCTGTGTCTATGAAGAGGGGTATCCTACAAAGCAAGCCAGATTTACTCAACTCAACCAGCTTCAGTTAGCTTCACACACCAGCTCAGGCTTCATTTGTACTACAATGGTGGATATTGTTCATCCGCCTGCTGCTAACTCTAGCAGGTTTGTAACTGCACGAGCATATATGTCAAATGCCAAGCTCCACATTGAGACAATGCTGAAACATGCATTCATGGGCGAGTCAGTGCCACATTTTCATTTGTGCCAACAACAAAAAACTATTCTATAAAAATCTAGCAAATTCAGCAGGCTATGGTCTGAAATAGTCTTTTAGGAGTGCAGTTTTTTTTTTAATTACTTATCGTTAATACCATCTTTGGTCTGCTTATTAATGCAGAAGCACCTTTTTTTCCCATTCCTGTCAATATTTCTAATATTATTTCTAATATTAATATCTAAGAATATTTAAGTCATACAAAAGTGTTACATTGAGTGAAGTTTAAAATTAATTCTGTGATGTATTTTAACATGAAATGTTTACAAAAGCAAACAAACATTTAATTAATAAAATATGTAATCAGTCATCTTCAAAAATAGATTTGTAGACATTTTTCAAATGTATATAAAAAAAATGGAAATATCATATTCACGTAAAGTATTCAGTCACTCAGTACTTTGTTGAAGCACCTTTGGCAGCAAATACATCCTAGAGCAGGTGTTCTTCAACCTTTTTCAGCCTGGGACCCAAATTAGAAATTCTGTGTTTTCCTGGGACCCAAGCTTACGAAAACATGCATCATGCAATCATTGCACTTATGTCCATTAACAAATGCAACATAGACAACTAAAAATTAAATGAAATACCCATATAAATAGCTATTCATGTTTATTTTCCCCCTTAAAACACTTGCATATCTGTCTAGGTTGGAACTGTTGCTGTTAAAATACAAGTCGGAATTTTGAACTCTTTGATAACAGAACACACACACATGCTCAGTACAACCTTAAGTAACAGTACAGATGAAAAATTATCAGGCCTACTGTACATCTTGCTGTAGAAATTATCGTTGAAAAAAAGTATAGGTTGTAACTGTTGCTGTTAAAATACAATAAATAATTTTTATTCTAAACTGGAATAAACTGATTGATCACATCACACACACACACACACACACACACACACACACACACACACACACACACACACACACACACACACACACACACACACACACACACACACACACCACACACACACACACACACACACACACACACACACACACACACACACACACACACACACACACACACACACACACACACACACACACACACACACACACACTCCTAATGAGAGATGTGTGACTGCAGGTCTATTCTGGACATTTTGACAGTGCAACCCTGAGGTTATGCTCAGTATTGAGTCTGTTTCTTTACTTGTTTCTTAACTATGCCAGATTTGAGAACCCTGACTCGCATAGGTAACTTTATATGGTGCCAAATTGGATCAGAACATCTGTACTGCTTTCTCTGCCAGGCAGGAGACCGCTATGCATAATCACTTTAACTCTACCTACGTGTACATATTACCTCAAAATAACTCCACATCGACTACTATGAGATAGCACTCCCTTATTTCTGCTTATCATCACCTGTTATAAAATGACAACAATGCCTTGCTTGTTGACTTACCACTGTCGGAGCACTGTTTCCTGAGGCATACTGCCCTGTTCTGAAATAACTTCCTGGGTTTACCGTCATGCTGTGGCTGTTTGGTCAGGACCTGTCGTTTGAATTAGTTTGTTTTGAGACTCTTTACTAAGCACTTCACTGCACAAAACACATTGTGGGCACTCCTCATTATTTCTCAAAGTTTGTATTAAACCAAGAGAGAAAAACTCATTGCTGTATTTGCGTTTCATGACAATTGAGCTCAGTCAGAACCTGCTGTGGCTAGCTTGAGTACATTTGATGACAAGCCGGTGCAGTGGCTGACAGCGCATCAACTGCTGCTAAACAACAGCACTGCAGCGTGTGGGTCACGGAGTGATCTTCAAGAAAACCGCATTTTCCACCTACTCACACAGCTGCCAAACTGAGCAGAAACACTGCTACTATGCAGAGAGTGCACTGAACAGACCGTATCAATTTACTCTGACAGGTCGCGACCCACCATTAACAGATCCGCTTTGTTTTCATCAGACCAGAGAATCTTGTTTCTCATGGTCTGAGAGTCCTTTAGGTGCCTTTTGGCAAACTCCAAGAGGATTGTTGTTTGCCTTTTACTGAGGAGTGGCTTCCGTCTGGCCAATCCACCTTGAGGGTTCCAAACTTCTTCCTTACCAAATGATGTCCAATCAATTGAATTTACCACAGGTGGACTCCAATCAAGTTGTAGAAATATCTCAAGGACGATGGAGGCCACTGTGTTCTTGGGGACCTTCAATGCTGCAGAAATGGTTTGGCCTTGTTTTTGCTATGACATGCACTGTCAACTGTGGGACCTTATATAGACAGGTGTGTGCCTTTCCAAATCATGTCCAATATTGAATTTACCACAGGTGGACTCCAGTCAAGTTGTAGAAACATCTCAAGGATGATCAATTGAAACAGGATGCACCTGAGCTCCATTTTGAGTCTCATATTAAGGGCTGAATACTTACAGTTGAAGTCGGAAGTTTACATATACCTTAGACAAATACAATTAAACTCAGACTTCACAATTCTTGACATTTAATCCTAGTAAAAATCCCCTGTTTTAGGTCAGTTAGGATCACCACTTTATTTTAAGATTGTGAAATGTCAGAATAATAGTAGAGAGAATGAATTATTTCAGCTTTTATTTCTTTCATCATATTCCCAGTGGGTCAGAAGTTTACATACACTCAATGAGTATTTGGTAGCATTGCCTTTAAATTGTTTAACTTGGGTCAAACGTTTCAGGTAGCCTTTCCACAAGCTTCCCGCAATACATTGGGTGAATTTTGGCCCATTCCTCCTGACAGAGCTGGTGTAACTCTGTCAGGTTCGTAGGCCTCCTTGCTCGCACACGCTTTTTCAGTTCTGCCCACAAATGTTCTTTCGGATTGAGGTCAGGGCTTTGTGACAGCCACTCCAATACCTTGACGTTGTTGTCCTTAAGCCATTTTGCCACAAATTTGGAAGTATGCTTGGGGTCATTGTCCATTTGGAAGACCCATTTGCGACCAAGCTTTAACTTCCTGACTGATGTCTTGAGATGTTGCTTCAATATATCCACATAATTTTCCAGCCTCATGATGCCATCTATTTTGTGAAGTGCACCAGTCCCTCCTGCAGCAAAGCATTCCCACAACATGATGATGCCACCCCCATGCTTCATGGTTTGGATGGTGTTCTTTGGCTTGCAAGCCTCCCCCGTTTTCCTCCAAACATAACGATGGTCATTATGGCCAAACAGTTCTATTTTTGTTTCATCAGACCAGAGGACATTTCTCCAAAAAGTACGATCTTTGTCCCCATGTGCAGTTGCAAACCGTAGTCTGGCTTTTTTATGGTGGGATTGGAGCAGTGACTTCTTCCTTGCTGAGCGGCCTTTCAGGTTTTGTCTATATAAGACTCGTTTTACTGTGGATATGGATACTTTTTTAGCTGTTTCCTCCAGCATCTTCACAAGGTCCTTTGCTGTTGTTCTGGGATTGATTTGCACTTTTCGCACCAAAGTATGTTCGTATCTAGGAGACAGAACGTGTCTCCTTCCTGAGCGGTATGATGGTGTTTATACTTGCGTGCTATTGTTGATACAGATGAATGGGATACCTTCAGGCATTTGGAAATTGCTCCCAAGGATGAACCAGACTTGTGGAGGTCTACAATTATTTTTCAGAGGTCTTGGTTGATTTCTTTTGATTTTCCCAATGAGGCAATGAGGTTGAAGGTAGGCCTTGAAATACATCCACAGGTACACCTCCAATTGACTCAAATGATGTCAATTAGCCTATCAGAAGCTTCTAAATCCATGACATATTTTTCTGGAATTTTCCAAGCTGTTTAAAGGCATCGTCAACTTAGTGTATGTAAACTTCTGACCCACTGGAATTGTGATACAGTGAATTATAAGTGAAATAATCTGTCTGTAAACAATTGTTGGAAAATTACTTGCATTATGCACAAAGTAGATGTCCTAACCGTCTTGCCAAAACTATAGTTTGTTAACAAGATACTTACAATTTCAACTGGATGTAAATAATATATATATATATATACACATATTTAATTTATTTGCAAACATTTCTGTTTTCGCTTTGTCATTATGGGATACTGCATATAGATTGCTGAGGATTTAATTTTTTAAAATCCATTTTAGAATAAGGCTGTAACGTAACATAATGTGGAAAAAGTAAAGGGATCTGAATACTTTCCGAAGGCACTGTATATGCCAGGTCACAACCGAAACAATGATGTCACTACCAAAACGCCTGTTATTTTGGCCAAAAATGAGGATAGTAAAAGTAACAAGTAAATCAATCAATATGTTTCAGATTCATACATTAATCATTGGACATTATTCAGAGAATAATAGAGATGATATTTCTTTAAATGAAATTTAAAGGAATAATACACCTGTCGTGGAAATTCTACACGGGGACACTCAAAGTCAATTTTAAATGAATCTTCCTTTATTCTCAACGCGCTGGAGAGGTTCTAACCAACTCAATGCACCATGTACACATGTCGATCAGGAGCTCCAACAGAGAAGTCTCATTAGTTCTCTTATATACGTACACAGAAAGTAATAATGACATGTTTTAGCTTATTCATTATTCATAATTAAGTCATCATTAACATTTGCTTCATTCATGTTACCGACCAATACTGGTTCATGCATGTGACAGACCAATACCTCACGAGGCTTTCTTCTCTCCAAGCTGAGACCTTGAAACTGAGATATCGTTCTCAAAACAAGGGTCTGGGCGTACTGCCAAATTGCAGATACTACAGTGAGGAATTCTCCCAGGCACGTTCAATCAGTCACTTACATGAACACAGAAATTGGTTATTAGAAAAGCACAAACGTAAACATTCCCAGTTCATTACACCCAAACCATTCATTCCTAAGCTTTACAGTGTTAAATAACACAAATATATGATAACAATATTGTTTGTGAACAAATGTTTCATTTTGTCATTTTAATAAGGTTATTAAGAGCAACGTGAAAATTGTTGTGGAAATCTGATGCAGCTCAAGTCGACTACAAAACCCACGATGCAATGCTCTCTCTCTTTCTCTCTGAGCATGCTTTCTAGATAGCTAGTGTAGCTAATGTACACACAATAATACCAAAGATAGTACAAGGTGCCAGATGTTTCACCGGATGTATAAATCTGAAGCATCCAAATACGGTGGGGCGATGAAGCCCAGTGGGAGAATATGGAGTGAGATGGAACTGGGCCTACATTCTGCATATTTTCTCACTGAAGAAAAGCCCGATCTCAATACAGTCTTCTGTTACCATAACTAGAATCTGTTACAGATAGAGTGCATTAAGTTTTGCAGGTTCAAGTCCCGTACTTTTTCTGAATGTCCTCTCCCGATATGATCAAATTCATGAAAATGTAAAATTGTATTCAAATTCGTTGGTTAATTTACCATCATCCAATACACGCACGCACGCACGCACGCACACGCACGCACGCACGCACGCACGCACGCACGCACGCACGCACACACACACACACACACACACACACACACACACACACACACACACACACACACAGGGCAAGGGGGGAGAATAGAAAATTGCGTTGCGTGATGGACGTTGAAAGAAAAACTGAGTTGAATATTTGGTCCACTGTTTAGTTTGACCACATCTTAGCAAAATACATACCTTGTCATGACGATATAAAAGGATGTATGTGTTCTAGACAAGTATGCCCATACCATATATTGGCTGATATGGCAATCAGGAGTAGAGGTAATGTTTTAAAAAGCATTATGAAATGTGTGTTACTCCCTATCTCCATTGACAAGAACCTTATTGTGAGAACGTGGCACAGTGCAATATCCTGAATTCACTGACGGACCACTTATCTTAGATGTTAAATCACGGTGAAAATACATGTTTTACCCAACTCATAGAACATAGACTATCACCAAATTAACAAGAGTTTCATTCGGTAATGGATTATCTCTTAAAAAAAAATTAAAATTGTATTTTGTCAATTTTTTATGCAAATACAGTTATTATACCTGTGTTTGTGTGTGTTTGTTTCAGGGTGCAGTTGAGCGGGACGGCAAAGGAGAAGGTGAAGAAGGAGGCCCTGGATCTTTGTCTGAAGTACGGCTTTGTGACTCCTTTCACCTCAATGGTGGTCACCAAGCCCCAGGGAGAGGACTCACAGGTGGCCCACAAGCCCAAGGAGGGGGAGAAACGGATACAATCTAGTCAAGTCGACTACGGGTCATCATTACATTTCTTGAACCACCAAGTCCACAGTGAGCAAAACTACCATCATCATCACACACACACACACACACACACACACACACACACACACACACACACACACACGAAGGCAGGCATGCACACACGCACACACCACCCCCCACAGGCGCACACAGTGTGGCAATTAACTTTTTCTGGCTGGGGGCAGTATTGAGTAGTTTGGATGAATAAGGTGCCCAGAGTAAAATGCCTGCTACTCAGTCCCAGTTGCTAATATATGCATATTATTAGTATATTTGGAAAGAAAACACTCTAAAGTTTCAAACAAAACTGTTTGAACGATGTCTGTGAGTATAACAGAACTCATATGGCAGGCAAAACCTGAGGAAAAAATCCAACTAGGAAGTGGGAAATCTGAGGTTGGTCGTTTTTCAACTCATTCCCTATTGAAGATACAGTGGGATATTGGTCATGTTGCGGGGAATGAGTCAGAGGTCTGCCAAAATGCCTTGAGCTTGTGACGCTCGTTCATGTGAGAGTTGGCTTGAGTTCCATTGCATTTCTGAAGACAAAGGAATTCTCCGGTTGGAACATTATTGAAGATTATTATTGAAAACATCCTAAAGATTGATTCTATACTACGTTTGACATGTTTCTACGGACTGTAATGGAACTTTTTGACTTTTTGTCTGCTCCTAGTGAACGCGCTTCGTGAGTTTGGATTTGTTTACCAAAGGAGCTATTTGGACATAAATTATGGACATTATCGAACAAAACAAACATTTATTGTGGAAGTGGGATTCCTAGGAGTGCATTCTGATGAATATCATCAAAGGTAAGTGGTCTGTTATACTCACAGACATAATTCAAACAGTTTTAGAAACTTCAGAGTGTTTTCTATCCAATAGTAATAATAATATGCATATATTAGCATCTGGGACAGAGTAGGAGGCAGTTTACTATGGGCACGCAATTCATCCAAAGTGAAAATGCTGCCCCCTATCCCTAAAAAGTTAACAAGAAGTGTATCTTTAAAATGGTTTGAAATACTTGTATGTTTGAGGAATTTTAATTATGGGATTTCTGTTGTTTTGAATTGGCGCCCTGCACTTTCACTGGCTGTTGTCATATCGATCCCGTTACCGGGATCTCAGCCCTAAGAAGTTTTAATGTATGGTGTGAGTCAATGGCGTAAATAAAAGACCAAAGGCTGTCAATCTACAGTATAAACTTTACATTATAAACTGTATATGAACTTTAAATATATGTTTTGTTTACCAGGAGCGCCTGAATTGTCAGCCCGAAACATTCCTGGTAAGACAAATACCTTACCCCTAATTTTACTCAATCTTCTATTTTGGCCAGGATTAAATTCAAAACTGCGATAAAGCGAGCTTGAAGAGCAATTGGATTGAATCCTGGCCCTTGTCTAGGTTAAATTCAAAAGTCACTACTGACTCTACCCAAAATGTTCTCTCTATTTTTATCCCTCTCTCTTTTTCACTCTCATCCTCTCATCAATTCTCTGGTTACTTGACTCTATTTTTTCTCAGATGTTTTGGTGAAATACACGTTTGTCTGTGCAGTATGTGTGTTTGTAGTTGGACAGAATGTAAAGAAAATAACTACAGTAAAAATATACACTCACCGGCCAGTTTATTAGGTAACCACCCCGTTCACGAAAATGGATCGCTCCTACAGACAGTGAGACTCGTGGCCGTGGCTTGCTATATAAAGCAGGCAGACAGGCATCAAGGCATTCAGTTACTGTTCAATTGAATGTTAGGATGGGCAAAACGAGTGACCTAAGAGACTTTGAGCACGGTATGACCACCGGTGTCAGGTATGCCGGATCCAGAATCTCAGAAACATTGCCTTCCTGGGCTTTTCGCGCACGGCAGTGTCCAGAGTTTACAGAGAATGGTGTGACAAACAAAAAACATCCAGTCAGCAGCAGTCCTGTGGGCAAAAACAGTTAGTCGATGAGAAAGGTATATGGAGAGTGACCAGAAAGGTCCAAGGAGAATGGCAAGAATGGCAACAGGTGGGCCACAAACAGGAAATAATGGTGAAGTACAACAGTGGGGTGCAGAACGGCATCTCGGAATGCACAACTCATCGATCCTTGTCACGGATTTGCTATTGCAGACGACCACACCGGGTTCCACTCCTACAGCTAAAAACAAGAAGTGGATCCAGTGGGCATGCGGTCACCAACACTGGACAGTCGACGAATGCTGTTGCATCACAATGATGGCAGAGTCAGGATTTGGCAAAAGCAGCATGAGTCAATGGCCCCATCCTGCCTGGTGTAAACTGTACAGCCTAGAGGCGGTGGTGTGGGGAATGTTTTCCTGTCACACGCTAGGTCCCTTGATACCAATTGAGCATCGAATGTTTCAGACACCTTGTATAATCAATGCCCCAACTATTTCAAGCTGTTATGGAGGCAAAGGTGGGTCTGACCCAATAGTAGATGGGTGTTCCCTAATAAACTGTCCATGACTGTATGTGAACATATACAAACACTAAAACCTGAATAAATAGCATCAAGATCAGTAGGATCAGGTTAAGATTAGTACAGTTGAAGATGGAAGTTTACATACCTTAGCCAAATACATTTAAACTCAGTTTTTCACAATTCAAGAAATTTAATCATGGTAAAAATTCCCTCTCTTAGGTCAGTTAGGATCACCACTTTATTTTAGAACGTGAAATGTCAGAATAATAGTAGAGAGAATGAATTATTTCAGCTTTTATTTCTTTCATCACATTACCAATTGGTCAGAAGTTTACACACACTCAATGAGGATTTGGTAGCATTGTCTTTAAATTGTTTAACTTGGGTCAAACGTTTCGAGTAGCCTTCCACAAGCTTCCCAAAACACGTTGGGTGAATTTTGGCCCATTCCTCCTGACAGAGCTGGTGTAACTGAGTCAGGTTTGTAGGCCTCCTTGCTCACACACGCATTTTCAGTTTTGCCAACAAATTTTCTATAGGATTGAGGTCAGGGCTTGGCCACTCCAATACCTTGACTTTGTTGTCCATTTGGAAGACCCATTTGCGACCAAGCTTTAACTTCCTGACTGGTGTCTTGAGATGTTGCTTTAATATATCCACATAATTTTTCTACCTCATGAGCCATCTATTTTGTGAAGTGCACTAGTCCCTCCTGCAGCAAAGCACCCCCACAACATGATGTGGCGGTTTATGGCGGTTTTGGAGCAGTGACTTCTTCCTTGCTGAGCGGCCTTTCAGGTTTTGTCAATATAGGACTCGTTTTACTGTGGATATAGATACATTTGTAGATGTTTCCTCCAGCATCTTCACAAGGTCTTTTGCTGTTGTTCTGGGATGGATTTGCACTTTTCACACCAAAGTAGGTTTATCTCTAGGAGACAGAATGCATCTCCTTCCTGAGCGGTATGACGGCTGCGCGGTCCCATGATGTTTATACTTGCGTACTATTGTTTGTACAGATGAACGTGGTACCTTCAGGCATTTGGAAATTGCTCCCAAGGATGAACCAGACTTGTGGACGTCTGCAAGAGGTCTTGGCGTATTTCTTTTGATTTTCCCATGATGTCAAGCAATGGCGCACTGACTTTGAAGGTAGTTCTTGAAATACATCCACAGGTACCCCTCCAATTGACTCAAATGATGTCAATAAGCCTATCGAAAGCTTCTAAAGCCATGACGTTGTTTTCTGGAATTTTCCAAGCTGTTCAACTTAGTCTATGTAAACTTCTGACCCACTGGAATTGTGATACAGTGAATTATAAGTGAAATAATCTGCCTGTAAACAATTGTTGAAAAAATGACTTGTGTCATGCACAAAGTAGATGTCCTAACCGACTTGCCGAAACTATAGTTTGTTAACAAGAAATGTGTGGAGTTGTCAGAGTCGTATGTATAGGTGGCAGGGAAGTCAGGCGCAGGAGAATCAGACTTGGTGGAATGGAGTAGTTTAATAACATAACTCCAAAACCATAAATACAATAAAATAAAGTGGGTACGAGGACCCGTTGCGCACCAATACAAACACGAATACTGAACAACAAACAATCTCTAATAAAGACATGAGGGGAAACAGAGGGTTAAATACACAACAGGTAATGAATGGGAATGAAACCAGTTGTGTAGAAGACAAGACAAAACCAATGGAAAATGAAAAATGGATCAATGATGGCTAGAAAACTGGTGACGTCGACCGCCGAGCACCGCCCAAACAAGGAGAGGCATCGCCTTCGGTAGAAGTCGTTACAGGAGTGTGTCAGAGTCCTTTAAGAACAGTGGGTTTGGAGTCAGGCGCAAAGAGCAGAGGGTTCGAATAAATTTATATTTTCTAACCGGAAAAAATGGTCACGCCAAAAACACAAGGCACATCAACTGACCGGCCCATACACAGGACCCAAAATGTCCGGAAAAATAAAATACAAGCAAGCATCCACAACCTAACAGTATAACAATCCCGCACGAACCTAGGCGGGCCTAACAGGCTTAAATAGACAAAAATCATTAAACACAATAAGGTACAGGTGCAACTAATGTGACCAAACGAACAGAAAAGGAAAAAGGGATCGGTGGCGGCTAGTAGGCCGGCGACGACGACCGCCGAGCACCGCCCGAACAGGCAGGGGAGCCACCTTCGGTGGGAGTCGTGGCAGAGGGGTTGAAAAACGAGTTTTAATGACTCCAACCTAAGTGTATGTAAACTTCCGACTTCAACTGTATATATGAAATGATTTAATGAAATTAAATGGTCATTAATACATAGTTTAATTTGACAAACAATTTCGTCACAATACACTTCACAAACAAAACAAAAATGATAGCGGTGAGGAGAGAAAAAAGGATGGAAAAGCGTCAAATCAAAAGGAATGACAACAACAATAAAGAGATGCTATGTCAGTGGATACCCCCAGCACTATTAACTCAATGAACTTTCCTCCTGTCATTCCCTAGCTGGTCCTCCCCCAAAAGTAGGACTAAGAGGCAAGTGATTCAATTTCAACTGCTGTTAAAGTGTAGTGCAGAAGAAAACAATTTCCGCAATTTCTGACCAATTCCCAAAATTCGGTGATGAGTTTTACAACTGCCCCTGCTTTACAGGAAGTGCCAACAAAAGGGGAGGGGGAGGAAGAGGAATCATGTCAAGTGGCGGCAAGTGGCTACCTTTCCCCTCTATCACAGCTGAACTTGTTGAACATCAGCTTACGTGTGCTCATTTTGTGTTTTTGTCATAGGCTTGATGAGTCGTTCTGATTATGATTATGATGTTGGTCATGCTGTCCAGCAGTCATTTCCTGACTTTGCCATGGGTAATTCTTCCACATAAAAAAAATATTGTTTGATATTTTGTGTGTGTGTGTGTATCTGTGTGTAGGATTCTTTGTGTTCATGTTCTGACTGTATGTCGGGTTCTCCCTGTGAGTGTTCTCTCATGTTACACTTTCAGATTTTCTTGATTTTAATGATCCTCTGCGAGCTCACCCAACTAAAACTACAATGAGAACTACAACTACAACTGGTACTGCAATATTTGTCGTCCTCAAAATGTATTTTTTTGTATATTTAAGATGTTGTCTAATGTTATTGCTGTTTTTTCTCACAAAGTATCTTAAGCACCCTTCTGCATTCTCTCTGTCTGTCTCTCTCTCTATCCCTTTCTCGATTTTCCTCACTCTCTCACTCTCTCTCTCTCAGTGAGTCCTGTCCAGAGGTTCCTGTTGCCCGCTGAGGGCCAGGCTCTGCCACTGTGCTATGACATTCCTGTGGCTCTCTCTCTCAGACTCCTAATAGACCCCAACAATGGTGACTTGACCTTTAGAATTTGATTCTCATTTTGAATTCTGATTTGGATTACAAATAGTTATTTAAATTCTTTCATTCAATTATTCATTGTCCTTTCCACATCATCCACTCACTCCTCAAACATCGTTGAATAAACCGTGTCCGTCTTTCACCAGATTTGGCTATGAATGGTCAGCTTGGACAATCACCCAGTGCAGGCTACCAGAAGATTGTGATCCATTACAGAAGCGATCAACATATTGGGTTAGACACTACTGGCATCACCTTCAACGATGGGCAGAATACAACATACTTCTCCTGGAGCCTGAAAATCAACCACGAAACGGACAGGTGCTGAATCATATACCAACGACATACTTTCGAATAAAAGTCCTTTTGTGCTATTGTTTTGTTTCTGTGATGAGAATTCTGATGAAGCCTTTTGTGCAGTGCAAGGTGTTTTATGTATAGCCTGGTTAACCCAAGTGAAGTGAGCCAATAGTGAGCGTAGCGTTCAGTCTTGTTCAGTATTTAGTATTGTGTGGAGACATAAAGAGCTCTAGAATGTATTTTTACTAAAGTGGCATAATGACAGGAAATGTTATACGGTAGCTATATAGGGTACTTTATAGGGTGCCGTTTTTTTTAGTTGATTGAATTGATACATCTTAGTCTTGTTATGTCTCTTCCTGCAGTGTGTCTCTGATCCTAAGGGACAAGGAGATGGATGTCACCATAGCATCAACACGGGTCGTCATCATGCTCTACAAGAGGAATGGAATCAAGTTCCTGTGGCCCGTCCTGAGGCAGCGCCCGACAGGAGAAAACATTATCGGGATCATGGGTGAGTGAAACGTTATCAGTCACTCCACTTCATATCCTTCTGGCCTAGTCAATAGTCATGACACATTCTCTTTGTTTCTATATGTGATGAGACGCTTTTGAAAACAATATTTGTTTCAATTTTTCACATGACTTGTTTTGTGTTGACAGATGAAAATATGTTACTTAGTGACACGGTATAATATAATTTATGATAACATACACCATTTAGCAGATGCTTTTATCCAAAGCAACTAATAGTCATTTTACATATGGGTGGTCCCGGGAATCAAAACCCATAATTCTGACGTTGCAAGAGTCATGCTCCACCTACTAATCTACATAGGACAACTCCTGAGCTACAAAGGACCACCTCTTTATAATGGCCTTTTTGATTTATGGTGACAGATCAATCGAGTACAGGCGTAACTGAATGACAACAGAATATAATAAGGAATTTGATTGAATAGTTTGGGGTAGGCTTCATCTCCGAGGAATGCTCCTCAGAGCCAGATGCTGATGACAGGTTGCCCTGTGCTGAGCACCTGGCATCGAACCCCCCGCTGAGGGAATGGAGTTCCAATGACGGGCCTTAAGGTTATTATGCTGTTGATGGTGGGGAGGTAGAAAGTCATTGGAAGACTGTTGCTGACGTATAAATATTCCCCTAGATTCATGCCCATTGGTTGAAAGAAAGGATAGCGATTATTGCACAAGTGAGCCGATAGGTTAATCAGCAGCTGTGGTGGAATTGCCATAGTGTGCCGTGATTATAGGTTGAAGCTTAATAGGTGGATGACAATCCACACGCTTGCTAATTGGAAAGGAGGAAGAGAGACGTGATGCTTCTGAAGCTAAGCAGGGTTGGTCCTGGTCAGTTCCTGGATGGGAGACCAGATGCTGCTGGAAGTGGTGTTGGAGGGCCAGTAGGAGGCACTCTTTCCTCTGGTCTAAAAAAAATATATATCCCAATGCCCCAGGGCAGTGATTGGGGACACTGCCCTGTGTAGGGTGCTGTCTTTCGGATGGGACGTTAAACTGGTTTCCTGACTCTCTGAGGTCATTAAAGATCCCATGGCACTTATTGTAAGAGTAGGGGTGTTAACCCCGGTGTCCTGGCTAATTTCCCAATCTGGCCCTCAAACCATCACGGTCACCTGATGATCCCCAGTTGACAATTGGCTCATTCATCCCCCTCCTCTCCCCTGTAACTATTCCCCAGGTTGTTGCTGCAAATGAGAACGTGTTCTCAGTCAACTTACCTGGTAAAATAACAGATAAATAAATAAAAAACAACATTATTTGTACTGTGTGTTGCAGCTCTTCCACCTGTTGCCTATGAGGAGGTCCAGGGAATAACAATGAAACTTAAGATTCAGGACAAAGAAGTAGACGTCTCCAGGTAAGTAGTGGTGGAAAAAGTACCCAACTGTCATACTTGAGTAAAAGATACCTTAATAGAAAATGACTCAAATAAAAGTGAAATTCACCCAGTGAAAGTCTAAAAGTATTTGGTTTAAAATATACTTAGGTATCAAAAGTGAAAGTATAAATCCTTATATACATCCACATTCCTTATATTAATCAAACCAGATCTATGGAAAGCCAGGGGCACACTCCAACACTCAGACATAACTTACAAACAAAGCATGTCGGTTTAGTGAGTCCGCCAGATCAGAGGCAATAGGGATGATGAGGGAAGTTCGGTTGATAAGTGGCGTGATTTGGACTATTTTCCTGTCTTGCTAAGCATTCAAAATGTAACGACTACTTTTGGGTGTCAAGGAAAATGTATGGAGTGAAAAGTACAATATTTTCTTAAGGAATGTAGTGAAGTAAAAGTAGTCAAATATAAATAGTAAATTTATAAATAGTAAAGTACAGATACCCCCAAAAACGACTTAAGTACTACTTTAAAGTATTTTTACTTCATCACTTTACACCACTGCAGGTAAGTTTAACTGTCTATCAGACACAGGCTGTATAGAGATCTGACTGTTCATATGTTGTCTGTGATACTACTGTGTATCTATATCAAGGATGCGTATTTGGTATTCTGTTTATGCTATTACATTAAGAACCTTGCTGTGGATTGTGTGTGCGTTGTAGGGACTCTGCTGTGGATCTCAGTGTTCGCTCTGCTCCCAACGTGGCATGCTGGTTGATGCCTCTTCAGTCTGCCCTACTGGGGGGTCTAGCTGACTTCACCGTCACACAACTCTAACTGACCATGTAGTTGCTCCCACCGCCAACTCATAGACATTAAACATACAATAATTATGTTCCAGAATTAAGAAGAACAACCATTAAGACTGAGGTTTCTAGGAGTTCACTTAGTAACGCAACACAAATCTCCTGTGACAAATTCATTGTGGAATAAATATAATTTCTGGGAACAGTTTGACGACTTTTTGTGTTTGCATTCCACCCTCTTCAATAATCGCTGTCTTTCTGACGAAACTCAAGCTGACAGAGGATCCTCTAACTGCCATCATGAACACACAATCTCTCTCCCCCTCCCCCTCTCTCTCTCTCTCTCTCTCTCTCTCTCTCTCTCTCTCTCTCTCTCTCTCTCTCACTCTCTCTCTCTCTCTCTCACTCTCTCACTCACCTATTGTGTACCTGTGTTTACATTCAGGTTTGACTCTCTGACCACCATCTACAAGGCAAAGGCTGTTTGCACTTGGTGGTTCTGGGAGGGGATTGTTACCAAGTGGGCCACCAAGTACATAACATGGAAATAATCAAACATTCTCTATTTATATACAACTAACCATCATTTTATCAGAGTTGTGTGTATGTGAGTCGTGTTTCGATCCGTGTGTATTATCCCTACCAGGGAAAAAAAAATCTATTACGCAATCCAGGAATGCATTTCTGTAATAGTTCACATGAACTGAGGTGACTAACTTGTTTTACCGGACACGTTGCTGAATGAAACAGACTGAAAAGGGAAGCTGACATTTACGTGGACTCAACCATTGAACTCAAACTAGTATCACTGACATTTTCAGTAAATCTACAATCTAATTGTCCCAAGGCTCTTCAGTGGGTCTTGACATGACTATGCTTATGTAAATAGACAGACGTGCTATTTATGCTTTACTGATAAAAAACAAAGCCCAAGGATCTAGACTTTGATCTGCCTGAGTGCTTTGGGTATACTTTTACCATAACACACGTTCAGGGTTCTTGGATATTACTTATGTAATACCTTGTGATTTGCGTCACTGTGTTTTTTTTGTTTGATTGTGGCTGCGTGTGTGCGTGTTTGCGTGTGTGTGTGTGTGTGTGTGTGAGTGAGAGAGACAGACAGAGAGGGGAGAGAATGTGTGGGCGGGACAAGGACACAGAAGGGAGGGATCATGCCATGGTTGAGACATTCACTTCATGACTCAACCTACCATCTACCAGTTACCTAGTAATGACAGAACACACTAACAACAAAACTGTTGGATTTCACGGGATACTTGATTACCATATTCCCTAACTGCCGGAGAGTTGTAGCTTTTTCAACCAAGGGAACTCTGACAGATGGATGTGAAGATGAAATATCAATGACAGAACACACTGGCCACAAAACTGTTGGATTTCACTGGATACTTAATTACCATATTCCCTAACTGTGGAGACTTGTAGCTTTTTCAACCAATGAAACTCTGACAGATGGGTGTGAAGATGAAATATCGATGTTGTAAGTATTTCACATGTATGCTCATGTAACCACTGATCAGAATAGCATACAGAAAATCACATACGTTATCTGAAGTTACATGGTTAGGCTATTCTACCATGGCTATCATTCATTTTCACTCTACCAGTTGAAATTGAGCAAGGCATGTCACAAATGTCTTATCTAATCGTAGCTATAATAGGCAGCACCTTGCCCTCTAACCATAACCCTAACCCTCAGGTATTCATCTCCATTCCTTGATATTGCCTACAGTCTGATATCGGGGCATTGGTTTCAGTTCAGACTTCTACCGAAGCGTAATGAAAGAAAATAGGACTCGCTCAACTTGTTTTCCATGTGTCACCAGAAATACGGAGGCGTAATGGTGGGGTTGTGTGTGGATTCATCTGACAGCAGTTGGCACATCATACTAACAGAAGAAAGAAACACTAGTGCTTGAGGATCCAAATGGTACAAACCCCTGGATGTGGCTAATTTGAGGACAATTATGAAAGTGATGTTTTTTGAGTGGTCGCTTGCAATCCTGCTCTCCATACAGCTTTTGGTTTTAGCATCGGAGCTGGAGATGATTGACTATGAGAGTCAACACGTCACCTACTCAAAGGTAATATATGCTAACGATCCTAATAACAAGAGAGGTCATCAATCATGGAGTGTGTGTGTGTGTGTGTGCCTGTGTGTGTGTGTGTGTGTGTGAGAGAGAGAGAGCGAGAGAGAGAGAGAGAGAGGGACAAAGAGAGAGGATGCAGAGGGGAGAGAAAGATAAACATCAACAATCATGGTTTATTATGTTGTCACATCACACATTCAATTTCCTTTATGTACTGTATGCCACAATCTGTTAATAATTGAATTTAAAAATAATAATAATATGAAATGAAAAAGAAAGAAAAACAACTTGCACGTCACTTATTTAATGTATTCAAATATTTGAATATCGTTTGTTTATTGTACAAATATTGAATGTCTATGTAATGAGATCACAACCTGGCAATAAGGTCTACATACTACAGAGCACACTTTGTCAAAAGACGTGTCATATTTACTGTTGCATGTATTGTCATAACAGCACACAAGGAAATCAAACAAATTGGTGGAAAAAAACTATAAGACAAATAAATCCATGGCTCACCGATACCTGTCACCTCAACAACATCCTGTTTCCACAAGTAGGCCTACACAGCTCTCTAGACTCTAGGGCCTTGGGAACTAAGGAGCAGTGTGCGTGTGTGTATGTATGCATATATATATATATATATATATATATATATATATATATATATATATATATATATATATATACTGCTCAAAAAAATAAAGGGAACACTAAAATAACATATCCTAGATCTGAATGAATGAAATATTCTTATTAAATACTTTTTCTTTACATAGTTGAATGTGCTGACAACAAAATCACACAAAAATTATCAATGGAAATCAAATTTATTAACCCATGGAGGTCTGGATTTGGAGTCACACTCAAAATTAAAGTGGAAAACCACACTACAGGCTGATCCAACTTTGATTTAATGTCCTTAAAACAAGTCAAAATGAGGCTCAGTAGTGTGTGTGGCCTCCACATGCCTGTATGACCTGCCTACAACGCCTGGGCATGTTCCTGATGAGGAGCATAAGGAGCCAACTCCTGGACAGTCTGTGGTGCAACGTGGCGTTGGTGGATGGAGCGAGACATGATGTCCCAGATGTGCTCAATTGGATTCAGTTCTGTGGAACGGGCGGGCCAGTCCATAGCATCAATGCCTTCCTCTTGCAGGAACTGCTGACACACTCCAGCCACATGAGGTCTAGCATTGTCTTGCATTAGGAGGAACCCAGGGCCAACCGCACCAGCATATGGTCTCACAAGAGGTCTGAGGATCTCATCTCGGTACCTAATGGCAGTCAGGCTACCTCTGGCGAGCATATGGAGGGCTGTGCGGCCCCCCAAAGAAATGCCACCCCACACCATGACTGACCACCACCAAACCGGTCATGTTGGAGGATGTTGCAGGCAGCAGAACGTTCTCCACAGCGTCTCCAGACATTGTCACGTCTGTCACATGTGCTCAGTGTGAACCTGCTTTCATCTGT
This sequence comes from Oncorhynchus tshawytscha, assembly GCF_018296145.1. NCBI lineage: Eukaryota > Metazoa > Chordata > Actinopteri > Salmoniformes > Salmonidae > Oncorhynchus > Oncorhynchus tshawytscha. The sequence goes on from NC_056430.1 coordinate 46,130,227, forward strand.
GAAGATCACAGGGCGCCAGTGGCGAATTTGCCAATCTTGGTGTTCTCTGGCAAATGCCAAACGTCCTGCACGGTGTTGGGCTGTAAGCACAACCCCCACCTGTGGACGTCGGGCCCTCATACCACCCTCATGGAGCCGGTTTCTGACCATTTGAGCAGACACATGCACATTTGTGGCCTGCTGGAGGTCATTTTGCAGGGCTCTGGCAGTGCTCCGCCTGCTCCTCCTTGCACAAAGGCGGAGGTAGCGGTCCTGCTGCTGGGTTGTTGCCCTCCTACGGCCTCCTCCACGTCTCCTAATGTACTGGCCTGTCTCCTGGTAGCGCCTCCATGCTCTGGACACTACGCTGACAGACACAGCAAACCTTCTTGCCACAGCTCGCATTGATGTGCCATCCTGGATGAGCTGCACTACCTGAGCCACTTGTGTGGGTTGTAGACTCCGTCTCATGCTACCACTAGGGTGAAAGCACCGCCAGTATTCAAAAGTGACCAAAACATCAGCCAGGAAGCATAGGAACTGAGAAGTGGTCTGTGGTCACCACCTGCAGAACCACTCCTTTATTGGGGGTGTCTTGCTAAATGCCTATAATTTCCACCTGTTGTCTATTGCATTTGCACAAGAGCATGTGAAATTTATTGTCAATCAGTGTTGCTTCCTAAGTGGACAGTTTGATTTCACAGAAGTGTGATTGACTTGGAGTTACATTGTGTTGTTTAAGTGTTCCCTTTATTTTTTTGAGCAGTGTATTTACTGTATATATATATATATATATATATATAGAGAGAGAGAGAGAGAGAGAGAGAGAGAGAGAGAGAGAGAGAGAGAGAGAGAGAGAGAGAGAGAGAATGTCAGTCATGATTAAAACTGATCCCACAACAGGTGAGTTTGTAGTTCTGTAGTCATATATGTATGTATGTATGTATGTATGTATGTATGTATATGTATGTATGTATGTATGTATGTATGTATGTATGTATGTATGTATGTATGTATGTATGTATGTATGTATGTATGTATGTATGTATGTATGTATGTATGTATGTATGTATGTATGTATGTATACACCTACTCATTCAAGGGTTTTTCTTTACTTTTACAATTTCCTACATTGTAGAATAATTGTGAAGACATCAAAACTATTAAATAAGTTTGGAATCATGTAGTAACCAATCATGTAGTAACCATATGGAATCATGTAGTAACCAAAAAAGTGTTAAACAAATCAAAATATATTTTCGATTCTTCAAAGTAGCCACCCTTTGCCTTGACAGCTTTGCACACCCTTGGCATTCTCTCAAAGCTTCAACTGGAATGCTTTTTCATTGTGGAGGCCAGCTCATCTGATACAGCACTCCATCTCTCTCCTTCTTGGTTAAATAGCCCTTACACAGCCTGGAAGTGTTGGTCCTGTTGAAAAACAAATGATAGTCCCACAAGCGCAAACCAGATAGGATGGCGCATCGCTGCAGAATGCTGTGGTAGCCATGTTGGTTAAGTGTGCCTTGAATTCTAAATAAATCACAGACAGTGTCACCAGCAAAGCACCCCCACACCATTATACATCCTCCTCCATGCTTTACGGTGGGAAATACATACATGCGGAGATCATCTGTTCACCTACTTTACATTTCACAAAGAGAATGCGGTTGGAACCAAAAATCTCAAATTTGGACTCATCAGACCAAAGGACAAATTTCCACCAGTCTAATATCCATTGCTCGTGTTTCTTGGCCCAAGCAAGTCTCTTCTTCTTATTAGTGTCCTTTAGTAGTTGTTTCTTTGCAGCAGTTCAGCCATGAAGACCTGATTCACACAGTCTCCTCTGAACAGTTGATGTTGAGATGTGTCTGTTACTTGAACTCTCTGAAGCATTGATTTGGGCTGCAATTTCTGGCTGGTAACTCTAATGAACTTATCCTCTGCAGCAGAGGTAACTCTGGGTCTTCTTTTCCTGTGGTGGTCCTCATGAGAGCCAGTTTCATCATAACACTTCATGGTTTTTGCCACTGCACTTGAAGAAACATTCAAAGTTCCTGAAATTTTGATGGACGGTCATTTCTCTTTGCTTATTTGAGCTCTACTTTTACCAAATAGGGCTATCTTCTGTATACCATCCCTACCTAGTCACAACACAACTGATTGGCCTAAATGCAATAAGAAGGAATGATGTTCCACAAATGAACTTTTAACAGGGCACACCTGTTAATTGAAATGCATTCCAGGTGACTACCTCATGAAGCTGGTTGAGAGAATACCAAGAGTGTGCAAAGCTGTCAAAGGCAAAGAGTGGCTACTTTGATAAATCTCAAATATAAAATATATTTTGATTTATTTAACTTTTTTAATTAGTACATGATTCCATGTGTGTTATTTCATAGTGTTGATGTCTTCACTATGATTCGATGGTGTAGAAAATAGTAAAAAATAAAGAAAAACCCTTGAATGAGTCGGTGTGTCCAAACTTTTGACTGGTACTGTATGTTTGTATTCATGAATGCAGTATAGTACTTATTGACATTTGTGTAGTCACTCTGTATGTATGGATGAATAAAGTATGCAGGTGTTGATCTTAATTTGAGCCAGTTTGCTACCGTAGGAAAATAATCCTGCAGCAACAGGAAATGTTAAAATAATGGACAATTTTGTAAGGGTTGATACTTTTTTTCAGGGCAAATCAAATCGGAAATTTCAAATTGGAAATTGCAAACTTTAGACGCCTTTTTGGAACTCAAATACACTACAAGTTTGCAGTTACTGCGGTGCGGGAAAATTCTCAGCAACAAAAGAGTGAATCAAATTAAGATCTTACATCTGTAGTACTTATCAGTAGTTATTTAGTGACCTTGTATGTATAGATTACTACACTACAGTATAATACTTTTCGGTGGGTGGTCATCACTGTGTCTGTATAGATAAACACGGCGTAGTACTTACGCACAACGGTATCAACTGTTTACCTTGTATCTTACCAGGGTCTCTCGAACTGCACAGTGAAGGCATGTGCTGGGATTCCGATCCAAAAGTGTCCTGTGGATGTAAAAGGGCTGGCGGTGCAGCCTGTGCTGTGCTGCAGACAGGACACGGCATGCAGACCTTGCCTACACATTCGCCTTGACATCCAGCCCAGAGACGACCAGACAGGTGTCTGAACAACCTACACACTCTTTTTGTCCATTTCAACCTCTGCGGTTACAATGTGAAACACAATGTGGAAAGTGTACCCATATTAGCTTCTAATGCATGGTTTATTGCTCAACCCCTCACGTTGTGTCAGTAAGTCATGCCCTCGTCACTCCTGCGGTCAACTGGGCTCTCTCTGTGTTTCAGCATCGTATGTGAGTGTGTGTTACACTGTGCCACAGCTAATAATGCCTCTGTGCAAAAAGCTCGAGTTCACAGTGATCCCTGCTGCTCCGGATGAGCAGGCTTCATCAAAGGTATGTTCCATATGAATTCACGTGTGAGTGTGTGTGTGTGTGAGTGTGTGAGCATGTTTTGTGATTCATCTCCATGCTCTCCTGTATACCCAGCAGGCCTGGCTGTCACTGCTGCTTGAGTCTAATGCCCTGTCCTTCAGCAGTCAGGTGACTGTGTATGCTTGCAACCTTCACTCAACTGTGATTCTTCCGTCAGTGGATGAAGGTACGGTCTTGGAATTCCCGTAGTGTTCAAACAGGTTATGCCGACACATATTTGTTTGCTAATGATCCTCCGAGGCTCCGACTGATTAGCATCTGATAGTCAGTTGTCCCTATCTGTCCTTAGTGTGTTCATCCGCCTCACAGGGAGTTGTAGAGGAATGTGAAGGTGAGTCACATGTTCTATGTTCCTTTGTTTCCATGATGTTATTGCCATAGAAATATAAGTACTAGAATGGTTGTACCTATTCAGGAGTATACCCACAGGACTAAAGCAGGAAGTTAAAGCAGGATGTATCGCATTCAATCTGGTGTAAATCCCATTCTAATCATTCTGATTCTATGATTATTGCACCTCCTGAGTCCTGTGTGCAGACATATTGGTCTTACTTTAATGGATAGTCCCCAATAGAGGGTCTATTGATGCTCAGACTTTCAACACACTATCAATTGCGTCCCTGTTGAAATACAACAGCTTTCCTAGGGTTACGGGTAGGGTCAAGGCTCGGCAAAGGGTTAGGGTTATGGTTCAGGCTAGAGTTAGGGTCAGGGTTAGGATTAAGACTAATGTTAGGGCTAGTGGATAGTTGAACATTTGTTGATAGTCAGATGAGCCTATATTAACCATCTGTAGGGGACTATGCAAATTCCAAACCAATATATATTTTATTCATGCCCATTTGTTCTGTTTTTCCATAATGAATCTGGTTTATGAAGTGAGATACATGGTTAGACATGAGCAACTCTGGAATTAGAGTAAATGGCTGGGATTTGCTGCTCTCTAATTTGCCGGTGTGTCTGTCAGTCCCCAGTTTCAGCACACTAATTGATCCGGAGAGACGTGAGGTGATGCTGCAAGTCGCAAAGGAAGAGGACAGCCCCTACCAACTAGAAATGTGCCTACAACATGAACATAATGGAATGTGCAGGGTCCGTGTTGTACTTGGCTTTCCTCCCAACTCAGTTATTTATATGCAATCTTTTTCTCCGATCTTCACTCTTCCCTCTTCGATGATAACATGTTGTCTGTTGTCCTACAGACCTGGAAAGAGAAGTCCCTTCCACTGCACTCTGTCACCCCCTGCATGTGCTTCCAGGTACTGTTGCTATTTCCCCCTTAGTTATTATCCATCTGTATCGGGCCTACTTTTGTCAGTTGTGATATTACTACACCCTCACACAGCCAACTCAGTCTAACTGACAACATTATCCCCTTTGTGTTGCTCACTCGAGTTCTCCGGTTTTGTGTGTAATTGGTGTGTGTGTGTGTGTTGTGTGTGTTTCAGTTGTGGTGGGATAAAGGAGACGAGAGGTCTCGTCGATCTAGGAGCTGTCCTTTTAGGAACAACACCGGTAAGAGATGAACCATGCAGCGTCCTCCTTGTTACACGTGTTTCACTATGACAGTCATGAATGTGGGTCATGGAGTTGATTCCCATTGCTTCTGTAACTCCCCTATAAAGTATCTTATACCTGTATCGCTCTCTTCCAGAGCTGTTCCAGAGGAACCTATGGGAGAATGTGTCAGTATCTGTGGTGCGGGGCCAGATGAACAGTGGTGGTGCAATGCTGTCCTGGAACCTGACTGCCCCCTGTAGGGTGGAGGCTGAAGTGTGGCCCTGCCAGAGAGATGCAGGCGTGGACAAGGACAGATGCAGAGAGCTGGGGGACATTAGGCAGCATCTGTCAAATGACATATGGAGGGAAATTGACAGGGGACACTGGGTGTGTATACTGGAGCATTTGATTGGTGCCTCACATTTTTTATTGGCATCTTTAGTGTCCTTTTTGTCATGGGGGATGTGCTCTCATCATTTGTATCAATTGGTTTTGTGTTTTTATGGTCTGGTGATATATGGATAAAACAGATTACTTTTGATTGAATGATTTTTTCCCTTCTGTTTCAGCTGATGCCAGGTGTGTTTGAGGATGTCAAACCTGGCCTTGATCTCTGTGTGATGGTAAGACACTTCTACTGGTTGACTCTGTAGGGGACTTGACTCTAATATTGAACTTGAATCCCATTGTAGCATGATGGGGGCTCATCTTATAGTAAGTGTGTGTGTGTGTGTGTGTGTGTCTCCATCCTTGCAGGTGAAGGTCAAAGGGAAGAACAGTGAGCTTGGCCCCTTCTGTCCCATTGACTGTGAGTATTTTAGGAGAGGGCTGAATTATCAAAGTTGATATGGACCCTACTAAAACTGATCCATGTACCATCTCTCAGTTATGTTTAAATCTTCATCATCAATCAAGTATTTACTTGTGTGCTTTATAAAACAAATGTTCACAAAAATGTGATTGTTCTGTTTTGCCTACCTGTAGGGACTGATAACAAGAAATTCTGAGGATTGGGATATAATTCATATCTGTACTTCTCCTTCTCAGCCAGATGGTGGCACTGGCGCTGGGGTCTGGTTGTCCTGGTCACCCTGATGCTCGTAGGCCTAGCAGGAATTTGTCTCTATTTCCTGCATGGCAAACTGAAACGTGAGTCATTCTGGTCAGATCTCCCTCAACTAAACACCAGCAAAGGCACTGTGTGTGGAGACAAAAAAAGTCCAAAAGTGTGACATTTGTGTTAGTGTTGTGTTATTGCGCTACTCTGTGGTGAAGTGAGGGGTAAGCTTTTCTCACCACAAATATGCTCTTTGCCTCCCGCCAATTAATTATTAATAGTGGAGAAAGGGGGAACTTTAAAGGAGATCAATATGTAGAGAAAGACAATAAATCCGATATCTTTTCCATTGTGCGTATTCTTCAGGCTCCCACTTCTCTCAATAGCACTATTCAATCTTTTTTATTTTTTATAGCTCTATTCATGTTTCTCTCCGACTGACTTTATTTTCTGGTGGGTGTTGTTTACTACAGTCAGGAATTTGGGGGGGGGGGGACAATGGTCAAAGGTTTTTTTGTAAAGGACAAAAAAAACTCTCACTGAAAATGACACAAGGGCCTCTGTGTTACAGAACCATGTCAGGGTTTATCATATTACATTTCTGTCTCTCCAACAGGGTGGGCATGGGAATGGCACCAGAAGGAGTGTGATCAACGTAAGTAGGTTTCTCATAATCCAAATGTACAACATGTAAAATAAAGAAGATACATATTTATCTAGCAATAATCCTTGACAAAACAATGGAAAATGAATGTATTTAACCCCCCCTGCACTTCGCCTCCCTTCCTTCCTTCATTGCTTCCTTCCTTCCCTCCGTAGTACCTATAAGGGGCCACGTGGTGCTGCTGAGCCCGCCGGATGTGGATAACTCTGTGTCAGAGCTGGTATGTGAGCTTGGCTCCTCTCTGCGTGCCAGGGGCCTCAGTGTGTCCGTGGACCTGTGGAGTCGGGCTGAGTTGTGCTCTCTGGGGCCCCTGCCCTGGCTGCACTCCCAGCTGCAGCCCCTGGACAGCCAGGGGGGCCGGGCCTTACTGGTACTGACGCAGGCAGCCTGGAAGAAGGCAGAGGACTGGGGCCAACAGTGGGACCAGCATGGCCAACAGCGAAGGGACATAGCCCAGGGAGTGGAGGAGGAGGGGGAGTATAAGAGGCTTCTCCAGGGCTTGTACTCCCCATACGCGGACGTGTTCAGTGCCGCTCTGAGCTGCATCAAGGTGGACCACCAGCAAGGGCGCGCTGGAAAGCGCTTCCTCCTGGTCCACTTTGAGGCCCATTCTGCCAAGCTCCTCAGCAGTGAAAGGGGTCCCCCAGAGCTGTTCCAAGGGCTGCCCTTGTTTCACCTGCCCTCCCAGGGACAGGAGCTCCTCGTTCAGCTGGCCATAGGGTCTAAAGGGCCCAGGGCTGGTATAGGTGGATAGAGGGGCTGAAGGACGCTCTATTTACGGACTGTTTAAGGGGACTCCAGGGTTTGAGGAGAGACAGTGGGATACCTGATGAAGGGGTTTCCCCGTAAGTGTGTTGTCATTGGTGTGGAGAACAGCTGACTGTGCCCTTACAGCAGAGCAGTCACCCTGAGGCCTAATTTCTCCCAGCCATCCAAGCCTGCTCACATCATCACCCCAACACCCCCGGCCACTCACTTTACATTAGCACTGCAATACACTAGACACAACTTGTTGGATGCAGAACCCTTGGATTATACTCTATGTGGTGATGTTATTAAGAGGGCTAGAGTTATTGAGAGTGTATGAAACAACAACACAGCTGTCACCCTCCGTACACCTTGAGGATAGACTTCTATGTGTGACACTATTATATAAGTTAGAGGAGACCAGGGAACAAAGTAACAGTTTAAGCTTTTGTTTAGTATGAAAATAATATTTGATGTAGATATTCATTATCTTTTTATACAAACACACATATCTTAGCTACCATTATACACTGTAACGAAGTTTACAATCTGTAGAAATTATGAGAATAGAAAGGTCATCACACAGAACAGTATATGGCAACTAGAAATCAAAACTGGATGGTCTTCAGAGATAGATGGGAGGGGTTGAGGGTAGCTGAAGGATGGGACTAAAAACAAACAAAAGATAACTAATGTAAAGTATACTGTGTCTGTAAAATGTATATACATATATGATATATATATCGTATATATCATATATAAATGTGTATAAGTTGGACGTAGAAGTCTAAGTATTGTTGTCCATTAGTTTACTCCAATTAGGGGAGGGGTGGTAGGGTTAGGGGAAAATAATAAATAAAGAAAAAAATATTTATGAAAAAATACATATACAGTACAAGTCAAATGTTTGGACACACTTATTCATTAAAGGGTTTTTCTTTATTTTAATGTTCTATATTGTAGAATAATAGCGAAGACATCAAAACTATGAAATAACATATGGAATCATGTAGTATCCAAAAAAAGTGTTAAACAAATCAAAATCTATTTTATATTTGAGATTCTTCAATGTAGCCACCCATTTGCCTTGATGACAGCTTTACACACTCTTGGCATTCTCTCAACCAGCTTCATGAGGTAGTCACATGGAATGCATTTCAAATAACAGGTGCGCCTTGTTAAAAGTTTGTTTGTGGAATGTCTTTCCTTCTTAATGCGTTTGAGCCAATCAGTTGTGTTGTGACAAGGTAGAGGTGGTATATAGAACATAGCCCTATTTGGTAAAAGACCAAGTCCATATTATGGCAAGAACAGCTCAAATAAGTAAAGAGAAACAACAGTTAAGACATGAAGGTCAGTCAATGCAGAACCTTTCGAGAACTTTGAACGTTTCTTCAAGTGCAGTCGCAAAAACCATCAAGCACTATGATGAAACTGACTCTCATGAGGACCGCCACAGGAAAGGAAGACCAAAAGTTACCTCTGAGGCAGAGGATAAATTCATTAGACTTACCAGCCTCAGATATTGCAGCCCAAATAAATGCTTCAGAGAGTTCAAGTAACAGACACATCTTAACATCAACTGTTCAGAGGAGACTGCGTGAATCAGGCATTCATGGTCGAAATGCTGCAAAGAAACCACTACTAAACCTCTATTTTCTTATTCTTATTTTTTTAGGCATAATTTTTGGGGGTATTTTTGTTTTTTAAAATATTTAACATTTTGTCATTATATTCTTATTTTGCTTTCTTTATTTTAATTAAATTTTATAATTAGTTTAAAAATGAAATGCATTGTTGTTTAGGGCTGTTGTATTCGTCGCATGTGACAAATAAGATTTGATTTGATTTAAAGAAGTGACTTGCTTGGGCCAATAAACATGAGCAATGGACTTTAGACCGGTGGAGTCCAAAGTTGCAATTTTTGCCTCCAACTGACGTGTCTTTGTGAGATGCAGAGTAGGTGAATGGATGATCTCCGCATGTGTGGTTCCCACCATGAAGCATGGAGGAGGAGGTGTGGTGGCGCTTTGCTGTTTACACATTCAGTGATTTATTTAGAATTCAAGGCACACCTAACCAGCATGGTTACCACAGCATTCTGCAGCGATATGACATCCCATCTGGTTTGCGCTTAGTGGGACTTTCATTTGTTTTTCAACAGAACAATGACCCAAAACACACCTCCAGACTGTGTAAGGGCTATTTGACCAAGATGGAGAGTGATGGTTCTGCATCAGATGACCTCCCCCGACCTCCACCCAATTGAGATGGTTTGGGATGAGTTGGACCGCAGAGTGAAGGAAAAGTAGCCAACAAGTACTCAGCATATGTGGGAACTCCTTCAAGACTGTTGGAAAAGCATTCCTCATGACGTTGGTTGAGAGAATGCCAAGAGTGTGCAAAGCTGTCATTAAGGCAAAAGGTGGCTACTTTGAAGAATCTAAAATATATTTTGATATGTAAAACACTTTTTTGGTTACTAAATGATTCCATATGTGTTATTTCATAATTTTGATGTCTTCACTATTATTCTACAATGTAGAAAATGGTAAAAGTAAAGAAAAACCCTTGAATAAGTAGGTGTATCCAAACTTTTGACTGGTACATGTGTGTATATATATATAACTTTGGCTACTATATATATATATATATATATATATATATATATATACATACACACATTTTTATTATTTATTTAATTTATTTTTTCCATTTTTATTATTTATTTAATTTATTTTTTTCCAAAAAATATATGGGGGATTGGAAATGATGCAGACAATTACATTCATAGCTCATAGAAGCCACAGTCTATCTGCAATATTAAAGTTGACATACCACCTGTGTATATATATAACAATATGTTACTAGGACAAGACGAGTTGTTTACAATTCAACCAAAAATGGTGGAAGTGAAATGTCGCTCTTGTATTTTTCACAGCTAAAAGTATTTTATATAAAATGTATAAACTTTGGCTACTCTGTTTTTACTAATCTGAGTCTAATCTGATGCTTGTGTGAAAATACAACAATAACTAGAGAAGTACATATCCTGAAGAAAATGTGGTGTGCATGCTAGCTTGTGAATGATCGATTGATTGGTAGGATAGGATAGGCTGAACATGTAAAAGTTGGTTTGGTGTCTCCAGCTTGAACGGATCAAGAGTGACTGTTGGTAGGTTATTTTATGCCAATGTATGGAAATGTATACAGCTAACGTTGTAAAAAATATTTAAGAATTTGAAGTAAAGATAGCCTGAACATGTGAAAGTTGCCTGGTGTCTGTAGTGTGAATGATTCAAAAGTTACTGTTGGTGAGTTATTTTATGCTAATTTATGCACATACAGTACATGGAATTATAGTTCATTCAAGTTTTAAAGAATTTACATTTAGGATAGCCTGAACATGAGGAAGTTAGTTTGATGTCTCTAGCTTGAACGGTTCAAGAGTCACTGTTGTTGAGTTATTTTATGCAAATATATGCAACTGTGAATAGTTATAATACATGTTTTAACATTATTGAATTGGATATTAGGATAGCCTGAACATGTGAAAGTTGGTTTGGTGTCTCTAATTTGAACAGTTTAAGAGTTACTGTTGGTGATTTATTTTATCCTAATTTATGCACATTTATATAGTTATAATTGATAAAGATCTGAAATCATTTGAAGTTTAGGATGCCCTGAATGGTTTACAGTTGGTCTTATAGCTTAAATGGCCTGGGAGGAAGACCATTTTAAATAGTCACCACTATTACTGTGGTTCTAATTCGAACCCATGTTATTTATGTAAATGTTAAATGCATATAGTTTAAAATGTAAAAAAGGCTATGGAGCTTTTATTAACATTTAAAACAGTTATAGTTCAAAAAGTATAAATGATCCAAATTTGAAATCCAATCAATTTATGTTGGGTCAGTTTGAACATCTCGACGTTGGTTTGGCATTGATAGCTTAAGTGGTGTAAGAGGAGACAAGTGTCAAATTAAGATTTTTTTTTTTACCATTCAAGTCCATGTATCATTTTCAGTTAAAAATAATAAATGCTATAAAAAAAATTCCTCAACAATCTATGTTGGAGTATTCTGCACATCTGGAAGTTGGTTTCGTGTTAATAGCATAAATCATTTAAGGGCTACAGAGCAAGCCGAAGAAATTAAACAAGGAGTATGTAAGAAATCTGGAGTTGTACATTATTTTGGATGCATAATTAATTATTGTCATCAACTATACCAATCAAAATATATTTTTACCTTTGTAAAATAGCTAAATGTCTTTGACCAAAACAATATCTCTATCATGTAATGTATAATATATTCTATTTTTCTATGTGCAAGATGAAAAATACATGTATTTCAATACAAACAAATAGTACTTTTAGTTTTAAAAACTTTACAGAATTGGCAGACAACAAATATCCATGGGAAACAGCCGCGGGGGTGGGGGGTGGTCCCACAAAGGACAGAATGCAGCCCTTCGCTCACGCAGTTATAAATAACATTGCTTCTTTGTGTGGTGGTGCACTTGGTGCTCTGATTGACCGACTTGTACAGTAGTCCCGGACCCTTTTTCCCCTCAAGAGGTTGTGATTGGTCAAGGGCTAGCCTGTCTGAACGCAAACCAGATCCGATGAGCAACAAGAACGACGACAGCTGAACTCAACAGAGTAGAAAGACAGCGGCCCCACACAGACTTGCACAGTTCAGTCATTCATTTGAAGGGTGCCTTCGGACAAAACCGTTTGCTGTTCAAGCTCAGCGTCGAAAAACTTAGAGGTAAATATAGTGTGAACTTTTCAAGGTAATTTACAAAAAATATTCCATGTGTTCTACAGTGTTGTCAAGTTGCACAGAATTGCATGGAGCTTTTTTCCATAGTTGTTTGTGGTTACTGACAATAACACTCATTATACTTTCCACAGCAGGGTTGGGGAGTAACTGATTACATTTGGAAAAACTTACATGATTTCTTCTTGGATACTTTTATGTTCAGAAAGGATGTTTGCTGAACAAAATTATGACACTTTCAGTATTCTCAATTACATTCAATTCAGCATTGAAAAAAGGTGCAAGATTAAAGTGCCAATCAGCAGTCGAAACAATAACAAACTGAACTCCCTGTGCCTGTTTTGGTAAAAAGCTGAGGGATGGTGCTGGAGAAATGTAACCACTCTCAATTTCATAGACAGAGCTATGAATTGACTCATTCCAATTGGCTCATTCATCCTCCTTCTCTCCCCTGTAATTATTACGTAGGTCGTTGCTGTAAATTTTACCTGGTAAAATAAGAATTAAAAAAAAAAAAATAATGAATGCAAAAGCTGACCATCCATGATATCAAAATTATAGTTTTGTTTTTAGGCCATACAGTGTTTGTTTACATATACTTCTACTGACAAGCATTGGAGTAAAACAATTCAACACTTTGGGTCCTTATGGAGTACGACAGTTGAACTTAGTTCATGAGGCATTTACAAGATATATTCTTCAAGAATCAATTGGTACATATCATTAACTCACAAGTCCAAAAATGGATGTAGCAACTGCAGATTGCCCCTTTAAGGCCTAGATTCAATCAGTTGAAGTGTTTAAGGGCAATAACCGACAACCGCATCGCTGACGTTTTGGCAGTATCGGAGGTAGAATAGAGTTCGGCTACATGATCCGAGCCCGACGGGCCCTGACATTATACATCGGGTTAGGGCGGGGTAGGGCCTGTTTTTCCGTCAATAACTAAAGTACGGGCAGGCCTCAGGTATCACTAAATTTATCACAAAAATGTTTAAGCTGAGCCATTTGCTCGTGCTCTGCTGCACAGTACAGTCACATCTGGGTAATATCATAACATTGTGTCAGATGTGCTCCAATCTCATCAAATATAAAACAGGAGAGATTATTTTACAGAAAATAATCATGTTCCTTGAGTTTTGTCAGAGTTTAGAGCGATGAAAAGTAGCTAACAGCTAACGACTCTCTCGTGTCTTTTCATTGAGCAGAGCAACCCAAGAAGAGCAATTACCATGGTTACTCAGTCTCAGAGCCACAATAAACAGATCAAGCTGTGCGCAAGGAGCGAGTGACAGACAGAGAGAAGCAGCTAATAGATTTACTAAGGAGGCAGTTATTTTGGGTTTCGGGGAGGGCCAGCCTGAGCTTTGGGGGCATGGTTAGGGCTCGGGCTTTAAATTCATGCCTGTGCAGTGCTCTGAGTTGGAGCTATCAAATCAGTGATCAACTGCTCTTGTGATCATCACGAAGCCACAGCCCTCCCACTTGATAGACAATCAGAACGAGAAAGTGCCTTAATCGATGTCCATGTCATCGGTGCCTGGGGAGCAGGTGTTGTTGGGGTGTTAACTTCCTTGCTCAAGGGCAGAACGGAGGATTTTTCCACCTTGCCAGCTCAGGAATTCAAACCAGCGACCTTTCAGTTACTAGCAGCCAATGGCAATGTCTGCTTTAGGTATAATGCCAGGAGCTCTAACGCAGTTCCACCTCTGACACCGTCAAAACATCAGCTATGTGGATGTCGGCTAAAGCAGATCTGATTGAATCGGGCCCTAAGTTTGTTCCACCTGAGCAAGTCTGACCACAAGTCAAAGACCACTATGACACACCAGGTGCATTTGATGGATGCTTCTTGTATTCTTCTAATGCCTCTGAAGGGGAAAGTAATCAGATTATGTTACTAATTACCACTTTGGAGAGGTAACTAGTAACTGTAATGGATTACATTTAGAAAGTAACCTACCCAACCCTGATCTACAGTAACATTAATTTAATTCAAATTAAAAAGCAATAACTCCAATTTAGAGGGGAAATCTGCAGTAAAAAATGTAACCACTCTCAAATTCGTATGTACATACCCCAACCAGTAGCCATGGATTACAGGCAACATACTCACTGGAATAAAGGGTAGAGGTGCTCAAGGAGCGGGACTCTAACCCGGAAGCTAATAAGAAATCCCGCTATGCCCTCCGACGAACAATCAAACAGGCAAAGCGTCAATACAGGACTAAGATTGAATCATACTACACCGACTCCAACGCTTATTGGATGTGGCAGGGCTTGCAAACTATTACAGACTACAAAGCGAAGCACAGCCACGAGCTGACCATTGACACGAGCCTACCAGACAAGCTAAATTACGTCTATGCTCGCATTGAGGCAAGTAACACTGAAACATGCATTAGAGCATCAGTTGTTCCTTATGACTGGGTGATCATGCTCTCCCTAGCCGATGTGAGTAAGACCTTTAAACAGGTCAACATTCACAAGGCCGCAGGGCCAGATGGATTACCAGGACATGTACTCTGAGCACGCGCTGACCAACTGGCAAGTGTCTTCACTAACTTGTTCAACCTGTTGCTGACTGAGTCTGTAATACCAACATGTTTCAAGCAGACCGCCATAGTCCCTGTGCCCAAGAACGCTAAGGTAACCTGCCTAAATGACTACCGACCAGTAGCACTCATGTCTGTAGCCATGAAGTGCTTTGAAAGGCTGGTCATGGCTCACATCAACACCATTATCCCAGAAACTGTAGACCCACTCCAATTTGCATACTGCCCCAACAGATCCACAGATGATGCAAGCTATATTGCACTCAACACTGCCTTTCCTATCTGGACAAAAGGAACACCTATGTGAGAATGTTATTCATTGACTACAGCTCAACATTCAACACCATAGTATCCTCAAAGCTCATCACTAAGCTAAGGTCCCTGGGACTAAACACCTCCCTCTGCAACTGGATCCTGGACTTGACGGGCCGCCCCCAGGTGGTAAGGGTAGGTAACAACACATTCGCCACACTGATCCTCAACACGAGGGCCCCTGAGGGGTGTGTGCTCAGTCCCCTCCTGTAGTCCCTGTTCACTCATGACTGCATGGCCAAGCACCACTCCAACACCATCATCAAGTTTGCCAAAGACACAACAGTGGTAGGCCTGATCACAGACAACGATGAGACAGCCTGTAGGAAGGAGATCAGAGACCTGGCAATGTGGTGCCAGGACAACAACCTCTCCCTCAACGTGATCAAGACAAAGGAGATGATTGTGGACAACAGGAAAAGGAGGACTGAGCACGCCCCCATTCTCATCGACGAGGCTGTAATGGAGCAGGTTGAGAGCTTCAAGTTCCTTGGTGTCCACATCACCAACAAACTATCTTGGTCCAAAGACCCCAAGACAAATGTGAAGAGGGCACAAAAACATCTATTCCCCCTCAGGAGACTGACATTTTAAGTAATTAATTTGCATTTTATTGCATGACATAAGTATTTGATACATCAGAAGAGCATACCTGAATATTTGGTACAGAAACCTTTGTTTGCAATTACAGAGATCATACGTTTCCTGTAGTTCTTGACCAGGTTTGCACACACTGCAGCAGGGATTTTGGCCCACTCCTCCATGCAGTCCATCTCCAGATCCTTCAGGTTTCGGGGCTGTCGCTGGGCAATGCGGACTTTCAGCTCCCTCCAAAGATTTTCTATTGGGTTCAGGTCTGGAGACTGGCTAGGCCACTCCAGGACCTTGAGATGCTTCTTACGGAGCCACTCCTTAGTTGCTCTGGCTGTGTGTTTCGGGTCGTTGTCATGCTGGAAGACCATCTTCAATGCTCTTACTGAGGGAAGGAGGTTGCTGGCCAAGATCTCGCGATACATGGCCCCATCCATCCTCCCCTCAATACGGTGCAGTCGTCCTGTCCCCTTTGCAGAAAAGCATCCCCAAAGAAGGATGTTTCCACCTCCATGCGTCACGGTTGGGATAGTGTTCTTGGGGTTGTACTCATCCTTCCTCTTCCTCCAAACACAGCGACCAAAAAGCTCTATTTTTGTCTCATCAGACCACCTTCTCCCATTCCTCCTCTGGATCATCCAGATGGTCATTGGCAAACTTCAGATGGGCCTCGACATGCGCTGGCTTGAGCAATGGGACCTTGCGTGCGCTGCAGGATTTTAATACATGATGGCGTAGTGTGTTACTAATGGTTTTCTTTGAGACTGTGGTCCCAGCTCTCTTCAGGTCATTGACCAGGTCCTGCCGTGTAGTTCTGGGCTGATCCCTCACCTTCCTCATGATCATTGATGCCCCATGAGGTGAGAACTTGCATGGAGCCCCAGACCGAGGGGGATTGACCGTCATCTTGAACTTCTTCCATTTTCGAATAATTGCGCCAACAGTTGTTGCCTTCTCACCAAGCTGCTGGCCTATTGTCCTGTAGCCCATCCCAGCCTTGTGCAGGTCTACAATTTTATCCCTGATTACACCCTCTCTGGTCTTGGCCATTGTGGAGAGGTTGGAGTCTGTTTGATTGAGTGTGTGGACAGGTGTCTTTTATACAGGTAACGAATTCAAACAGGTGCGGTTAATACAGGTAATGAGTGGAGAACAGGAGGGTTTCTTAAAGAAAAACTAACAGGTCTGTGAGAGCCGGAATTCTTACTGGTTGGTAGGTGATCAAATACTTATGTCATGCAATAAAATGCAAATTAATTACTTAAAAATCATACATTGTGATTGTCTGGATTTTTGTTTTAGATTCCGTCTCTCACAGTTGAAGTGTACATATGATAAAAAATTACAGACCTCTACATGATTTGTAAGTAGGAAAACCTGCACAATCGGTAGTGTATCAAATACATGTTCTCCCCACTGTATGTCATGGGTCCTCAGATCCTCAAAAGGTTCTACAGTATCCTGACTAGTTGCATCACTGCCTGGTATGGCAACTGCTCAGCCTCCGACCGCAAGGCACTACAGAGGGTAGTGCATACAGCCCAGTACATCACTAGGGCCAAGCTTCCTGCCATCCAGGACCTTGATACAAGGCTGTGTCAGAGGAAGGCCCTAAACATTGTCAAAGATTCCAGCCACCATAGTCATAAACTATTCTCTCTGTTACGATACTGGAGAGCCATGTTTAGGTTCAAAAGGCTCCTTAACAGCTTCTACGCCAAAGCCATAAGCCATAAGACTCCTGAACATCAAAGGGCCTCACAGACCCCTCTTTTACTCTGCTGCTACTCAATTCAATTCAATTCAATTCAAGGGCTTTATTGGCATGGGAAACATGTGTTAACATTGCCAAAGCAAGTGAGGTAGACAATATATAAAGTGAATATATAAAGTGAAATAAACAATAAAAATTAACAGTAAACATCACACATACAGAAGTTTCAAAACAATAAAGACATTACAAATGTCATATTATATATATATACAGTGTTTTAACAATGTACAAATGGTAAAGGACACAAGATAAAATAAACAAGCATAGATATGGGTTGTATTTACAATGGTGAGTGTTCTTCACTGGTTGCCCTTTTCTCGTGGCAACAGGTCACAAATCTTGCTGCTGTGATGGCACACTGTGGAAATATCACCCAGTAGATATGGGAGTTTTTCAAAATTGGATTTGTTTTCGAATTCTTTTTGGATCTGTGTAATCTGAGGGAAATATGTCTCTCTAATATGGTCATACATTGTTTATTATCTATGCATAGTCACCTTAACCGTACCTATATGTACACATTACCTCCATTACCCCGACTAATAGGTGCCCCTCACATTGACTCGGTACCGGTACCCCCTGTATATAGCCTCACTATTGTTATTCTACTGCTGATGTTTAATTATTTGTTACTTCTCTTTTTTCACGTCTATTTTTTAATCAACACTTATATTTCTTAAAACTTCTTAAAGCATTGTGGGTTAAGGATTTATAAGTAAGCGTTTCGCATGTGACAAATACGATTTGATTTGATTTTGATTTGAAATTCATAGACACACACTAACGGTCCAAAGTTTTAGAAAAACCTACTCATTCAAGGGTTTTTCTTTATTTTTACTTTTTTCTACATTGTAGAATAATAGTGAAGACATCACAACTATGAAATAACACATGGAATCATGTATTAACCAAAAGTGTTAAAAAAGTGTTAAACAAATCAAAATATATTTTATATTTGAGATTCTTCAAAGTAGCCACCCTTTGCCTTGATAACAGCTTTGCACACTGTTTTGGGTCATTGTCCTGTTAAAAAACAAATGATAGTCCCACTAAGCCCAAACCAGCTGGGATGACATATTGCTGCATAACCCTGTGGTTGCCATTCTGGTTAAGTGTGCCTTGAATTCTAAATAAATCACAGACAGTGTCACCAGCAAAGCACCCCCTCACCATAACACCTCCTCCTCCATGCTTTACGGTGGGAACCACACATGCGGAGATCATCCGTTCACCCACACCGCGTCTCACAAAGACACATCGGTTGGAACCTGAAATCTCCAATTTGGGCTCCAGACAAAAGGACAATGTCCACCGGTCTAATGTCCGTTGTTCGTGTTTCTTGGCGCAAGCAAGTCTCTTCTTATTATTGGTGTCCTTTCTTAGTGGTCTCTTTGCAGCAATTCGACCATGAAGGCCTGATTCACACAGTCTCCTCTGAACCATTGATGCTGAGATGTGTCTGTAACTTGAAATCTGCAAAGCATTAATTTGGGCTGCAATTTCTGAGGCTGGTAACTAATGAACTTATCCTCTGCAGCAGAGGCTCAATCAGAAATCAACTTTACGTTTCTATCGCACAATCTCTAATGCTTCGGTGATTAAGATTGAATAGAGTCTTGAACTCATGAGGCATTAACATTAGGAGTCGTTCCATGAAAAGAGTGCCTTTTTGTTTCCCTTTGATATTTTAAGTAGAAATTGTGTCACAAGTTCCGGACTTGTCTCCGTGCTGCTGTGCTGTTTGATGCTACTTGGCTACCTGCCAAACTTTTCAGATTTAATTTAAATCTGCATTTAACACATTTATGTACACTTAGTTTTTCCCTTGCTCAACGTTTTTAATTCAACTATTTCACACCGGATGCTTTTTCTGGACATGGTTCTACAGGACCTACACCAGCCGAAAAAGCTAAGTAGTAACATTAACACTACGCCATCTAATTGCAGTCCATGTACTCATAATATACAGGAGAACTATCGCCTTTTGGTGAGGATAGCCGTGTTGAAATCCCAGCTTCAAATGCAATCATTAGGTAAGGGTTATTTAAGTGTAGGAAAGGATGAAACAGCTTGTTATCTGAAAAAGTACAGATATTACTTTAAATCCCCCCCCGCACAGTCCCCGCAGCCGGACAATTTTCTCAAGGCTTCTTGAAAGAAATGCTGTCGGCATGCTCAGCCAACATAAACTTTCAACCGCCGAAGCCTCCCACCATTAGCTCTGACAAATGGAAAACCCTAGTCATTGGCGACTCCATTACCCGCAATATTAGACTTTAAAAAAGTCATCCAGCCATCACACACTGTTTACCAGGGGGCAGTGCTACCGACGTTAAGGCTAATCTGAAGATGGTGCTGGCTAAGGCTAAAACTGGCGAGTGTAGAGAGTATGGGGATATTGTTATCCACGTTGGCACCAACGATGTTAGGATTACTAAAAGAAAACCAGCCCCGTCACAGACCAGGATGTCTTGCTCCCAGGCAGACTAAATAACTTTTTTGCCTGCTTTGAGGACAATACAGTGCCACTGACACGGCCCGCAACCAAAACATGCGGACTCTCCTTCACTGCAGCCGACGTGAGTAAAACATTTAAACGTGTTAACCCTCGCAAGGCTGCAGGCCCAGACGGCATCCCCAGCCGCATCCTCAGAGCATGCGTAGACCAGCTGGCTGGTGTGTTTATGGACATATTCAATCAATCCTTATCCCAGTCTGCTGTTCCCACATGCTTCAAGAGGGCCACCATTGTCCCTGTTCCCAAGAAAGCTAAGGTAACTGAGCTAAACGACTACCGCCCCGTAGAACTCACTTCCGTCATCATGAAGTGCTTTGAGAGACTAGTCAAGGACCATAACACCTCCACCCTACCTGACACCCTAGACCCACTCCAATTTGCTTTACCGCCCAAATAGGTCCACAGACGATACAATCTCAACCACACTGCATACTGCCCTAACCCATCTGGGCAAGAGGAATAGCTCTATGTGAGAATGCTGTTCATCGACTACAGCTCAGCATTTAACACCACAGTACCCTCCAAACTCGTCAACAAGCTTGAGATCCTGGGTCTCGACTCCGCCCTGTGCAACTGGGTACTGGACTTCCTGACGGGCCGCCCCAGGTGGTGAGGGAAGGTAACAACATCTCCACCCCGCTGATCCTCAACACTGGGGCCCCACAAGGGTGCGTTCTGAGCCCTCTCCTGTACTCCCTGTTCACCCACGACTGCGTGGCCATGCACGTCTCCAACCCAATCAACAAGTTTGCGGACTACAGTGGTAGGCTTGATTACCAACGACGACGAGACGGCCTAGAGGGAGGAGGTGAGGGCCCTCGGAGTGTGGTGTCAGGAAAATAACCTCACACTCAACAAAACTAAGGAGATGATTGTGGACTTCAGGAAACAGCAGAGGGAGCACTCCCCTATCCACATCGATGGGACAGTAGTGGAGAGGGTTGTAAGTTTTAAGTTCCTTGGCGTACACATCACAGACAAACTGAATTGGTCCACCCACACAGACAGCGTTGTGAAGAAGGCGCAGCTGAAGAAATTCGGCTTGTCACCAAAAGCACTCAAACTTCTACAGATGCACAATCGAGAGCACATAAAGATCATCAAGGACAACAACCACCCGAGCCACTGCCTGTTCACTCCGCTTTCATCCAGAAGGCGAGATCAGTACAGGTGCATCAAAGCAGGGACCGAGAGACTGAAAAACAGCTTCTATCGCAAGGCCATCAGACTGTTAAACAGCCACCACTAACATTGAGTGGCTGCTGCCAACACACTGACTCAACGCCAGCCACTTTAATAATGGGAATTGATGGAAATTGATGTAAAATATTTCACTAGCCACTTTAAACAATGTTTACATACCCTACATTACTCATCTCATATGTATATACAGTACCCGATACCATCTACTGCATCTTGCCTATGCCGCTCTATACCATCACTCATTCATATAGCTTTATGTACATATTCTTTATCCCTTTACACTTGTGTGTATAAGGTAGTAGTTTTGGAATTGTTATGGTAGATTACTCGTTGGTTATTACTGCATTGTCGGAACTAGAAGCACAAGCATTTCGCTACACTCGCATTAACATCTGCTAACCATGTGTATGTGTCACGGGCGTCCTCCTCTTCATCTGAAGAGGAGAGGCGAGAAGGATCGGAGGACCAAAATGCGGCGTGGTATGTGTTCATGATGAAATTTAATAAAGAAAACACTGAACACTGAAACACACTATACAAAAACAATAAACGAAATAACGACCGTGACGCTAATGAGAACTGTGCTGACACAAGCATCGACAATCACATCGACAATCACCCACAAACAAACAGTGAAACCCAGGCTACCTAAGTATGATTCTCAATCAGAGACAACTAATGACACCTGCCTCTGATTGAGAACCATACTAGGCCGAAACATACAAACAAACATAGACTGCCCACCCCAAATCACGCCCTGACCATACTAAATAAATACAAAACAAAGGAAATAAAGGTCAGAACGTGACAGTAAGTGGCAAATAAATTAGATTTTGATTTGATTTGATTGAAACAGTCAGAGGTCACCAAGCGCAACATAGCTTCAGCGTTTAAATTTGATAAAAGAAGATGTCAGCTTCAAGTAATTGTTTCTGGACTCCTCCCAGTTAAGGGGGGTGATGAGCTCTACAGCAGAGTCTCAAAATGTATTCTGCCCCTCCCAAAATATAGAATTTGTAGATAATTGGCCCTCTTTCTGGGACTCATCCACAAACAGGACCAAGCCTGGCCTGCTGAGGAGTGACGGACTTTAGCTGGAGGGGTGTTCTCATTTTATATATATATATCGAAAAAAAAAAGTTTTTTAAATGTAACTAGGCAAGTCAGTTAAGAACAAATTCTTATTTCTTATATCTATCAACATAGACAGGGCTCAAACTCCAGGTAAGTGGTGTCTGCCACTAGCACAGTCAGTTTAGTCAGCTCACCTATCCCCATTGAAACCGTTTCTGTGCCTCGATCTAGGTTGAGCAAAACTTAACATGGCGGTGTTCTCCTTAGCTATCTCACTGGAATAAAGACCTCCTCCATTCCTGTCATTATTGAAAGCGATTATGATCTCTCACATCTCAAAATAGGACTAATTAATGTTAGATCCCTCACTTCCAAGGCAGTTAAAGTTAATGAACTAATCACTGATCATAATCTTGATGTGATTGGCCTGACTGAAACATGGCTCAAGTCTGATGAATTTACTGTGTTAAAAACCTCTCTAGGGTAGGGGGCAGCATTCGGAATTTTAGATGAAAAGCATGCCCAAATCAAACGGCCTGCTACTCGGGCCCAGAAGATATGATATGCATATAACTGGTAGATTTGGATAGAAAACACACTAAAGTTTCCAAAAATGTTAAAAT
Organism: Oncorhynchus tshawytscha; assembly: GCF_018296145.1. Taxonomy (NCBI): domain Eukaryota; kingdom Metazoa; phylum Chordata; class Actinopteri; order Salmoniformes; family Salmonidae; genus Oncorhynchus; species Oncorhynchus tshawytscha. The sequence continues at coordinate 46,153,111 of NC_056430.1, forward strand.
AATGTCTGTGAGTATAACAGAACTGATTTAGCAGGCGAAAATCGGAGAAAAATCTATTCAGGAAGTAGTTTTTTGTTTTGTTTTGTAGTTTTCTATTCAATGTCATTACAGTATCCATTGACTTAGGACTCCATTTGCAGTTCCTATGCCTTCCACTAGATATCCATAGATGTCCTATGCCTTCCACTAGACTACAGTCGTTAGAAATCGTTTCAGGCTTGTATTCTTATAAATTAGGGAGTTAGACCAGTCTGAACGAGTGGACCCTAACGTGACGCAGAGTTTTTTCAGGCGCATGTGCATTTCTTGTTTACCTTTTATATTGACGACATTATTGTCCGGCTGAAATATTATAGATCATTTAGGCTAAAAAACAACCTGAGGATTGAATATAAACATCGTTTGACATGTTTCTATGAACTTTATGGATACAATTTGGATTTTTTGTCTGATTGTTTTGACTGAGTTTGAGCCTGTGGATTACTGAAGAAAATGCGCTAACAAAACGGAGGTTTTTGGATATAAAGAGACTTCATCGAACAAAAGGAACATTTATTGAGTAAATGAATGTATTCTGATTGCCACCATATGAAGATCATCAAAGGTAAGGGATTAATTTTATCTCTATTTCTGAGTTTTGTAATGCTTCTGCTTGGCTGGTTACTGTTTGTAATAACTTGTCAACTGGGCTATGTTCTGGGCTAGGGATGTTCTGGGCTAGGTATGCTTTTGCCGAAAAACATTTTATAAATATGACACTGTGGTTGGTTTAACAAGAAGTTAATCTTTAAACCTATGTAAAATATGTTTTGTTTTCTGAATTTGTATAATGAGCATTTCTGTAATTGAATTTGGCGCTCTGCAACCTCACTGGATGTTGGCCAGATGGGACGCTAGCATCCCACATACCCTAGAGAGGTTAAATGAGGCCTCCTGGTTACACTAGTGACCATATCCCCTGCGTATCCCGTAAATGCGGAGGTGTTGCTAACATTTAAGACAGAACATTTGCCATTTACCCCCCAAAAAGATGACTGCGTTTTTGTATTTTTAGCTTCTAGTCATGAAATATATGCAGCCTACTCAATCACTTTTTATAGCTACTGTTTAGAGGCCTTCTGGGCCATATACAGTGTTCCTCACTGAGTTCCCTGAATTCCTGTCAGACCCTGTTGTCATGGCAGATAATATAAAACATTTTGGTGACTTTAAGATCCACATGGAAAAGTCCAGAGCCACTCCAAAAGGCTTTCGGAGCCATCATCGACTCAGTAGGTTTTGTCCAACATGTCTCTGGACCTACTTATTGCCACAGTCAAAACCTGGATCTAGTATTGTCCCATGGAATAAATAATGTGGATCTAAATATTTTTCCTCATAATCCTGGACTATCGGACCCCACTCTTATTACGTTTGCAATCACAACAAATAATCTGCTCAGACCCCAACCAAGGATCAACAAAAGCTGTGCTATAAATTCTCAGACAACCAAAAGATTCCTAGATGCCCTTACAGACTCCCTCCACCTACCCAAGGATTAACCACCTAACTGAGGATCTAAATTGAACCTTGTGTAATACCCTATATGCAGTCGTATCCCTAAAAACATAAACAATTTGTCACAAGAAATTTGATCCCTGGTCTACAGAAAATACACGAGCCCTGAAGCATTCTTCCAGAAAATTGGAACGGAAATCGCGCTCCACCAAACTGGAATTCTTCCGTCTAGCTTGGAAAGACAGTACAATGCAATATTGAAGAGCCCTCACTGCTGCTCGATCATCCGATTTTTCCAAACTAATTGAGGAGAAGAAGAACCGTCACTGCTGCTCGATCATCCGATTTTTCCAAACTAATTGAGGAGAATAAGAACAATATTAAAAAAATGATACTGTCGCAAAACTAAATCAAAAGCAGGATTCCCCAAGAGAGGATGCCTTTCACTTCAGCAGTGATGAATTTATGAACTTCTTGATCATGATCATTAGAAAGCAAATTACGGACTCCTCTTTGAATCTGCGTATTTCTCCAAAACTCAGGTGTCCTGAGTGTACAGAACTGCCAGGACCTAGGATCAATGGAGACACTAAAGTTTTTTAAATTCTGTATCTCTAAACACATTCATGAAAACAGTTATGGCCTCTAAACTTTTGAGCTGCATTCTGAACCCTATAACAACTAAACCACTGAAAGAGCTACTTCCTGTAATAAATGGCTCCCTATCCACCGGATGTGTACCAAACTCACTAATAGTGACAGTAACGAAGCCTCCCTTGAAAAAGTCAAACCAAATGTACAAATCTTTCGGCCTATATTTAATCTCCCATTCCTCTCAAAATGTTAGAAAAAGCTGTTACGCAGCAACTCACAGCCTTCCTGAAGACAAATAATGTATGCGTGACACTTCAGTCTGGTATTAGACCCCATCAGAGCACTGAGACTGCACTCGTGAAGGTGGTAAATGACCTTTTAATGGCGTCAGACCAGTGGTCTGCATCTTTGCTCGTGCTCCTAGACCTTAGTGCTGCTATTGACACCATCGATCACCACATTATTTCGGAGAGATTGTAAACCCTAATTGGTCTACATGGACAAGTTCTTGCCTTGTTTGGATCTTATCTGTTGAAAAGATATCAGTTTGTCTCTGTGGATGGTTTGTCCTCGGACAAATCAATTGTAAGTTTCGACGCCCCTGAAGGTTCTGTTTTTGGACCAATATTTTTTCCACTATATATTCTACCTCTTGGTGACATCTGTCATGACGTTGGTCTGGGGGTAGGTTTATGACAGTCATAAATACCTCTTCCTGCCTTGTTCCTCTCTCTACCCTACTGAAGGTTCTGTAGAGTTTTGGACCAATATTTGGTTTTCAGTGGTATAAGAATATGTTCAGTTTGGTTGGGCTCTGCTCATAAATCTGTGGAAAGCACATTGGCCCGTTCAATTTAAATGTTTGAATATAAAATTATTGGTGAAGAGATTAAATTTAATTTTAGCCCAAATGATTTTGAAGACACATGGTCATAAAACTTTTCAAACACACCCTTCTCGCTCCACTATATAAAGCCCTGACGAAAATGTAACCTCCTGTTCCAAGTACATGAGGTCTGCAGCCTCTGCGTTAAAAGGATTAACATGTCAACTACAGAACTAAGCCAACCTCAGCGTGAGATTTGGTTGCGAATGGTATGAACTTTGAACTCTTATTCACTACAGAAGTGTGTCACTGGAATTTCATAATTCCTATTAATTATACATTAATTAAATCACTCAGTCTATTTAAAATAATTTGTAAGATTCATATTTGCATAAAATAGACAGAGACCAGTCTTGTAAAAATGAGATAATAGTATTTATTCTCGGAGCGCGCTGTCATGTAACCACGACCAACAGTTTATATACAAAATTTGATTGATGGTTATAAAACGTTTTTCCTCCTATCAACCAGGACCCAACAAGTTGAAAAGTTCATTCCAAACCACTAGCTCGCTCACTCCAGACACACACTTATCTATTAACTTCTGGAATCTTCACCTTCATCCATCACTATTTAGAAGACAGTTTCAGATAATGGAAAACCCAGGAAAACACTCTCTGACTTATCTAAACATCCCAGAGCTAAGTTGAGTCGGTTCAACCATAGGTTAACGACCCTTTTTGCTTACTTAAAAACCCACAATTCCAGTCTTCTCCAACCTGGCTGGAATGGTATTTATTTAATTTAATTACCCCCTGTTTCATACTCCACAATCCCTTCCTTATGAATTAATATTATTCATCAGATATAATAAAACAGAGTACAAGTTTCCTTAGTTATAGTTCTATTTAAAATGTAGATATTGTTTAGTCATTATTCATGAAATTCCTAACAAGTGATACCTCCTAGCCGTTGAGTTAGCAACAGCAGCTGCAAACGTGGGCTAGGAAAGAACAGACAGAGTATCCCGTCTACCACACAACAACGTTACTACGTATTCAATTTACTACCAGAGATATTCTTCAAAGGACAAAGGACTCGGTTGGGCAACACAGCCTTCCATCTACCACCAACCTACCGAAGCGCAGCTCAGAGTAAATATTTCTAATTTAAAATGCATAAGATACTGTATTTACGATAGCACAGCTTCTCCCTTTGTTCCTCAGTCTTCCCGCTATTTCATTCAAACCCAGCCCCCTTTTCTTTTGTGTAACCAGCTGTCATATCTGTTCTGCCCGCTAGAGACGTTTTCCTTTATGACGCAATTTGTAATCAAGGTATGATTCATTCTGTGTATATGTAATTTTGTGTGATAGGTTAGCCAGGGAAGATAACCAAGAATTTACAACTTTCAGATGAGACTGAATTAAGGTGACGATTAATATTGACTGCTATTGATGTAAAATATTACTAGGTCTTTAAGAGTTTATTCGGAAGATAACAGCTCTATAAATATTATTTTGTGGTGCCCCGGCTCTCTAGTTACAGTTTTTTCCAACTGCTTACACAAGTTTTCAAAACTGTCTCCTTTTTTTCAAAACTCTACACACAATTCCCAAAACTGCACACACAAAATGCCTCACATCTCCTTCAAAATGTAACACTGCATTCAAAATGCCATAAACACATGTCAGAAGAAGCATTTGCATCAAATGGCAAACACTGCTTTCATAATAGTACATTTTTGGATATACCATGTAAACACTGTTGTTCTAAATCTAAAGCTCTTTGGTCTTTCATAGGCTTATATCTATATTTCAATACAATGTTCTACAGTGAAAGTAATCTGCTGAGCGGGGTAACAAGTACACTGTAAACACCAATGCAATGTAGAAACAGAAAATATTAGGCCAAACATTACTGTTGTATACAGTAGCATACAACAAAACCATAAACATATGTAAACCAAAAGTACATTCTTTAGAATACAGTAAAGAACACAATTGTGTGTGTGGGGTCCCGGGGGGGTCAGTCCAGGAATTGGTGGGGGGGGGGATCACCAGTGCTAAGCTACGCATCACCTCTTCTCCGGCCTGAGTCTGGCCACAATACTTCGTCCACATCACAGGATACGTTTTCTCTTGCCAAACATCGAGAGAAGTATCTCCTAGCATGGCGTATCCAACCTTGGACAGAGGCAACCTCTATGTCCCCACATAGACCATATTTATAATTGCAGTCTCTTGTACATCTGTAAACAAGCGTCCTCGTCCTCCATGATGTCTTTGCCTTTCCACTCTGTACAGAATTCAAACACAGTATGTGTTCAGCATAGGAACTGTAAACAATGTACAACAAAATGTAGTACAGCATGATAACCAACCTCTTTATTCAATGCAGTGCAGTAAATGGATGGCCTAGAGTTACAAATGTTTATGCAATACTATGCAGTCATACGTGTTTTACAGTACATTACTGTAATGCTAAAATAGTCATTATATAGTTGCATACCTGTTCTCATTTCTGAAGGTTCGAATTATGGACGCCACTGTAAATCGACTCAAGTTGGGCTGGACTCTCTCAGCCTCTCTCATGGTCAAACCGTGGTTGATCACATGATCAACAAGTGTTGCCCTAATCTCATCAGAGATGGCTCTCCTTCCTTCTCTTCTTTTCCCTCGTCCTCTTCTTCATCTTCCTCTCCCTCCTACTCCTCTTGCTCTCTGTCCATTGTTGGCATCCATTGTTCAAAACAGGTCATCTGACCTATGACCTATTTATAGGCCTATACTACAGTAAAGCAGTGATTTGTTAGTGATCAGTTAAGCTATTAGTGTTTGCACATGTTTGCACATGTGAGGAGTGTGTGTGGTGAATAAGTGTAGCATTTTGATTGGTTGTGTTTGGAAAAGGAAAGCAAGTCCCTTCCTGTTAGATTTTTGTGTTTTAGGTAGAGAATTGTGTGTAGTGTTTTGAAAAAAGTGTTTTATGCAATTGACAACTGAGTCAAAGGCTGAGAAATAGCTTATGGTTTTGGATATTTGGTGTGTAGTTATGCACTTTAAGTGAGAGGTTTCAAAAATCGTGTGACATGAAAAGATTTTGTGTGTAAGCAGTTGGAAAAAAACTGTAATTACATTTACATGATTAGCTCAATCAGGTAATATTAATTACGGAGAAAGGATTTTATAGAATAGCATGTCATATCACTTAATCCGGCATAGCCAAAGACACAACACGTCATTCGGAAACACAATGTCAACTTTCACTGCTATGCGAATTACACACAGCTGTTCATTTCGATGAAACATGGTGAAGCCCCAAAATTGCCTACCCCGGAAGCCTGTGTTTCAGACATAAGGAAGTGGATGGCGGCAAAATTTTACTTTTAAACTCGGACAAACAGAGATGGTAGTTCTAGGTCCCAAGAAACAAAGAGATCTTCTGTTGGACCTGACAATTAATCTTGATGGTTGAACAGTCATCTAAAATAAAACTGTGAAGGAACTCAGCGTTACTCTGGACCCTGATCTCTCTTTTGACGAAAATATCAAGAATATTTCACTGACAGCTTTTTTCTATCTTCATAACAAAAATCACAAACAAAACTAACATAAAAGCTAATCCATGCTTTTGTCACTTCTAGATTAGACTACCTCAATGCTCTACTCTCCGGCTACCGGAGAGCACCAAATACATTTCAGTTAGTGCTAAACACGGCTGAGCCAGCGAGGCAGAGTCAACAAGGGTGGTTCGTCTCTCCTACTGGCTATGGAACCCTGAGCTGTTCAGCGGATGTGCTACAGTACCTTGTCTGGGACCTTCTGTTTCTGACTCTCTCTCTCTCTCTCTTCCGCACCTGCTGTATCAACCTCTGAATGACCCTGCTGGTCGTCTATGAACGTTTGAACATCTTGAAGAACAATCTGGCCTTAATGGCCATGTACTATCTCCACCCGGCACAGACAGAAGAGGACTGGCCACACCCCTCAGAGTCTGGTTCCTCTCTAGATTTCTTCCTAGGTTCCTGCCTTTCTAGGCAGTTTTTCCTTGACACCGTGATTCTACATCTGCATTACTTGCTGTTTGGGGTTTTAGGCTGAGTTTTTGTGTAGCACTTTGTGACATCTGCTGATGTCAAAAGGGCTTTATAAATACTTTTGATTGATTGGTTTTAAAAGCCTTTTATATTAAATGAAGTGCCCTTTAATAATGTGACTCACCACCTGGATTCTGTCTTATGTAGCAACATTTGAATTTATGTTTTTACATTGGATAAAAGTAGAGACAGAGCTACAAAATTGTATTTCATACACTGCATTTGAGGAACCAATGGGAAAGTAATTCTGCTTTGAAAGTTGATCAACTTGTAAACTCACTTTTGATAAAAATTGCCTTTCAATGTTTTGTTACTACCATTGGAGAGCCCTTCTTTGTCTACACCCATTCAGCATTGTTCACACCCTCTTAAGCTTTAGCCCCACCTATCTCTTTAAGGGTTGATCCAAGCATTCTGTACTAACTTGCCAGCTACTTCCAGACATCTAAGAGAGAGAGAACAACTCATTGAACATTACTCATTCTAGCAGAGCTAGTTAAGCTAGCAGTTATGTTTTCCAGGGCGTTGGTGACATTAACTATGCTCTCAGATTGTCCGTTCATAAATTCAGAGCGCACACTGGAAGCTCTGGCCAATAAGTAGGGTTGTTCCGAAAGCTCTGACCTCACAATGACAGACAAGCACCCAAGCTAACTGGCTAACATTGGCTAGCTACTTCCAGACACATAATGAGAGAACACCCCATTCTGACCATTTTACTCCCCCTAGCAGAGCTGGTTAGGCAGTTTGTTATACAGAGCGTTGGTGACTGTAACTGTGCTGCTGGCAACAATTTAATTACGCTTTGTTGCCGACATTTACTGACACCGGACATATTCAACGGGCGTTGAGCGTAAAAAATGGTATCAGTTATTCTGCGCTCTGGCACACTAAGACGAGAGTCTTTTGTTGAGAAATATAGCTAGATAACTAGCGAGGTAAACAATGAATCCAGCCAGCCAGCTAACGTTAGCTAACAGTACACGAACTTGAAATGTAAATACTGTCAAAATTAGAGTGGAGTCTTTTGTTAAGACATGTAGCTAGCTAAACAATGGACCATAATCAAAACTCATGACGTTACAACCCTGCATGAATCTGCAGGTAGCTAACCAACCAGACTTTATGCCTATAACTAGTCAAGCAAATGTGTCTGAGATACAAAGAATAAGATCATGCACATAATGTTAGCTAGCGACCCAGCCAGCTAGCGTTAGCTAGCTAACAGTACCCCTTGAAATGAAACCACTTGCTGTCAAAATGAGAAACGTGCAATATCTGAAAATGTAGATAGCTAGACTATCTTATCAGTATACATCACGGTTGGACGCATCCCCTGTCTGATGCCATCCATAGTTGCCCTTAGTTTGACGACATAATCCAAACTGGTGTTTTCTCCATCTCCTTAGCTATCATACTCGAATTCCACTGATTTCAAAACTCGCTACTCCAGAAAGTGGAGAGCATACACATAACGTTAGCTTGCTAACAGTACACTTTCACTTGACATTAGGTTTATGCAGTTTTACGATGTGATGCATTTGAAAAAAAGCTGGGTTTAACACGATTACCTAGTCATACTGACAAGCTCCAATAGACAGATGCGTGCTATATGCTTCTACACCTGCATTGCTTGCTGTTTGGGGTTTTAGGCTGGGTTTCTGTACAGCACTTTGAGATATCAGCTGATGTACGAAGGGCTATATAAATACATTTGATTTGATTTGATTTGATATATGGCAGACCAATCCAAACTCATTTCTCGGCATGTCCAGCCCACTCATTATCTCAGCCAATCACGGCTAGCGGGAAGGTTGCTCACTTTTTCTGTGGCTAAACCAACTAGGCTCATAATCTAACAATTTTATCTGTATTTACAGATGGCATACAGGTTTGATATTAAGGCACATGAAAGTTCACATGTTCGAGAAGACATTTCTGCCAAAAAATGCATTTAGATTTTTTTTTTAAATTCACGTTCAAACAGCTCTCCTGTGAAGTCATGACTTCCGACAACGCCTAGTTTCCTGAAGCGGGTCACTAATATAGACCACATGGAAAATTCAATAAATACATTTTTAAAATGAATGAAAACTTGCTAAAAGTGCAAAAATTCTGATTTTGACATGTCCCTTTTGTGGATCCTCTGTGACTTCTAGGAAGATTTTAACCCGCTTAACCACAACATTTATCAACATTTTCACCATTTTCACCAATTGTTAACCCGTAGTTATTTTGTTGCTTTTACAAAGTATTTTCTGAGGATTTGTATTTCTTTCAGTTGATTAGGGATTCATTTTAAGGTAAAAAGAAAACCTGTTCCTCATTTTAAGGTCAACCCTGTTGGACGAACTGAACTCTCATTAAAAAAATGTTCTAAAGAAACAACGAACATCTAATAGTGAAACTATAGTGTAAAATCTAGTGAGCAGGTTCTACTCTTTTTGGCCATTTTCTAGTGTTTTGTTGTGGAGCAGGTCAACCCTGTTACCTATAGATAGACAGGCTAGAATTTTTTTAACAATTACATTTTTTGGGTGAAACTTGCATTCAATTCCCCCTTCTTGTTGCAGACAACAAGCTTCCATGCCCCCTGTCACAAGGGGATTTATGGATATCATATTACAAATAGGTGAAATAAAACCAAGTTACACTACCCAAAATGCTCCAAAAGGTGCAATTACCTATTCTACAACAATCAATGGATAGACCTATGCATAATTCATTTAAATGTCCAAAAAATGTATGTATCAATTGCAGACTGGCCCTTGAATTATCTAAATGATTAAAGTAAGCGTTCAACCTAATACAGAACTGTATACTATCCTGTCTGTGTCCCCTGGTTCCTATAGAACTCTGTGGTCCAATCCACTCTCTCATACTGTCTCAGTGGCTGCTTGATAGGGAGGGTGTGATGAGGACTGGCTGGCCCCTCCTTGCTGCAGGGCTGTACTCAGTGCTGTCCCAGGTAGTTCTGGTCCGAGGCTGTATGGACTCCTGTAAGGAATGCTCAGGGCCTCAGAATGACCTGTGTCTGGAGTGCAGAACAGGCTGGACCCTCCATGACAACACATGTGTAGGTAAGTGGGACTGTGTGTGTGTGTGTGTGTGTGTGTGTGTGTGTGTGTGTGTGTGTGTGTGTGTGTGTGTGTGTGTGTGTGTGTGTGTGTGTGTGTGTGTGTGTGTGTGTGTGTGTGTGTGTGTGTGTGTGTGTAGAGAGAGAGAGAGATATATTATGTATGTGTGTGTCTCAGATAAATGAAGAGATGCATAAACATCTAATATCTTTCTAAATGTTGGTGTTTGTGTTTATAATGTAAAATGCTTCAATGTACAATCTTACTGTTCTGTACTTTATACAAAACCTGTTCTGTTGTGTTGCTATTAATATCTGTTGCTGTTGTGTTCCAGACATAGATGAGTGTGGCACAGAGCTGGGCCAGTGTCCCCCCAACACCTACTGCTTCAACACAGAGGGCAACTATCAGTGCAAAGGTCAGTGCTGCTACCAGGGCAGAGGTCAGTGCTGCTACCAGAGCTCACTTCTTCCTCTTCAACAGCCAGTCAGAAGTTGATTGGCTGTCGGTCGGAGGCTGAGCAGTTGGTCGGCCTCCGACCGCAAGGCACTACAGAGGGTAGTGCGAAGGGCTAGTAAATCACTGGGCCAAGCTTACTGCCATCCAGGACCTCTATACCAGGCGGTGTCAGAGGAAGGCCCTAAAAATGGTCAAACACTCCAGCCACCCTAGTCATAGACTGTTCTCTCTGCTACCGCACGGCAAGCGTTACCGAAGCACCAAATCTAAGTCCAAGAGGCTTCTAAACAGCTTCTACCCCCAAGCCATAAGTCTCCTGAACATCTAGTCAAATGGCTACCCAGACAATGTGCAGTGCCCCTCCTCCCCCTCACCCCCACTGCTACTCTCTGTTGTCATCTGTGCATAATCACTTTAGTAACTCTACCTACATGCACATACTACCTCAAATAACCGTTGGCCCCGCACATTGACTCTGTATCGGTACCCCCCTGTATCCTGTATATAGTCTCGCAATTGTTATTTTTATCTCTTTTCTCTTATTCTTATCTGTATTATTTTTGAAACTGCATTGTTGGTTAGGGGCTCGTAAGTAAGCATTTCACTGTAAGGTCTACACCTGTTGTATTCGGCGCATGTAACTAATACAATTTGATTTGATTTTAAACACTCTATGGGGCGAATCCTAACTTCCCCTTGAGTAAACTTTTTGTTTCCAAATTATATAATTTTAAAACAGGTGACATTTTGTCATAAGACTATCAAGAGCTTCATTGTATAGATAAGAGTTGTCTTGAATACCACAGAGATCCTATTCAATTTTATGTGTAATTCTATGTTCAATACAATTTCATTCAGAATCCATAAGATTTCTTCAGTTTGCTGTATACAATTATATTATAATCTCTGAAACATAATCTCCTCTCCCATTAGTGTGAAATGTGAGCTGTGTATGAGTGTTATGAGTTCATGCAGATGGATTGGTCTTCCACCAGGCTGTGACCAGGCCTGTGTAGGCTGTATGGGTGCTGGGCCAGCTCGCTGCAGGAAGTGTGCTGCAGGCTACAGACTAACCGGAGCAAAGTGTTTAGGTAAGTGGCCTACTTTGTGTATGAGAATGCATAAAGTATGTATAAGGATGAGTGTGTGTGTGTTTGTCTGTCTCTCTGTCTGGATGTTTGTCAGTCTGTCTGATTCTTAGTCCAGAAGTATTTCTCTCTCTCTCTCTCTCTCTCTCTCTCTCTCTCTCTCTCTCTCTTTCCCTCCCTGCCTCCCTCAGATATAGATGAATGCAGTGAGCGGGTTCTGGCGTGTTCAGGGCTGGATGAGATCTGTACCAATTTGGATGGTTCTTTTCACTGTGACTGTGCTGAAGGCTTCACACGCAAAAACAACGTCTGTGTGCAGAAAAAGCTACCCAGTGGTAAGTGTTCTAATCACACATGCTCACACCACGCACTGACGCGCGCACACACACACACACACACCAACACACACACACACACACACACACACACACACACACACACACAACACACACACACACACACACACACACACACACACACACACACACACACACACACACACACACACACACACACACACACACACACATATCTTTCCCACACTCCTTCTAGCTGTATTTATTTAATTTAATTATTTTAGAGATTATAAAACATACATTGAACACCAAAGAGAAGCCACACCGAACACCCAAAGTACTCCGGTTGTAGGTTGTAGGGTGTAGGGTGTAGTATGTGTGCACCTGGCTTGAGCGTTCCACATCTGGATTGTGCAACTTTTGCCCATTATTATTTTCAACATTTGTCAAGCTTGGTCAAATTGGTTGTTGATCATTGCTAGACAACCAACAGATGAGAAAGTATGAATTTGCTTATAGAGATGAAAATTTCAATGAAAATAATGTATTTATACTGGTAAATGTGTGCTTTCCTGTTGATAATTAAATTTCCCGGGGCACGGACATCGACTCTAGGGGGTTAAAGATAAATCTTTTTGCTAAGAGTATTATTATTACTGTTGATTGATTGACTGTCTTTCCAAATCTCCCAACAGTTGTATTTGTAGGGTTAATTTTAAACGAATGTTGTGATTTTTCAGCCATTCCTTAATTTATAACCAGGAACAATCTATCTGTGGGCAATACCAGAATAAATGATTCTGTCTCTTAACAGCAAAACCTGCAGAGCTAAGATGGTTGTATGTTCGTAGCAAGAATTATGTACAGTACTTTAAATTGAAAAACTCAAAGTGTTGAATTTTACGTCGTTTTGTATATCAGCTCATATACCTTGTACCCTGGAATCGGTACATCAAACATTTCTTCCCAGCTATTTTGCAACCTGCATGGCACAGCTGTCAACATTTTGGTTCTCAAATGAAACTGGTATATTTTTCAATTTTTGCAAATGTTTTTCACCAGTTTTGTTCCTTAACATAGGGCAAACAGAACAGTTTCCTACTTCCTCCCCCATCTACTCTCCTCCTCCATTTCTGCTGTAGTGCTGCAATCAACTTGTTGTAACTTTAGATTGAGCAAACCTTCTCATATATTTCCAATAGCTGCAAGTGTGACATAACTCTACCATTCCTATTCATAATATCATAAATATAAAACCCTCTTTAATATTTTTTTTCATAAAGAATTTTAAAAAATCAATGAGTATATTTGTGTTTAACTATAATATTTGTTATTAATGTACTTTGAACAAGATTGAATTTTCAGTTAACCAAAAATGAGAAGTAGCGTGGCAGGTAGCCTTGCATTTATAGCATTGGGCCAGTAACCGAAAGGTTGGTAGATCAAATCCCCTTGCTGACAAGGTAAAAATCTGTCATTCTGCCCCTGAGAACAAGGCGGTTAACCCAATGTTCCTAGGCTGTCATTGTAAATAAGAATTTGTTCTTAACTGAATTGAATAGTTCACTTCCGGCGCCGACAGAGATGGCCGCATTCACTTCCGGCGCCGACAGAGATGGCCGCCTCGCTTCGCGTTCCTAGGAAACTATGCAGTTTTTTGTTTTTTTACGTGTTATTTCTTACACTAGTACCCCAGGTCATCTTAGGTTTCATTACATACAGCCGAGAAGAACTACTGAATATAAGATCAGCGTCAACTCACCATCAGTACGACCAAGAATATGTTTTTCGCGATGCGGATCCTGTGTTCTGCCTTACAACCAGTGCCACGGAATGGTTCCCATGCAGCGACCCAAAAAAACGACTCAGAAAAAGAGGGAAACGAAGTGGTCTTCTGGTCAGACTCCGGAGACGGGCACATCGTGCACCACTCCCTAGCATTCTTCTTGCCAATGTCCAGTCTCTTGACAACAAGGTTGATGAAATCCGAGCAAGGGTAGCATTCCAGAGGGACATCAGAGACTGTAACGTTCTCTGCTTCACGGAAACATGGCTAACTGGAGAGACGCAATCCGAAGCGGTGCAGCCAGCGGGTTTCTCCACGCATCGCGCCGACAGAAACAAACATCTTTCTGGTAAGAAGAGGGGCGGGGGCGTATGCCTTATGGCCAACGTGACATGGTGTGATGAAAGAAACATACAGGAACTCAAATCCTTCTGTTCACCTGATTTAGAATTCCTCACAATCAAATGTAGACCGCATTATCTACCAAGAGAATTCTCTTCGATTATAATCACAGCCGTATATATCCCCCCAAGCAGACACATCGATGGCTCTGAACGAACTTTATTTAACTCTCTGCAAACTGGAAACGATTTATCCGGAGGCTGCATTCATTGTAGCTGGGGATTTTAACAAGGCTAATCTGAAAACAAGACTCCCTAAATTTTATCAGCATATCGATTGCGCAACCAGGGGTGGAAAGACCCTGGATCATTGTTACTCTAACTTCCGCGACGCATATAAGGCCCTGCCCCGCCCCCTTTCGGAAAAGCTGACCACGACTCCATTTTGTTGATCCCTGCCTACAGACAGAAACTAAAACAAGAAGCTCCCACGCTGAGGTCTGTCCAACGCTGGTCCGACCAAGCTGACTCCACACTCCAAGACTGCTTCCATCACGTGGACTGGGAGATGTTTCGTATTGCGTCAGACAACAACATTGACGAATACGCTGATTCGGTGTGCGAGTTCATTAGAACGTGCGTTGAAGATGTCGTTCCCATAGCAACGATTAAAACATTCCCTAACCAGAAACCGTGGATTGATGGCAGCATTCGCGTGGAACTGAAGGCGCGAACCACTGCTTTTAATCAGGGCAAGGTGTCTGGTAACATGACTGAATACAAACAGTGCAGCTATTCCCTCCGCAAGGCTATCAAACAAGCTAAGCGCCAGTACAGAGACAAAGTAGAATCTCAATTCAACGGCTCAGACACAAGAGGCATGTGGCAGGGTCTACAGTCAATCACGGACTACAGGAAGAAACCCAGCCCAGTCACGGACCAGGATGTCTTGCTCCCAGGCAGACTAAATAACTTTTTGCCCGCTTTGAGGACAATACAGTGCCACTGACACGGCCTGCAACGAAAACATGCGGTCTCTCCTTCACTGCAGCCGAAGTGAGTAAGACATTTAAACGTGTTAACCCTCGCAAGGCTGCAGGCCCAGACGGCATCCCCAGCCGCGCCCTCAGAGCATGCGCAGACCAGCTGGCCGGTGTGTTTACGGACATATTCAACCAATCCCTATACCAGTCTGCTGTTCCCACATGCTTCAAGAGGGCCACCATTGTTCCTGTTCCCAAGAAAGCTAAGGTAACTGAGCTAAACGACTACCGCCCGTAGCACTCACATCCGTCATCATGAAGTGCTTTGAGAGACTAGTCAAGGACCATATCACCTCCACCCTACCTGACACCCTTGACCCACTCCAATTTGCTTACCGCCCAAATAGGTCCACAGACGATGCAATCTCAACCACACTGCACACTGCCCTAACCCATCTGGACAAGAGGAATACCTATGTGAGAATGCTGTTCATCGACTACAGCTCGGCATTCAACACCATAGTACCCTCCAAGCTCGTCATCAAGCTCGAGACCCTGGGTCTCGACCCCGCCCTGTGCAACTGGGTACTGGACTTCCTGACGGGCCGCCCCAGGTGGTGAGGGTAGGCAACAACATCTCCTCCCCGCTGATCCTCAACACTGGGGCCCCACAAGGGTGCGTTCTGAGCCCTCTCCTGTACTCCCTGTTCACCCACGACTGCGTGGCCACGCACGCCTCCAACTCAATCATCAAGTTTGCGGACGACACAACAGTGGTAGGCTTGATTACCAACAACGACGAGACGGCCTACAGGGAGGAGGTGAGGGCCCTCGGAGTGTGGTGTCAGGAAAATAACCTCACACTCAACGTCAACAAAACTAAGGAGATGATTGTGGACTTCAGGAAACAGCAGAGGGAACACCCCCATCCACATCGATGGAACAGTAGTGGAGAGGGTAGCAAGTTTTAAGTTCCTCGGCATACACATCACAGACAAACTGAATTGGTCCACTCACACAGACAGCATCGTGAGGAAGGCGCAGCAGCGCCTCTTCAACCTCAGGAGGCTGAAGAAATTCGGCTTGTCACCAAAAGCACTCACAAACTTCTACAGATGCACAATCGAGAGCATCCTGGCGGGCTGTATCACCGCCTGGTATGGCAACTGCACCGCCCTCAACCGTAAGGCTCTCCAGAGGGTAGTGAGGTCTGCACAACGCATCACCGGGGGCAAACTACCTGCCCTCCAGGACACCTACACCACCCGATGCTACAGGAAGGCCATAAAGATCATCAAGGACATCAACCACCCGAGCCACTGCCTGTTCACCCCGCTGTCATCCAGAAGGCGAGGTCAGTACAGGTGCATCAAAGCTGGGACCGAGAGACTGAAAAACAGCTTCTATCTCAAGGCCATCAGACTGTTAAACAGCCACCACTAACATTGAGTGGCTACTGCCAACACACTGTCAATGACACTGACTCTACTCCAGCCACTTTAATCATGGGAATTGATGGGAAATGATGTAAATATATCACTAGCCACTTTAAACAATGCTACCTTATATAATGTTACTTACCCTACATTATTCATCTCATATGCATACGTAGATACTGTACTCTATATCATCGACTGCATCCTTATGTAATACATGTATCACTAGCCACTTTAACTATGCCACTTGGTTTACATACTCATCTCATATGTATATACTGTACTCGATATCATCTACTGTATCTTGCCTATGCTGCTCTGTACCATCACTCATTCATATATCCTTATGTACATATTCTTTATCCCCTTACACTGTGTATAAGACAGTAGTTTTTTTTTGGAATTGTTAGTTAGATTACTTGTTCGTTATTACTGCATTGTCGGAACTAGAAGCACAAGCATTTCGCTACACTCGCATTAACATCTGCTAACCATGTGTATGTGACAAATAAAATTTGATTTGATTTGATTTAGTTAAATGAAGGTTAAATACAATTAAATAAAAAGTAGCTGTATTAAGGCAAAAAATAAATATTTTGAACAAGATATGATCCTTATGAATCTACTGAAGAACAAGTTTGGGTTTAAGTTAAGCTTTAGTATGAGCGAGATTTTCAGTGAGGTTTAGTGCTTTAATATTTAATAATTGATATTCATGATAGAAATAGGCATGTTTAAGCTTGTCTGGCTTAGTGTTCCAGAAATATGTTTTGCTCATATGATTTGAAAAACAAATCACCTGGAGCAGGCAACTCTATAAGTAAGTAAGTAAACTGTGATATAAGTTTATCAGTGTAGTTTTTACCTCTAAGTCGTTGCAGGATCTTGTTTATTTTTGTTAATAACTTTCTATTGAAAAGTAATTTTGAAAATGTATTTATTTCTCTCTCTCCTTCTCTCTCCCTCTCTCCCTGCAGGTGTGGGTGAGAAGGGTCTGTTTGAGGACGTCCAGGATGAAGAGGTTGAGGTTCTACAGCAGATGTTCTTTGGGGTGCTGCTCTGTGCTCTGGCCACCCTGGCTGCTAAAGGAGACATGGTCTTCACCTCCATCTTCATGGGTGGAGTGGCGGCCATGGCTGGTTACTGGCTCATAGACAGGGGAGACCACGTATTGGACAGCTTTCTGAAGGGACGCTAGAACTACACTGCTATCAAGGACTTATTACTATAACCTGTTGGTGGGTATATGTATATAGGACATTTATAATTGACATTAACACCAAGCAGACACTTGCCTGGGTGCCAGTCTGTTAATGCTCTCTTGCCAACTCCTTATGAAATTTTGTCAACATGGCAATTGCATAAGGAGTTGTCAAGAGAGTAGAAACAGACTGGCACCCAGGCTAAACAGACTATTACATGTTATTTGTAAAGAAATAATGATCACTGAGACAAAGTGTTAGTTGAAAAGCTTTAATAATTAACAGCGCTGTGTGCAACTTGCCTTCAACACTATCATGCACTATCATGCGGGGCGGCAGGGTAGCCTAGTGGTTAGAGCGTTGGACTAGTAACCGAAAGGTTGCAAGTTCTAATCCCCGAGCTGACAAAGTACAAATCTGTCGTTCTGCCCCTGAACAGGCAGATAACCCACTGTTCCTAGGCCGTCATTGAAAATAAGAATTTGTTCTTAACTGACTTGCCTAGTAAAATAAAGGTAAAATTAAATAAAACATTTAAAAAAACACTATCATGCAGTCAATTTCAACAAAGATTATAGAAAGGAAACCTGATCACATAAAACAGTGTTAAATAAAATGTGTGTGTGTACACTGAGTGTTCAAAATGTTATGAACACCTGCTCTTTCCATGACATAGACTATTCAGGTGAAAGCTATGATCCATTATTGATGTCACTTAAATCCACTTCAAGCATTGTAGATGAAGGGGATGAGACAGGTTAAAGAAGGATTTTAAAGCCTGTGTGCCACTCAGAGGGTGTATGGGAAAAAATATGTAAGTGCCTTTGAATGGGGTGCCAGTAGTAGGTGCCAGGGAGCTCCGGTTTGTGTCAATAACTCCAACGCTGCTGGGTTTTTCACGCTCAACAGTTTCCTGTGTGTATCAAGAATGGTCCACCTTGGAGTCAGCATCCCTGTGGAACGCTTTCAACACCTTGTAGAATCTATGCCCCTAATGCTAGTTAGTAACTTACTTCAAACTGGGGGGAGGGGTGTTCTTAAAGTTTTGTACAGTCAAAGTATGTTTGTACACTATGCATATTAAGTTATCAATTTCAAAAGAAAAATGACAGAAGTCTCAAAGATGCATTAAATGTTCAAATACAATGTGTGTGTGTCTGCATGTGTGTGTGCGTGCGTGTTTGTAGGTATGCACAGTGATTTGGCAAACTGTCAACGAAAAGTCTTCATTACTCTGGTCCACCCTCCTGCTTCTCTTCGGAACTCCTTCAAGACTGTTGGAAAAGCATTCCTCGTGAAGCTGGTCGAGAGAATGCCAAGAGTGTGCAAAGCTGTCATCAAGGCAAAGTGTGGCTACTTTGAAGAATCTCAAATATAAAATATATTTTGATTTGTTTAACACTTTTTTGGTTACTACATGATTCCAAATGTGTTATTTCATAGTTTTGATGTCTTCACTATTATTTTACATTGTAGAAAATAGTAAAAAATAAAGAAAAAACCTGGGATGAGTAGATGTGTCCAAACATTTGACTGGTTCTGAACTTTGGCTTTGATCATCCTGTCTGGCTGTAGGTCTGTACAAAATAAAAGTATAAGAAGGTTGTGGTAAGAACATCTCATCATGGACAATACAGAACTAAAGGTTGATACAATCTGCATCATATTCACAAGGGAATTCTTACCTCTGAGAATTGGTTTTCTCTGAAAAACGAATTAGGCCATATTATTATATTGAATATAGCCTACCCTATACAATATGACCAAAATTAGTTGATAGATTGTGCCTAACCTACACAATATCACCAAAAGGAGTTGATAGATTAACCAATGTCAACGGCACTAACATTAATATGACAAAGGAAAATGTTTACAAATTATTTGTTAAGCAGAATCAGAAGTACTCACTGGTCCTCCAGCAAAGACAGACAGATGTCAATCCCATCAGGAACACGCCCACTCCAGAAGCCATACCCACTGCTGCCTGCCATAACTGGACCACTGTTTGGTGACATGATGACATCAGGAGAGGTTACTAGCTTTTAATTCCAATGTAAATATGTAAATGGTAGACAGGTGTTAGAATACCACTTTATTACTAGTCTGAGAAATTGTTTCCGTTTTCATGTGTGAGAAAGACAGCTAACCAGTTAAACATTTGACATTTAATTAATTTAGCAGACGCTCTTGTCCAGAGTGACTTACATCAGTTAATTCATCTTAAGACAGCAAGTTGAGACAACAACATATCACAATCATAGCAAGTACATTTTGACTCAACAAGATAGTTATCAGCAAAGCTAGTGCAGTAGGAAAAGGCAAGTGTATTTTTGCCGTGGGATTAATAAAAAGAATACTTAACCAAAACAATTTTTTGAGAGTTTGTGTTCACAACACTGTCTGTGGAGCTTTGACCTCCTGTGTGTACATTTGTGAGGAAAAAAAACATATATATATATATATATATACAAGACCCGTGTAAGATAAAGGTAGTCTATTTGTTTCAGTTTTGCTAACTAAAGAGGACCAACACACCTGATGTAGGAGAAGAAACATTATGAGACAAAAAATGTACATTTGTTTCATATCTAAGAAAAGTACTACCAATATAGAGTGAAAGTACAAGCAGCTATGAATAGGTTAATGAGTAAACCACAGTCAAACCTGGTGCAAGGAAAGTCATTCTAATTATACAAAAAGATGGTATCTAAATGGAATTACATTTATCAAGTATCGCCTTTTTTGTAATGAAGCAAATTTCTAATGATAAAAAACATACAAAAACCTGGAGAACATAAAGCAATTCTATTTGTTTAGGTTCTATCTCCTAACTAGGTAAAGATGACTAACACACCTGAAGTAGGATTCAGTGATGTACTAGGGGTCAAAGGAGAGGTCGAACCTGGTGAGAAGAGAACTCATATTACACAAGAAAGTCTTTCATTAAACAAAATGACCTACAAATCAGATGGACTTAAAGTACACAAATCTGGACTGAAATTACACGCAGCTATGAATAGATCTATTAGTAAACCGTTCAGAGCTTCAATGAATTAATGTGAACAGAAAAATGTCAACTGTAAACTAAGTTACATTTAGTGGGCCTATTTGTCGTTGGTCTCTGTAATGTATCGACGTGACTCAGACTCTGGAGGATCACTCACTTGTACTTTATTCCTGGTCCACCAAGCATAGCCTCCCTCCTTTTCTCACGTGACCCATAGTGCACCACTGGTATTGCACCACTGGGTGTCGCTAATACACTACATCCATCCTCTTCTCAGATGTTTGACTAACATTTATAATAACATTATGAAAAAAGTAAAACAAAACTGCAGATCTATGCATTATAACATAAGAAAACATGATCTAGTGCTCAAAATAAAGTATATCTGGTACAAAGGTAGTTGACAACTTGTTTTGCTTTGGTTGCTGTAGCAGAAGCATGTCACCTTGTTGGATTGTGCTTTCAGTTGCTCTCCTAGATCTGTCTGCGTTCTGTCAGCCCGTCTCCTTCCTTTCAGCATCAGCAAGCCCAATGGTGTTCTCTTGTGGTGCAGCTCCTGGCTGCATGTGGGCTGACAGCTCTGGCTGTTTGGTTCTAATTTGGCGGTTGAACAACAGTTCAGCTGGACTGAGGCCTGTGACTGAGTGTGGGGTACTCCTGTAGGCCATGGGAAACTGTAGTCTGTAGTTCTGTGCACCAATCCTTCCCTTCTGATTGAGTGGTGTGAATTGCTTTGGCAAGCGTCCTGTTCTGTCTTTCAACTTCGCCGTTGGCCTGAGGCCAGTATGGAATGATGCGGAGGTGGCGGGTCCCGTTTTCCAACACATACAGTATGCTCGGAAATCACTTGCAATGAGAAGAGCACCATTATCCGTCACAATAGACTCAGGATAACCATGGACTGCAAACGTCGCCCTTTTGATTATATTGGCGGTGGTGATGCAGTTTAGGATGCTCACATCAACCCACCTTGAGTAGTAGTCTGTTGTTACAAGGTGTTCTCACGTTGGAAACAGCCCACACATGTCAATGGCTAGGATATGCCATGGTTTAGCTGGTACTGTAGCTCTGTTCTGACTGTGTGGACCTGCTTTGGTGGTGTGTCATTGACTTGACATGCTGGACAGGACTTCACGAGCAGTTCAACCTCTTTACCAATGTTTGGCCACCACACTTTTGTGCGCAGTCTCTGTTTTGTTTTTACTATTCCTTGATGCCCTTCATGGGCTAACATCAAAGTCTGATTCTGAGCTGCTCGTGGCATAATAATGTGGTTGCCTCGTTGAACTATCTGTCCAGCAATAGAGAGTTTTTCTTGAACACGTCGGTATGCAGTGCTGCACATGCTCTAATCACCCTGTCTGATGCTTGTTGGTAGAATAGCTAGTACGAAATCCTTTGCTGACATTTATTCCAGCTCTGGTGGGGTGAATGGGTATGGTACTGCGTGTTTGGCTACGTTGTAGAAGTGGTCGTCCCCATAGTGTAGAGATGCCGGAGGGTTCAGAGTCAACCGTGACAGTGAGTCGGCTGCATTCTGAGGCCCAGGCTTGTATACAACCTTGAATCTGTAAGGCTACCTTCTCAGTGCCCATTTCTTGTTCCTCTCTGGTGGTTTGGATTTTGGAGAATACATTGTCTCTAAAAGCTTGCGGTCGGTTACCATTACAAAGTCTTTGCCATAGAAAAACACATCTCTGCATCTTGATTGAAGTAGGTCATGTCGTGTGAACTGGCCAGTACGTTCTTCAGCGCGTTGAATTATTATTCTTGTTCATCTCTCCATGTCCATTTGCTTGACGCTTTTGATAGTCTTCTCAGCGGTACGGATGTGGTTGCCAGATTTGGGATAAATCTGCCGCAGTAGTTTACAAGTCCAACGAAACTCTTTACTTCAGCAGCATTTGTCGGTCTGCGTGTGTTCTGCACCACTTCCACCTTTGACTGTACTGCTCTGACACCGTTCTTCGAGAGAACGTGGCCCATGAACTCCATCACCGCCAGTTGGAATTCACATTTGTCACTGTTGAGGGTGAGACCCCTCTCCTGCAGTCATCTCAGTACTTGTTGTAGTCGTTTGTTGTGTTCTTGTGTGTTTATCCCAAACACAATGACAACATCTGAGATGTTGTGGACCCCCTCAATGCCTTGTAGGACTTGACGGATGATGTGCTGTTATGTCTCTGGAGCAGAGGAGAGACCGAACATTAGTCTCTTGTAGCACCACAAACCTGTGTGAGTCATAAATGTGGTCAAGGAACGAGACTCAGTTCGATCTGATGACATCCCCACTTTAGGTCTAGTTTTGAGAAGACCATGGCTCCTGACATGTCCTCCAGGATCTCTTCGGGGGTGGGGATGGGGATGGGGTGTTGCTCCCGCACAACAGCTTCATTTGCTCTAATCATGTAAGTACAAACTCTGATGTCACCAGTTTTCTTGTGTACTACAACTAATGGGGACACCCATGCTGTAGGTCCATTCACTTTCTCAATAAAATCCATGTCCTCTAGCTCGTTCGTCTTCTCTTCAACCAGCTTACTGACACTGAATGGTATTCTGCATACCGGCTGTGCAAAAGATGTAGCTGTCTCATCTACATGAATTCCTAACTGGGAGTCTTCAGATTTCCAAGCCCTGTGAAACAGTCGTTGTATTCCTCCTGAAGTGCAACTTTGAATGTCTGTGTGTCATCATCTTGGAGTGAGTTTGTGTGCCTCTGGCCCTATGTGCAATATGCCAAGAGCAACTGAAGATTTCTTTCCCAGTACAGATGTCTGTGCATCTTTCACGACTAAAATGTCTGCAGTACCGACTCAGAAATAACAACAGCTGTAATGTGGGCAGTGAACAGGCCCTCAACTGCTAATGGTTGTGTTGAACCATATAGGTAGTCTCTTGGATGTTAGTTTCAATTAAACTTGCATTCGATCTTGCCCACAATATTACAACTTGCCCCAGAGAAAATTAGCATGTTAACTGGCTGGCCATTGATTAATAACTGTATTTTAGCGTCATCAGTACTGCTGGTAAGTGTGAACACATGTTCATCATTGCTGTTGTCTGTTTTGTCATTTTGTGTAGCAGGTGTGTTTGTGACTTGATTTACATTCAGTTTTAACTTTGTCCTGCACGTTTTGGAGAAATGTCCGTCTTTGTTGCATCGTTTACCTTATTTGATGGAACATGATGGCCCTCCTGACCACACGTAACAGCTTTGCCATCATTAGACGCCTTGCCTTTGTTGTATGAAGAAAATATTGCTTTACTTTTTTCAATTTTGTTCCATTCCCCTCCATCTGGGTTGTTCTTGTTCAATTTTCCCTGTTGAATTGTGGTTAGAGTGAGGTCCATCTGGCGCAGAAATCGTGAACGCAACACATTTCAGTGACACTTGTCAATCCCTTAAAAAATCATCCTTGAAATCTCCATAATCACATGTAGCAGCCAACTGTTTCAGTCTGCTCACAAACGTGTCCACTGATTACTAAACAAATGTCTCTCGTAGAGAATGTTTTTTTTGTGTGGAGTGAAGCACTCATTTAGCTTTGTCAACGCAATCTCATAGTCCTTGTCCATCCCCGTGTCATCTAACGTGGTGAATATATCCTGCACATCCGAACCTCCCAAGTGCAATAAAAAAGATTTTTACTCCTGAAGCAGTGATGAACAGTTTAAAACTATTAATACATTTCGCCCATTACAAAACAACACTGGCTAAATAAAGAGAAAAATTATTGATTATTATTGTTATTTGTGCCCTGGTCCTATAAGAGCTCTTTGTGACTTCCACGAGCTGGTTTGTGACAACTGACACTCATTCTTATGTTTAATAAATGTATAGTGTAATGTGTGTGCTTACAATGGTGGCAAAAAACAACAT